>NW_027183733.1:235000-835000 GCF_041296385.1 Aphelocoma coerulescens | reverse complement strand
TTAGGAATCAAAATCTGTGATGATTTAATTAGAGAAAAGCAGTCAGCTGATGCAGCCCTGGCTGGAGGGAGCACCCCAAAACGGGGAAATGATGAACGGCCAACAGAACAAGTTACCCAACACGATGGACCAGCCCCTTGGAAACCTAAGGAATTAATCCCAGATGCCTGGGAACCCATTTATCATTTGAAGGAGATAATTAGGTTACAAGCTGTCTCAGAAATAATTACCAACCAGCCAGCCACAGCGCTTGACCTTTTTGCTGAGCAACCCACTTAAATGAGGAAAGCGGTAATTCAACATTGGATGGTATTAGATTATCTGTTAGCAGAAGAAGGAGGAGTTTGTGGGAAATTAAATGACTCGAGCTGCTGTTTGCAAGCAGATGACAGCGGAAAAGTGGTCAAACAAATAACAAAGGAAATAACGTCAGCTCGTGGACCTGTCCAAATGTTGAAAGGATGGGGATGGGACATGTTTTCATGGTTAACTGGCCAGCTCTGGGCTAAATGAATACGATTTCTCCTCTTATATGCTATCGCAACTCTCATCTTTTTACCATGTGTGACACCATGCTGGCTGCAGCTCTTTCAGCAGGTGCTCAAGGGGATGCCGCTAGCAGCCATGCCTACCTGATCCAGAAATGACTACAAAAGGACAGAAAAGGATGTCACTGCAAATAATAGCAAAACCCAAGAAGACTCCAGAAGAAAAAATTAAATCCATGGTAATTAAGGTTTGTAAAGACAAATACAGAGCAAATAAAAAGAGGAGGGATTAAAAGGAATGAGATGGATGAGTCTTTACAAAGAGACCGTGTGAATCGGCCTGTAGACAAGGCTAGGAAGTTATGGCTAGTGAAGTAACAGAAGAAACTAGGAGTTCTCTAGAACTGTTACTAATCATCAGAGACTGTTGATTAATCAAGGCCGTGTTAAATTCCTGAACCTAGAGCAAGGCAACAAAGACTTAAGAGCATTAGGAATGGGGTTCTTTTCTTTCTTCTCGATGCCAAGAGGGGGGTGCATATTAGAGGGGGGCGCATAGAGTAGGCAGTTCCGGAAGTCTGTATCTCCCGAATACCTCAGCCAGTGGGGAAAAGGAAGAGGGTGCTGTGGCCGGGAACTTGGCATCAAAAGGGGGCTGCATCCCGCAACCGTTTGACAGACGCCATGGGAAAAGCCCCATGGACTCTCCGTGTAGTCGAAGAATGTTGCAGGACTCCTCTGTCTCCTTTTCGGATATAAACCTCAGGCATCGTGGATTAATTTTCCCTAACGGCAGCGACCTGCCGCGTGGTCTCCGTGCTCCTCTCCAGCCCCCCGGGACGTGTAAAATAGTTCCCAGCGGCTCCCACCGCGCGTTGCAGACGGCTGCGCGGCCCCGGGGCTGCCCGCAGTGCTCCCCTGCCCCGCCAGGGCTGCCCGCGGGCTGCGGAGCCGCCTCGCCACCGGCGCGGCCAGGGCCGGGGCCCTTCTCGACAGCAGCCGAGGGGCTGCGGAGCGGGCGGCTGCCGGACGATCAGCTATTTTATGCCGCGCGGTGCTGCCGCCTCCATCTAGCTCTCCATCGCGCCGCCGCCCGCCGCCCGCCTGGCGCGCTCACGCTCGGCCGCGCTCGCCGCCCGCCCAGCCTCGCCGGAAGCTCTCCCGCCCGGGCTGTGCCCCGGCTCCGCCGGCAGCTCGGCAGGGCCCGGCCGCACGCGTGCTGCGTGGCTCGGAGCAGCCGCGTTGCGCCGCAGGCGACGGGGAAGGCGGGGCGGGCCGGCGCCATCGTGGTAGCGCGGGGAGAGGAGCGCCCGGGCGGGGCGGCGAGCGGCGCGGCGGTGAGCGCTTCTGCTTCCTGTCGCTCGGCAGCCGCCCACGGCAGGTGCCGTGTGACCCCGCGGAGCGGCGGGGCCGGCCGGGCGGTGCGCGGCGAGGCTTTCGGCCAGCGGCGGCCACAGCGAGAGGCTGCTGGCACTGCCCGTGCCGGTGGAGAGAGCGGGGATCCGAGGCCGGCCTTCCCCGGGCGACGAGGGGAGGCCGCCTTTGCCGCGCTGCCCTCCGTGCAGCATGTGGCCGATTCCGGCGAACCCGGGGTCTCCGCAGCGGCGCGGGCGGGAGGGAAGTGGGGAGCGCGCTCGGTGCCGTGCCGGCCGCTCCCGGCCAGCGCTGCGCTGCGCCGAGGCGTTTTCCCGCCCGTCCTGGGAAGGACATAAGCGACACCGTAGTTGGAGCTTAGCTGTCAGGGGGTACAACTTCCCTCCATTGGCGACCTCCTTTTCCCTCTGATTCAGCTACCTTGTGGTAGGTGCGATGGTGCTGAAGAAGGGTGGCGGCTTGGCACAGTTGCTGTCATAGGTGGTGCGAGAGCTCCACGCAAGGAGCTTTGAGTGGCATGTGTGAGGGTAGGAGGGTTCGGCACCCATAGCTGAAGGCAAAAAAGGTCAGGGCATGTCATCAGCCGCAGTCGTGCTAAGTTGTTCATCTTTGCAAACTGCTTGCCGAGTTGTTCCTTTCTTAGGTAATGGGGTTTTGTATCAACCAGAACTGCAAATGGTCAGTATTTGCAGACAAGGTTACTTGGACTGTTGTTGAAGTGAGTGTAGCAGTTTCTATGGCATTCTGCAAAAAAAGTGACAGGTCTCCCTGTGTTCCCCAGTTCTTAACAAAGATGAAGTTAACAAACCCCTGAAAAGAGGTTTTGCAAAACTTCAGGGATATTTTCCTACTAGTACTGTAGAGACAACCATAGTCACCTTGTCTTTCCAAAAGTGAAGGTTCCCTATTTTTGTCCAAGAGCATCAAGTGCTTTTGATCAGCATTTGTGTGCATGCATTAGCCTCGTTCTTGCTCTTCCTTGGAGAACTTTTACAATACTCACATGATCTGTGTAGGCTGCAGACTGCAGTGGTGAACTTCAAGGCTTCCAGCAGAAGGGAGATGCTATCCACATTTTGGATTCTCCTTAGTCTGAACCTTCAACGTCCAAGGCTTCACTTTTCAAGCAGTTGGAAGAGCTCCAAATTAAGACATGAACAGGTCTTAATTGACCTTGCCACCGCCTCAGTTAGTCAAGTAATGCTGTGCATTGGATTTGACTAGTGCAACATGTGCTTAAAATATGTAGAGTAACTCCTCGATTACCCTCTCAGAAGGGTTGGAATGGAGAACAAGGAGTTCCCAAGACAAATATTTGGTGTACGAGGAGTAGAATTTAGGAGTTGATTGCAGAGCACTGCATGCACAAATGTCTAAGGAGAATCCATCTTTTGATGTCCCATCTATGCTTGTTCTCATTTGAAATCCTGCACATTCTGCAGGCTGGTTTTGTTAGGCTTGGGGCTGGGGAAGGAGTGATGGTGGGGGAGGAGTGGGTGTTGGTTTTGGGTTATTTTTTTGTTTCCAGAATAGTGTACACAGAACTTGTGCCCAAAACCAGCAGTAGGAAACAATGCAGGTATAAAAGAAGGTCACAGAAATGTCAGATAATACGAATCTGAAAGCGCTTCAGTATTTTACTCAGGAGTTTCACTCTAACAAGGTGATTTTCCTTCACAGAAATGTAGTGGCAGGCTTATGCCATGCTAGAAGTGATGACCTTTCTCTGCCCCAAATTGAGCAGCAAAAGGTTTTGGCTCTTAATTTGAACCCCTGAGCCAGCTGTGTTTCAGGCTGCAGAAGCTGCAGCTGTTGTGGCAGACGCGGGGTGCAGCCCTGCCTGCCAGTTCCGAGCTGGCCTGCGCTGGTGGCAGCCGTCAGCGCCCGGGGTCCCCTGTGCCACCCATGCCAGGGCTCTGCCTGCCTGCCTCGCAGCCCTGGTAGCCTCAGGGAAACATCGCACTACTCCATCTGCTTTAAAAACAAACAAGCAAACAAAAAGCTCCCTGTAAATATATGTAGAAGTCTTGAAACTAATTCTCAGCGCTTGCTCGGAGTTTGTTGATGGAGCAAATGGATTTTGGATAAACTGCTATTGCTAGTACTACTTAGGTTCCTAAACTTCAGAAGGGAGGCTATGGTGGTCACGTACCCCTGAGGAATGTTGGGAACAGTAAGACAGCTCAGTCATTTCAAGGTGGCCAGAAAATGGGTGTGGCAGTGGAGTGGACACTCTGTGAGTAGGTAGCCTTAAGTCATGTAACGACATGCACTTCAGTGGGAATTTTGCATCAACACCAAGAGATTGTGTCATGATGTGTTGCGTAACAACAAACTGGGCCAAAATTCTGCTGATTTTGACCAAGGTGGATGGGCCACCTTCACTTAAGCTGGCAAAGGGACATAAGTCAATGATGTTTGAAAAACAGCCATGAAACATAGCCCCTTTAGTTTGTTGCTCTGTTGCAAGTCTGCAAAGCTCTGTTGACAGGTCATTGGAAGTAGCTGTTGGAATCTAAGTGCAGTTGGACGCTTTGTCAGTCAGCATCAGCAGGAGGCTTAACGGTTTAGGTTGAGAGGTGGTGCATGGTTTTTTTTCAGAGGAATGGCCCAGTGAAGAGCAGTGTTCACTGCCATGACTACCGTTGTAGCCTTCAAGAGCAATGGTTCATTCAGAGAGAACTTCCTTGGTTCTGCTGGTTTGGTTTCGCAGCTGGAGCAAAGGTACAGCACTGGAAGCAATTCCTAGGGCAGAAGCGGGAGATATCCGAAGCTCTGGACTTCGTTGCCTAAGTGAGCGTAGTCTAATTGGAAGAGTGGTGAGCATCAGTGATATCAGATTTTTTACAAGTTCTTAATTCTGTCAAAACAAGAAAGAAGGAGAGTGATGAAGATGAAATCCTTTCCTCTTCAATCTGCCTACGCAACAACTTCAGCTGTAGTTGTAATGTGTATTCACCTATTTTGAATTGCCCAAAACCAGGCCTAGAGATGCTTCAGAGTCAGAGAAGCGGGTATTTGCTTTATTCGGCGCTGGGTGCATGGGGGATCACTCCTCCTAACACACACACACAGAGCACTCCATACAGTCCAGCATTATGTGTAAAATTTATGAACATTCATCACAATTCTTGGGATAGGAGTGGTTCTAGAAATTACTTCTCGGAAGTCATTAATATCATTAGCATACGTGCCATGCATGCGCTGTGTACGCTGATGGGCGCACTGAGGAAGGCTCCTCTTCTTCCTCGAGGGTCTTTCTGATGAAGATCAGTAGTCTTTGTCACAATGCACTTTTTACCTTTCTTTCTGGAGCATGCGCAGTTCTTCGGTGGCTGATGCAGCGATCTCTGTGCCGGTTTTCAAAAGATCCTGTTCCTCTTATCTTGACAAGATTAAGGCGAATCCTGCTGCTTAGGTTTTGTGATTAACATTTGCTGTCTCTTAGTAGTTCACTCGTGTTTACATGAGTTAACTATGGATCAACCCCCTTCTCAATTTTAGCACTGAAAGGATATTAGAGTCATTTAAAGAGATGTCTCCTATGGAGTACTATAAAACTGCCATAATGGTAAGACGTTTTCATACAGTAGTTTTAGCACAGAAGTAATATATGTACAATCTTGGATGTTTCATCCTGCTGGCTCAGGAGCCAGTATTGAGCTTTTCTCCTTTAAATCCAGTCTTAGAGCTCTGCAAGGATCACTGCAGCATGACGTTGTGACAAGGGGATGCTGATTCATGCATAAACCTTTGACGCTTTCCTTCTATCTTCAAGCAGCTTTGAAAACCAGTGATTATCTGGCATGTTGCGACTTGAGAGTCATGGTAAAGGTTTCACCAAACACTTTGTAATATCAGGCTACAGCTTTCATTCCTAAGGAAAGAGCATTGAGCAGATTGCTGGCAAAATGCTGAAAGAATGAGCCAAAACCAAAATCCTTTAATGGGAAAGATGGAAAAAATTTAGATGTGTTTATTTGAACTAAAAATAATGTGGACCAAGCCTAAATGTATTTCACACTAAATTCTTAGAACTGATTTTAAGGGAAGAAGTGAGAAAGATGAATTCCCAAGCGGAATTTTCAGCAGCATAATATTGAGCATTTATTAGTAGAACAAAGGCATATCACAGTGCAGGAGCACTTAGCAATATTGCTAGAGGCGTGGCTCCATTCATTTTACTGTGAACTTTAGTACTTCTTTAAACATAGTCCTTAAGCCCAGAAAGTCATTTACACTTCACTCAACTTTCCCCCCTCCGTCTCTGCCCCCTTGCGCCAGCACACGCCAGCACACTGCCACCTCGGTCCTCTGAGTAGCTCCAGAATTGAAGGCAGGCACCCCCCTCCGGTGCCTCCTCAGTCTCCAACCTAATTTGTAGTTGATGGGTTCTTTGGGAGGTGTGAGTTTTGATGAGATAACAGACTTCCTGGGATGCATGCGGTTTATCTTCTTTGTTTCTTGAAGATGTCTTGGTTTCCACCTCTGTAATTTCTCAACTTAAAGGACATTTATTATCATGTGTTTCTTCCTACGTTTCCCAACATGTTACCACTCATTCGAAGTTACAATTTACTCTAGTCTTGTTTTTACTTACCTATATTTTACCTTAACACTATTTCTACATAGTACATTCTCACTTCTAAATGTTAAAGTGATAGATGCGAAAGACAAAATTTATCGTTCACTCATTTATCACAGGAGGAATGTGTTAGCTGCTTGTGTTGCAGTTCACTTGTAATTGTGGTCTATTACCGCAGGCCTGGGCCCTAGGGTGTATCACTGTGTCCCGCAGCCATAGGGAGGAGGAGGAGAGAAGATCCAGCAGGCAGGAATTGTGCACCAAGATTTATTCATTTAATTATTTCACAAACTCTTTTACAGACTTTTTTCTTCATAGTCTAATTGGACAAAGGATCAGCCCCCCCCCTTGGGGTGATTGGCTAAAATCCTAAACCATCCATTGTCAAAATATTTTTCTACTAGACCATAAACCAGACTTTTCAAGGTTGCAGGTGGCTTGGTTGTTTACATACTCTGCTACCTCTTCTGTGAGAGAGAAAAGTCTCTCACAGACTTAGAAAATAGCAAGAAAATCCTCGCTAGCAGCATTTTGGTATCTACAATTCCCCCTTTTTGTTTGATAAGATAACAACTCCACTATTAATCCTAAATAGAAATTTACATCAGTTATTAATTCTAAATATGTCCTTAAGGCTTTAACGATCTGACTCCATAACAAGAAATTTAAAGTTCAGTCTCTGCTTGTGGAAGGACCATCCCAGTCTCTGCTTGTAGAAGGACCATCTGCCTGATGGTCAACATCTTGGTCATCATCAGAAGAGTCTGATGGCTGATGATCTACATTCTGGTGGCCACTTGGATGGTTGGTGTTCTGGTCATCATTTGGAGGTTGCCTGTTCTGCCTCTGGTGCCGTAGGGCAGGGCGAACACATTTTGCAGCTAGCCACCGTACCCCAGTATCTGTAGAAACGCAAGCATAGCCACGACCCCAAACCATAAGTTCCCGCAGGCCTTCCCACTGGTTAGTGAGTAAATTCCACACCCAGACTTTTGCCCAGGGCAGTTGTCTCTTGCCTGCAGATTGCAATGAGAGAAAGTGATTCAGAAGAACAGGATTCTTTGAATTTTGTGGTACCGTAAGGTGATTAATTGTATACGAGCTTTTGCTAGTCGGCTTCAGTAACCAAATTCAAAGGTTCCTGTGAGAATCGTTGAAAAGCCATGATAACAGCCCTTAATTCAACTAACTAAGCAGAGTCTGACTCGGATTGGTGTGTTAATCAACCACTGCAAAGGCAGTGTAGGATACTGTGCACCTTTGCGCACAGTGACCCCTGCTAAAAATTTGTCCCGATCCGTATGCCCCAGGCTGCCAACACATCCCGTCCCCAAAGGTTAAGGGAAGTGGTAGTAACATAAGGCCTAATTGTAGCTGTGTGCCCCTCTGAGTCCTTCACCGTCACAGGCCGTTCGCTTCAATAGCTCTGTGTGGTTCATCCTCATCCTGTGATGGCCGATCCCACTGGGGGTAAAGGCCATGAGGGAGGCCACGCAGAGAAGGAGATGATAGTTACATCAGCACCAGTATCAATCAAACCTTGAAGCTGAGTCCAGGGCGGACGGGCGTTCGGCAGGATCAGGGTACACGTCATCTGTGGCCTTTGGTCAGAGATGTCTGCAGTCCAGAAGGCCTGCAGAAGTCCTGTAGATCCACTGCCGTTATCTTTGTGAGTTTGTTGTTCTATCCTGGGGACACAAGACTTAAAAGGCACTAATTTAGCAAGGCAGGTCTTTTCAGGAATAGTTACAGGGGGTTTTCAAATTCCCTATAAAACTGAGGACAAGGCTCCGAGGAGCGGATTCCCATCAATCCGACCTCATCCTCATCCTATCGCATTAAACCTGTTAGAAGCCAGACCTGAACAGCCCCTCTCTTCCTTTGTCTCTGAGCTAACGTGAGCCGACATCAACGGCTCCTGCCGTGTTTCCCTCTGCAAAGAAGCCAGCTAGCTAGCCCAGCAAGCTCTTTTCCTGATCCCGAAGTCGCTTCAGCGACGCGTGGAGGTAACGCAGCTGGACTGTCTCTGACCAGGGGCACGCCAGAGTCAGTGCCTCGAGCACCAAACGCTGCGTTATTGGACATTGAAGGTTCAGGCTAAGGAGAATCCAAAACGTGGACAGCATCTCCCTTCTGCTGGAAGCCTTGAAGTTCACCACTGCAGTCTGCAGCCTACACAGATCATGTGAGTATTGTAAAAGTTCTCCAAGGAAGAGCAAGAACGAGGCTAATGCATGCACACAAACGCTGATCAAAAGCACTTGATGCTCTTGGACAAAAATAGGGAACCTTCACTTTTGGAAAGACAAGGTGACTATGGTTGTCTCTACAGTACTAGTAGGAAAATATCCCTGAAGTTTTGCAAAACCTCTTTTCAGGGGTTTGTTAACTTCATCTTTGTTAAGAACTGGGGAACACAGGGAGACCTGTCACTTTTTTTGCAGAATGCCATAGAAACTGCTACACTCACTTCAACAACAGTCCAAGTAACCTTGTCTGCAAATACTGACCATTTGCAGTTCTGGTTGATACAAGCCCCCATTACCTAAGAAAGGAACAACTCGGCAAGCAGTTTGCATAGATGAACAACTTAGCACGACTGCGGCTGATGACATGCCCTGACCTTTTTTGCCTTCAGCTATGGGTGCCGTACCCTCCTACCCTCACACATGCCACTCAAAGATCCACCTGTGACAGCAACTGTGCCAAGCCGCCACCCTTCTTCAGCACCATCGCACCTACCACAAGGTAGCTGAATCAGAGGGAAAAGGAGGTCGCCAATGGAGGTGTTATAAACATATATTATATTGGCTTCTCGCAAAGTATAAAGTAGATATTATATAATGTTAGAAATGCTTTTTGCTGTGTGGATGTAGTTTTCTCTCTTTTTAGCAAGAATGTTAGCAAGTGTGAGCACGTAAGATAACCTCCAAACGAACAGAGGATGAGGCCCGAAAAGCTGCTAATCAACACTTTGTCTAGGGAGCAAAAGGGCCCAAAGGCTACTCCGCCCGGAGAACAGGCGGCCAGGAGAGTCCAAGAGCCGTTATCACCACTCTGCCCGGAGAGACGAAGAGGCCCAAAGCTGCAATCAGCCCTGTCTGTCTGGAGAATTAAGAAATCCACCCTACCATCGACTCTTGCCTAGCGGGCCCAACCCCAAGAATCAAGAGAAATAAAACCACAAGGCAGAAGACTACGCATGCTCTAAAAAGGCGGACCAAGGAGTGGCCATGCAGAACAGCTCCAGGAAAAGTTTTAATATGAATAAAGAACAGACAGTAAAAATGGTATAAAAAAGACTCACCTCTGGCATCAGGTGTGCTCTTGGCAGAGCACCAAGGCACCCGGCCATTACCCCGTTGCTTTATTTGATGTGTCTCTTATTGTCTTTATATTAAACCCTTTAAATTCTCACAGGAGAGTGAACCTCGTTTTTCACAATTAAGGGCTCGTCCCGGAGCTACACCTCGCCTCTGAAAAGCGTGGGAGGATTCAAGAAGCAAGGGTAAGGCGCCTCCCGCCCAAGTTGGCAGGACCTTTGCTTAGCATCCTCTGGCGTGATTTGGTGGCAGCAGGGCAACACCCGGAGGACAAGAAAGACACAAAAATAAAGCAAATGAAAGAGAGCGCTCTCGACAAAAATCCCACAGACACTGGAAAAGAAACAGGACTGGGAAGTATTGTCCAAAGAAAAAGGGGGTGGTTACGGGAGATGAGCGTGTGTGAATGAGACGTGGGCTGGTTGCCCCCAGATCTGCGAAGCGAGTGTGGCAGTCTCTGAGTGCTGCCGTTCCGTCTTGTTCACGAGAACAGCGGCCAGCGAGGAGACAAAGCGAGAGATAAGCGGAGTGAAAGAATCTCCGGGGGTGACTGGGACGGGGTCCCAGAGAAGGGGTTGCAAAGTGGGAGCTACCCCCCCATATGCTGGGTTGAGGAAAACTCCAAGAGCACCCAGGGCCTAAAAGTACCCCAAGAGAGGTTGGGGTTTGGATGCTAGCAATGCTGGGTTGAGGGAAATCCAAGAGCACCCAGAATCCTGAGGATTATATCATACCCATGGGTGGATACTAACAAGTGACTTGAAAGAGGTACCTTATTATTCTGTTGTGAGTAGGAATGAGTGAGTGAACAAATATTAAAAAAGAGTGAATGTGTGAATGAAAAACTGTGTAATTCGAAGTTAACTTTGTTTTTGGGGAAGGTGAGCTCTAATAAATTTTTTGGTATTTTTTGTACTGTGAAAGGGTGGGTAGTATTTTACAGCAGTGAAGATTGGTGTTTTAAAGGAATGAATTAGTATTTCAAAGGGGGGGATAAATTGGTATTTTGAGTAATAGAGAACTCCTGGAAAAATGGGACAACAACCTAGTAAATTAAGTTCAAATTATAAAAGGGTGCCAGAGGATATACCCCGAGACAGTCCCCTCGGGGTCAAACTCGCAAACTGGGAAACTGATCCTTCTACAAAAGGAAAAGAGAAAGTAAAAATGATTCAATTCTGCATGAAAGAGTGGGTAAAAAAGGAAATCAGATCTGATCATGTGTACTGGCCAAAATACGGGTCTGATGAGGCATGGATTTGCCAGGCTCTAAATGTATTTGTAAATTCAAAAGAGCCATCTCACCCTGAGGAGAGAGAATATGCTTCTTGCTGGACAGGAATTACAAAACCTCTGGGAACCAAAGTCTTCAAAATATCAGAAACCGCAGAGGAAAAGCAAACAGAAGAGAAAAAAGGCTGAGACCCTTTAGAAGTATTGCCTCCGCCGCCAGCACCAGAAGCTGCCCTCCTCCCCCTGGCTCCGGGGCTTCCCCCGCCAGCCCCCCCTCCGCCCGCACCGGGGGCCTTTCCCCCGGCAGCCCTCCCGCCCCAATGGAGCTGGGGGGGAGCCCTGCCCCCGCCCATGCCGGGGATCCCACCCTTCCCATATATCTCGGGAATCCCAGCACCCTCAATTGCATCAAGGGAAAGGTCACACGTCCCGGCTTCAGCCCCTACCTCTCCTGCCTTGAGAAACCCGGCTTTAGCCCCGGTGCCCGCCTCCTGTGCTCCGGAATATCTGGCTTCACTGCCATACCCCACCCCCACCCTCTGCACCACAGAATATTCAGCTTCAGCGCCAGACTTTGAATCTGCCCCTCCTCCCCAGGGGAGTTCGGTGCTTTCTTCCCAAATCAACCCTCTTCTTAACGAAGGAGCACCATACCAGAATACAGGAGGTGCCATTAAGGCTCCGAGGCAGCCCAACAAGCCCTCCATTGCTAAACAAACAGAAGGAAGCCGAGAAATTCATTTCTTTCCGTTAAGAGAAGTACCTACGGGAGGAGGGGGAAGCGGCTTTGTGAGTGCTCCTCTAACCTCTACAGAGGTTAGGAATTTCAAAAAAGAAATTAAAGGATTATTAGAAGACCCCATAGGTACAGCTGAAATGTTGGACCAGTTCTTAGGTCCCAACATTTTCACTTGGGAAGAAATGCAATCAATAATGAAAATAATATTCTCCCAAGAAGAAAGAGAAATGATTAGAATTGCTGGAATAAAAATTTGGGGAAAAGAAAACCAACAAGGTCCACCCGGGGATCAGAAAATGCCCATTACACCTCCTAACTGGAACCAAAATGATGAAGCTGGGAGGGGACATATGAATGATTATTGTAATTTGATAATCAAGGGAATAAAAGAGGGGGCACTCTGAGGACAAAATGTCAGAAAGGCCTTTGAGGGGCAGCAAGGGAAGGAAGAAACCCCGACTGAGTGGCTGGAGAGGCTCCGAAAGAATATGAAACAATATTCTGGGAGAGACCCGGAGTCCCTAGCAGGGCAAGCCCTGCTAAGAGTTCACTTTGTCACTCATGCCTGGCCAGATATTAGAAAAAAATTGGAAAAAATAGAAGATTGGTATGAGAAACCATTACAAGACCTAGTAAGGGAAGCTCAAAAGATATATATGTCCGGAGGGATGAAGAAAAAGCCAAAGTGGGAGCAAAGATCATGATAGCCACTATGCGAGAGAGTACCTTCCAAAAAAAATCTAAAGCCCTCAGGTAACACTCCTAAACATTCCAGATTCAGAAATGGTGGAAAAGAGAAAAATAAAACCTCAGCACAATCAAGATTCCAAGAACAACCCAGGGATGCCTGTTTCTATTGCAAGGAAGAAGGGCATTATCAAAGAGAATGCCCCCACCTGAGGAGGGATCTGAAAAGATTTCAAGAGACACACACAGAAGAAAAATAGGGAAATCATGGGCTCTATTTTTGGGGGGATAAATACCATCTGGAGCCTTTGATAACTTTAAAAGTAGGCCCCGAAGAGGAAGTATTGGAATTTATAGTTGACACTGGGGCAGAAAAGACTTGTGTGATGAATATTCCAAAAGGGTGGGATGTAAGTAATGATATGGTAAAAGTAACAGGAGCAAAGGGGGAAGGATTTAAGGTCCCTGTCATTAAAGATGTGGTTATTGAAGGGGAAACAAAAATAGGGATAGGGGATGCTTTGTTAGCTCCTGAGGCTGGCAGCAATTTATTGGGAAGGGATTTACAAATCCAACTGGGGATTGGAATCATACCAGAAGAAGGGAAAATGACGGCCAAAGTGTTTAAACTTAGCCAAGCAGATGAAAGCAAAATTAACAGAGAGGTTTGGGCTAGGGAAGGGAATAGGGGTGGACTAGATCTTGACCCCATAAGGGTCACAATTGAAAAAGAAGAAGGTCCCATTTGTGTACATCAGTACCCTATATCTTTAGAAGGGAGAAAAGGCTTAAAACCAGTGATAGAAGAATTAATAAAGGATGGGACACTAGAACCTTGTAAATCCCCTCATAATAGCCCTATTCTCCCAGTAAAGAAATCTGATGGAAATTATAAATTAGTGCAAGATTTAAGAGAAGTAAACAAAAGAACACGGGCCTGCTACCCTATGGTTCCTAATCCCTGCACTCTTTTAAGCAAAATTCCACCTCAACATCAGTGGTTTAGTGTGGTAGATCTTAAAAATGCCTTTTGGGCCTGCCCACTGGCAGAGGAAAGCCGAAATATTTTTGCCTTTGAATGGGAAGATCCAAACACAGGGAAAAAGAACCAGTTGAGGTGGACTAAACTGCCACAGGGCTATTGTGAGGCCCCAAATTTATTTGGGCAAGCCTTGGGAGAAATACTACAAACCTTCCCCACTCCCCCAGGAATACAATTTATCCAATATGGAGATGACCTTCTAATATCAGGAGAAGATGAAATGAAAGTTAAAGGAGCTACCATAAAGCTTCTAAATTTTCTTGGGAAAAAGGGACTAAAGGCATCAAAAAGGAAATTACAGTTTGTGGAATCAGAAGTAAAATATCTCGGCCACCTGATAAGCAAAGGTAGCTGACAACTAAGTCCTGAAACAATTACAGGGATTTTATCCCTCCCTCCTCCCTCTTCAAAAAAGGAGGTTAGGAGACTGCTGGGGCTACTGGGATATTGCAGATTATGGATTGAAAGATATACACAAGCAGTAAAATTTTTATATGAAAAATTAACAGGGGGAGACAATATACAATGGACCAAAGATGATGATGATAATAAATTAGAAAAACTGAAGTTGAAACTAGCCTCGGTACCAGCCCTAAGCTTACCCTCACTAGAAAAACCCTTTCATTTATATGTGAATGCAGAAAATGGAGTAGCTCATGGTGTATTAGTCCAGGAATGGGGAGGGGTGAGAAGACCAATAGCTTATTTAGCTAAACTATTGGACCCAGTAAGCCGTGGCTGGCCAGTATGCATTCAAGCCATAGCAGCTACCGCTATTTTGGTGGAGGAGAGCCGTAAGCTCACCTTTGGAAGTAAACTGATTGTATACACACCCCATGCGGTCCGAAATGTGCTAAATCAAAAAGCTGAAAAATGGTTAACAGACTCCAGGCTATTAAAATATGAAGCAATTCTGATTGACAGTAATGATCTAACTATAGAAGCAAGCAAAAGCCTCAATCCGGCCCAATTCCTGTATGGAGAACCAAAAGATGACCTGGCACATGATTGCTTAGAAATTACTCAATACCAAACAAAAGTTCGAGAAGATCTAGCTGAACAAGCCCTCTTAGAAGAGGAAAGAATATATGTGGATGGTTCATCCAGATGCTTGCAAGGAAAAAGAATGTCAAGATATGCCTTAGTCGATGGGATAAATATGCAGGCCATCGAAAAAGGAAAACTACCTTCAAATTGGTCGGCGCAGTCTTGTGAATTATACGCTCTAAAGAGAGCACTGGAGCATTTAGCACACAAAAAGGGGACTGTCTATACTGATTCAAAGTACATACCTTTGGAAAGATCTGGGAAGAAAGGGGTTTACTAAATTCAAAGGGGAAAGAACTGATACATGAAGGCCTGATTTCAGAAGTGTTGGAAGCATTAAAATTGCCTGAAGAAATAGCCGTAGTGCATATCAAAGGACACCAAGAAGGGATGACCCCAGAAATAAGAGGGAATAACCTAGCAGACCAAGAAGCCAAAGATGCAGCAGAAAATGGGACTGAACCAATTCTGTTAATCCTGACCCCAGAAAGGGGAGAATTGGAAATCCCCAAATTTAGTAAAGAAGAAGAAAAAGAATTATTTAAGATAGGGGGAGAACAAGATCAATCTGGAAAACGGAAACTTCCTGATGGGAGACAGTTACTTAATAAGCCACTCACTAAGAGAATATTAGAAGATATGCATCAAAAAACTCATTGGGGTACTCAAGCTAGCTTGTGTGATCATTTTCTAAAAAATTATGGGTGTATTGGAATCTTTGGGGTAGCAAAACAAATAACTGGGAACTGTAGAACTTGCCAAAGAGTGACTAGGAAAATAATGAGAAAAACAACATTAGGAGGCCGTGAGTTAGCTCTGCGACCATTCCAAAGTATCCAAGTAGATTTCACTAAACTTCCTCAAGTACAGAGATGGAAGTTCCTATTAGTAATAGCAGACCACCTAACTTGTTGGGTAGAAGCAGTTCCTGCTACTAGAGCTACAGCTAACATAGTATGCAAAACCCTTCTGGAACAAATTATTCCCAGATATGGAATGGTTAATAAAATAAACTCAGGTAGAAGAACACATTTTACATCCAAAGTCTTACAACAAATAACTCAAGCCTTGGGAATAAAATGGGAATTACATACCCCCTGGCACCCACAAAGTTCAGGCCAAGTAGAAAGAGTGAACCAGACTTTGAAAAAAACTTTAACAAAATTAATGATTGAAACTCAAATGTCATGGGTAAAATGCTTACCTTTGGCTCTGTTGAGAGGCCGAACACAGCCCAGGTCAGACCTGGGAGTGTCTCCTTATGAGATGATGTTCGGATTACCCTTCCTTACTGCTCAACATGAAACAGCCACTTATGAAGTAGGAGAAGTAAGTGTCAAAAAATATGTCACCGCAATTGCCAGAACACTTGAAAATTTGCGGCTGAAAGGAATGATCCCTCAAACCACAGCTTTGGAGTTCAAAATTCATAATATCCATTCAGGGGAATGGGTACTAGTAAAAACATGGAAAGAACAATCTTTGACTCCACAATGGGAGGGTCCTTTTCAGGTACTGCTGATGACTGAGGCCGCAATCCAGACCAAGGAACGAGGGTAGATCCATGCCAGCAGAATCAAAGGACCTGTAAAAGAACCTGAAGAGTGGACTGTAATATCCAAACCAGGTGATACCAAATTGATTCTTAAACGGAGACCAGGTGGCAATGAGCTAGAACAATCTAAATAATCCAAGGGATATGCAAAGAATCACACCTAACTGAGAAGTAAAAGCCAAATTTATATCAGTGGCCCCTGGACAAATTCTGGGACATCGTGGAGAAGAATATTCTCACTTCAAACAGGAAGGGTTGGGACTGGATCAAACAGGGAACTCTCATGTTCTGATTCTAGCCTGTGATTTGTATTAAGAAGGCGGAGAATCACAACTTCCATCAGTGCCACATCATATACCCTGTTTGAATCATTCTAACACGGGGCATGCCAACCACGTCAAATATAAGTAATTAATCTAGAGGGAAATTGGCATTTCACACCGTCGACACCCTAGTTGTAAAGGGTGTCAAGCACAAAATCGACCCCCTATCCAGACAAAATCATAAGCAACAAAAGCAATAACTTTGCTCTGCAGATGGGAATTACTAGTGCCTGTTGAATGGGAAACACCTAAGATACGATAAGATACTACAGTTAAAAAGGTGCCAAAAGAAATTTGCCTAAAAGCTACAAAGGAAGTGACAAGGAAATAGAGGGCAAGACCGGGTCGGCCACTGTACTCGCCACCGAGAAGATCCAATACACCTGCTATGGGTTGCAACCTCATAGGCAAGGGAGGTGGGAGTATAAGCCATGCCGGACCTCTGTTATTCCTTCTTTTGTCACTTCTCCTGGTCCCTTTTGGGACACCGGCAAGACCATGTTACAAATGCTATCGAAAGCTCTACATGGAAAGACACCGGGGCTTCTTTCTTATTACTCATACCCATACCAACAGTCACTGTTATGACTCATCCAAATTAGGTATTTGCATGCATAAAGGAGAAAAATATTGGATTACAGAAAATTTAGGAACAAGTGGAAACAGACTAAGAAGCAATTGTCCAAAAGGAGAAAAATAGATTTGCTCCACAGCTGCCACCAGGGGAACAGTCCAAGATTTGGTAAAAGAGCAAGTGGTAAGTAAAGATACAAAGCCAGCACAGCAACCTCGCCCTATATTCACCTCACCACGCCAGGACCTGTATGCAAAGCTCAAACAACAAAGAGGAAAAAACCCCAAGGTTAGGAAAAAACCTGTTTGTGGAATTGGGGGAGAGGATAGGTAAAGAACTTAACATAACCAACTGTTGGGTCTGTGGAGGAGCTTTAATGACAGAAGAATGGCCACGGAAAGGTAGCAGCGTAGGCCCGGTAGAACTCCTTAAATGGAACCGGACAAATATAAGAGGGGGGAACCGACCTGAGGGGTGGATTTTAAGTTCAACAGTGATAGGGGAAGAATGCCTCTGGCGAACTGGGATAAACTTTCTTAATGAAGTAGGAAACACTCCCTGTAAAAGCTATAAAGTGAGTAACAAAACTTCAAGGTGGTGGGTCCCAGAAAAACCAACTTGGTATTGAGCCCAGAAAAAAGGAAAAGACTGTGTATATGATCATGAAGTTGGACTCTTTCAGTGTAATGACACGAGGAAAAATCCTTATTTTGGAATCCCAGAAATAGCTAAATTTGGGGAGAATATAAATCAACAAGAAGGTGATTATTGGAAAGCACCAGATGGCTTCTTTTGGATATGTGGGAAAAGGGCATCCCCAAGACTCCCTTCACATTGGAAAGGGAGTTGTACACTAAGAATCATTCAACCAGGGTTTTTCCTTTTCCCAGAACCAGTGGGAGATCAATTAGGTATACCTCTCTATGAAGACTTCAAAAGAAAGAAAAGAGATTTAATTGGAGGATTCCAAAAATGGAAAGATGAGGAATGGCCCCCTGAACGAATATTAGAAACAGATGGGCCAGCTACCTAAGCACAAGATGGAAGCTGGGGATATCAGACCCCAATTTACATGCTGAATCGTATCATCAGACTCCAAGCTCTTGTAGAAATCATAACCAATGAAACAGCTGGGGCTATGGAATTAATAGTCAGCCAGCAACGCCAAACCAGAGCTGCAATACATCAAAATAGGCTGGCTTTAGACTATTTACTGGCCGAAGAAGGCGGTGTGTGCAGGAAGTTCAATACATCGGACTGTTGTTTAAAAATTGATGACAATGGGGATGCCGTTCTAGATATGGCCAACCAAATCAGAAAAATAGCCCATGTACCAGTCCAAAAATGGGAATCAATGATGTCTGCTAACTGGTGGGATGGCATATTGGGGAAAGAATGGTGGAAGAAGCTAGGTTTCTTCCTCTTATGTGCTACAGCTAGTCTAATATTTCTCCCTTGCTTGATCCCCTGCTTTATTCGGCTAATCACCAGCATAGTTCAAGGCATGCAAGTTGTGGCAATGCCTACTGACCCAAAGTTGGCTATGTCTGGAACAGCACAAAAAATTATGGTATTAAAAAGACAAAGTGATATAAAAGACCCTCTTGAAGAAGCCAAATTGATCTGTGAAAAGAACGAACAGACATTAGAAGCCAAGAAAAAAGAATTATTGCTCAAGCCAAATGATTTATAAAATAGAAAAGGGGGGATTGTTATAAACATATATTATATTAGCTTCTCGCAAAGTATAAAGTAGATATTATATAACGTTAGAAATGCTTTCTGCTGTGTGGATGTAGTTTTCTCTCTTTTTAGCAAGAATGTTAGCAAGTGTGAGCACGTAAGATAACCTCCAAACGAACAGAGGATGAGGCCCGAAAAGCTGCTAATCAACACTTTGTCTAGGGAGCAAAAGGGCCCAAAGGCTACTCCGCCCGGAGAACGGGCGGCCAGGAGAGTCCGGGAGATTTTATCACCACTCTGCCCGGAGAGACGAAGAGGCCCAAAGCTGCAATCAGCCCTGACTGTCTGGAGAATTAAGAAATCCACCCTACCATCGACTCTTGCCTAGCGGGCCCAACCCCAAGAATCAAGAGAAATAAAACCACAAGGCAGAAGACTAGGCACGCTCTAAAAAGGCGGAACCAAGGAGTGGCCATGCAGAACAGCTCCAGGAAAAGTTTTAATATGAATAAAGAACAGACAGTAAAAACGGTATAAAAAGGACTGACCTCTGGCATCAGGTGTACTCTTGGCAGAGCGCCAAGGCAACTGGCTCTTACCCCGTTGCTTTATTTGATGTGTCTCTTATTGTCTTTATATTAAACCCTTTTAAATTCTCACAGGAGAGTGAACTTCGTTTTTCACAGAGAGAAGTTGTTCCCCCTGACAGCTAAGCTCCAACTACGGTGTCGCTTATGTCCTTCCCAGGACGGGCGGGAAAACGCCTCGGCGCAGCGCAGCGCTGGCCGGGAGCGGCCGGCACGGCACCGAGCGCGCTCCCCACTCCCTCCCGCCCGCGCCGCTGCGGAGACCCCGGGTTCGCCGGAATCGGCTACATGCTGCACGGAGGGCAGCGCGGCAAAGGCGGCCTCCCCTCGTCGCCCGGGGAAGGCCGGCCTCGGATCCCCGCTCTCTCCACCGGCACGGGCAGTGCCAGCAGCCTCTCGCTGTGGCCGCCGCTGGCCGAAAGCCTCGCCGCGCACCGCCCGGCCGGCCCCGCCGCTCCGCGGGCTCACACGGCACCTGCCGTGGGCGGCCGCCGAGCGACAGGAAGCAGAAGCGCTCACCGCCGCGCCGCTCGCCGCCCCGCCCGGGCGCTCCTCTCCTCGCGCTACCACGATGGCGCCGGCCCGCCCCGCCTTCCCCGTCGCCTGCGGCGCAACGCGGCTGCTCCGAGCCACGCAGCACGCGTGCGGCCGGGCCCTGCCGAGCTGCCGGCGGAGCCGGGGCACAGCCCGGGCGGGAGAGCTTCCGGCGAGGCTGGGCGGGCGGCGAGCGCGGCCGAGCGTGAGCGCGCCAGGCGGGCGGCGCGATGGAGAGCTAGATGGAGGCGGCAGCACCGCGCGGCATAAAATAGCTGATCGTCCGGCAGCCGCCCGCTCCGCAGCCCCTCGGCTGCTGTCGAGAAGGGCCCCGGCCCTGGCCGCGCCGGTGGCGAGGCGGCTCCGCAGCCCGCGGGCAGCCCTGGCGGGGCAGGGGAGCACTGCGGGCAGCCCCGGGGCCGCGCAGCCGTCTGCAACGCGCGGTGGGAGCCGCTGGGAACTATTTTACACGTCCCGGGGGGCTGGAGAGGAGCACGGAGACCACGCGGCAGGTCGCTGCCGTTAGGGAAAATTAATCCACGATGCCTGAGGTTTATATCCGAAAAGGAGACAGAGGAGTCCTGCAACATTCTTCGACTACACGGAGAGTCCATGGGGCTTTTCCCATGGCGTCTGTCAAACGGTTGCGGGATGCAGCCCCCTTTTGATGCCAAGTTCCCGGCCACAGCACCCTCTTCCTTTTCCCCACTGGCTGAGGTATTCGGGAGATACAGACTTCCGGAACTGCCTACTCTATGCGCCCCCCTCTAATATGCACCCCCTTCTTGGCACCGAAAAGAACGAAAAAGAAACCATTCCTAATGCTCTTAAGTCTTTGTTGCCTTGCTCTAGGTTCAGGAATTTAACATGGCCTTGATTAATCAACAGTCTCTGATGATTAGTAACAGTTCTAGAGAACTCCTAGTTTCTTCTGTTACTTCACTAGCCATAACTTCCTAGCCTTGTCTACAGGCCGATTCACACGGTCTCTTTGTAAAGACTCATCCATCTCATTCCTTTTAATCCCTCCTCTTTTTATTTGCTCTGTATTTGTCTTTACAAACCTTAATTACCATGGATTTAATTTTTTCTTCTGGAGTCTTCTTGGGTTTTGCTATTATTTGCAGTGACATTCTTTTCTGTCCTTTTGTAGTCATTTCTGGATCAGGTAGGCATGGCTGCTAGCGGCATCCCCTTGAGCACCTGCTGAAAGAGCTGCAGCCAGCATGGTGTCACACATGGTAAAAAGATGAGAATTGCGATAGCATATAAGAGGAGAAATCGTATTCATTTAGCCCATAGCTGGCCAGTTAACTATGAAAATATGTCCCATTCCCATCCTTTCAACATTTGGACAGGTCCACGAGCTGACGTTATTTCCTTTGTTATTTGTTTGACCACTTTTCCGCTGTCATCTGCTTGCAAACAGCAGCTCGAGTCATTTAATTTCCCACAAACTCCTCCTTCTTCTGCCAACAGATAATCTAATACCATCCAATGTTGAATTACCGCTTTCCTCATTTAAGTGGGTTGGTCAGCAAAAAGGTCAAGCGCTGTGGCTGGCTGGTTGGTAATTATTTCCGAGACAGCTTGTAACCTAATTATCTCCTTCAAATGATAAATGGGTTCCCAGGCATCTGGGATTAATTCCTTAGGTTTCCAAGGGGCTGGTCCATCGTGTTGGGTAACTTGTTCTGTTGGCCGTTCATCATTTCCCCGTTTTGGGGTGCTCCCTCCAGCCAGGGCTGCATCAGCTGACTGCTTTTCTCTAATTAAATCATCACAGATTTTGATTCCTAAGCGATTTCCCAGAACTTGTAGTAGCAAAAAGAACAACAGTCTACTAAATATACCATATCCCTGACCAGTTTGGAGGTAACCTGAGCTAAGCATGTTGGCCACAAATCCAATACTGTCCTTTCAAAGCCCGTGTTCCATTAGCAAAGGAACCTACCCATGGTCATCAGTTGGTGGCTCAAAATACAGCAGGATTCCCGGGCCTAACGGTCCTCCAACAAGAGTTGCCCCACCATAAGGGTCCCAGCATTTGCATTTCCAAGCTCCCGCACAGGGTTCCCACCTACATTTACATCTGCAAGCTGCTTGGTTGGATTTGGAGCAGAACTCACTAAAAGGCTTTGAGTTCCAATCCGGTGTGGCCATTCCCACTGATAATCACAAACAACATGTCTTCTACTTGTGGAATTTTTGTGGGGACTGCTCAAAAACAGGTGGTCAAAAAAACCCCTTGTCCCTCCCCATTGCTTTACAGGCTTCCAAATATTTTTGGTAAGTGTGATAAGAACGCCTTACGCAGCTACTGTTAGTGAGCCGAACAGGTATTTGATTGCATTTGCCTTGATATTTGGAACAATTGGAAGGAGGGCAATTGGGGGTCCAAACCCAGTTGTTCAAGCCCAGAGGGAAAGTCAATTGACAATTGCCTTTTCCTACAAAGACACGCCCTATCCTATTTAGGCAATAAGTGCCTGTTGGAGAAGAATGAAGTGGCCATGAACTTCCTTCTTTGGCCCCAAATCCCATCCCACTGTGGCCCTCACATTGACCCACCATTTAGGTTCAGCTGGGCTAGCCAACTATGGCCACTCTTCAGATCCTCCTGGCCTTCCACAGAGCCAGCAATTGCTAAGGTTAAAAACTTTTGCTACTTCTTCTCCTAAGGCTGCAAATTGATTCTCCCACTCCTGGCCTAAACTCAGCTGACCATATCAAAGTAGAATTAGTAAGGAAAATGTTTTAATAGTGTCATCTAATTAGCTAGTCTAATTTTCCCGTTGTCTTCTGCAGCACCTGTGGCAATTGAAGACACAGAAACCACTTAACGTAACAAAATGGCCACAAGTATTAGCCCCCAAGTGAGTGGAGATTCTAGAGGAGGGATGCCTTTACAGTCTATTTCAGCAGACGGTCTGAAGGTAGGACTGCGGGGCTTCTTCCGATGTCGAAGCACTGCCTACTGCTCCGGCCCACTCCTGCAGAGTGTCAGTCACGGCCTCCCGGCCTTCTCCTCCAGCTGAGATGTGCAAATCTCTGAGGCTTCAGAGACCTTGACCCGAGAGTGACGGGTTCACCTGTGTTCAGCTTACTTGACGGCTGTTTTCTGTCGTCAGTGACACTTGGAATGGGCCACGCCATTTCACCAGCACTGGCGCTTCTTTCTACTCCTTAATTAGGACTCAATCTCCTGGTTGGATGTTAAAAGCAGCAAAGTCCAAAGGCCGGGCTTGCGCCAGCTGAGTTTCCTGTTGAAGGGGTTTCACAAGAAGCAGGATCCTGGCCACAGATGGTTTTAAAAATGCATCACTTGCCTCTACCCCCCCCACTGGGTGGAGACTTACCAGGAGGGCAATTGCAAACAACGATTGAAAGGGAGATAACTGAATCTCTCTTCTGGGTTGGGCCCTCATTCTCACCAAAGCCAATGTCCAAAGCCCTACCCATGGCATCTTGGTTTCTATTACCAGCTTCAAAAGGTGTTTATTTCTCTCTTCATTGTTTTCTACCCGAGCCGAGCTCTGGGGGTGCCAGGGCCTATGGAGGTTCCATTGTGTTCCTAAAGAAGCCAAAACCCCTTGAAGGATCTTTCCTGCAAAATGAGTTCCCCTATCTGAATCTATTGCTTCTACAATGCTGTATCTTGGAATGATTTGTTCCAAAAATGCCTTAAGAACTGATCCTGTCATTACTGAAGTAGTTGGAAATACTTCTGGCCACCTTGCTAGCTGACATACGATTACCAGAAGATATTAAGCCTTGCCACTTGGGGCATCTCCGGAAAATCCACCTGGCATCTTTGGAAGGGCCATGCAGCCCAAGGCCTCCCTCCTCTAGCAAGTTACTTTGTAACTTGGCTGTTGGCTTTAGCACAGATCAAGCAACCTTCAACAGCTCCTTTTGCCAGTCTAAAAAGACCCCCAGCAACATACATCATGAGATAGGCTTCTGCCAATCCTCAGGAAGTGCAAGAACTCTCTTAATGGAGTTGCTTTAATATTGGTAGGGCCAAAGGTTCTGGTATCTCTTGTTTGCCATCCCTTGGAAACCAATTCTTGCCTTTTTTCTCTGCCACACGACTTTTAACTGTATGTCAAACTGCTGTGGTAGAAAAGACAGCTTCCTGGGCAGTGATGGAGTCACGGGGAGCAAAGGGGGCATCTTGGAGAGTTCTGGCAGAAGTGTGGCTTTCTGAGTTTCTTCATCCACCAAAAAGGAGACAGAGGAGTCCTGTAACATTCTTCAACTCCAGGGAGAGGCCATGGGGCTTTTGCCATGGAGTCTCTCAAATGATTGCGGGAAGCAGCCCCCTTCTGATGTTAAGTTCCTGGCAACAGCACCCTCTGAGGTACTCGGGAATTACAGACTTCCGGAACTGCCTACTCTATGCCCCCCTCTAATATGCACTCCCCTTTTGGAATGGAAAAGGAAGAAAACCAAACTATTCCTAATGCTGGGAAGTCTTTGCTGCCTTGCTCTAGGTTCGGGAATTTAGCAGGGCCTTGGCTGAGCAACAGTCTCTGTTGATTAGTAACAGTTTCTAGAACGAATACTTTCTTCTGTTACTTCCCCCCCTGTAAATTCCTAGCCTTGTCTAAGGAGAGATTCACACGGTCTCTTTGTAAAGACACATCTATCTTACTCCTTTCACTCCCACACCTTCCTTGCGGTGGAACGGCACTCCCCGGCACAGCACCTGGCACAAAACCCCCGTATACGCACACACACACCTGCACTTACCCTGCACTCCACTGCACACACACACACACACACACCTCCCGCACACTAACACCCCCTCCACATCCCCACCATGCTACTTGCAGTGGCCCCGCCCCTGCCATCCCCACCGGCTGGCAGCACCCACTCCTCACATGCTTCCCCATGCCTTGCATTTCCTTGCTGCCCCCTCTGTAGCCTTCCCTCAACCTGCCTTTTCTCCCCTGCCTTGCACTGACTTGCTCACCCATCCCCCACCTGACTTCCTTTCACATTCGTCTAGGTCTGGCCTCATCTTTCCTTTTCCTTCTAGGACCCTCATTGCCTTGCCTCGCCTCGCAAAGCCACCACTTGCCTTGCCTTGCCCTTGAACCCCTCCCTTGCCTTGCATGACCTTGCTCACCCCTCCCCCACCTGGAATTCAACACCCCTTTTCAATGACATTTCTGGGCCTTGCCCTGCCCTTTCTGCTCCTCCGAGGAATCTCAAAGCTCTCAAGCATCTCCGGTGTTTCAGGATCCCATGAGAGGAAGACCAGGGGAGGACGCATGTTGCCACACTCATCTCTGTGGGCAGCCTTTGTCTGGGAGCAATCCTTGCATGTCTTGAACCTTGGAGGGGCAATTCACATTTTGCCCTTGAGCTCGGGGACCAGAAAGAGAGTTCTTTTGCATACAAGGGAAAGCAGGTAGCTCAAGTCTTTTAGGTACAGAGGAGAGATGACCCACGCGGGATCAAGGCCACACAGAGCACTTGGTCCTGGCCACTTTTGTGTACCAGCAGTCCTTGAATGTACTTCTCACCTGCCTTGCCTGGCCTTGCCTTGGCAACACAACAGTTGCCTTGCCTTGCCCTGCTAGCCCTCTGGAGCCTTGCATTCCTTTGCACGGCCATGCCCAGCACATGACCTGCCTACTGTTTTCCTCCAGGGCCTTGGCTTGCTGAGCCCTTCCTGTTTCTGCCTGGCCTTCCCATCAGTGGCCCTTCCTTCCTACAGCCAGCCTTGCCTCTAACTTCTGGACCTTCTCTTGCCTACCACTCCATTTGCTTTCCCCTCACTGCTCTGGCCTTGCCTACCTCTCCCTTGACTTGCCCACAATTGCCTGCACTCGGTTTGCAGCGCCTTGCCTGCATGGAAGGCAAGGGAAAGAGTGGTAGGCCGGGCAAAGCAAAGCCAGCAAGTTGTAGGCAGTGCGAGGCAAGGCAGACGCAGGCAAAGGAAGCAGAGCAAGGGTACCTTAAGAAGAACTAGACAAGGCAAGGCCAAGAGACTCGGAGTGCCTTTCCTTGGGAAGGCAAGGACATAGTGCCAGTGTTGCTGGAGCAGATGTTAAGGTACTGTGGGGAGGAATAGTCCAGCAAGACATTTCTCTTCTGGCCCCTGTGCGTGTGGGGGCAATTGTTGGACATATTCAATACTGGAGGCGGATCAGTCGCTGGATGTGTTGTATTTTGGAGGAGGGGATGCCGTTTCTTTGGAGATGGGCTTGTAGTTGCTCTCTTTGGCAAGGAAGGCAGGTTTGGATGTGCACATCAGGTACTCCTAGGGATTTTAAAGGCTTTTCCCAACAGGCAGAGCTCTCTCTGGGTTCGAGCTGTTGAGCTGTCGGTGGGAATGCAAAGGCCAAGCTCTTAAGCTATTTGTCCTGGTGCCTTCAGTGTGTGAGCAGTCCCTGGTGCCGTTGCCTTTGGATCCTGACTCTGGGAGAGGGAAGGCTTAGGATGGTACCTAGAGCTGAGAAGGAGAGTGCTGAGAACAGCGTGTGTGCTGCTAGTTTGAGGGGTGCAGGTGAAGTTGTAGGCAGCAAGATCTTCCTCAGCTGGCACTGTTTTGAGCCCTGTTTTTGCCAGATGGTTTCAAGCTGGTGGGCGGAATCTGCGAGAGGGAAAAGATTTGTTTGGGCCAAAGAGGTGTGGTGTAAAGAAGAGTGTGCTCTTGGAAGGGGAAGATGAGGGCAACCTTTTTGTCCTGACACCGTTGATTTGAGTGCAGGGCCGTTTGCAAGTTGCCTCTGTCTGCCCTTGGGGTGGTTTCGAGCTGGGCCTGGTGCTTGGCCTTCTTTTGCAAGTCTGCAGCGCCGTCGTGTGGTTGTTTCCATGAGCGCTGACAGTGCCCGGCAAAAAGCGCTTGGCTGGCGCGGCCCCAGTCGTGTGGAAGCAGTTGGTGGAAGAGCTCCGCTGTGCATGCTGCCTCTTGGAGACATAAAAGGATGTAACCCTGCGCGTAGCGGGGAAGCAAGACGAATCTTTTCATTGTTGGCTGAGCAGTTTCTAAGTCGCAAAAGTAAAGGCAGTTTCAGCACGGCCTCTTTCTTTCAGAACCTTTTCTGTGCCATCATGAACGTGCTCAACATGCCACTCGCACCCGCTGAACTGCATCAAAGGCCCTGGAGATAGGCGCTTTCCTTCAAGCTCTCTGTAGCATCCTACCCTCCACCTCTGGCGGATCCCAAAGCCCTTCCAAACATCCAGCAGCTGCACGCAGAGAACAAGTGCTAGAACAAGGCGTTGGCCTTCCTAGTCCTTTTAAAGTCTGTGAACTAGGCGAAACATTCCAGTGAGCAGCACTTTCCTTCGCAACTATATCTAGAGCATCATCACATTCTCTCCAAGTGGGTAAGTCCACCCTTGCAGCGCAGCGTTTGCAGCCACAGTTCGGACTGAGAGATAGGCCAGGTGAGAAAGCATTTCTTGACTATCCCTCTTCTCTGGAAGACTTGATACTCGCAGCGCGACCACGTCCACACACCTTCAGTGTGGCCAGGTTCAAGCAGCTAGAGCTCCCAGAGATGGGAGAGTCAGGAGAGAAGACGTTCCAAAAGTACCGTGTACTTACAGCAGCATTAAAACTGTGCACAGCAGTCTGCAGCACTGTAGACTGCGGCTTCTCCGACAGACGAGCCATCCCATTGTTGCCTCTCGCAGCCTGCTTGCTAGCTGCTCTCCTGAAGAAAAGAACTAGAAGAAAAAGCCAATGCTGGGCTGCACCTTCCCCTTGCCTTACGTAAAGCCACCTAAACTCCCCGCTGCACTCTCTACTTCCCCTCTCCTTGGAAGCGACCACTGTGTTTGCTGCATCTCGAAGCCTAAAGTTAAGCGCCAGTGGTTTTGGGGATGGTTGGAAGAGGGATAAGTAGTAGCACAAGGAAGTAGTTGTCGTTGAACTTCCTCCTTCTCAATGCTAACGTGAATTGGGCAGGCAGGCGAGTGCTAGCCACGCTCCTTTCTCAGTTTGTACGCTGCGGACACGAGTCCGGTGCTCTGCGCCTTCGTTCGGCCTCTTTAGTACCCATGTCGCTCTTTCATTGTGCCGGAGTCGAAGCGTCGTCTACTTCTCGCCCAGAGAGCACGGTGCCGGCAGCGAAATGCCCCAGCCGACTGCTTCTGCCGACACACGCCTGGTCTATGCACTTTCCCTCGCAGCGACATACAGCAGCACTTTCGGTCTTTCTTGTCGTCCAAATGGAAAGGGAAAGAGTCTCAGCTCCGTCTCGCACAGTTTTAGGTCAACAAGCTTACCCGGAGCTTACCCGCGACGCGTGGAAACTTGTGTTTGCACCACATTCAAGTGGTAGCCGTCTTTCCTTTACAGGCTGCAGAACGCCGTCAGATCCCGGTGCTCTCTGCACCTGCCTTCTCAGTTCTAAGTACTACCGCGCCCCTTACAGCCTTGCAGGAAGCAAACACGCGGATAGTCATGTCGCTCAGAAGAACGTGCCAGGACGAAAAGATGTTCTTCCTTTCTCCTCGTCGCCCATATTGTGGTGCTGTATTAAAAGCCTTGGCCAGCGAAAGGCTAATCCAGCAAGTGTTTCTCACCTGATGCATTTCGCTGAGGGAGAGCTGAGGAAAATCCTTGCACAGCACACTGCGGATGCGTGCAGTACACATGCTGAAGAGAGCCACAGCTAAAAGCAATCGCTGGGCTTCAGTTCTGTCCAGACGGCAGAAGGCGAAGAACGAAGCAGCTGGGCACCGCGTTAACGTACTCAGTGGACCGAATTTCAAATGTTCAGCCAAGAGCTGCTTCACAAGCAGATTCAGCTGAGAATGCTCTGGCTGGTTCACAAAGTAAGGCGTAGCCGTTGCACTCTATCACACTATCAGGCCAGAAGAAGTTTCTTACACCTTCAATGCTGCAGAGTCCATGCAGCTGGAGCACACGCAGTAGGACGCGTCCAGATAGACGGCGTTCTTCAAGTACCCCCCTCCTCCAAGCAGCCTTGAAACTGAGCACAACACACTGCGGCTCGGGAGCTTCCTTCTCAGATAGACGTGCCGTCACGTTATTCACTCTCGCAGCTCCGTTGCCCACTAGCAGCAGGTGCTACCAAAGCAAAATGCTCCAGAAGTAAAAAGCACTGCTGAGCAAACCTTTTCCTTTGCCTCACGTAAAGCACTGTAAACTGTCCGCTGCACTCTTTATTTCCATTCTCCGCTGCATCTACCACTGTCATCTCTGCATCTCGAAGCATAAAGCTCGGCACAATTCTTCCCAGGGAAAGCTGGAAGAGAAATAGGTAGCAGCACAAGTAGCTGCAAGTGGAACTTTTGTTTTCAACTGCTAACGTGAATCCGAAAAGAAGCGAGCGGCAGCCACGCTTCTTCTTGCAGCCTGTGCGATGCGCACACCAGCTCGGTGCTCTGCGCCCTCATTCGTATGCTCTTCGTACCATGTCGCGCTTTTCATTCTGCCGGAGTCGAAGCGTCGTCTACTTCTCGCCCGGAGAGCACGGTGCCGGAAGAGAAATGCCCCAGCCGACTGCCCTTCCGAAACACACCAGGGCTATGCACATTTCTCGCAGCGACATACAGCAGCACTTTCGGTCTTTTCTTGTCGTCCAAATGTAAAGGGAAAGATTCTCAGCAATGTCGGGCACAGAGAACAGTTTTAGGTCAACAAGCACGCCCAGAGCTTGCCCGCGACTCGTGGAAACTTGTGTTTGCACACATTCCAGTGGCAGCCCTCTTTCCTTTACAGCCTGCAGAGCGCCGTCAGATCGCGGTGCTCTCTGCACCTGCCTTCTCCCTTCCAAGTACCACTGCGCACAATACAGCCTTGCAGGAAGCAAAGGTGCGGATAGTCGTCTCGCAGAGAAGAACGTGCAAAGACGAAAAGATGTTCTTCTTTGCTCCTCCTCGTCGCCCAGATTGTGGTGCTGTACTGAAAGCCATGGCCAGCGAAAGGCTAATCCAGCAAGTGTTTCTCACCTGATGCATTTCGCTGAGGGAGAGCTGAGGAAAATCCTTGCACAGCACACTGCGGATGCGTGCAGTACACATGCTGAAGAGCGGCAAAACTCAAAGCCATCGCTGGGCTTCAGTTCTGTCCAGACCGCAGAAGGCGAAGAACGAAGCAGCTGGGCACCGCGTTAACGTACTCAGTGGACCGAATTTCAAATGTCCAGCCAAAAGCTGCTTCACAAGCAGATTCAGCTGAGAATGCTCTGGCTGGTTCACAAAGTAAGGCGTAGCCGTTGCACTCTATCACACTATCAGGCCAGAAGAAGTTTCTTACACCTTCAATGCTGCAGCGTCCATGCAGCTGGAGCACACGCAGTAGGACGCGTCGAGATAGAAGGCGTTCTTCAAGTACCCCCCTCCTCCAAGCAGCCTTGAAACTGAGCACAACACACTGCGGCTCGGGAGCTTCCTTCTCAGATAGACGTGCCGTCACGTTATTCACTCTCGCAGCTCCGTTGCCCACTTGCAGCAGCTGCTACCAAAGCAAAATGCTCCAGAAGTAAAAAGCACTGCCGGGCTGTACTTTCGCCTTGCCGCACGTGAAGCACCATAAACTGTCCGCTGTACTCTTTATTTCCCTTCTCCGCCGCATCTACCACTGTCATCTCTGCATCTCGAAGCATAAAGCTCGGCACAATTCTTCCCAGGGAAAGCTGGAAGAGAAATAGGTAGCAGCACAAGTAGCTGCAAGTGGAACTTTTGTTTTCAACTGCTAACGTGAATCCGAAAAGAAGCGAGCGGCAGCCACGCTTCTTCTTGCAGCCTGTGCGATGCGCACACCAGCTCGGTGCTCTGCGCCCTCATTCGTATGCTCTTCGTACCATGTCGCGCTTTTCATTCTGCCGGAGTCGAAGCGTCGTCTACTTCTCGCCTGAGAGCACGGTGCCGGCAGAGAAACGCTCCGGGCTTCTGCCTCTGCCGAAACACGCCTGGGCTATCCCTCTCAGCGTTAAGTAGCACAAAATGCTGTCTGCGTTGTGGTCTTAATCTTAAGGGAAAGATTCTCGGCTTCGGCTAGCACAGAGAACTTTGCTGGGACAATACATGTGTTTTATTATCCTTTCCCGCAAGAAGACTATGGTGCTTCTTTGGAACTGTTGGCCAGTGTAAGGCTAATCCAGCAAGTGCTTCTCTCCTGACACATTTCTCTGAGCGAGAGCTTCGGCGGACAGTTGGGCTCTGCGAAGCAGAAAGTCTGTGCTTGCACGTAGCGCTGAGGAGAATCTGTGCACAGCGCGCTCTGGATGCGTGCAGTACACACACTAAAGAGAGCCAAAGCTCAATGTCTCAGTTCTGTCCAGCGCCGGAAATTGAGAAGAACGCAGCCCCAGAGCTCTGGGCTGGAGTGTGCGATGGTTATGAGCTGTGCCACTCTTCTGCGTGTCTACTGCACGCATCCATAGTGTACAGTGCAAGGATTTTCCTCAGCTCTCGCTCAGCGAAATGCATTAGAAGGGAAGCACATGCTAGATTAGCCATTCGTTAGCCCACGCTTTCAGTAGAGCACCACAATCTGGGCGACGAGGAAAAGCAAAGAAGAACATCTTTTCGTCTTTGCACGATCTTCTCTGCGAGACATCTCTCCACGTCTTTGCTTCCTGCAAGGCTGTAAGGTGCGCGGTGGTACTTGGAAGGGAGAAGGCAGGTGCAGAGAGCACCGCGATCTGACGGCGCTCTGCAGGCTTAAAGGAAAGAAAGCTACCACTTGAATGTGGTGCAAATACCAATTTCCACGCGTCGCGGGTAAGCTCCGGGTAAGCTTGGTGACCTAAAACTGGGCGCTGAGTGAGACGTAACCGAGAATTTTTCCCTTTGCATTCCGGCTCCAACGCAAACAGAATGTGATGCTACTTAGCGCTGCGAAGGAAAGTGCATAGCCCTGGTGTGTTTGGGAAGAATCAGCAGCCTGGAGCGTTTTTCTGGAGCCTTTCTCCGCTGGCACCGTGCTCTCTGGGCGAGAAGTAGACGACGCTTCGACTCCGGCAGAATGAAAGCGCGACATGGTACGAAGAGCATTAAAGAATGAGGGCAGAGGGCCGAGCTGGTGTGTGCATCGCACAGGCTGCAAGAGGAAGCCTGGCTGTCACTCGCTTGTTTCCGGATTCACGTTAGCGTTTTAAAACAGAAAGTTCCACTTGCAGCTACTTGTGCTGCTACCTATTTCTCTTCCAGCGTTCCCTGGGAGGAATTGTGCCGAGCTTTATGCTTCGAGATGCAGAGATAACAGTGGTAGATGCGGCGGAGAATGGAAATACAGAGCACAGCGGACAGTTTATGGTGCTTTACGTGAGGCAAGGGAAAGTGCAGCCCGGCAGTGCTTTTTACTTCTGGAGCATTTTGCTTTGGTAGCAGCTGCTGCAAGTGGGCAACGGAGCTGCGAGAGTGAATAACGTGACGGCACGTCTATCTGAGAAGGAAGCTCCCGAGCCGCAGTGTGTTGTGCTCAGTTTCAAGGCTGCTTGGAGGAGGGGGGTACTTGAAGAACGCCTTCTATCTCGACGCGTCCTACTGCGTGTGCTCCAGCTGCATGGACGCTGCAGCATTGACGGTGTAGGATACTGCTTCTGGCCAGGTAGTGTGATGAATGGAAACGGCTGCGCCTTACTTTGTGAAGCAGCCAGAGCATTCTCAGCTGAATCTGCTTATGAAGCAGCTTTTGGCTGGACATTTGAAATTCCGTCCACTGAGTACGTTAACGCGGTGCCCAGTTGCTTCGTTCTTTGCCTTCTGCGGTCTGGACAAAACTGAAGCCCAGCGATGGCTTTGCCTTTTGGCGCTCTTCAGCGCGAACACTGCACGCATCCACAGTGTGCTGTGCACGGATTTTCCTCAGCTCGACGTACAATCATTTTCTTGCTGTTTCCAGAGTCTAAACTCTTCGTGAAACTCTCGCTCAGCGAGATGCGTCAGGAATGAGGCACTTGCTGGATGAGCTTTTCGCTAGCCAAGACTTTCAATACAGCACCACAATTCAGGCAAGAAGCAGGAGAAAGGAAGATCATCTTTTCGTCCTTCCACGTTCTTCTCTGCGAGATGACTATCCGTGTCTTTGCTTCCTGCAAGGCTGTAAGGGGCGCGGTAGTACTTAGAACTGAGAAGGCAGGTGCAGAGAGCACGGCGGTCTGACGGTGCTCTGCAGGCTGTAAAGGAAAGACGGCAACCACTTGAATGTGGTGCAAACACAAGTTTCCACGCGTCGCGGGTAAGCTCCGGGTAAGCTTGTTGACCTAAAACTGTGCGAGACGGAGCTGAGACTCTTTCCCTTTACATTTGGACGACAAGAAAGACCGAAAGTGCTGCTGTATGTCGCTGCGAGGGAAAGTGCATAGACCAGGCGCGTGTCAGCAGAAGCAGTCGGCTGGGGCATTTCGCTGCCGGCACCGTGCTCTCTGGGCGAGAAGTAGACGACGCTTCGACTCCGGCTGAATGAAAGAGCGACATGGGTACTAAAGAGGCCGAACGAAGGCGCAGAGCACCGGACTCGTGTCCGCAGCGTACAAACTGAGAAAGGAGCGTGGCTAGCACTCGCCTGCCTGCCCAATTCACGTTAGCATTGAGAAGGAGGAAGTTCAACGACAACTACTTCCTTGTGCTACTACTTATCCCTCTTCCAACCATCCCCAAAACCACTGGCGCTTAACTTTAGGCTTCGAGATGCAGCAAACACAGTGGTCGCTTCCAAGGAGAGGGGAAGTAGAGAGTGCAGCGGGGAGTTTAGGTGGCTTTACGTAAGGCAAGGGGAAGGTGCAGCCCAGCATTGGCTTTTTCTTCTAGTTCTTTTCTTCAGGAGAGCAGCTAGCAAGCAGGCTGCGAGAGGCAACAATGGGATGGCTCGTCTGTCGGAGAAGCCGCAGTCTACAGTGCTGCAGACTGCTGTGCACAGTTTTAATGCTGCTGTAAGTACACGGTACTTTTGGAACGTCTTCTCTCCTGACTCTCCCATCTCTGGGAGCTCTAGCTGCTTGAACCTGGCCACACTGAAGGTGTGTGGACGTGGTCGCGCTGCGAGTATCAAGTCTTCCAGAGAAGAGGGATAGTCAAGAAATGCTTTCTCACCTGGCCTATCTCTCAGTCCGAACTGTGGCTGCAAACGCTGCGCTGCAAGGGTGGACTTACCCACTTGGAGAGAATGTGATGATGCTCTAGATATAGTTGCGAAGGAAAGTGCTGCTCACTGGAATGTTTCGCCTAGTTCACAGACTTTAAAAGGACTAGGAAGGCCAACGCCTTGTTCTAGCACTTGTTCTCTGCGTGCAGCTGCTGGATGTTTGGAAGGGCTTTGGGATCCGCCAGAGGTGGAGGGTAGGATGCTACAGAGAGCTTGAAGGAAAGCGCCTATCTCCAGGGCCTTTGATGCAGTTCAGCGGGTGCGAGTGGCATGTTGAGCACGTTCATGATGGCACAGAAAAGGTTCTGAAAGAAAGAGGCCGTGCTGAAACTGCCTTTACTTTTGCGACTTAGAAACTGCTCAGCCAACAATGAAAAGATTCGTCTTGCTTCCCCGCTACGCGCAGGGTTACATCCTTTTATGTCTCCAAGAGGCAGCATGCACAGCGGAGCTCTTCCACCAACTGCTTCCACACGACTGGGGCCGCGCCAGCCAAGCGCTTTTTGCCGGGCACTGTCAGCGCTCATGGAAACAACCACACGACGGCGCTGCAGACTTGCAAAAGAAGGCCAAGCACCTGGCCCAGCTCGAAACCACCCCAAGGGCAGACAGAGGCAACTTGCAAACGGCCCTGCACTCAAATCAACGGTGTCAGGACAAAAAGGTTGCCCTCATCTTCCCCTTCCAAGAGCACACTCTTCTTTACACCACACCTCTTTGGCCCAAACAAATCTTTTCCCTCTCGCAGATTCCGCCCACCAGCTTGAAACCATCTGGCAAAAACAGGGCTCAAAACAGTGCCAGCTGAGGAAGATCTTGCTGCCTACAACTTCACCTGCACCCCTCAAACTAGCAGCACACACGCTGTTCTCAGCACTCTCCTTCTCAGCTCTAGGTACCATCCTAAGCCTTCCCTCTCCCAGAGTCAGGATCCAAAGGCAACGGCACCAGGGACTGCTCACACACTGAAGGCACCAGGACAAATAGCTTAAGAGCTTGGCCTTTGCATTCCCACCGACAGCTCAACAGCTCGAACCCAGAGAGAGCTCTGCCTGTTGGGAAAAGCCTTTAAAATCCCTAGGAGTACCTGATGTGCACATCCAAACCTGCCTTCCTTGCCAAAGAGAGCAACTACAAGCCCATCTCCAAAGAAACGGCATCCCCTCCTCCAAAATACAACACATCCAGCGACTGATCCGCCTCCAGTATTGAATATGTCCAACAATTGCCCCCACACGCACAGGGGCCAGAAGAGAAATGTCTTGCTGGACTATTCCTCCCCACAGTACCTTAACATCTGCTCCAGCAACACTGGCACTATGTCCTTGCCTTCCCAAGGAAAGGCACTCCGAGTCTCTTGGCCTTGCCTTGTCTAGTTCTTCTTAAGGTACCCTTGCTCTGCTTCCTTTGCCTACGTCTGCCTTGCCTCGCACTGCCTACAACTTGCTGGCTTTGCTTTGCCCGGCCTACCACTCTTTCCCTTGCCTTCCATGCAGGCAAGGCGCTGCAAACCGAGTGCAGGCAATTGTGGGCAAGTCAAGGGAGAGGTAGGCAAGGCCAGAGCAGTGAGGGGAAAGCAAATGGAGTGGTAGGCAAGAGAAGGTCCAGAAGTTAGAGGCAAGGCTGGCTGTAGGAAGGAAGGGCCACTGATGGGAAGGCCAGGCAGAAACAGGAAGGGCTCAGCAAGCCAAGGCCCTGGAGGAAAACAGTAGGCAGGTCATGTGCTGGGCATGGCCGTGCAAAGGAATGCAAGGCTCCAGAGGGCTAGCAGGGCAAGGCAAGGCAACTGTTGTGTTGCCAAGGCAAGGCCAGGCAAGGCAGGTGAGAAGTACATTCAAGGACTGCTGGTACACAAAAGTGGCCAGGACCAAGTGCTCTGTGTGGCCTTGATCCCGCGTGGGTCATCTCTCCTCTGTACCTAAAAGACTTGAGCTACCTGCTTTCCCTTGTATGCAAAAGAACTCTCTTTCTGGTCCCCGAGCTCAAGGGCAAAATGTGAATTGCCCCTCCAAGGTTCAAGACATGCAAGGATTGCTCCCAGACAAAGGCTGCACACAGAGATGAGTGTGGCAACATGCGTCCTCCCCTGGTCTTCCTCTCATGGGATCCTGAAACACCGGAGATGCTTGAGAGCTTTGAGATTCCTCGGAGGAGCAGAAAGGGCAGGGCAAGGCCCAGAAATGTCATTGAAAAGGGGTGTTGAATTCCAGGTGGGGGAGGGGTGAGCAAGGTCATGCAAGGCAAGGGAGGGGTTCAAGGGCAAGGCAAGGCAAGTGGTGGCTTTGCGAGGCGAGGCAAGGCAATGAGGGTCCTAGAAGGAAAAGGAAAGATGAGGCCAGACCTAGACGAATGTGAAAGGAAGTCAGGTGGGGGATGGGTGAGCAAGTCAGTGCAAGGCAGGGGAGAAAAGGCAGGTTGAGGGAAGGCTACAGAGGGGGCAGCAAGGAAATGCAAGGCATGGGGAAGCATGCGAGGAGTGGGTGCTGCCAGCCGGTGGGGATGGCAGGGGCGGGGCCACTGCAAGTAGCATGGTGGGGATGTGGAGGGGGTGTTAGTGTGCGGGAGGTGTGTGTGTGTGTGTGTGTGCAGTGGAGTGCAGGGTAAGTGCAGGTGTGTGTGTGCGTATACGGGGGTTTTGTGCCAGGTGCTGTGCCGGGGAGAGCCGTTCCACCGCAAGGAAGGTGTGGGCGTGAAAGGAGTAAGATAGATGTGTCTTTACAAAGAGACCGTGTGAATCTCTCCTTAGACAAGGCTAGGAATTTACAGGGGGGGAAGTAACAGAAGAAAGTATTCGTTCTAGAAACTGTTACTAATCAACAGAGACTGTTGCTCAGCCAAGGCCCTGCTAAATTCCCGAACCTAGAGCAAGGCAGCAAAGACTTCCCAGCATTAGGAATAGTTTGGTTTTCTTCCTTTTCCATTCCAAAAGGGGAGTGCATATTAGAGGGGGGCATAGAGTAGGCAGTTCCGGAAGTCTGTAATTCCCGAGTACCTCAGAGGGTGCTGTTGCCAGGAACTTAGCATCAGAAGGGGGCTGCTTCCCGCAATCATTTGAGAGACTCCATGGCAAAAGCCCCATGGCCTCTCCCTGGAGTTGAAGAATGTTACAGGACTCCTCTGTCTCCTTTTTGGTGGATGAAGAAACTCAGAAAGCCACACTTCTGCCAGAACTCTCCAAGATGCCCCCTTTGCTCCCCGTGACTCCATCACTGCCCAGGAAGCTGTCTTTTCTACCACAGCAGTTTGACATACAGTTAAAAGTCGTGTGGCAGAGAAAAAAGGCAAGAATTGGTTTCCAAGGGATGGCAAACAAGAGATACCAGAACCTTTGGCCCTACCAATATTAAAGCAACTCCATTAAGAGAGTTCTTGCACTTCCTGAGGATTGGCAGAAGCCTATCTCATGATGTATGTTGCTGGGGGTCTTTTTAGACTGGCAAAAGGAGCTGTTGAAGGTTGCTTGATCTGTGCTAAAGCCAACAGCCAAGTTACAAAGTAACTTGCTAGAGGAGGGAGGCCTTGGGCTGCATGGCCCTTCCAAAGATGCCAGGTGGATTTTCCGGAGATGCCCCAAGTGGCAAGGCTTAATATCTTCTGGTAATCGTATGTCAGCTAGCAAGGTGGCCAGAAGTATTTCCAACTACTTCAGTAATGACAGGATCAGTTCTTAAGGCATTTTTGGAACAAATCATTCCAAGATACAGCATTGTAGAAGCAATAGATTCAGATAGGGGAACTCATTTTGCAGGAAAGATCCTTCAAGGGGTTTTGGCTTCTTTAGGAACACAATGGAACCTCCATAGGCCCTGGCACCCCCAGAGCTCGGCTCGGGTAGAAAACAATGAAGAGAGAAATAAACACCTTTTGAAGCTGGTAATAGAAACCAAGATGCCATGGGTAGGGCTTTGGACATTGGCTTTGGTGAGAATGAGGGCCCAACCCAGAAGAGAGATTCAGTTATCTCCCTTTCAATCGTTGTTTGCAATTGCCCTCCTGGTAAGTCTCCACCCAGTGGGGGGGGTAGAGGCAAGTGATGCATTTTTAAAACCATCTGTGGCCAGGATCCTGCTTCTTGTGAAACCCCTTCAACAGGAAACTCAGCTGGCGCAAGCCCGGCCTTTGGACTTTGCTGCTTTTAACATCCAACCAGGAGATTGAGTCCTAATTAAGGAGTAGAAAGAAGCGCCAGTGCTGGTGAAATGGCGTGGCCCATTCCAAGTGTCACTGACGACAGAAAACAGCCGTCAAGTAAGCTGAACACAGGTGAACCCGTCACTCTCGGGTCAAGGTCTCTGAAGCCTCAGAGATTTGCACATCTCAGCTGGAGGAGAAGGCCGGGAGGCCGTGACTGACACTCTGCAGGAGTGGGCCGGAGCAGTAGGCAGTGCTTCGACATCGGAAGAAGCCCCGCAGTCCTACCTTCAGACCGTCTGCTGAAATAGACTGTAAAGGCATCCCTCCTCTAGAATCTCCACTCACTTGGGGGCTAATACTTGTGGCCATTTTGTTACGTTAAGTGGTTTCTGTGTCTTCAATTGCCACAGGTGCTGCAGAAGACAACGGGAAAATTAGACTAGCTAATTAGATGACACTATTAAAACATTTTCCTTACTAATTCTACTTTGATATGGTCAGCTGAGTTTAGGCCAGGAGTGGGAGAATCAATTTGCAGCCTTAGGAGAAGAAGTAGCAAAAGTTTTTAACCTTAGCAATTGCTGGCTCTGTGGAAGGCCAGGAGGATCTGAAGAGTGGCCATAGTTGGCTAGCCCAGCTGAACCTAAATGGTGGGTCAATGTGAGGGCCACAGTGGGATGGGATTTGGGGCCAAAGAAGGAAGTTCACGGCCACTTCATTCTTCTCCAACAGGCACTTATTGCCTAATAGGATAGGGCGTGTCTATGTAGGAAAAGGCAATTGTCAATTGACTTTCCCTCTGGGCTTGAACAACTGGGTTTGGACCCCCAATTGCCCTCCTTCCAATTGTTCCAAATATCAAGGCAAATGCAATCAAATACCTGTTCGGCTCACTAACAGTAGCTGCGTAAGGCGTTCTTATCACACTTACCAAAAATATTTGGAAGCCTGTAAAGCAATGGGGAGGGACAAGGGGTTTTTTTGACCACCTGTTTTTGAGCAGTCCCCACAAAAATTCCACAAATAGAAGACATGTTGTTTGTGATTATCAGTGGGAATGGCCACACCGGATTGGAACTCAAAGCCTTTTAGTGAGTTCTGCTCCAAATCCAACCAAGCAGCTTGCAGATGTAAATGTAGGTGGGAACCCTGTGCGGGAGCTTGGAAATGCAAATGCTGGGACCCTTATGGTGGGGCAACTCTTGTTGGAGGACCGTTAGGCCCGGGAATCCTGCTGTATTTTGAGCCACCAATTGATGACCATGGGTAGGTTCCTTTGCTAATGGAACACGGGCTTTGAAAGGACAGTATTGGATTTGTGGCCAACATGCTTAGCTCAGGTTACCTCCAAACTGGTCAGGGATATGGTATATTTAGTAGACTGTTGTTCTTTTTGCTACTACAAGTTCTGGGAAATCGCTTAGGAATCAAAATCTGTGATGATTTAATTAGAGAAAAGCAGTCAGCTGATGCAGCCCTGGCTGGAGGGAGCACCCCAAAACGGGGAAATGATGAACGGCCAACAGAACAAGTTACCCAACACGATGGACCAGCCCCTTGGAAACCTAAGGAATTAATCCCAGATGCCTGGGAACCCATTTATCATTTGAAGGAGATAATTAGGTTACAAGCTGTCTCAGAAATAATTACCAACCAGCCAGCCACAGCGCTTGACCTTTTTGCTGAGCAACCCACTTAAATGAGGAAAGCGGTAATTCAACATTGGATGGTATTAGATTATCTGTTAGCAGAAGAAGGAGGAGTTTGTGGGAAATTAAATGACTCGAGCTGCTGTTTGCAAGCAGATGACAGCGGAAAAGTGGTCAAACAAATAACAAAGGAAATAACGTCAGCTCGTGGACCTGTCCAAATGTTGAAAGGATGGGGATGGGACATGTTTTCATGGTTAACTGGCCAGCTCTGGGCTAAATGAATACGATTCCTCCTCTTATATGCTATAGCAACTCTCATCTTTTTACCATGTGTGACACCATGCTGGCTGCAGCTCTTTCAGCAGGTGCTCAAGGGGATGCCGCTAGCAGCCATGCCTACCTGATCCAGAAATGACTACAAAAGGACAGAAAAGGATGTCACTGCAAATAATATCAAAACCCAAGAAGACTCCAGAAGAAAAAATTAAATCCATGGTAATTAAGGTTTGTAAAGACAAATACAGAGCAAATAAAAAGAGGAGGGATTAAAAGGAATGAGATGGATGAGTCTTTACAAAGAGACCGTGTGAATCGGCCTGTAGACAAGGCTAGGAAGTTATGGCTAGTGAAGTAACAGAAGAAACTAGGAGTTCTCTAGAACTGTTACTAATCATCAGAGACTGTTGATTAATCAAGGCCGTGTTAAATTCCTGAACCTAGAGCAAGGCAACAAAGACTTAAGAGCATTAGGAATGGGGTTCTTATCTTTCTTCTCGATGCCAAGAGGGGGGTGCATATTAGAGGGGGGCGCATAGAGTAGGCAGTTCCGGAAGTCTGTATCTCCCGAATACCTCAGCCAGTGGGGAAAAGGAAGAGGGTGCTGTGGCCGGGAACTTGGCATCAAAAGGGGGCTGCATCCCGCAACCGTTTGACAGACGCCATGGGAAAAGCCCCATGGACTCTCCCTGTAGTCGAAGAATGTTGCAGGACTCCTCTGTCTCCTTTTCGGATATAAACCTCAGGCATCGTGGATTAATTTTCCCTAACGGCAGCGACCTGCCGCGTGGTCTCCGTGCTCCTCTCCAGCCCCCCGGGACGTGTAAAATAGTTCCCAGCGGCTCCCACCGCGCGTTGCAGACGGCTGCGCGGCCCCGGGGCTGCCCGCAGTGCTCCCCTGCCCCGCCAGGGCTGCCCGCGGGCTGCGGAGCCGCCTCGCCACCGGCGCGGCCAGGGCCGGGGCCCTTCTCGACAGCAGCCGAGGGGCTGCGGAGCGGGCGGCTGCCGGACGATCAGCTATTTTATGCCGCGCGGTGCTGCCGCCTCCATCTAGCTCTCCATCGCGCCGCCGCCCGCCGCCCGCCTGGCGCGCTCACGCTCGGCCGCGCTCGCCGCCCGCCCAGCCTCGCCGGAAGCTCTCCCGCCCGGGCTGTGCCCCGGCTCCGCCGGCAGCTCGGCAGGGCCCGGCCGCACGCGTGCTGCGTGGCTCGGAGCAGCCGCGTTGCGCCGCAGGCGACGGGGAAGGCGGGGCGGGCCGGCGCCATCGTGGTAGCGCGGGGAGAGGAGCGCCCGGGCGGGGCGGCGAGCGGCGCGGCGGTGAGCGCTTCTGCTTCCTGTCGCTCGGCAGCCGCCCACGGCAGGTGCCGTGTGAGCCCGCGGAGCGGCGGGGCCGGCCGGGCGGTGCGCGGCGAGGCTTTCGGCCAGCGGCGGCCACAGCGAGAGGCTGCTGGCACTGCCCGTGCCGGTGGAGAGAGCGGGGATCCGAGGCCGGCCTTCCCCGGGCGACGAGGGGAGGCCGCCTTTGCCGCGCTGCCCTCCGTGCAGCATGTGGCCGATTCCGGCGAACCCGGGGTCTCCGCAGCGGCGCGGGCGGGAGGGAAGTGGGGAGCGCGCTCGGTGCCGTGCCGGCCGCTCCCGGCCAGCGCTGCGCTGCGCCGAGGCGTTTTCCCGCCCGTCCTGGGAAGGACATAAGCGACACCGTAGTTGGAGCTTAGCTGTCAGGGGGTACAACTTCCCTCCATTGGCGACCTCCTTTTCCCTCTGATTCAGCTACCTTGTGGTAGGTGCGATGGTGCTGAAGAAGGGTGGCGGCTTGGCACAGTTGCTGTCATAGGTGGTGCGAGAGCTCCACGCAAGGAGCTTTGAGTGGCATGTGTGAGGGTAGGAGGGTTCGGCACCCATAGCTGAAGGCAAAAAAGGTCAGGGCATGTCATCAGCCGCAGTCGTGCTAAGTTGTTCATCTTTGCAAACTGCTTGCCGAGTTGTTCCTTTCTTAGGTAATGGGGTTTTGTATCAACCAGAACTGCAAATGGTCAGTATTTGCAGACAAGGTTACTTGGACTGTTGTTGAAGTGAGTGTAGCAGTTTCTATGGCATTCTGCAAAAAAAGTGACAGGTCTCCCTGTGTTCCCCAGTTCTTAACAAAGATGAAGTTAACAAACCCCTGAAAAGAGGTTTTGCAAAACTTCAGGGATATTTTCCTACTAGTACTGTAGAGACAACCATAGTCACCTTGTCTTTCCAAAAGTGAAGGTTCCCTATTTTTGTCCAAGAGCATCAAGTGCTTTTGATCAGCGTTTGTGTGCATGCATTAGCCTCGTTCTTGCTCTTCCTTGGAGAACTTTTACAATACTCACATGATCTGTGTAGGCTGCAGACTGCAGTGGTGAACTTCAAGGCTTCCAGCAGAAGGGAGATGCTATCCACATTTTGGATTCTCCTTAGTCTGAACCTTCAACGTCCAAGGCTTCACTTTTCAAGCAGTTGGAAGAGCTCCAAATTAAGACATGAACAGGTCTTAATTGACCTTGCCACCGCCTCAGTTAGTCAAGTAATGCTGTGCATTGGATTTGACTAGTGCAACATGTGCTTAAAATATGTAGAGTAACTCCTCGATTACCCTCTCAGAAGGGTTGGAATGGAGAACAAGGAGTTCCCAAGACAAATATTTGGTGTACGAGGAGTAGAATTTAGGAGTTGATTGCAGAGCACTGCATGCACAAATGTCTAAGGAGAATCCATCTTTTGATGTCCCATCTATGCTTGTTCTCATTTGAAATCCTGCACATTCTGCAGGCTGGTTTTGTTAGGCTTGGGGCTGGGGAAGGAGTGATGGTGGGGGAGGAGTGGGTGTTGGTTTTGGGTTATTTTTTTGTTTCCAGAATAGTGTACACAGAACTTGTGCCCAAAACCAGCAGTAGGAAACAATGCAGGTATAAAAGAAGGTCACAGAAATGTCAGATAATACGAATCTGAAAGCGCTTCAGTATTTTACTCAGGAGTTTCACTCTAACAAGGTGATTTTCCTTCACAGAAATGTAGTGGCAGGCTTATGCCATGCTAGAAGTGATGACCTTTCTCTGCCCCAAATTGAGCAGCAAAAGGTTTTGGCTCTTAATTTGAACCCCTGAGCCAGCTGTGTTTCAGGCTGCAGAAGCTGCAGCTGTTGTGGCAGACGCGGGGTGCAGCCCTGCCTGCCAGTTCCGAGCTGGCCTGCGCTGGTGGCAGCCGTCAGCGCCCGGGGTCCCCTGTGCCACCCATGCCAGGGCTCTGCCTGCCTGCCTCGCAGCCCTGGTAGCCTCAGGGAAACATCGCACTACTCCATCTGCTTTAAAAACAAACAAGCAAACAAAAAGCTCCCTGTAAATATATGTAGAAGTCTTGAAACTAATTCTCAGCGCTTGCTCGGAGTTTGTTGATGGAGCAAATGGATTTTGGATAAACTGCTATTGCTAGTACTACTTAGGTTCCTAAACTTCAGAAGGGAGGCTATGGTGGTCACGTACCCCTGAGGAATGTTGGGAACAGTAAGACAGCTCAGTCATTTCAAGGTGGCCAGAAAATGGGTGTGGCAGTGGAGTGGACACTCTGTGAGTAGGTAGCCTTAAGTCATGTAACGACATGCACTTCAGTGGGAATTTTGCATCAACACCAAGAGATTGTGTCATGATGTGTTGCGTAACAACAAACTGGGCCAAAATTCTGCTGATTTTGACCAAGGTGGATGGGCCACCTTCACTTAAGCTGGCAAAGGGACATAAGTCAATGATGTTTGAAAAACAGCCATGAAACATAGCCCCTTTAGTTTGTTGCTCTGTTGCAAGTCTGCAAAGCTCTGTTGACAGGTCATTGGAAGTAGCTGTTGGAATCTAAGTGCAGTTGGACGCTTTGTCAGTCAGCATCAGCAGGAGGCTTAACGGTTTAGGTTGAGAGGTGGTGCATGGTTTTTTTTCAGAGGAATGGCCCAGTGAAGAGCAGTGTTCACTGCCATGACTACCGTTGTAGCCTTCAAGAGCAATGGTTCATTCAGAGAGAACTTCCTTGGTTCTGCTGGTTTGGTTTCGCAGCTGGAGCAAAGGTACAGCACTGGAAGCAATTCCTAGGGCAGAAGCGGGAGATATCCGAAGCTCTGGACTTCGTTGCCTAAGTGAGCGTAGTCTAATTGGAAGAGTGGTGAGCATCAGTGATATCAGATTTTTTACAAGTTCTTAATTCTGTCAAAACAAGAAAGAAGGAGAGTGATGAAGATGAAATCCTTTCCTCTTCAATCTGCCTACGCAACAACTTCAGCTGTAGTTGTAATGTGTATTCACCTATTTTGAATTGCCCAAAACCAGGCCTAGAGATGCTTCAGAGTCAGAGAAGCGGGTATTTGCTTTATTCGGCGCTGGGTGCATGGGGGATCACTCCTCCTAACACACACACACAGAGCACTCCATACAGTCCAGCATTATGTGTAAAATTTATGAACATTCATCACAATTCTTGGGATAGGAGTGGTTCTAGAAATTACTTCTCGGAAGTCATTAATATCATTAGCATACGTGCCATGCATGCGCTGTGTACGCTGATGGGCGCACTGAGGAAGGCTCCTCTTCTTCCTCGAGGGTCTTTCTGATGAAGATCAGTAGTCTTTGTCACAATGCACTTTTTACCTTTCTTTCTGGAGCATGCGCAGTTCTTCGGTGGCTGATGCAGCGATCTCTGTGCCGGTTTTCAAAAGATCCTGTTCCTCTTATCTTGACAAGATTAAGGCGAATCCTGCTGCTTAGGTTTTGTGATTAACATTTGCTGTCTCTTAGTAGTTCACTCGTGTTTACATGAGTTAACTATGGATCAACCCCCTTCTCAATTTTAGCACTGAAAGGATATTAGAGTCATTTAAAGAGATGTCTCCTATGGAGTACTATAAAACTGCCATAATGGTAAGACGTTTTCATACAGTAGTTTTAGCACAGAAGTAATATATGTACAATCTTGGATGTTTCATCCTGCTGGCTCAGGAGCCAGTATTGAGCTTTTCTCCTTTAAATCCAGTCTTAGAGCTCTGCAAGGATCACTGCAGCATGACGTTGTGACAAGGGGATGCTGATTCATGCATAAACCTTTGACGCTTTCCTTCTATCTTCAAGCAGCTTTGAAAACCAGTGATTATCTGGCATGTTGCGACTTGAGAGTCATGGTAAAGGTTTCACCAAACACTTTGTAATATCAGGCTACAGCTTTCATTCCTAAGGAAAGAGCATTGAGCAGATTGCTGGCAAAATGCTGAAAGAATGAGCCAAAACCAAAATCCTTTAATGGGAAAGATGGAAAAAATTTAGATGTGTTTATTTGAACTAAAAATAATGTGGACCAAGCCTAAATGTATTTCACACTAAATTCTTAGAACTGATTTTAAGGGAAGAAGTGAGAAAGATGAATTCCCAAGCGGAATTTTCAGCAGCATAATATTGAGCATTTATTAGTAGAACAAAGGCATATCACAGTGCAGGAGCACTTAGCAATATTGCTAGAGGCGTGGCTCCATTCATTTTACTGTGAACTTTAGTACTTCTTTAAACATAGTCCTTAAGCCCAGAAAGTCATTTACACTTCACTCAACTTTCCCCCCTCCGTCTCTGCCCCCTTGCGCCAGCACACGCCAGCACACTGCCACCTCGGTCCTCTGAGTAGCTCCAGAATTGAAGGCAGGCACCCCCCTCCGGTGCCTCCTCAGTCTCCAACCTAATTTGTAGTTGATGGGTTCTTTGGGAGGTGTGAGTTTTGATGAGATAACAGACTTCCTGGGATGCATGCGGTTTATCTTCTTTGTTTCTTGAAGATGTCTTGGTTTCCACCTCTGTAATTTCTCAACTTAAAGGACATTTATTATCATGTGTTTCTTCCTACGTTTCCCAACATGTTACCACTCATTCGAAGTTACAATTTACTCTAGTCTTGTTTTTACTTACCTATATTTTACCTTAACACTATTTCTACATAGTACATTCTCACTTCTAAATGTTAAAGTGATAGATGCGAAAGACAAAATTTATCGTTCACTCATTTATCACAGGAGGAATGTGTTAGCTGCTTGTGTTGCAGTTCACTTGTAATTGTGGTCTATTACCGCAGGCCTGGGCCCTAGGGTGTATCACTGTGTCCCGCAGCCATAGGGAGGAGGAGGAGAGAAGATCCAGCAGGCAGGAATTGTGCACCAAGATTTATTCATTTAATTATTTCACAAACTCTTTTACAGACTTTTTTCTTCATAGTCTAATTGGACAAAGGATCAGCCCCCCCCCTTGGGGTGATTGGCTAAAATCCTAAACCATCCATTGTCAAAATATTTTTCTACTAGACCATAAACCAGACTTTTCAAGGTTGCAGGTGGCTTGGTTGTTTACATACTCTGCTACCTCTTCTGTGAGAGAGAAAAGTCTCTCACAGACTTAGAAAATAGCAAGAAAATCCTCGCTAGCAGCATTTTGGTATCTACAATTCCCCCTTTTTGTTTGATAAGATAACAACTCCACTATTAATCCTAAATAGAAATTTACATCAGTTATTAATTCTAAATATGTCCTTAAGGCTTTAACGATCTGACTCCATAACAAGAAATTTAAAGTTCAGTCTCTGCTTGTGGAAGGACCATCCCAGTCTCTGCTTGTAGAAGGACCATCTGCCTGATGGTCAACATCTTGGTCATCATCAGAAGAGTCTGATGGCTGATGATCTACATTCTGGTGGCCACTTGGATGGTTGGTGTTCTGGTCATCATTTGGAGGTTGCCTGTTCTGCCTCTGGTGCCGTAGGGCAGGGCGAACACATTTTGCAGCTAGCCACCGTACCCCAGTATCTGTAGAAACGCAAGCATAGCCACGACCCCAAACCATAAGTTCCCGCAGGCCTTCCCACTGGTTAGTGAGTAAATTCCACACCCAGACTTTTGCCCAGGGCAGTTGTCTCTTGCCTGCAGATTGCAATGAGAGAAAGTGATTCAGAAGAACAGGATTCTTTGAATTTTGTGGTACCGTAAGGTGATTAATTGTATACGAGCTTTTGCTAGTCGGCTTCAGTAACCAAATTCAAAGGTTCCTGTGAGAATCGTTGAAAAGCCATGATAACAGCCCTTAATTCAACTAACTAAGCAGAGTCTGACTCGGATTGGTGTGTTAATCAACCACTGCAAAGGCAGTGTAGGATACTGTGCACCTTTGCGCACAGTGACCCCTGCTAAAAATTTGTCCCGATCCGTATGCCCCAGGCTGCCAACACATCCCGTCCCCAAAGGTTAAGGGAAGTGGTAGTAACATAAGGCCTAATTGTAGCTGTGTGCCCCTCTGAGTCCTTCACCGTCACAGGCCGTTCGCTTCAATAGCTCTGTGTGGTTCATCCTCATCCTGTGATGGCCGATCCCACTGGGGGTAAAGGCCATGAGGGAGGCCACGCAGAGAAGGAGATGATAGTTACATCAGCACCAGTATCAATCAAACCTTGAAGCTGAGTCCAGGGCGGACGGGCGTTCGGCAGGATCAGGGTACACGTCATCTGTGGCCTTTGGTCAGAGATGTCTGCAGTCCAGAAGGCCTGCAGAAGTCCTGTAGATCCACTGCCGTTATCTTTGTGAGTTTGTTGTTCTATCCTGGGGACACAAGACTTAAAAGGCACTAATTTAGCAAGGCAGGTCTTTTCAGGAATAGTTACAGGGGGTTTTCAAATTCCCTATAAAACTGAGGACAAGGCTCCGAGGAGCGGATTCCCATCAATCCGACCTCATCCTCATCCTATCGCATTAAACCTGTTAGAAGCCAGACCTGAACAGCCCCTCTCTTCCTTTGTCTCTGAGCTAACGTGAGCCGACATCAACGGCTCCTGCCGTGTTTCCCTCTGCAAAGAAGCCAGCTAGCTAGCCCAGCAAGCTCTTTTCCTGATCCCGAAGTCGCTTCAGCGACGCGTGGAGGTAACGCAGCTGGACTGTCTCTGACCAGGGGCACGCCAGAGTCAGTGCCTCGAGCACCAAACGCTGCGTTATTGGACATTGAAGGTTCAGGCTAAGGAGAATCCAAAACGTGGACAGCATCTCCCTTCTGCTGGAAGCCTTGAAGTTCACCACTGCAGTCTGCAGCCTACACAGATCATGTGAGTATTGTAAAAGTTCTCCAAGGAAGAGCAAGAACGAGGCTAATGCATGCACACAAACGCTGATCAAAAGCACTTGATGCTCTTGGACAAAAATAGGGAACCTTCACTTTTGGAAAGACAAGGTGACTATGGTTGTCTCTACAGTACTAGTAGGAAAATATCCCTGAAGTTTTGCAAAACCTCTTTTCAGGGGTTTGTTAACTTCATCTTTGTTAAGAACTGGGGAACACAGGGAGACCTGTCACTTTTTTTGCAGAATGCCATAGAAACTGCTACACTCACTTCAACAACAGTCCAAGTAACCTTGTCTGCAAATACTGACCATTTGCAGTTCTGGTTGATACAAGCCCCCATTACCTAAGAAAGGAACAACTCGGCAAGCAGTTTGCATAGATGAACAACTTAGCACGACTGCGGCTGATGACATGCCCTGACCTTTTTTGCCTTCAGCTATGGGTGCCGTACCCTCCTACCCTCACACATGCCACTCAAAGATCCACCTGTGACAGCAACTGTGCCAAGCCGCCACCCTTCTTCAGCACCATCGCACCTACCACAAGGTAGCTGAATCAGAGGGAAAAGGAGGTCGCCAATGGAGGTGTTATAAACATATATTATATTGGCTTCTCGCAAAGTATAAAGTAGATATTATATAATGTTAGAAATGCTTTTTGCTGTGTGGATGTAGTTTTCTCTCTTTTTAGCAAGAATGTTAGCAAGTGTGAGCACGTAAGATAACCTCCAAACGAACAGAGGATGAGGCCCGAAAAGCTGCTAATCAACACTTTGTCTAGGGAGCAAAAGGGCCCAAAGGCTACTCCGCCCGGAGAACAGGCGGCCAGGAGAGTCCAAGAGCCGTTATCACCACTCTGCCCGGAGAGACGAAGAGGCCCAAAGCTGCAATCAGCCCTGTCTGTCTGGAGAATTAAGAAATCCACCCTACCATCGACTCTTGCCTAGCGGGCCCAACCCCAAGAATCAAGAGAAATAAAACCACAAGGCAGAAGACTACGCATGCTCTAAAAAGGCGGACCAAGGAGTGGCCATGCAGAACAGCTCCAGGAAAAGTTTTAATATGAATAAAGAACAGACAGTAAAAATGGTATAAAAAAGACTCACCTCTGGCATCAGGTGTGCTCTTGGCAGAGCACCAAGGCACCCGGCCATTACCCCGTTGCTTTATTTGATGTGTCTCTTATTGTCTTTATATTAAACCCTTTAAATTCTCACAGGAGAGTGAACCTCGTTTTTCACAATTAAGGGCTCGTCCCGGAGCTACACCTCGCCTCTGAAAAGCGTGGGAGGATTCAAGAAGCAAGGGTAAGGCGCCTCCCGCCCAAGTTGGCAGGACCTTTGCTTAGCATCCTCTGGCGTGATTTGGTGGCAGCAGGGCAACACCCGGAGGACAAGAAAGACACAAAAATAAAGCAAATGAAAGAGAGCGCTCTCGACAAAAATCCCACAGACACTGGAAAAGAAACAGGACTGGGAAGTATTGTCCAAAGAAAAAGGGGGTGGTTACGGGAGATGAGCGTGTGTGAATGAGACGTGGGCTGGTTGCCCCCAGATCTGCGAAGCGAGTGTGGCAGTCTCTGAGTGCTGCCGTTCCGTCTTGTTCACGAGAACAGCGGCCAGCGAGGAGACAAAGCGAGAGATAAGCGGAGTGAAAGAATCTCCGGGGGTGACTGGGACGGGGTCCCAGAGAAGGGGTTGCAAAGTGGGAGCTACCCCCCCATATGCTGGGTTGAGGAAAACTCCAAGAGCACCCAGGGCCTAAAAGTACCCCAAGAGAGGTTGGGGTTTGGATGCTAGCAATGCTGGGTTGAGGGAAATCCAAGAGCACCCAGAATCCTGAGGATTATATCATACCCATGGGTGGATACTAACAAGTGACTTGAAAGAGGTACCTTATTATTCTGTTGTGAGTAGGAATGAGTGAGTGAACAAATATTAAAAAAGAGTGAATGTGTGAATGAAAAACTGTGTAATTCGAAGTTAACTTTGTTTTTGGGGAAGGTGAGCTCTAATAAATTTTTTGGTATTTTTTGTACTGTGAAAGGGTGGGTAGTATTTTACAGCAGTGAAGATTGGTGTTTTAAAGGAATGAATTAGTATTTCAAAGGGGGGGATAAATTGGTATTTTGAGTAATAGAGAACTCCTGGAAAAATGGGACAACAACCTAGTAAATTAAGTTCAAATTATAAAAGGGTGCCAGAGGATATACCCCGAGACAGTCCCCTCGGGGTCAAACTCGCAAACTGGGAAACTGATCCTTCTACAAAAGGAAAAGAGAAAGTAAAAATGATTCAATTCTGCATGAAAGAGTGGGTAAAAAAGGAAATCAGATCTGATCATGTGTACTGGCCAAAATACGGGTCTGATGAGGCATGGATTTGCCAGGCTCTAAATGTATTTGTAAATTCAAAAGAGCCATCTCACCCTGAGGAGAGAGAATATGCTTCTTGCTGGACAGGAATTACAAAACCTCTGGGAACCAAAGTCTTCAAAATATCAGAAACCGCAGAGGAAAAGCAAACAGAAGAGAAAAAAGGCTGAGACCCTTTAGAAGTATTGCCTCCGCCGCCAGCACCAGAAGCTGCCCTCCTCCCCCTGGCTCCGGGGCTTCCCCCGCCAGCCCCCCCTCCGCCCGCACCGGGGGCCTTTCCCCCGGCAGCCCTCCCGCCCCAATGGAGCTGGGGGGGAGCCCTGCCCCCGCCCATGCCGGGGATCCCACCCTTCCCATATATCTCGGGAATCCCAGCACCCTCAATTGCATCAAGGGAAAGGTCACACGTCCCGGCTTCAGCCCCTACCTCTCCTGCCTTGAGAAACCCGGCTTTAGCCCCGGTGCCCGCCTCCTGTGCTCCGGAATATCTGGCTTCACTGCCATACCCCACCCCCACCCTCTGCACCACAGAATATTCAGCTTCAGCGCCAGACTTTGAATCTGCCCCTCCTCCCCAGGGGAGTTCGGTGCTTTCTTCCCAAATCAACCCTCTTCTTAACGAAGGAGCACCATACCAGAATACAGGAGGTGCCATTAAGGCTCCGAGGCAGCCCAACAAGCCCTCCATTGCTAAACAAACAGAAGGAAGCCGAGAAATTCATTTCTTTCCGTTAAGAGAAGTACCTACGGGAGGAGGGGGAAGCGGCTTTGTGAGTGCTCCTCTAACCTCTACAGAGGTTAGGAATTTCAAAAAAGAAATTAAAGGATTATTAGAAGACCCCATAGGTACAGCTGAAATGTTGGACCAGTTCTTAGGTCCCAACATTTTCACTTGGGAAGAAATGCAATCAATAATGAAAATAATATTCTCCCAAGAAGAAAGAGAAATGATTAGAATTGCTGGAATAAAAATTTGGGGAAAAGAAAACCAACAAGGTCCACCCGGGGATCAGAAAATGCCCATTACACCTCCTAACTGGAACCAAAATGATGAAGCTGGGAGGGGACATATGAATGATTATTGTAATTTGATAATCAAGGGAATAAAAGAGGGGGCACTCTGAGGACAAAATGTCAGAAAGGCCTTTGAGGGGCAGCAAGGGAAGGAAGAAACCCCGACTGAGTGGCTGGAGAGGCTCCGAAAGAATATGAAACAATATTCTGGGAGAGACCCGGAGTCCCTAGCAGGGCAAGCCCTGCTAAGAGTTCACTTTGTCACTCATGCCTGGCCAGATATTAGAAAAAAATTGGAAAAAATAGAAGATTGGTATGAGAAACCATTACAAGACCTAGTAAGGGAAGCTCAAAAGATATATATGTCCGGAGGGATGAAGAAAAAGCCAAAGTGGGAGCAAAGATCATGATAGCCACTATGCGAGAGAGTACCTTCCAAAAAAAATCTAAAGCCCTCAGGTAACACTCCTAAACATTCCAGATTCAGAAATGGTGGAAAAGAGAAAAATAAAACCTCAGCACAATCAAGATTCCAAGAACAACCCAGGGATGCCTGTTTCTATTGCAAGGAAGAAGGGCATTATCAAAGAGAATGCCCCCACCTGAGGAGGGATCTGAAAAGATTTCAAGAGACACACACAGAAGAAAAATAGGGAAATCATGGGCTCTATTTTTGGGGGGATAAATACCATCTGGAGCCTTTGATAACTTTAAAAGTAGGCCCCGAAGAGGAAGTATTGGAATTTATAGTTGACACTGGGGCAGAAAAGACTTGTGTGATGAATATTCCAAAAGGGTGGGATGTAAGTAATGATATGGTAAAAGTAACAGGAGCAAAGGGGGAAGGATTTAAGGTCCCTGTCATTAAAGATGTGGTTATTGAAGGGGAAACAAAAATAGGGATAGGGGATGCTTTGTTAGCTCCTGAGGCTGGCAGCAATTTATTGGGAAGGGATTTACAAATCCAACTGGGGATTGGAATCATACCAGAAGAAGGGAAAATGACGGCCAAAGTGTTTAAACTTAGCCAAGCAGATGAAAGCAAAATTAACAGAGAGGTTTGGGCTAGGGAAGGGAATAGGGGTGGACTAGATCTTGACCCCATAAGGGTCACAATTGAAAAAGAAGAAGGTCCCATTTGTGTACATCAGTACCCTATATCTTTAGAAGGGAGAAAAGGCTTAAAACCAGTGATAGAAGAATTAATAAAGGATGGGACACTAGAACCTTGTAAATCCCCTCATAATAGCCCTATTCTCCCAGTAAAGAAATCTGATGGAAATTATAAATTAGTGCAAGATTTAAGAGAAGTAAACAAAAGAACACGGGCCTGCTACCCTATGGTTCCTAATCCCTGCACTCTTTTAAGCAAAATTCCACCTCAACATCAGTGGTTTAGTGTGGTAGATCTTAAAAATGCCTTTTGGGCCTGCCCACTGGCAGAGGAAAGCCGAAATATTTTTGCCTTTGAATGGGAAGATCCAAACACAGGGAAAAAGAACCAGTTGAGGTGGACTAAACTGCCACAGGGCTATTGTGAGGCCCCAAATTTATTTGGGCAAGCCTTGGGAGAAATACTACAAACCTTCCCCACTCCCCCAGGAATACAATTTATCCAATATGGAGATGACCTTCTAATATCAGGAGAAGATGAAATGAAAGTTAAAGGAGCTACCATAAAGCTTCTAAATTTTCTTGGGAAAAAGGGACTAAAGGCATCAAAAAGGAAATTACAGTTTGTGGAATCAGAAGTAAAATATCTCGGCCACCTGATAAGCAAAGGTAGCTGACAACTAAGTCCTGAAACAATTACAGGGATTTTATCCCTCCCTCCTCCCTCTTCAAAAAAGGAGGTTAGGAGACTGCTGGGGCTACTGGGATATTGCAGATTATGGATTGAAAGATATACACAAGCAGTAAAATTTTTATATGAAAAATTAACAGGGGGAGACAATATACAATGGACCAAAGATGATGATGATAATAAATTAGAAAAACTGAAGTTGAAACTAGCCTCGGTACCAGCCCTAAGCTTACCCTCACTAGAAAAACCCTTTCATTTATATGTGAATGCAGAAAATGGAGTAGCTCATGGTGTATTAGTCCAGGAATGGGGAGGGGTGAGAAGACCAATAGCTTATTTAGCTAAACTATTGGACCCAGTAAGCCGTGGCTGGCCAGTATGCATTCAAGCCATAGCAGCTACCGCTATTTTGGTGGAGGAGAGCCGTAAGCTCACCTTTGGAAGTAAACTGATTGTATACACACCCCATGCGGTCCGAAATGTGCTAAATCAAAAAGCTGAAAAATGGTTAACAGACTCCAGGCTATTAAAATATGAAGCAATTCTGATTGACAGTAATGATCTAACTATAGAAGCAAGCAAAAGCCTCAATCCGGCCCAATTCCTGTATGGAGAACCAAAAGATGACCTGGCACATGATTGCTTAGAAATTACTCAATACCAAACAAAAGTTCGAGAAGATCTAGCTGAACAAGCCCTCTTAGAAGAGGAAAGAATATATGTGGATGGTTCATCCAGATGCTTGCAAGGAAAAAGAATGTCAAGATATGCCTTAGTCGATGGGATAAATATGCAGGCCATCGAAAAAGGAAAACTACCTTCAAATTGGTCGGCGCAGTCTTGTGAATTATACGCTCTAAAGAGAGCACTGGAGCATTTAGCACACAAAAAGGGGACTGTCTATACTGATTCAAAGTACATACCTTTGGAAAGATCTGGGAAGAAAGGGGTTTACTAAATTCAAAGGGGAAAGAACTGATACATGAAGGCCTGATTTCAGAAGTGTTGGAAGCATTAAAATTGCCTGAAGAAATAGCCGTAGTGCATATCAAAGGACACCAAGAAGGGATGACCCCAGAAATAAGAGGGAATAACCTAGCAGACCAAGAAGCCAAAGATGCAGCAGAAAATGGGACTGAACCAATTCTGTTAATCCTGACCCCAGAAAGGGGAGAATTGGAAATCCCCAAATTTAGTAAAGAAGAAGAAAAAGAATTATTTAAGATAGGGGGAGAACAAGATCAATCTGGAAAACGGAAACTTCCTGATGGGAGACAGTTACTTAATAAGCCACTCACTAAGAGAATATTAGAAGATATGCATCAAAAAACTCATTGGGGTACTCAAGCTAGCTTGTGTGATCATTTTCTAAAAAATTATGGGTGTATTGGAATCTTTGGGGTAGCAAAACAAATAACTGGGAACTGTAGAACTTGCCAAAGAGTGACTAGGAAAATAATGAGAAAAACAACATTAGGAGGCCGTGAGTTAGCTCTGCGACCATTCCAAAGTATCCAAGTAGATTTCACTAAACTTCCTCAAGTACAGAGATGGAAGTTCCTATTAGTAATAGCAGACCACCTAACTTGTTGGGTAGAAGCAGTTCCTGCTACTAGAGCTACAGCTAACATAGTATGCAAAACCCTTCTGGAACAAATTATTCCCAGATATGGAATGGTTAATAAAATAAACTCAGGTAGAAGAACACATTTTACATCCAAAGTCTTACAACAAATAACTCAAGCCTTGGGAATAAAATGGGAATTACATACCCCCTGGCACCCACAAAGTTCAGGCCAAGTAGAAAGAGTGAACCAGACTTTGAAAAAAACTTTAACAAAATTAATGATTGAAACTCAAATGTCATGGGTAAAATGCTTACCTTTGGCTCTGTTGAGAGGCCGAACACAGCCCAGGTCAGACCTGGGAGTGTCTCCTTATGAGATGATGTTCGGATTACCCTTCCTTACTGCTCAACATGAAACAGCCACTTATGAAGTAGGAGAAGTAAGTGTCAAAAAATATGTCACCGCAATTGCCAGAACACTTGAAAATTTGCGGCTGAAAGGAATGATCCCTCAAACCACAGCTTTGGAGTTCAAAATTCATAATATCCATTCAGGGGAATGGGTACTAGTAAAAACATGGAAAGAACAATCTTTGACTCCACAATGGGAGGGTCCTTTTCAGGTACTGCTGATGACTGAGGCCGCAATCCAGACCAAGGAACGAGGGTAGATCCATGCCAGCAGAATCAAAGGACCTGTAAAAGAACCTGAAGAGTGGACTGTAATATCCAAACCAGGTGATACCAAATTGATTCTTAAACGGAGACCAGGTGGCAATGAGCTAGAACAATCTAAATAATCCAAGGGATATGCAAAGAATCACACCTAACTGAGAAGTAAAAGCCAAATTTATATCAGTGGCCCCTGGACAAATTCTGGGACATCGTGGAGAAGAATATTCTCACTTCAAACAGGAAGGGTTGGGACTGGATCAAACAGGGAACTCTCATGTTCTGATTCTAGCCTGTGATTTGTATTAAGAAGGCGGAGAATCACAACTTCCATCAGTGCCACATCATATACCCTGTTTGAATCATTCTAACACGGGGCATGCCAACCACGTCAAATATAAGTAATTAATCTAGAGGGAAATTGGCATTTCACACCGTCGACACCCTAGTTGTAAAGGGTGTCAAGCACAAAATCGACCCCCTATCCAGACAAAATCATAAGCAACAAAAGCAATAACTTTGCTCTGCAGATGGGAATTACTAGTGCCTGTTGAATGGGAAACACCTAAGATACGATAAGATACTACAGTTAAAAAGGTGCCAAAAGAAATTTGCCTAAAAGCTACAAAGGAAGTGACAAGGAAATAGAGGGCAAGACCGGGTCGGCCACTGTACTCGCCACCGAGAAGATCCAATACACCTGCTATGGGTTGCAACCTCATAGGCAAGGGAGGTGGGAGTATAAGCCATGCCGGACCTCTGTTATTCCTTCTTTTGTCACTTCTCCTGGTCCCTTTTGGGACACCGGCAAGACCATGTTACAAATGCTATCGAAAGCTCTACATGGAAAGACACCGGGGCTTCTTTCTTATTACTCATACCCATACCAACAGTCACTGTTATGACTCATCCAAATTAGGTATTTGCATGCATAAAGGAGAAAAATATTGGATTACAGAAAATTTAGGAACAAGTGGAAACAGACTAAGAAGCAATTGTCCAAAAGGAGAAAAATAGATTTGCTCCACAGCTGCCACCAGGGGAACAGTCCAAGATTTGGTAAAAGAGCAAGTGGTAAGTAAAGATACAAAGCCAGCACAGCAACCTCGCCCTATATTCACCTCACCACGCCAGGACCTGTATGCAAAGCTCAAACAACAAAGAGGAAAAAACCCCAAGGTTAGGAAAAAACCTGTTTGTGGAATTGGGGGAGAGGATAGGTAAAGAACTTAACATAACCAACTGTTGGGTCTGTGGAGGAGCTTTAATGACAGAAGAATGGCCACGGAAAGGTAGCAGCGTAGGCCCGGTAGAACTCCTTAAATGGAACCGGACAAATATAAGAGGGGGGAACCGACCTGAGGGGTGGATTTTAAGTTCAACAGTGATAGGGGAAGAATGCCTCTGGCGAACTGGGATAAACTTTCTTAATGAAGTAGGAAACACTCCCTGTAAAAGCTATAAAGTGAGTAACAAAACTTCAAGGTGGTGGGTCCCAGAAAAACCAACTTGGTATTGAGCCCAGAAAAAAGGAAAAGACTGTGTATATGATCATGAAGTTGGACTCTTTCAGTGTAATGACACGAGGAAAAATCCTTATTTTGGAATCCCAGAAATAGCTAAATTTGGGGAGAATATAAATCAACAAGAAGGTGATTATTGGAAAGCACCAGATGGCTTCTTTTGGATATGTGGGAAAAGGGCATCCCCAAGACTCCCTTCACATTGGAAAGGGAGTTGTACACTAAGAATCATTCAACCAGGGTTTTTCCTTTTCCCAGAACCAGTGGGAGATCAATTAGGTATACCTCTCTATGAAGACTTCAAAAGAAAGAAAAGAGATTTAATTGGAGGATTCCAAAAATGGAAAGATGAGGAATGGCCCCCTGAACGAATATTAGAAACAGATGGGCCAGCTACCTAAGCACAAGATGGAAGCTGGGGATATCAGACCCCAATTTACATGCTGAATCGTATCATCAGACTCCAAGCTCTTGTAGAAATCATAACCAATGAAACAGCTGGGGCTATGGAATTAATAGTCAGCCAGCAACGCCAAACCAGAGCTGCAATACATCAAAATAGGCTGGCTTTAGACTATTTACTGGCCGAAGAAGGCGGTGTGTGCAGGAAGTTCAATACATCGGACTGTTGTTTAAAAATTGATGACAATGGGGATGCCGTTCTAGATATGGCCAACCAAATCAGAAAAATAGCCCATGTACCAGTCCAAAAATGGGAATCAATGATGTCTGCTAACTGGTGGGATGGCATATTGGGGAAAGAATGGTGGAAGAAGCTAGGTTTCTTCCTCTTATGTGCTACAGCTAGTCTAATATTTCTCCCTTGCTTGATCCCCTGCTTTATTCGGCTAATCACCAGCATAGTTCAAGGCATGCAAGTTGTGGCAATGCCTACTGACCCAAAGTTGGCTATGTCTGGAACAGCACAAAAAATTATGGTATTAAAAAGACAAAGTGATATAAAAGACCCTCTTGAAGAAGCCAAATTGATCTGTGAAAAGAACGAACAGACATTAGAAGCCAAGAAAAAAGAATTATTGCTCAAGCCAAATGATTTATAAAATAGAAAAGGGGGGATTGTTATAAACATATATTATATTAGCTTCTCGCAAAGTATAAAGTAGATATTATATAACGTTAGAAATGCTTTCTGCTGTGTGGATGTAGTTTTCTCTCTTTTTAGCAAGAATGTTAGCAAGTGTGAGCACGTAAGATAACCTCCAAACGAACAGAGGATGAGGCCCGAAAAGCTGCTAATCAACACTTTGTCTAGGGAGCAAAAGGGCCCAAAGGCTACTCCGCCCGCAGAACGGGCGGCCAGGAGAGTCCGGGAGATTTTATCACCACTCTGCCCGGAGAGACGAAGAGGCCCAAAGCTGCAATCAGCCCTGACTGTCTGGAGAATTAAGAAATCCACCCTACCATCGACTCTTGCCTAGCGGGCCCAACCCCAAGAATCAAGAGAAATAAAACCACAAGGCAGAAGACTAGGCACGCTCTAAAAAGGCGGAACCAAGGAGTGGCCATGCAGAACAGCTCCAGGAAAAGTTTTAATATGAATAAAGAACAGACAGTAAAAACGGTATAAAAAGGACTGACCTCTGGCATCAGGTGTACTCTTGGCAGAGCGCCAAGGCAACTGGCTCTTACCCCGTTGCTTTATTTGATGTGTCTCTTATTGTCTTTATATTAAACCCTTTTAAATTCTCACAGGAGAGTGAACTTCGTTTTTCACAGAGAGAAGTTGTTCCCCCTGACAGCTAAGCTCCAACTACGGTGTCGCTTATGTCCTTCCCAGGACGGGCGGGAAAACGCCTCGGCGCAGCGCAGCGCTGGCCGGGAGCGGCCGGCACGGCACCGAGCGCGCTCCCCACTCCCTCCCGCCCGCGCCGCTGCGGAGACCCCGGGTTCGCCGGAATCGGCTACATGCTGCACGGAGGGCAGCGCGGCAAAGGCGGCCTCCCCTCGTCGCCCGGGGAAGGCCGGCCTCGGATCCCCGCTCTCTCCACCGGCACGGGCAGTGCCAGCAGCCTCTCGCTGTGGCCGCCGCTGGCCGAAAGCCTCGCCGCGCACCGCCCGGCCGGCCCCGCCGCTCCGCGGGCTCACACGGCACCTGCCGTGGGCGGCCGCCGAGCGACAGGAAGCAGAAGCGCTCACCGCCGCGCCGCTCGCCGCCCCGCCCGGGCGCTCCTCTCCTCGCGCTACCACGATGGCGCCGGCCCGCCCCGCCTTCCCCGTCGCCTGCGGCGCAACGCGGCTGCTCCGAGCCACGCAGCACGCGTGCGGCCGGGCCCTGCCGAGCTGCCGGCGGAGCCGGGGCACAGCCCGGGCGGGAGAGCTTCCGGCGAGGCTGGGCGGGCGGCGAGCGCGGCCGAGCGTGAGCGCGCCAGGCGGGCGGCGCGATGGAGAGCTAGATGGAGGCGGCAGCACCGCGCGGCATAAAATAGCTGATCGTCCGGCAGCCGCCCGCTCCGCAGCCCCTCGGCTGCTGTCGAGAAGGGCCCCGGCCCTGGCCGCGCCGGTGGCGAGGCGGCTCCGCAGCCCGCGGGCAGCCCTGGCGGGGCAGGGGAGCACTGCGGGCAGCCCCGGGGCCGCGCAGCCGTCTGCAACGCGCGGTGGGAGCCGCTGGGAACTATTTTACACGTCCCGGGGGGCTGGAGAGGAGCACGGAGACCACGCGGCAGGTCGCTGCCGTTAGGGAAAATTAATCCACGATGCCTGAGGTTTATATCCGAAAAGGAGACAGAGGAGTCCTGCAACATTCTTCGACTACACGGAGAGTCCATGGGGCTTTTCCCATGGCGTCTGTCAAACGGTTGCGGGATGCAGCCCCCTTTTGATGCCAAGTTCCCGGCCACAGCACCCTCTTCCTTTTCCCCACTGGCTGAGGTATTCGGGAGATACAGACTTCCGGAACTGCCTACTCTATGCGCCCCCCTCTAATATGCACCCCCTTCTTGGCACCGAAAAGAACGAAAAAGAAACCATTCCTAATGCTCTTAAGTCTTTGTTGCCTTGCTCTAAGTTCAGGAATTTAACATGGCCTTGATTAATCAACAGTCTCTGATGATTAGTAACAGTTCTAGAGAACTCCTAGTTTCTTCTGTTACTTCACTAGCCATAACTTCCTAGCCTTGTCTACAGGCCGATTCACACGGTCTCTTTGTAAAGACTCATCCATCTCATTCCTTTTAATCCCTCCTCTTTTTATTTGCTCTGTATTTGTCTTTACAAACCTTAATTACCATGGATTTAATTTTTTCTTCTGGAGTCTTCTTGGGTTTTGCTATTATTTGCAGTGACATTCTTTTCTGTCCTTTTGTAGTCATTTCTGGATCAGGTAGGCATGGCTGCTAGCGGCATCCCCTTGAGCACCTGCTGAAAGAGCTGCAGCCAGCATGGTGTCACACATGGTAAAAAGATGAGAATTGCGATAGCATATAAGAGGAGAAATCGTATTCATTTAGCCCATAGCTGGCCAGTTAACTATGAAAATATGTCCCATTCCCATCCTTTCAACATTTGGACAGGTCCACGAGCTGACGTTATTTCCTTTGTTATTTGTTTGACCACTTTTCCGCTGTCATCTGCTTGCAAACAGCAGCTCGAGTCATTTAATTTCCCACAAACTCCTCCTTCTTCTGCCAACAGATAATCTAATACCATCCAATGTTGAATTACCGCTTTCCTCATTTAAGTGGGTTGGTCAGCAAAAAGGTCAAGCGCTGTGGCTGGCTGGTTGGTAATTATTTCCGAGACAGCTTGTAACCTAATTATCTCCTTCAAATGATAAATGGGTTCCCAGGCATCTGGGATTAATTCCTTAGGTTTCCAAGGGGCTGGTCCATCGTGTTGGGTAACTTGTTCTGTTGGCCGTTCATCATTTCCCCGTTTTGGGGTGCTCCCTCCAGCCAGGGCTGCATCAGCTGACTGCTTTTCTCTAATTAAATCATCACAGATTTTGATTCCTAAGCGATTTCCCAGAACTTGTAGTAGCAAAAAGAACAACAGTCTACTAAATATACCATATCCCTGACCAGTTTGGAGGTAACCTGAGCTAAGCATGTTGGCCACAAATCCAATACTGTCCTTTCAAAGCCCGTGTTCCATTAGCAAAGGAACCTACCCATGGTCATCAGTTGGTGGCTCAAAATACAGCAGGATTCCCGGGCCTAACGGTCCTCCAACAAGAGTTGCCCCACCATAAGGGTCCCAGCATTTGCATTTCCAAGCTCCCGCACAGGGTTCCCACCTACATTTACATCTGCAAGCTGCTTGGTTGGATTTGGAGCAGAACTCACTAAAAGGCTTTGAGTTCCAATCCGGTGTGGCCATTCCCACTGATAATCACAAACAACATGTCTTCTACTTGTGGAATTTTTGTGGGGACTGCTCAAAAACAGGTGGTCAAAAAAACCCCTTGTCCCTCCCCATTGCTTTACAGGCTTCCAAATATTTTTGGTAAGTGTGATAAGAACGCCTTACGCAGCTACTGTTAGTGAGCCGAACAGGTATTTGATTGCATTTGCCTTGATATTTGGAACAATTGGAAGGAGGGCAATTGGGGGTCCAAACCCAGTTGTTCAAGCCCAGAGGGAAAGTCAATTGACAATTGCCTTTTCCTACAAAGACACGCCCTATCCTATTTAGGCAATAAGTGCCTGTTGGAGAAGAATGAAGTGGCCATGAACTTCCTTCTTTGGCCCCAAATCCCATCCCACTGTGGCCCTCACATTGACCCACCATTTAGGTTCAGCTGGGCTAGCCAACTATGGCCACTCTTCAGATCCTCCTGGCCTTCCACAGAGCCAGCAATTGCTAAGGTTAAAAACTTTTGCTACTTCTTCTCCTAAGGCTGCAAATTGATTCTCCCACTCCTGGCCTAAACTCAGCTGACCATATCAAAGTAGAATTAGTAAGGAAAATGTTTTAATAGTGTCATCTAATTAGCTAGTCTAATTTTCCCGTTGTCTTCTGCAGCACCTGTGGCAATTGAAGACACAGAAACCACTTAACGTAACAAAATGGCCACAAGTATTAGCCCCCAAGTGAGTGGAGATTCTAGAGGAGGGATGCCTTTACAGTCTATTTCAGCAGACGGTCTGAAGGTAGGACTGCGGGGCTTCTTCCGATGTCGAAGCACTGCCTACTGCTCCGGCCCACTCCTGCAGAGTGTCAGTCACGGCCTCCCGGCCTTCTCCTCCAGCTGAGATGTGCAAATCTCTGAGGCTTCAGAGACCTTGACCCGAGAGTGACGGGTTCACCTGTGTTCAGCTTACTTGACGGCTGTTTTCTGTCGTCAGTGACACTTGGAATGGGCCACGCCATTTCACCAGCACTGGCGCTTCTTTCTACTCCTTAATTAGGACTCAATCTCCTGGTTGGATGTTAAAAGCAGCAAAGTCCAAAGGCCGGGCTTGCGCCAGCTGAGTTTCCTGTTGAAGGGGTTTCACAAGAAGCAGGATCCTGGCCACAGATGGTTTTAAAAATGCATCACTTGCCTCTACCCCCCCCACTGGGTGGAGACTTACCAGGAGGGCAATTGCAAACAACGATTGAAAGGGAGATAACTGAATCTCTCTTCTGGGTTGGGCCCTCATTCTCACCAAAGCCAATGTCCAAAGCCCTACCCATGGCATCTTGGTTTCTATTACCAGCTTCAAAAGGTGTTTATTTCTCTCTTCATTGTTTTCTACCCGAGCCGAGCTCTGGGGGTGCCAGGGCCTATGGAGGTTCCATTGTGTTCCTAAAGAAGCCAAAACCCCTTGAAGGATCTTTCCTGCAAAATGAGTTCCCCTATCTGAATCTATTGCTTCTACAATGCTGTATCTTGGAATGATTTGTTCCAAAAATGCCTTAAGAACTGATCCTGTCATTACTGAAGTAGTTGGAAATACTTCTGGCCACCTTGCTAGCTGACATACGATTACCAGAAGATATTAAGCCTTGCCACTTGGGGCATCTCCGGAAAATCCACCTGGCATCTTTGGAAGGGCCATGCAGCCCAAGGCCTCCCTCCTCTAGCAAGTTACTTTGTAACTTGGCTGTTGGCTTTAGCACAGATCAAGCAACCTTCAACAGCTCCTTTTGCCAGTCTAAAAAGACCCCCAGCAACATACATCATGAGATAGGCTTCTGCCAATCCTCAGGAAGTGCAAGAACTCTCTTAATGGAGTTGCTTTAATATTGGTAGGGCCAAAGGTTCTGGTATCTCTTGTTTGCCATCCCTTGGAAACCAATTCTTGCCTTTTTTCTCTGCCACACGACTTTTAACTGTATGTCAAACTGCTGTGGTAGAAAAGACAGCTTCCTGGGCAGTGATGGAGTCACGGGGAGCAAAGGGGGCATCTTGGAGAGTTCTGGCAGAAGTGTGGCTTTCTGAGTTTCTTCATCCACCAAAAAGGAGACAGAGGAGTCCTGTAACATTCTTCAACTCCAGGGAGAGGCCATGGGGCTTTTGCCATGGAGTCTCTCAAATGATTGCGGGAAGCAGCCCCCTTCTGATGTTAAGTTCCTGGCAACAGCACCCTCTGAGGTACTCGGGAATTACAGACTTCCGGAACTGCCTACTCTATGCCCCCCTCTAATATGCACTCCCCTTTTGGAATGGAAAAGGAAGAAAACCAAACTATTCCTAATGCTGGGAAGTCTTTGCTGCCTTGCTCTAGGTTCGGGAATTTAGCAGGGCCTTGGCTGAGCAACAGTCTCTGTTGATTAGTAACAGTTTCTAGAACGAATACTTTCTTCTGTTACTTCCCCCCCTGTAAATTCCTAGCCTTGTCTAAGGAGAGATTCACACGGTCTCTTTGTAAAGACACATCTATCTTACTCCTTTCACTCCCACACCTTCCTTGCGGTGGAACGGCACTCCCCGGCACAGCACCTGGCACAAAACCCCCGTATACGCACACACACACCTGCACTTACCCTGCACTCCACTGCACACACACACACACACACACCTCCCGCACACTAACACCCCCTCCACATCCCCACCATGCTACTTGCAGTGGCCCCGCCCCTGCCATCCCCACCGGCTGGCAGCACCCACTCCTCACATGCTTCCCCATGCCTTGCATTTCCTTGCTGCCCCCTCTGTAGCCTTCCCTCAACCTGCCTTTTCTCCCCTGCCTTGCACTGACTTGCTCACCCATCCCCCACCTGACTTCCTTTCACATTCGTCTAGGTCTGGCCTCATCTTTCCTTTTCCTTCTAGGACCCTCATTGCCTTGCCTCGCCTCGCAAAGCCACCACTTGCCTTGCCTTGCCCTTGAACCCCTCCCTTGCCTTGCATGACCTTGCTCACCCCTCCCCCACCTGGAATTCAACACCCCTTTTCAATGACATTTCTGGGCCTTGCCCTGCCCTTTCTGCTCCTCCGAGGAATCTCAAAGCTCTCAAGCATCTCCGGTGTTTCAGGATCCCATGAGAGGAAGACCAGGGGAGGACGCATGTTGCCACACTCATCTCTGTGGGCAGCCTTTGTCTGGGAGCAATCCTTGCATGTCTTGAACCTTGGAGGGGCAATTCACATTTTGCCCTTGAGCTCGGGGACCAGAAAGAGAGTTCTTTTGCATACAAGGGAAAGCAGGTAGCTCAAGTCTTTTAGGTACAGAGGAGAGATGACCCACGCGGGATCAAGGCCACACAGAGCACTTGGTCCTGGCCACTTTTGTGTACCAGCAGTCCTTGAATGTACTTCTCACCTGCCTTGCCTGGCCTTGCCTTGGCAACACAACAGTTGCCTTGCCTTGCCCTGCTAGCCCTCTGGAGCCTTGCATTCCTTTGCACGGCCATGCCCAGCACATGACCTGCCTACTGTTTTCCTCCAGGGCCTTGGCTTGCTGAGCCCTTCCTGTTTCTGCCTGGCCTTCCCATCAGTGGCCCTTCCTTCCTACAGCCAGCCTTGCCTCTAACTTCTGGACCTTCTCTTGCCTACCACTCCATTTGCTTTCCCCTCACTGCTCTGGCCTTGCCTACCTCTCCCTTGACTTGCCCACAATTGCCTGCACTCGGTTTGCAGCGCCTTGCCTGCATGGAAGGCAAGGGAAAGAGTGGTAGGCCGGGCAAAGCAAAGCCAGCAAGTTGTAGGCAGTGCGAGGCAAGGCAGACGCAGGCAAAGGAAGCAGAGCAAGGGTACCTTAAGAAGAACTAGACAAGGCAAGGCCAAGAGACTCGGAGTGCCTTTCCTTGGGAAGGCAAGGACATAGTGCCAGTGTTGCTGGAGCAGATGTTAAGGTACTGTGGGGAGGAATAGTCCAGCAAGACATTTCTCTTCTGGCCCCTGTGCGTGTGGGGGCAATTGTTGGACATATTCAATACTGGAGGCGGATCAGTCGCTGGATGTGTTGTATTTTGGAGGAGGGGATGCCGTTTCTTTGGAGATGGGCTTGTAGTTGCTCTCTTTGGCAAGGAAGGCAGGTTTGGATGTGCACATCAGGTACTCCTAGGGATTTTAAAGGCTTTTCCCAACAGGCAGAGCTCTCTCTGGGTTCGAGCTGTTGAGCTGTCGGTGGGAATGCAAAGGCCAAGCTCTTAAGCTATTTGTCCTGGTGCCTTCAGTGTGTGAGCAGTCCCTGGTGCCGTTGCCTTTGGATCCTGACTCTGGGAGAGGGAAGGCTTAGGATGGTACCTAGAGCTGAGAAGGAGAGTGCTGAGAACAGCGTGTGTGCTGCTAGTTTGAGGGGTGCAGGTGAAGTTGTAGGCAGCAAGATCTTCCTCAGCTGGCACTGTTTTGAGCCCTGTTTTTGCCAGATGGTTTCAAGCTGGTGGGCGGAATCTGCGAGAGGGAAAAGATTTGTTTGGGCCAAAGAGGTGTGGTGTAAAGAAGAGTGTGCTCTTGGAAGGGGAAGATGAGGGCAACCTTTTTGTCCTGACACCGTTGATTTGAGTGCAGGGCCGTTTGCAAGTTGCCTCTGTCTGCCCTTGGGGTGGTTTCGAGCTGGGCCTGGTGCTTGGCCTTCTTTTGCAAGTCTGCAGCGCCGTCGTGTGGTTGTTTCCATGAGCGCTGACAGTGCCCGGCAAAAAGCGCTTGGCTGGCGCGGCCCCAGTCGTGTGGAAGCAGTTGGTGGAAGAGCTCCGCTGTGCATGCTGCCTCTTGGAGACATAAAAGGATGTAACCCTGCGCGTAGCGGGGAAGCAAGACGAATCTTTTCATTGTTGGCTGAGCAGTTTCTAAGTCGCAAAAGTAAAGGCAGTTTCAGCACGGCCTCTTTCTTTCAGAACCTTTTCTGTGCCATCATGAACGTGCTCAACATGCCACTCGCACCCGCTGAACTGCATCAAAGGCCCTGGAGATAGGCGCTTTCCTTCAAGCTCTCTGTAGCATCCTACCCTCCACCTCTGGCGGATCCCAAAGCCCTTCCAAACATCCAGCAGCTGCACGCAGAGAACAAGTGCTAGAACAAGGCGTTGGCCTTCCTAGTCCTTTTAAAGTCTGTGAACTAGGCGAAACATTCCAGTGAGCAGCACTTTCCTTCGCAACTATATCTAGAGCATCATCACATTCTCTCCAAGTGGGTAAGTCCACCCTTGCAGCGCAGCGTTTGCAGCCACAGTTCGGACTGAGAGATAGGCCAGGTGAGAAAGCATTTCTTGACTATCCCTCTTCTCTGGAAGACTTGATACTCGCAGCGCGACCACGTCCACACACCTTCAGTGTGGCCAGGTTCAAGCAGCTAGAGCTCCCAGAGATGGGAGAGTCAGGAGAGAAGACGTTCCAAAAGTACCGTGTACTTACAGCAGCATTAAAACTGTGCACAGCAGTCTGCAGCACTGTAGACTGCGGCTTCTCCGACAGACGAGCCATCCCATTGTTGCCTCTCGCAGCCTGCTTGCTAGCTGCTCTCCTGAAGAAAAGAACTAGAAGAAAAAGCCAATGCTGGGCTGCACCTTCCCCTTGCCTTACGTAAAGCCACCTAAACTCCCCGCTGCACTCTCTACTTCCCCTCTCCTTGGAAGCGACCACTGTGTTTGCTGCATCTCGAAGCCTAAAGTTAAGCGCCAGTGGTTTTGGGGATGGTTGGAAGAGGGATAAGTAGTAGCACAAGGAAGTAGTTGTCGTTGAACTTCCTCCTTCTCAATGCTAACGTGAATTGGGCAGGCAGGCGAGTGCTAGCCACGCTCCTTTCTCAGTTTGTACGCTGCGGACACGAGTCCGGTGCTCTGCGCCTTCGTTCGGCCTCTTTAGTACCCATGTCGCTCTTTCATTGTGCCGGAGTCGAAGCGTCGTCTACTTCTCGCCCAGAGAGCACGGTGCCGGCAGCGAAATGCCCCAGCCGACTGCTTCTGCCGACACACGCCTGGTCTATGCACTTTCCCTCGCAGCGACATACAGCAGCACTTTCGGTCTTTCTTGTCGTCCAAATGGAAAGGGAAAGAGTCTCAGCTCCGTCTCGCACAGTTTTAGGTCAACAAGCTTACCCGGAGCTTACCCGCGACGCGTGGAAACTTGTGTTTGCACCACATTCAAGTGGTAGCCGTCTTTCCTTTACAGGCTGCAGAACGCCGTCAGATCCCGGTGCTCTCTGCACCTGCCTTCTCAGTTCTAAGTACTACCGCGCCCCTTACAGCCTTGCAGGAAGCAAACACGCGGATAGTCATGTCGCTCAGAAGAACGTGCCAGGACGAAAAGATGTTCTTCCTTTCTCCTCGTCGCCCATATTGTGGTGCTGTATTAAAAGCCTTGGCCAGCGAAAGGCTAATCCAGCAAGTGTTTCTCACCTGATGCATTTCGCTGAGGGAGAGCTGAGGAAAATCCTTGCACAGCACACTGCGGATGCGTGCAGTACACATGCTGAAGAGAGCCACAGCTAAAAGCAATCGCTGGGCTTCAGTTCTGTCCAGACGGCAGAAGGCGAAGAACGAAGCAGCTGGGCACCGCGTTAACGTACTCAGTGGACCGAATTTCAAATGTTCAGCCAAGAGCTGCTTCACAAGCAGATTCAGCTGAGAATGCTCTGGCTGGTTCACAAAGTAAGGCGTAGCCGTTGCACTCTATCACACTATCAGGCCAGAAGAAGTTTCTTACACCTTCAATGCTGCAGAGTCCATGCAGCTGGAGCACACGCAGTAGGACGCGTCCAGATAGACGGCGTTCTTCAAGTACCCCCCTCCTCCAAGCAGCCTTGAAACTGAGCACAACACACTGCGGCTCGGGAGCTTCCTTCTCAGATAGACGTGCCGTCACGTTATTCACTCTCGCAGCTCCGTTGCCCACTAGCAGCAGGTGCTACCAAAGCAAAATGCTCCAGAAGTAAAAAGCACTGCTGAGCAAACCTTTTCCTTTGCCTCACGTAAAGCACTGTAAACTGTCCGCTGCACTCTTTATTTCCATTCTCCGCTGCATCTACCACTGTCATCTCTGCATCTCGAAGCATAAAGCTCGGCACAATTCTTCCCAGGGAAAGCTGGAAGAGAAATAGGTAGCAGCACAAGTAGCTGCAAGTGGAACTTTTGTTTTCAACTGCTAACGTGAATCCGAAAAGAAGCGAGCGGCAGCCACGCTTCTTCTTGCAGCCTGTGCGATGCGCACACCAGCTCGGTGCTCTGCGCCCTCATTCGTATGCTCTTCGTACCATGTCGCGCTTTTCATTCTGCCGGAGTCGAAGCGTCGTCTACTTCTCGCCCGGAGAGCACGGTGCCGGAAGAGAAATGCCCCAGCCGACTGCCCTTCCGAAACACACCAGGGCTATGCACATTTCTCGCAGCGACATACAGCAGCACTTTCGGTCTTTTCTTGTCGTCCAAATGTAAAGGGAAAGATTCTCAGCAATGTCGGGCACAGAGAACAGTTTTAGGTCAACAAGCACGCCCAGAGCTTGCCCGCGACTCGTGGAAACTTGTGTTTGCACACATTCCAGTGGCAGCCCTCTTTCCTTTACAGCCTGCAGAGCGCCGTCAGATCGCGGTGCTCTCTGCACCTGCCTTCTCCCTTCCAAGTACCACTGCGCACAATACAGCCTTGCAGGAAGCAAAGGTGCGGATAGTCGTCTCGCAGAGAAGAACGTGCAAAGACGAAAAGATGTTCTTCTTTGCTCCTCCTCGTCGCCCAGATTGTGGTGCTGTACTGAAAGCCATGGCCAGCGAAAGGCTAATCCAGCAAGTGTTTCTCACCTGATGCATTTCGCTGAGGGAGAGCTGAGGAAAATCCTTGCACAGCACACTGCGGATGCGTGCAGTACACATGCTGAAGAGCGGCAAAACTCAAAGCCATCGCTGGGCTTCAGTTCTGTCCAGACCGCAGAAGGCGAAGAACGAAGCAGCTGGGCACCGCGTTAACGTACTCAGTGGACCGAATTTCAAATGTCCAGCCAAAAGCTGCTTCACAAGCAGATTCAGCTGAGAATGCTCTGGCTGGTTCACAAAGTAAGGCGTAGCCGTTGCACTCTATCACACTATCAGGCCAGAAGAAGTTTCTTACACCTTCAATGCTGCAGCGTCCATGCAGCTGGAGCACACGCAGTAGGACGCGTCGAGATAGAAGGCGTTCTTCAAGTACCCCCCTCCTCCAAGCAGCCTTGAAACTGAGCACAACACACTGCGGCTCGGGAGCTTCCTTCTCAGATAGACGTGCCGTCACGTTATTCACTCTCGCAGCTCCGTTGCCCACTTGCAGCAGCTGCTACCAAAGCAAAATGCTCCAGAAGTAAAAAGCACTGCCGGGCTGTACTTTCGCCTTGCCGCACGTGAAGCACCATAAACTGTCCGCTGTACTCTTTATTTCCCTTCTCCGCCGCATCTACCACTGTCATCTCTGCATCTCGAAGCATAAAGCTCGGCACAATTCCTCCCAGGGAAAGCTGGAAGAGAAATAGGTAGCAGCACAAGTAGCTGCAAGTGGAACTTTTGTTTTCAACTGCTAACGTGAATCCGAAAAGAAGCGAGCGGCAGCCACGCTTCTTCTTGCAGCCTGTGCGATGCGCACACCAGCTCGGTGCTCTGCGCCCTCATTCGTATGCTCTTCGTACCATGTCGCGCTTTTCATTCTGCCGGAGTCGAAGCGTCGTCTACTTCTCGCCTGAGAGCACGGTGCCGGCAGAGAAACGCTCCGGGCTTCTGCCTCTGCCGAAACACGCCTGGGCTATCCCTCTCAGCGTTAAGTAGCACAAAATGCTGTCTGCGTTGTGGTCTTAATCTTAAGGGAAAGATTCTCGGCTTCGGCTAGCACAGAGAACTTTGCTGGGACAATACATGTGTTTTATTATCCTTTCCCGCAAGAAGACTATGGTGCTTCTTTGGAACTGTTGGCCAGTGTAAGGCTAATCCAGCAAGTGCTTCTCTCCTGACACATTTCTCTGAGCGAGAGCTTCGGCGGACAGTTGGGCTCTGCGAAGCAGAAAGTCTGTGCTTGCACGTAGCGCTGAGGAGAATCTGTGCACAGCGCGCTCTGGATGCGTGCAGTACACACACTAAAGAGAGCCAAAGCTCAATGTCTCAGTTCTGTCCAGCGCCGGAAATTGAGAAGAACGCAGCCCCAGAGCTCTGGGCTGGAGTGTGCGATGGTTATGAGCTGTGCCACTCTTCTGCGTGTCTACTGCACGCATCCATAGTGTACAGTGCAAGGATTTTCCTCAGCTCTCGCTCAGCGAAATGCATTAGAAGGGAAGCACATGCTAGATTAGCCATTCGTTAGCCCACGCTTTCAGTAGAGCACCACAATCTGGGCGACGAGGAAAAGCAAAGAAGAACATCTTTTCGTCTTTGCACGATCTTCTCTGCGAGACATCTCTCCACGTCTTTGCTTCCTGCAAGGCTGTAAGGTGCGCGGTGGTACTTGGAAGGGAGAAGGCAGGTGCAGAGAGCACCGCGATCTGACGGCGCTCTGCAGGCTTAAAGGAAAGAAAGCTACCACTTGAATGTGGTGCAAATACCAATTTCCACGCGTCGCGGGTAAGCTCCGGGTAAGCTTGGTGACCTAAAACTGGGCGCTGAGTGAGACGTAACCGAGAATTTTTCCCTTTGCATTCCGGCTCCAACGCAAACAGAATGTGATGCTACTTAGCGCTGCGAAGGAAAGTGCATAGCCCTGGTGTGTTTGGGAAGAATCAGCAGCCTGGAGCGTTTTTCTGGAGCCTTTCTCCGCTGGCACCGTGCTCTCTGGGCGAGAAGTAGACGACGCTTCGACTCCGGCAGAATGAAAGCGCGACATGGTACGAAGAGCATTAAAGAATGAGGGCAGAGGGCCGAGCTGGTGTGTGCATCGCACAGGCTGCAAGAGGAAGCCTGGCTGTCACTCGCTTGTTTCCGGATTCACGTTAGCGTTTTAAAACAGAAAGTTCCACTTGCAGCTACTTGTGCTGCTACCTATTTCTCTTCCAGCGTTCCCTGGGAGGAATTGTGCCGAGCTTTATGCTTCGAGATGCAGAGATAACAGTGGTAGATGCGGCGGAGAATGGAAATACAGAGCACAGCGGACAGTTTATGGTGCTTTACGTGAGGCAAGGGAAAGTGCAGCCCGGCAGTGCTTTTTACTTCTGGAGCATTTTGCTTTGGTAGCAGCTGCTGCAAGTGGGCAACGGAGCTGCGAGAGTGAATAACGTGACGGCACGTCTATCTGAGAAGGAAGCTCCCGAGCCGCAGTGTGTTGTGCTCAGTTTCAAGGCTGCTTGGAGGAGGGGGGTACTTGAAGAACGCCTTCTATCTCGACGCGTCCTACTGCGTGTGCTCCAGCTGCATGGACGCTGCAGCATTGACGGTGTAGGATACTGCTTCTGGCCAGGTAGTGTGATGAATGGAAACGGCTGCGCCTTACTTTGTGAAGCAGCCAGAGCATTCTCAGCTGAATCTGCTTATGAAGCAGCTTTTGGCTGGACATTTGAAATTCCGTCCACTGAGTACGTTAACGCGGTGCCCAGTTGCTTCGTTCTTTGCCTTCTGCGGTCTGGACAAAACTGAAGCCCAGCGATGGCTTTGCCTTTTGGCGCTCTTCAGCGCGAACACTGCACGCATCCACAGTGTGCTGTGCACGGATTTTCCTCAGCTCGACGTACAATCATTTTCTTGCTGTTTCCAGAGTCTAAACTCTTCGTGAAACTCTCGCTCAGCGAGATGCGTCAGGAATGAGGCACTTGCTGGATGAGCTTTTCGCTAGCCAAGACTTTCAATACAGCACCACAATTCAGGCAAGAAGCAGGAGAAAGGAAGATCATCTTTTCGTCCTTCCACGTTCTTCTCTGCGAGATGACTATCCGTGTCTTTGCTTCCTGCAAGGCTGTAAGGGGCGCGGTAGTACTTAGAACTGAGAAGGCAGGTGCAGAGAGCACGGCGGTCTGACGGTGCTCTGCAGGCTGTAAAGGAAAGACGGCAACCACTTGAATGTGGTGCAAACACAAGTTTCCACGCGTCGCGGGTAAGCTCCGGGTAAGCTTGTTGACCTAAAACTGTGCGAGACGGAGCTGAGACTCTTTCCCTTTACATTTGGACGACAAGAAAGACCGAAAGTGCTGCTGTATGTCGCTGCGAGGGAAAGTGCATAGACCAGGCGCGTGTCAGCAGAAGCAGTCGGCTGGGGCATTTCGCTGCCGGCACCGTGCTCTCTGGGCGAGAAGTAGACGACGCTTCGACTCCGGCTGAATGAAAGAGCGACATGGGTACTAAAGAGGCCGAACGAAGGCGCAGAGCACCGGACTCGTGTCCGCAGCGTACAAACTGAGAAAGGAGCGTGGCTAGCACTCGCCTGCCTGCCCAATTCACGTTAGCATTGAGAAGGAGGAAGTTCAACGACAACTACTTCCTTGTGCTACTACTTATCCCTCTTCCAACCATCCCCAAAACCACTGGCGCTTAACTTTAGGCTTCGAGATGCAGCAAACACAGTGGTCGCTTCCAAGGAGAGGGGAAGTAGAGAGTGCAGCGGGGAGTTTAGGTGGCTTTACGTAAGGCAAGGGGAAGGTGCAGCCCAGCATTGGCTTTTTCTTCTAGTTCTTTTCTTCAGGAGAGCAGCTAGCAAGCAGGCTGCGAGAGGCAACAATGGGATGGCTCGTCTGTCGGAGAAGCCGCAGTCTACAGTGCTGCAGACTGCTGTGCACAGTTTTAATGCTGCTGTAAGTACACGGTACTTTTGGAACGTCTTCTCTCCTGACTCTCCCATCTCTGGGAGCTCTAGCTGCTTGAACCTGGCCACACTGAAGGTGTGTGGACGTGGTCGCGCTGCGAGTATCAAGTCTTCCAGAGAAGAGGGATAGTCAAGAAATGCTTTCTCACCTGGCCTATCTCTCAGTCCGAACTGTGGCTGCAAACGCTGCGCTGCAAGGGTGGACTTACCCACTTGGAGAGAATGTGATGATGCTCTAGATATAGTTGCGAAGGAAAGTGCTGCTCACTGGAATGTTTCGCCTAGTTCACAGACTTTAAAAGGACTAGGAAGGCCAACGCCTTGTTCTAGCACTTGTTCTCTGCGTGCAGCTGCTGGATGTTTGGAAGGGCTTTGGGATCCGCCAGAGGTGGAGGGTAGGATGCTACAGAGAGCTTGAAGGAAAGCGCCTATCTCCAGGGCCTTTGATGCAGTTCAGCGGGTGCGAGTGGCATGTTGAGCACGTTCATGATGGCACAGAAAAGGTTCTGAAAGAAAGAGGCCGTGCTGAAACTGCCTTTACTTTTGCGACTTAGAAACTGCTCAGCCAACAATGAAAAGATTCGTCTTGCTTCCCCGCTACGCGCAGGGTTACATCCTTTTATGTCTCCAAGAGGCAGCATGCACAGCGGAGCTCTTCCACCAACTGCTTCCACACGACTGGGGCCGCGCCAGCCAAGCGCTTTTTGCCGGGCACTGTCAGCGCTCATGGAAACAACCACACGACGGCGCTGCAGACTTGCAAAAGAAGGCCAAGCACCTGGCCCAGCTCGAAACCACCCCAAGGGCAGACAGAGGCAACTTGCAAACGGCCCTGCACTCAAATCAACGGTGTCAGGACAAAAAGGTTGCCCTCATCTTCCCCTTCCAAGAGCACACTCTTCTTTACACCACACCTCTTTGGCCCAAACAAATCTTTTCCCTCTCGCAGATTCCGCCCACCAGCTTGAAACCATCTGGCAAAAACAGGGCTCAAAACAGTGCCAGCTGAGGAAGATCTTGCTGCCTACAACTTCACCTGCACCCCTCAAACTAGCAGCACACACGCTGTTCTCAGCACTCTCCTTCTCAGCTCTAGGTACCATCCTAAGCCTTCCCTCTCCCAGAGTCAGGATCCAAAGGCAACGGCACCAGGGACTGCTCACACACTGAAGGCACCAGGACAAATAGCTTAAGAGCTTGGCCTTTGCATTCCCACCGACAGCTCAACAGCTCGAACCCAGAGAGAGCTCTGCCTGTTGGGAAAAGCCTTTAAAATCCCTAGGAGTACCTGATGTGCACATCCAAACCTGCCTTCCTTGCCAAAGAGAGCAACTACAAGCCCATCTCCAAAGAAACGGCATCCCCTCCTCCAAAATACAACACATCCAGCGACTGATCCGCCTCCAGTATTGAATATGTCCAACAATTGCCCCCACACGCACAGGGGCCAGAAGAGAAATGTCTTGCTGGACTATTCCTCCCCACAGTACCTTAACATCTGCTCCAGCAACACTGGCACTATGTCCTTGCCTTCCCAAGGAAAGGCACTCCGAGTCTCTTGGCCTTGCCTTGTCTAGTTCTTCTTAAGGTACCCTTGCTCTGCTTCCTTTGCCTACGTCTGCCTTGCCTCGCACTGCCTACAACTTGCTGGCTTTGCTTTGCCCGGCCTACCACTCTTTCCCTTGCCTTCCATGCAGGCAAGGCGCTGCAAACCGAGTGCAGGCAATTGTGGGCAAGTCAAGGGAGAGGTAGGCAAGGCCAGAGCAGTGAGGGGAAAGCAAATGGAGTGGTAGGCAAGAGAAGGTCCAGAAGTTAGAGGCAAGGCTGGCTGTAGGAAGGAAGGGCCACTGATGGGAAGGCCAGGCAGAAACAGGAAGGGCTCAGCAAGCCAAGGCCCTGGAGGAAAACAGTAGGCAGGTCATGTGCTGGGCATGGCCGTGCAAAGGAATGCAAGGCTCCAGAGGGCTAGCAGGGCAAGGCAAGGCAACTGTTGTGTTGCCAAGGCAAGGCCAGGCAAGGCAGGTGAGAAGTACATTCAAGGACTGCTGGTACACAAAAGTGGCCAGGACCAAGTGCTCTGTGTGGCCTTGATCCCGCGTGGGTCATCTCTCCTCTGTACCTAAAAGACTTGAGCTACCTGCTTTCCCTTGTATGCAAAAGAACTCTCTTTCTGGTCCCCGAGCTCAAGGGCAAAATGTGAATTGCCCCTCCAAGGTTCAAGACATGCAAGGATTGCTCCCAGACAAAGGCTGCACACAGAGATGAGTGTGGCAACATGCGTCCTCCCCTGGTCTTCCTCTCATGGGATCCTGAAACACCGGAGATGCTTGAGAGCTTTGAGATTCCTCGGAGGAGCAGAAAGGGCAGGGCAAGGCCCAGAAATGTCATTGAAAAGGGGTGTTGAATTCCAGGTGGGGGAGGGGTGAGCAAGGTCATGCAAGGCAAGGGAGGGGTTCAAGGGCAAGGCAAGGCAAGTGGTGGCTTTGCGAGGCGAGGCAAGGCAATGAGGGTCCTAGAAGGAAAAGGAAAGATGAGGCCAGACCTAGACGAATGTGAAAGGAAGTCAGGTGGGGGATGGGTGAGCAAGTCAGTGCAAGGCAGGGGAGAAAAGGCAGGTTGAGGGAAGGCTACAGAGGGGGCAGCAAGGAAATGCAAGGCATGGGGAAGCATGCGAGGAGTGGGTGCTGCCAGCCGGTGGGGATGGCAGGGGCGGGGCCACTGCAAGTAGCATGGTGGGGATGTGGAGGGGGTGTTAGTGTGCGGGAGGTGTGTGTGTGTGTGTGTGTGCAGTGGAGTGCAGGGTAAGTGCAGGTGTGTGTGTGCGTATACGGGGGTTTTGTGCCAGGTGCTGTGCCGGGGAGAGCCGTTCCACCGCAAGGAAGGTGTGGGCGTGAAAGGAGTAAGATAGATGTGTCTTTACAAAGAGACCGTGTGAATCTCTCCTTAGACAAGGCTAGGAATTTACAGGGGGGGAAGTAACAGAAGAAAGTATTCGTTCTAGAAACTGTTACTAATCAACAGAGACTGTTGCTCAGCCAAGGCCCTGCTAAATTCCCGAACCTAGAGCAAGGCAGCAAAGACTTCCCAGCATTAGGAATAGTTTGGTTTTCTTCCTTTTCCATTCCAAAAGGGGAGTGCATATTAGAGGGGGGCATAGAGTAGGCAGTTCCGGAAGTCTGTAATTCCCGAGTACCTCAGAGGGTGCTGTTGCCAGGAACTTAGCATCAGAAGGGGGCTGCTTCCCGCAATCATTTGAGAGACTCCATGGCAAAAGCCCCATGGCCTCTCCCTGGAGTTGAAGAATGTTACAGGACTCCTCTGTCTCCTTTTTGGTGGATGAAGAAACTCAGAAAGCCACACTTCTGCCAGAACTCTCCAAGATGCCCCCTTTGCTCCCCGTGACTCCATCACTGCCCAGGAAGCTGTCTTTTCTACCACAGCAGTTTGACATACAGTTAAAAGTCGTGTGGCAGAGAAAAAAGGCAAGAATTGGTTTCCAAGGGATGGCAAACAAGAGATACCAGAACCTTTGGCCCTACCAATATTAAAGCAACTCCATTAAGAGAGTTCTTGCACTTCCTGAGGATTGGCAGAAGCCTATCTCATGATGTATGTTGCTGGGGGTCTTTTTAGACTGGCAAAAGGAGCTGTTGAAGGTTGCTTGATCTGTGCTAAAGCCAACAGCCAAGTTACAAAGTAACTTGCTAGAGGAGGGAGGCCTTGGGCTGCATGGCCCTTCCAAAGATGCCAGGTGGATTTTCCGGAGATGCCCCAAGTGGCAAGGCTTAATATCTTCTGGTAATCGTATGTCAGCTAGCAAGGTGGCCAGAAGTATTTCCAACTACTTCAGTAATGACAGGATCAGTTCTTAAGGCATTTTTGGAACAAATCATTCCAAGATACAGCATTGTAGAAGCAATAGATTCAGATAGGGGAACTCATTTTGCAGGAAAGATCCTTCAAGGGGTTTTGGCTTCTTTAGGAACACAATGGAACCTCCATAGGCCCTGGCACCCCCAGAGCTCGGCTCGGGTAGAAAACAATGAAGAGAGAAATAAACACCTTTTGAAGCTGGTAATAGAAACCAAGATGCCATGGGTAGGGCTTTGGACATTGGCTTTGGTGAGAATGAGGGCCCAACCCAGAAGAGAGATTCAGTTATCTCCCTTTCAATCGTTGTTTGCAATTGCCCTCCTGGTAAGTCTCCACCCAGTGGGGGGGGTAGAGGCAAGTGATGCATTTTTAAAACCATCTGTGGCCAGGATCCTGCTTCTTGTGAAACCCCTTCAACAGGAAACTCAGCTGGCGCAAGCCCGGCCTTTGGACTTTGCTGCTTTTAACATCCAACCAGGAGATTGAGTCCTAATTAAGGAGTAGAAAGAAGCGCCAGTGCTGGTGAAATGGCGTGGCCCATTCCAAGTGTCACTGACGACAGAAAACAGCCGTCAAGTAAGCTGAACACAGGTGAACCCGTCACTCTCGGGTCAAGGTCTCTGAAGCCTCAGAGATTTGCACATCTCAGCTGGAGGAGAAGGCCGGGAGGCCGTGACTGACACTCTGCAGGAGTGGGCCGGAGCAGTAGGCAGTGCTTCGACATCGGAAGAAGCCCCGCAGTCCTACCTTCAGACCGTCTGCTGAAATAGACTGTAAAGGCATCCCTCCTCTAGAATCTCCACTCACTTGGGGGCTAATACTTGTGGCCATTTTGTTACGTTAAGTGGTTTCTGTGTCTTCAATTGCCACAGGTGCTGCAGAAGACAACGGGAAAATTAGACTAGCTAATTAGATGACACTATTAAAACATTTTCCTTACTAATTCTACTTTGATATGGTCAGCTGAGTTTAGGCCAGGAGTGGGAGAATCAATTTGCAGCCTTAGGAGAAGAAGTAGCAAAAGTTTTTAACCTTAGCAATTGCTGGCTCTGTGGAAGGCCAGGAGGATCTGAAGAGTGGCCATAGTTGGCTAGCCCAGCTGAACCTAAATGGTGGGTCAATGTGAGGGCCACAGTGGGATGGGATTTGGGGCCAAAGAAGGAAGTTCACGGCCACTTCATTCTTCTCCAACAGGCACTTATTGCCTAATAGGATAGGGCGTGTCTATGTAGGAAAAGGCAATTGTCAATTGACTTTCCCTCTGGGCTTGAACAACTGGGTTTGGACCCCCAATTGCCCTCCTTCCAATTGTTCCAAATATCAAGGCAAATGCAATCAAATACCTGTTCGGCTCACTAACAGTAGCTGCGTAAGGCGTTCTTATCACACTTACCAAAAATATTTGGAAGCCTGTAAAGCAATGGGGAGGGACAAGGGGTTTTTTTGACCACCTGTTTTTGAGCAGTCCCCACAAAAATTCCACAAATAGAAGACATGTTGTTTGTGATTATCAGTGGGAATGGCCACACCGGATTGGAACTCAAAGCCTTTTAGTGAGTTCTGCTCCAAATCCAACCAAGCAGCTTGCAGATGTAAATGTAGGTGGGAACCCTGTGCGGGAGCTTGGAAATGCAAATGCTGGGACCCTTATGGTGGGGCAACTCTTGTTGGAGGACCGTTAGGCCCGGGAATCCTGCTGTATTTTGAGCCACCAATTGATGACCATGGGTAGGTTCCTTTGCTAATGGAACACGGGCTTTGAAAGGACAGTATTGGATTTGTGGCCAACATGCTTAGCTCAGGTTACCTCCAAACTGGTCAGGGATATGGTATATTTAGTAGACTGTTGTTCTTTTTGCTACTACAAGTTCTGGGAAATCGCTTAGGAATCAAAATCTGTGATGATTTAATTAGAGAAAAGCAGTCAGCTGATGCAGCCCTGGCTGGAGGGAGCACCCCAAAACGGGGAAATGATGAACGGCCAACAGAACAAGTTACCCAACACGATGGACCAGCCCCTTGGAAACCTAAGGAATTAATCCCAGATGCCTGGGAACCCATTTATCATTTGAAGGAGATAATTAGGTTACAAGCTGTCTCAGAAATAATTACCAACCAGCCAGCCACAGCGCTTGACCTTTTTGCTGAGCAACCCACTTAAATGAGGAAAGCGGTAATTCAACATTGGATGGTATTAGATTATCTGTTAGCAGAAGAAGGAGGAGTTTGTGGGAAATTAAATGACTCGAGCTGCTGTTTGCAAGCAGATGACAGCGGAAAAGTGGTCAAACAAATAACAAAGGAAATAACGTCAGCTCGTGGACCTGTCCAAATGTTGAAAGGATGGGGATGGGACATGTTTTCATGGTTAACTGGCCAGCTCTGGGCTAAATGAATACGATTCCTCCTCTTATATGCTATAGCAACTCTCATCTTTTTACCATGTGTGACACCATGCTGGCTGCAGCTCTTTCAGCAGGTGCTCAAGGGGATGCCGCTAGCAGCCATGCCTACCTGATCCAGAAATGACTACAAAAGGACAGAAAAGGATGTCACTGCAAATAATATCAAAACCCAAGAAGACTCCAGAAGAAAAAATTAAATCCATGGTAATTAAGGTTTGTAAAGACAAATACAGAGCAAATAAAAAGAGGAGGGATTAAAAGGAATGAGATGGATGAGTCTTTACAAAGAGACCGTGTGAATCGGCCTGTAGACAAGGCTAGGAAGTTATGGCTAGTGAAGTAACAGAAGAAACTAGGAGTTCTCTAGAACTGTTACTAATCATCAGAGACTGTTGATTAATCAAGGCCGTGTTAAATTCCTGAACCTAGAGCAAGGCAACAAAGACTTAAGAGCATTAGGAATGGGGTTCTTATCTTTCTTCTCGATGCCAAGAGGGGGGTGCATATTAGAGGGGGGCGCATAGAGTAGGCAGTTCCGGAAGTCTGTATCTCCCGAATACCTCAGCCAGTGGGGAAAAGGAAGAGGGTGCTGTGGCCGGGAACTTGGCATCAAAAGGGGGCTGCATCCCGCAACCGTTTGACAGACGCCATGGGAAAAGCCCCATGGACTCTCCGTGTAGTCGAAGAATGTTGCAGGACTCCTCTGTCTCCTTTTCGGATATAAACCTCAGGCATCGTGGATTAATTTTCCCTAACGGCAGCGACCTGCCGCGTGGTCTCCGTGCTCCTCTCCAGCCCCCCGGGACGTGTAAAATAGTTCCCAGCGGCTCCCACCGCGCGTTGCAGACGGCTGCGCGGCCCCGGGGCTGCCCGCAGTGCTCCCCTGCCCCGCCAGGGCTGCCCGCGGGCTGCGGAGCCGCCTCGCCACCGGCGCGGCCAGGGCCGGGGCCCTTCTCGACAGCAGCCGAGGGGCTGCGGAGCGGGCGGCTGCCGGACGATCAGCTATTTTATGCCGCGCGGTGCTGCCGCCTCCATCTAGCTCTCCATCGCGCCGCCGCCCGCCGCCCGCCTGGGCGCGCTCACGCTCGGCCGCGCTCGCCGCCCGCCCAGCCTCGCCGGAAGCTCTCCCGCCCGGGCTGTGCCCCGGCTCCGCCGGCAGCTCGGCAGGGCCCGGCCGCACGCGTGCTGCGTGGCTCGGAGCAGCCGCGTTGCGCCGCAGGCGACGGGGAAGGCGGGGCGGGCCGGCGCCATCGTGGTAGCGCGAGGAGAGGAGCGCCCGGGCGGGGCGGCGAGCGGCGCGGCGGTGAGCGCTTCTGCTTCCTGTCGCTCGGCGGCCGCCCACGGCAGGTGCCGTGTGACCCCGCGGAGCGGCGGGGCCGGCCGGGCGGTGCGCGGCGAGGCTTTCGGCCAGCGGCGGCCACAGCGAGAGGCTGCTGGCACTGCCCGTGCCGGTGGAGAGAGCGGGGATCCGAGGCCGGCCTTCCCCGGGCGACGAGGGGAGGCCGCCTTTGCCGCGCTGCCCTCCGTGCAGCATGTGGCCGATTCCGGCGAACCCGGGGTCTCCGCAGCGGCGCGGGCGGGAGGGAAGTGGGGAGCGCGCTCGGTGCCGTGCCGGCCGCTCCCGGCCAGCGCTGCGCTGCGCCGAGGCGTTTTCCCGCCCGTCCTGGGAAGGACATAAGCGACACCGTAGTTGGAGCTTAGCTGTCAGGGGGTACAACTTCCCTCCATTGGCGACCTCCTTTTCCCTCTGATTCAGCTACCTTGTGGTAGGTGCGATGGTGCTGAAGAAGGGTGGCGGCTTGGCACAGTTGCTGTCATAGGTGGTGCGAGAGCTCCACGCAAGGAGCTTTGAGTGGCATGTGTGAGGGTAGGAGGGTTCGGCACCCATAGCTGAAGGCAAAAAAGGTCAGGGCATGTCATCAGCCGCAGTCGTGCTAAGTTGTTCATCTTTGCAAACTGCTTGCCGAGTTGTTCCTTTCTTAGGTAATGGGGTTTTGTATCAACCAGAACTGCAAATGGTCAGTATTTGCAGACAAGGTTACTTGGACTGTTGTTGAAGTGAGTGTAGCAGTTTCTATGGCATTCTGCAAAAAAAGTGACAGGTCTCCCTGTGTTCCCCAGTTCTTAACAAAGATGAAGTTAACAAACCCCTGAAAAGAGGTTTTGCAAAACTTCAGGGATATTTTCCTACTAGTACTGTAGAGACAACCATAGTCACCTTGTCTTTCCAAAAGTGAAGGTTCCCTATTTTTGTCCAAGAGCATCAAGTGCTTTTGATCAGCGTTTGTGTGCATGCATTAGCCTCGTTCTTGCTCTTCCTTGGAGAACTTTTACAATACTCACATGATCTGTGTAGGCTGCAGACTGCAGTGGTGAACTTCAAGGCTTCCAGCAGAAGGGAGATGCTATCCACATTTTGGATTCTCCTTAGTCTGAACCTTCAACGTCCAAGGCTTCACTTTTCAAGCAGTTGGAAGAGCTCCAAATTAAGACATGAACAGGTCTTAATTGACCTTGCCACCGCCTCAGTTAGTCAAGTAATGCTGTGCATTGGATTTGACTAGTGCAACATGTGCTTAAAATATGTAGAGTAACTCCTCGATTACCCTCTCAGAAGGGTTGGAATGGAGAACAAGGAGTTCCCAAGACAAATATTTGGTGTACGAGGAGTAGAATTTAGGAGTTGATTGCAGAGCACTGCATGCACAAATGTCTAAGGAGAATCCATCTTTTGATGTCCCATCTATGCTTGTTCTCATTTGAAATCCTGCACATTCTGCAGGCTGGTTTTGTTAGGCTTGGGGCTGGGGAAGGAGTGATGGTGGGGGAGGAGTGGGTGTTGGTTTTGGGTTATTTTTTTGTTTCCAGAATAGTGTACACAGAACTTGTGCCCAAAACCAGCAGTAGGAAACAATGCAGGTATAAAAGAAGGTCACAGAAATGTCAGATAATACGAATCTGAAAGCGCTTCAGTATTTTACTCAGGAGTTTCACTCTAACAAGGTGATTTTCCTTCACAGAAATGTAGTGGCAGGCTTATGCCATGCTAGAAGTGATGACCTTTCTCTGCCCCAAATTGAGCAGCAAAAGGTTTTGGCTCTTAATTTGAACCCCTGAGCCAGCTGTGTTTCAGGCTGCAGAAGCTGCAGCTGTTGTGGCAGACGCGGGGTGCAGCCCTGCCTGCCAGTTCCGAGCTGGCCTGCGCTGGTGGCAGCCGTCAGCGCCCGGGGTCCCCTGTGCCACCCATGCCAGGGCTCTGCCTGCCTGCCTCGCAGCCCTGGTAGCCTCAGGGAAACATCGCACTACTCCATCTGCTTTAAAAACAAACAAGCAAACAAAAAGCTCCCTGTAAATATATGTAGAAGTCTTGAAACTAATTCTCAGCGCTTGCTCGGAGTTTGTTGATGGAGCAAATGGATTTTGGATAAACTGCTATTGCTAGTACTACTTAGGTTCCTAAACTTCAGAAGGGAGGCTATGGTGGTCACGTACCCCTGAGGAATGTTGGCAACAGTAAGACAGCTCAGTCATTTCAAGGTGGCCAGAAAATGGGTGTGGCAGTGGAGTGGACACTCTGTGAGTAGGTAGCCTTAAGTCATGTAACGACATGCACTTCAGTGGGAATTTTGCATCAACACCAAGAGATTGTGTCATGATGTGTTGCGTAACAACAAATTGGGCCAAAATTCTGCTGATTTTGACCAAGGTGGATGGGCCACCTTCACTTAAGCTGGCAAAGGGACATAAGTCAATGATGTTTGAAAAACAGCCATGAAACATAGCCCCTTTAGTTTGTTGCTCTGTTGCAAGTCTGCAAAGCTCTGTTGACAGGTCATTGGAAGTAGCTGTTGGAATCTAAGTGCAGTTGGACGCTTTGTCAGTCAGCATCAGCAGGAGGCTTAACGGTTTAGGTTGAGAGGTGGTGCATGGTTTTTTTTCAGAGGAATGGCCCAGTGAAGAGCAGTGTTCACTGCCATGACTACCGTTGTAGCCTTCAAGAGCAATGGTTCATTCAGAGAGAACTTCCTTGGTTCTGCTGGTTTGGTTTCGCAGCTGGAGCAAAGGTACAGCACTGGAAGCAATTCCTAGGGCAGAAGCGGGAGATATCCGAAGCTCTGGACTTCGTTGCCTAAGTGAGCGTAGTCTAATTGGAAGAGTGGTGAGCATCAGTGATATCAGATTTTTTACAAGTTCTTAATTCTGTCAAAACAAGAAAGAAGGAGAGTGATGAAGATGAAATCCTTTCCTCTTCAATCTGCCTACGCAACAACTTCAGCTGTAGTTGTAATGTGTATTCACCTATTTTGAATTGCCCAAAACCAGGCCTAGAGATGCTTCAGAGTCAGAGAAGCGGGTATTTGCTTTATTCGGCGCTGGGTGCATGGGGGATCACTCCTCCTAACACACACACACAGAGCACTCCATACAGTCCAGCATTATGTGTAAAATTTATGAACATTCATCACAATTCTTGGGATAGGAGTGGTTCTAGAAATTACTTCTCGGAAGTCATTAATATCATTAGCATACGTGCCATGCATGCGCTGTGTACGCTGATGGGCGCACTGAGGAAGGCTCCTCTTCTTCCTCGAGGGTCTTTCTGATGAAGATCAGTAGTCTTTGTCACAATGCACTTTTTACCTTTCTTTCTGGAGCATGCGCAGTTCTTCGGTGGCTGATGCAGCGATCTCTGTGCCGGTTTTCAAAAGATCCTGTTCCTCTTATCTTGACAAGATTAAGGCGAATCCTGCTGCTTAGGTTTTGTGATTAACATTTGCTGTCTCTTAGTAGTTCACTCGTGTTTACATGAGTTAACTATGGATCAACCCCCTTCTCAATTTTAGCACTGAAAGGATATTAGAGTCATTTAAAGAGATGTCTCCTATGGAGTACTATAAAACTGCCATAATGGTAAGACGTTTTCATACAGTAGTTTTAGCACAGAAGTAATATATGTACAATCTTGGATGTTTCATCCTGCTGGCTCAGGAGCCAGTATTGAGCTTTTCTCCTTTAAATCCAGTCTTAGAGCTCTGCAAGGATCACTGCAGCATGACGTTGTGACAAGGGGACGCTGATTCATGCATAAACCTTTGACGCTTTCCTTCTATCTTCAAGCAGCTTTGAAAACCAGTGATTATCTGGCATGTTGCGACTTGAGAGTCATGGTAAAGGTTTCACCAAACACTTTGTAATATCAGGCTACAGCTTTCATTCCTAAGGAAAGAGCATTGAGCAGATTGCTGGCAAAATGCTGAAAGAATGAGCCAAAACCAAAATCCTTTAATGGGAAAGATGGAAAAAATTTAGATGTGTTTATTTGAACTAAAAATAATGTGGACCAAGCCTAAATGTATTTCACACTAAATTCTTAGAACTGATTTTAAGGGAAGAAGTGAGAAAGATGAATTCCCAAGCGGAATTTTCAGCAGCATAATATTGAGCATTTATTAGTAGAACAAAGGCATATCACAGTGCAGGAGCACTTAGCAATATTGCTAGAGGCGTGGCTCCATTCATTTTACTGTGAACTTTAGTACTTCTTTAAACATAGTCCTTAAGCCCAGAAAGTCATTTACACTTCACTCAACTTTCCCCCCTCCGTCTCTGCCCCCTTGCGCCAGCACACGCCAGCACACTGCCACCTCGGTCCTCTGAGTAGCTCCAGAATTGAAGGCAGGCACCCCCCTCCGGTGCCTCCTCAGTCTCCAACCTAATTTGTAGTTGATGGGTTCTTTGGGAGGTGTGAGTTTTGATGAGATAACAGACTTCCTGGGATGCATGCGGTTTATCTTCTTTGTTTCTTGAAGATGTCTTGGTTTCCACCTCTGTAATTTCTCAACTTAAAGGACATTTATTATCATGTGTTTCTTCCTACGTTTCCCAACATGTTACCACTCATTCGAAGTTACAATTTACTCTAGTCTTGTTTTTACTTACCTATATTTTACCTTAACACTATTTCTACATAGTACATTCTCACTTCTAAATGTTAAAGTGATAGATGCGAAAGACAAAATTTATCGTTCACTCATTTATCACAGGAGGAATGTGTTAGCTGCTTGTGTTGCAGTTCACTTGTAATTGTGGTCTATTACCGCAGGCCTGGGCCCTAGGGTGTATCACTGTGTCCCGCAGCCATAGGGAGGAGGAGGAGAGAAGATCCAGCAGGCAGGAATTGTGCACCAAGATTTATTCATTTAATTATTTCACAAACTCTTTTACAGACTTTTTTCTTCATAGTCTAATTGGACAAAGGATCAGCCCCCCCCTTGGGGTGATTGGCTAAAATCCTAAACCATCCATTGTCAAAATATTTTTCTACTAGACCATAAACCAGACTTTTCAAGGTTGCAGGTGGCTTGGTTGTTTACATACTCTGCTACCTCTTCTGTGAGAGAGAAAAGTCTCTCACAGACTTAGAAAATAGCAAGAAAATCCTCGCTAGCAGCATTTTGGTATCTACAATTCCCCCTTTTTGTTTGATAAGATAACAACTCCACTATTAATCCTAAATAGAAATTTACATCAGTTATTAATTCTAAATATGTCCTTAAGGCTTTAACGATCTGACTCCATAACAAGAAATTTAAAGTTCAGTCTCTGCTTGTGGAAGGACCATCCCAGTCTCTGCTTGTAGAAGGACCATCTGCCTGATGGTCAACATCTTGGTCATCATCAGAAGAGTCTGATGGCTGATGATCTACATTCTGGTGGCCACTTGGATGGTTGGTGTTCTGGTCATCATTTGGAGGTTGCCTGTTCTGCCTCTGGTGCCGTAGGGCAGGGCGAACACATTTTGCAGCTAGCCACCGTACCCCAGTATCTGTAGAAACGCAAGCATAGCCACGACCCCAAACCATAAGTTCCCGCAGGCCTTCCCACTGGTTAGTGAGTAAATTCCACACCCAGACTTTTGCCCAGGGCAGTTGTCTCTTGCCTGCAGATTGCAATGAGAGAAAGTGATTCAGAAGAACAGGATTCTTTGAATTTTGTGGTACCGTAAGGTGATTAATTGTATACGAGCTTTTGCTAGTCGGCTTCAGTAACCAAATTCAAAGGTTCCTGTGAGAATCGTTGAAAAGCCATGATAACAGCCCTTAATTCAACTAACTAAGCAGAGTCTGACTCGGATTGGTGTGTTAATCAACCACTGCAAAGGCAGTGTAGGATACTGTGCACCTTTGCGCACAGTGACCCCTGCTAAAAATTTGTCCCGATCCGTATGCCCCAGGCTGCCAACACATCCCGTCCCCAAAGGTTAAGGGAAGTGGTAGTAACATAAGGCCTAATTGTAGCTGTGTGCCCCTCTGAGTCCTTCACCGTCACAGGCCGTTCGCTTCAATAGCTCTGTGTGGTTCATCCTCATCCTGTGATGGCCGATCCCACTGGGGGTAAAGGCCATGAGGGAGGCCACGCAGAGAAGGAGATGATAGTTACATCAGCACCAGTATCAATCAAACCTTGAAGCTGAGTCCAGGGCGGACGGGCGTTCGGCAGGATCAGGGTACACGTCATCTGTGGCCTTTGGTCAGAGATGTCTGCAGTCCAGAAGGCCTGCAGAAGTCCTGTAGATCCACTGCCGTTATCTTTGTGAGTTTGTTGTTCTATCCTGGGGACACAAGACTTAAAAGGCACTAATTTAGCAAGGCAGGTCTTTTCAGGAATAGTTACAGGGGGTTTTCAAATTCCCTATAAAACTGAGGACAAGGCTCCGAGGAGCGGATTCCCATCAATCCGACCTCATCCTCATCCTATCGCATTAAACCTGTTAGAAGCCAGACCTGAACAGCCCCTCTCTTCCTTTGTCTCTGAGCTAACGTGAGCCGACATCAACGGCTCCTGCCGTGTTTCCCTCTGCAAAGAAGCCAGCTAGCTAGCCCAGCAAGCTCTTTTCCTGATCCCGAAGTCGCTTCAGCGACGCGTGGAGGTAACGCAGCTGGACTGTCTCTGACCAGGGGCACGCCAGAGTCAGTGCCTCGAGCACCAAACGCTGCGTTATTGGACATTGAAGGTTCAGGCTAAGGAGAATCCAAAACGTGGACAGCATCTCCCTTCTGCTGGAAGCCTTGAAGTTCACCACTGCAGTCTGCAGCCTACACAGATCATGTGAGTATTGTAAAAGTTCTCCAAGGAAGAGCAAGAACGAGGCTAATGCATGCACACAAACGCTGATCAAAAGCACTTGATGCTCTTGGACAAAAATAGGGAACCTTCACTTTTGGAAAGACAAGGTGACTATGGTTGTCTCTACAGTACTAGTAGGAAAATATCCCTGAAGTTTTGCAAAACCTCTTTTCAGGGGTTTGTTAACTTCATCTTTGTTAAGAACTGGGGAACACAGGGAGACCTGTCACTTTTTTTGCAGAATGCCATAGAAACTGCTACACTCACTTCAACAACAGTCCAAGTAACCTTCTCTGCAAATACTGACCATTTGCAGTTCTGGTTGATACAAGCCCCCATTACCTAAGAAAGGAACAACTCGGCAAGCAGTTTGCATAGATGAACAACTTAGCACGACTGCGGCTGATGACATGCCCTGACCTTTTTTGCCTTCAGCTATGGGTGCCGTACCCTCCTACCCTCACACATGCCACTCAAAGATCCACCTGTGACAGCAACTGTGCCAAGCCGCCACCCTTCTTCAGCACCATCGCACCTACCACAAGGTAGCTGAATCAGAGGGAAAAGGAGGTCGCCAATGGAGGTGTTATAAACATATATTATATTGGCTTCTCGCAAAGTATAAAGTAGATATTATATAATGTTAGAAATGCTTTTTGCTGTGTGGATGTAGTTTTCTCTCTTTTTAGCAAGAATGTTAGCAAGTGTGAGCACGTAAGATAACCTCCAAACGAACAGAGGATGAGGCCCGAAAAGCTGCTAATCAACACTTTGTCTAGGGAGCAAAAGGGCCCAAAGGCTACTCCGCCCGGAGAACAGGCGGCCAGGAGAGTCCAAGAGCCGTTATCACCACTCTGCCCGGAGAGACGAAGAGGCCCAAAGCTGCAATCAGCCCTGTCTGTCTGGAGAATTAAGAAATCCACCCTACCATCGACTCTTGCCTAGCGGGCCCAACCCCAAGAATCAAGAGAAATAAAACCACAAGGCAGAAGACTACGCATGCTCTAAAAAGGCGGACCAAGGAGTGGCCATGCAGAACAGCTCCAGGAAAAGTTTTAATATGAATAAAGAACAGACAGTAAAAATGGTATAAAAAAGACTCACCTCTGGCATCAGGTGTGCTCTTGGCAGAGCACCAAGGCACCCGGCCATTACCCCGTTGCTTTATTTGATGTGTCTCTTATTGTCTTTATATTAAACCCTTTAAATTCTCACAGGAGAGTGAACCTCGTTTTTCACAATTAAGGGCTCGTCCCGGAGCTACACCTCGCCTCTGAAAAGCGTGGGAGGATTCAAGAAGCAAGGGTAAGGCGCCTCCCGCCCAAGTTGGCAGGACCTTTGCTTAGCATCCTCTGGCGTGATTTGGTGGCAGCAGGGCAACACCCGGAGGACAAGAAAGACACAAAAATAAAGCAAATGAAAGAGAGCGCTCTCGACAAAAATCCCACAGACACTGGAAAAGAAACAGGACTGGGAAGTATTGTCCAAAGAAAAAGGGGGTGGTTACGGGAGATGAGCGTGTGTGAATGAGACGTGGGCTGGTTGCCCCCAGATCTGCGAAGCGAGTGTGGCAGTCTCTGAGTGCTGCCGTTCCGTCTTGTTCACGAGAACAGCGGCCAGCGAGGAGACAAAGCGAGAGATAAGCGGAGTGAAAGAATCTCCGGGGGTGACTGGGACGGGGTCCCAGAGAAGGGGTTGCAAAGTGGGAGCTACCCCCCCATATGCTGGGTTGAGGAAAACTCCAAGAGCACCCAGGGCCTAAAAGTACCCCAAGAGAGGTTGGGGTTTGGATGCTAGCAATGCTGGGTTGAGGGAAATCCAAGAGCACCCAGAATCCTGAGGATTATATCATACCCATGGGTGGATACTAACAAGTGACTTGAAAGAGGTACCTTATTATTCTGTTGTGAGTAGGAATGAGTGAGTGAACAAATATTAAAAAAGAGTGAATGTGTGAATGAAAAACTGTGTAATTCGAAGTTAACTTTGTTTTTGGGGAAGGTGAGCTCTAATAAATTTTTTGGTATTTTTTGTACTGTGAAAGGGTGGGTAGTATTTTACAGCAGTGAAGATTGGTGTTTTAAAGGAATGAATTAGTATTTCAAAGGGGGGGATAAATTGGTATTTTGAGTAATAGAGAACTCCTGGAAAAATGGGACAACAACCTAGTAAATTAAGTTCAAATTATAAAAGGGTGCCAGAGGATATACCCCGAGACAGTCCCCTCGGGGTCAAACTCGCAAACTGGGAAACTGATCCTTCTACAAAAGGAAAAGAGAAAGTAAAAATGATTCAATTCTGCATGAAAGAGTGGGTAAAAAAGGAAATCAGATCTGATCATGTGTACTGGCCAAAATACGGGTCTGATGAGGCATGGATTTGCCAGGCTCTAAATGTATTTGTAAATTCAAAAGAGCCATCTCACCCTGAGGAGAGAGAATATGCTTCTTGCTGGACAGGAATTACAAAACCTCTGGGAACCAAAGTCTTCAAAATATCAGAAACCGCAGAGGAAAAGCAAACAGAAGAGAAAAAAGGCTGAGACCCTTTAGAAGTATTGCCTCCGCCGCCAGCACCAGAAGCTGCCCTCCTCCCCCTGGCTCCGGGGCTTCCCCCGCCAGCCCCCCCTCCGCCCGCACCGGGGGCCTTTCCCCCGGCAGCCCTCCCGCCCCAATGGAGCTGGGGGGGAGCCCTGCCCCCGCCCATGCCGGGGATCCCACCCTTCCCATATATCTCGGGAATCCCAGCACCCTCAATTGCATCAAGGGAAAGGTCACACGTCCCGGCTTCAGCCCCTACCTCTCCTGCCTTGAGAAACCCGGCTTTAGCCCCGGTGCCCGCCTCCTGTGCTCCGGAATATCTGGCTTCACTGCCATACCCCACCCCCACCCTCTGCACCACAGAATATTCAGCTTCAGCGCCAGACTTTGAATCTGCCCCTCCTCCCCAGGGGAGTTCGGTGCTTTCTTCCCAAATCAACCCTCTTCTTAACGAAGGAGCACCATACCAGAATACAGGAGGTGCCATTAAGGCTCCGAGGCAGCCCAACAAGCCCTCCATTGCTAAACAAACAGAAGGAAGCCGAGAAATTCATTTCTTTCCGTTAAGAGAAGTACCTACGGGAGGAGGGGGAAGCGGCTTTGTGAGTGCTCCTCTAACCTCTACAGAGGTTAGGAATTTCAAAAAAGAAATTAAAGGATTATTAGAAGACCCCATAGGTACAGCTGAAATGTTGGACCAGTTCTTAGGTCCCAACATTTTCACTTGGGAAGAAATGCAATCAATAATGAAAATAATATTCTCCCAAGAAGAAAGAGAAATGATTAGAATTGCTGGAATAAAAATTTGGGGAAAAGAAAACCAACAAGGTCCACCCGGGGATCAGAAAATGCCCATTACACCTCCTAACTGGAACCAAAATGATGAAGCTGGGAGGGGACATATGAATGATTATTGTAATTTGATAATCAAGGGAATAAAAGAGGGGGCACTCTGAGGACAAAATGTCAGAAAGGCCTTTGAGGGGCAGCAAGGGAAGGAAGAAACCCCGACTGAGTGGCTGGAGAGGCTCCGAAAGAATATGAAACAATATTCTGGGAGAGACCCGGAGTCCCTAGCAGGGCAAGCCCTGCTAAGAGTTCACTTTGTCACTCATGCCTGGCCAGATATTAGAAAAAAATTGGAAAAAATAGAAGATTGGTATGAGAAACCATTACAAGACCTAGTAAGGGAAGCTCAAAAGATATATATGTCCGGAGGGATGAAGAAAAAGCCAAAGTGGGAGCAAAGATCATGATAGCCACTATGCGAGAGAGTACCTTCCAAAAAAAATCTAAAGCCCTCAGGTAACACTCCTAAACATTCCAGATTCAGAAATGGTGGAAAAGAGAAAAATAAAACCTCAGCACAATCAAGATTCCAAGAACAACCCAGGGATGCCTGTTTCTATTGCAAGGAAGAAGGGCATTATCAAAGAGAATGCCCCCACCTGAGGAGGGATCTGAAAAGATTTCAAGAGACACACACAGAAGAAAAATAGGGAAATCATGGGCTCTATTTTTGGGGGGATAAATACCATCTGGAGCCTTTGATAACTTTAAAAGTAGGCCCCGAAGAGGAAGTATTGGAATTTATAGTTGACACTGGGGCAGAAAAGACTTGTGTGATGAATATTCCAAAAGGGTGGGATGTAAGTAATGATATGGTAAAAGTAACAGGAGCAAAGGGGGAAGGATTTAAGGTCCCTGTCATTAAAGATGTGGTTATTGAAGGGGAAACAAAAATAGGGATAGGGGATGCTTTGTTAGCTCCTGAGGCTGGCAGCAATTTATTGGGAAGGGATTTACAAATCCAACTGGGGATTGGAATCATACCAGAAGAAGGGAAAATGACGGCCAAAGTGTTTAAACTTAGCCAAGCAGATGAAAGCAAAATTAACAGAGAGGTTTGGGCTAGGGAAGGGAATAGGGGTGGACTAGATCTTGACCCCATAAGGGTCACAATTGAAAAAGAAGAAGGTCCCATTTGTGTACATCAGTACCCTATATCTTTAGAAGGGAGAAAAGGCTTAAAACCAGTGATAGAAGAATTAATAAAGGATGGGACACTAGAACCTTGTAAATCCCCTCATAATAGCCCTATTCTCCCAGTAAAGAAATCTGATGGAAATTATAAATTAGTGCAAGATTTAAGAGAAGTAAACAAAAGAACACGGGCCTGCTACCCTATGGTTCCTAATCCCTGCACTCTTTTAAGCAAAATTCCACCTCAACATCAGTGGTTTAGTGTGGTAGATCTTAAAAATGCCTTTTGGGCCTGCCCACTGGCAGAGGAAAGCCGAAATATTTTTGCCTTTGAATGGGAAGATCCAAACACAGGGAAAAAGAACCAGTTGAGGTGGACTAAACTGCCACAGGGCTATTGTGAGGCCCCAAATTTATTTGGGCAAGCCTTGGGAGAAATACTACAAACCTTCCCCACTCCCCCAGGAATACAATTTATCCAATATGGAGATGACCTTCTAATATCAGGAGAAGATGAAATGAAAGTTAAAGGAGCTACCATAAAGCTTCTAAATTTTCTTGGGAAAAAGGGACTAAAGGCATCAAAAAGGAAATTACAGTTTGTGGAATCAGAAGTAAAATATCTCGGCCACCTGATAAGCAAAGGTAGCTGACAACTAAGTCCTGAAACAATTACAGGGATTTTATCCCTCCCTCCTCCCTCTTCAAAAAAGGAGGTTAGGAGACTGCTGGGGCTACTGGGATATTGCAGATTATGGATTGAAAGATATACACAAGCAGTAAAATTTTTATATGAAAAATTAACAGGGGGAGACAATATACAATGGACCAAAGATGATGATGATAATAAATTAGAAAAACTGAAGTTGAAACTAGCCTCGGTACCAGCCCTAAGCTTACCCTCACTAGAAAAACCCTTTCATTTATATGTGAATGCAGAAAATGGAGTAGCTCATGGTGTATTAGTCCAGGAATGGGGAGGGGTGAGAAGACCAATAGCTTATTTAGCTAAACTATTGGACCCAGTAAGCCGTGGCTGGCCAGTATGCATTCAAGCCATAGCAGCTACCGCTATTTTGGTGGAGGAGAGCCGTAAGCTCACCTTTGGAAGTAAACTGATTGTATACACACCCCATGCGGTCCGAAATGTGCTAAATCAAAAAGCTGAAAAATGGTTAACAGACTCCAGGCTATTAAAATATGAAGCAATTCTGATTGACAGTAATGATCTAACTATAGAAGCAAGCAAAAGCCTCAATCCGGCCCAATTCCTGTATGGAGAACCAAAAGATGACCTGGCACATGATTGCTTAGAAATTACTCAATACCAAACAAAAGTTCGAGAAGATCTAGCTGAACAAGCCCTCTTAGAAGAGGAAAGAATATATGTGGATGGTTCATCCAGATGCTTGCAAGGAAAAAGAATGTCAAGATATGCCTTAGTCGATGGGATAAATATGCAGGCCATCGAAAAAGGAAAACTACCTTCAAATTGGTCGGCGCAGTCTTGTGAATTATACGCTCTAAAGAGAGCACTGGAGCATTTAGCACACAAAAAGGAGACCGTCTATACTGATTCAAAGTACATACCTTTGGAAAGATCTGGGAAGAAAGGGGTTTACTAAATTCAAAGGGGAAAGAACTGATACATGAAGGCCTGATTTCAGAAGTGTTGGAAGCATTAAAATTGCCTGAAGAAATAGCCGTAGTGCATATCAAAGGACACCAAAAAGGGATGACCCCAGAAATAAGAGGGAATAACCTAGCAGACCAAGAAGCCAAAGATGCAGCAGAAAATGGGACTGAACCAATTCTGTTAATCCTGACCCCAGAAAGGGGAGAATTGGAAATCCCCAAATTTAGTAAAGAAGAAGAAAAAGAATTATTTAAGATAGGGGGAGAACAAGATCAATCTGGAAAACGGAAACTTCCTGATGGGAGACAGTTACTTAATAAGCCACTCACTAAGAGAATATGAGAAGATATGCATCAAAAAACTCATTGGGGTACTCAAGCTAGCTTGTGTGATCATTTTCTAAAAAATTATGGGTGTATTGGAATCTTTGGGGTAGCAAAACAAATAACTGGGAACTGTAGAACTTGCCAAAGAGTGACTAGGAAAATAATGAGAAAAACAACATTAGGAGGCCACGAGTTAGCTCTGCGACCATTCCAAAGTATCCAAGTAGATTTCACTAAACTTCCTCAAGTACAGAGATGGAAGTTCCTATTAGTAATAGCAGACCACCTAACTTGTTGGGTAGAAGCAGTTCCTGCTACTAGAGCTACAGCTAACATAGTATGCAAAACCCTTCTGGAACAAATTATTCCCAGATATGGAATGGTTAATAAAATAAACTCAGATAGAAGAACACATTTTACATCCAAAGTCTTACAACAAATAACTCAAGCCTTGGGAATAAAATGGGAATTACATACCCCCTGGCACCCACAAAGTTCAGGCCAAGTAGAAAGAGTGAACCAGACTTTGAAAAAAACTTTAACAAAATTAATGATTGAAACTCAAATGTCATGGGTAAAATGCTTACCTTTGGCTCTGTTGAGAGGCCGAACACAGCCCAGGTCAGACCTGGGAGTGTCTCCTTATGAGATGATGTTCGGATTACCCTTCCTTACTGCTCAACATGAAACAGCCACTTATGAAGTAGGAGAAGTAAGTGTCAAAAAATATGTCACCGCAATTGCCAGAACACTTGAAAATTTGCGGCTGAAAGGAATGATCCCTCAAACCACAGCTTTGGAGTTCAAAATTCATAATATCCATTCAGGGGAATGGGTACTAGTAAAAACATGGAAAGAACAATCTTTGACTCCACAATGGGAGGGTCCTTTTCAGGTACTGCTGATGACTGAGGCCGCAATCCAGACCAAGGAACGAGGGTAGATCCATGCCAGCAGAATCAAAGGACCTGTAAAAGAACCTGAAGAGTGGACTGTAATATCCAAACCAGGTGATACCAAATTGATTCTTAAACGGAGACCAGGTGGCAATGAACTAGAACAATCTAAATAATCCAAGGGATATGCAAAGAATCACACCTAACTGAGAAGTAAAAGCCAAATTTATATCAGTGGCCCCTGGACAAATTCTGGGACATCGTGGAGAAGAATATTCTCACTTCAAACAGGAAGGGTTGGGACTGGATCAAACAGGGAACTCTCATGTTCTGATTCTAGCCTGTGATTTGTATTAAGAAGGGGGAGAATCACAACTTCCATCAGTGCCACATCATATACCCTGTTTGAATCATTCTAACACGGGGCATGCCAACCACGTCAAATATAAGTAATTAATCTAGAGGGAAATTGGCATTTCACACCGTCGACACCCTAGTTGTAAAGGGTGTCAAGCACAAAATCGACCCCCTATCCAGACAAAATCATAAGCAACAAAAGCAATAACTTTGCTCTGCAGATGGGAATTACTAGTGCCTGTTGAATGGGAAACACCTAAGATACGATAAGATACTACAGTTAAAAAGGTGCCAAAAGAAATTTGCCTAAAAGCTACAAAGGAAGTGACAAGGAAATAGAGGGCAAGACCGGGTCGGCCACTGTACTCGCCACCGAGAAGATCCAATACACCTGCTATGGGTTGCAACCTCATAAGCCATGCCGGACCTCTGTTATTCCTTCTTTTGTCACTTCTCCTGGTCCCTTTTGGGACACCAGCAAGACCATGTTACAAATGCTATCGAAAGCTCTACATGGAAAGACACCGGGGCTTCTTTCTTATTACTCATACCCATATCAACAGTCACTGTTATGACTCATCCAAATTGGGTATTTGCATGCATAAGGGAGAAAAATATTGGATTACAGAAAATTTAGGAACAAGTGGAAACAGACTAAGAAGCAATTGTCCAAAAGGAGAAAAATAGATTTGCTCCACAGCTGCCACCAGGGGAACAGTCCAAGATTTGGTAAAAGAGCAAGTGGTAAGTAAAGATACAAAGCCAGCACAGCAACCTCGCCCTATATTCACCTCACCACGCCAGGACCTGTATGCAAAGCTCAAACAACAAAGAGGAAAAAACCCCAAGGTTAGGAAAAAACCTGTTTGTGGAATTGGGGGAGAGGATAGGTAAAGAACTTAACATAACCAACTGTTGGGTATGTGGAGGAGCTTTAATGACAGAAGAATGGCCACGGAAAGGTAGCAGCGTAGGCCCGGTAGAACTCCTTAAATGGAACCGGACAAATATAAGAGGGGGGAACCGACCTGAGGGGTGGATTTTAAGTTCAACAGTGATAGGGGAAGAATGCCTCTGGCGAACTGGGATAAACTTTCTTAATGAAGTAGGAAACACTCCCTGTAAAAGCTATAAAGTGAGTAACAAAACTTCAAGGTGGTGGGTCCCAGAAAAACCAACTTGGTATTGAGCCCAGAAAAAAGGAAAAGACTGTGTATATGATCATGAAGTTGGACTCTTTCAGTGTAATGACACGAGGAAAAATCCTTATTTTGGAATCCCAGAAATAGCCAAATTTGGGGAGAATATAAATCAACAAGAAGGTGATTATTGGAAAGCACCAGATGGCTTCTTTTGGATATGTGGGAAAAGGGCATCCCCAAGACTCCCTTCACATTGGAAAGGGAGTTGTACACTAAGAATCATTCAACCAGGGTTTTTCCTTTTCCCAGAACCAGTGGGAGATCAATTAGGTATACCTCTCTATGAAGACTTCAAAAGAAAGAAAAGAGATTTAATTGGAGGATTCCAAAAATGGAAAGATGAGGAATGGCCCCCTGAACGAATATTAGAAACAGATGGGCCAGCTACCTAAGCACAAGATGGAAGTTGGGGATATCAGACCCCAATTTACATGCTGAATCGTATCATCAGACTCCAAGCTCTTGTAGAAATCATAACCAATGAAACAGCTGGGGCTATGGAATTAATAGTCAGCCAGCAACGCCAAACCAGAGCTGCAATACATCAAAATAGGCTGGCTTTAGACTATTTACTGGCCGAAGAAGGCGGTGTGTGCAGGAAGTTCAATACATCGGACTGTTGTTTAAAAATTGATGACAATGGGGATGCCGTTCTAGATATGGCCAACCAAATCAGAAAAATAGCCCATGTACCAGTCCAAAAATGGGAATCAATGATGTCTGCTAACTGGTGGGATGGCATATTGGGGAAAGAATGGTGGAAGAAGCTAGGTTTCTTCCTCTTATGTGCTACAGCTAGTCTAATATTTCTCCCTTGCTTGATCCCCTGCTTTATTCGGCTAATCACCAGCATAGTTCAAGGCATGCAAGTTGTGGCAATGCCTACTGACCCAAAGTTGGCTATGTCTGGAACAGCACAAAAAATTATGGTATTAAAAAGACAAAGTGATATAAAAGACCCTCTTGAAGAAGCCAAATTGATCTGTGAAAAGAACGAACAGACATTAGAAGCCAAGAAAAAAGAATTATTGCTCAAGCCAAATGATTTATAAAATAGAAAAGGGGGGATTGTTATAAACATATATTATATTAGCTTCTCGCAAAGTATAAAGTAGATATTATATAACGTTAGAAATGCTTTTTGCTGTGTGGATGTAGTTTTCTCTCTTTTTAGCAAGAATGTTAGCAAGTGTGAGCACGTAAGATAACCTCCAAACGAACAGAGGATGAGGCCCGAAAAGCTGCTAATCAACACTTTGTCTAGGGAGCAAAAGGGCCCAAAGGCTACTCCGCCCGGAGAACGGGCGGCCAGGAGAGTCCGGGAGATTTTATCACCACTCTGCCCGGAGAGACGAAGAGGCCCAAAGCTGCAATCAGCCCTGTCTGTCTGGAGAATTAAGAAATCCACCCTACCATCGACTCTTGCCTAGCGGGCCCAACCCCAAGAATCAAGAGAAATAAAACCACAAGGCAGAAGACTACGCACGCTCTAAAAAGGCGGAACCAAGGAGTGGCCATGCAGAACAGCTCCAGGAAAAGTTTTAATATGAATAAAGAACAGACAGTAAAAATGGTATAAAAAGGACTGACCTCTGGCATCAGGTGTGCTCTTGGCAGAGCGCCAAGGCAACTGGCTGTTACCCCGTTGCTTTATTTGATGTGTCTCTTATTGTCTTTATATTAAACCCCTTTAAATTCTCACAGGAGAGTGAACTTCGTTTTTCACAGAGAGAAGTTGTTCCCCCTGACAGCTAAGCTCCAACTACGGTGTCGCTTATGTCCTTCCCAGGACGGGCGGGAAAACGCCTCGGCGCAGCGCAGCGCTGGCCGGGAGCGGCCGGCACGGCACCGAGCGCGCTCCCCACTCCCTCCCGCCCGCGCCGCTGCGGAGACCCCGGGTTCGCCGGAATCGGCCACATGCTGCACGGAGGGCAGCGCGGCAAAGGCGGCCTCCCCTCGTCGCCCGGGGAAGGCCGGCCTCGGATCCCCGCTCTCTCCACCGGCACGGGCAGTGCCAGCAGCCTCTCGCTGTGGCCGCCGCTGGCCGAAAGCCTCGCCGCGCACCGCCCGGCCGGCCCCGCCGCTCCGCGGGCTCACACGGCACCTGCCGTGGGCGGCCGCCGAGCGACAGGAAGCAGAAGCGCTCACCGCCGCGCCGCTCGCCGCCCCGCCCGGGCGCTCCTCTCCTCGCGCTACCACGATGGCGCCGGCCCGCCCCGCCTTCCCCGTCGCCTGCGGCGCAACGCGGCTGCTCCGAGCCACGCAGCACGCGTGCGGCCGGGCCCTGCCGAGCTGCCGGCGGAGCCGGGGCACAGCCCGGGCGGGAGAGCTTCCGGCGAGGCTGGGCGGGCGGCGAGCGCGGCCGAGCGTGAGCGCGCCAGGCGGGCGGCGGGCGGCGGCGCGATGGAGAGCTAGATGGAGGCGGCAGCACCGCGCGGCATAAAATAGCTGATCGTCCGGCAGCCGCCCGCTCCGCAGCCCCTCGGCTGCTGTCGAGAAGGGCCCCGGCCCTGGCCGCGCCGGTGGCGAGGCGGCTCCGCAGCCCGCGGGCAGCCCTGGCGGGGCAGGGGAGCACTGCGGGCAGCCCCGGGGCCGCGCAGCCGTCTGCAACGCGCGGTGGGAGCCGCTGGGAACTATTTTACACGTCCCGGGGGGCTGGAGAGGAGCACGGAGACCACGCGGCAGGTCGCTGCCGTTAGGGAAAATTAATCCACGATGCCTGAGGTTTATATCCGAAAAGGAGACAGAGGAGTCCTGCAACATTCTTCGACTACACGGAGAGTCCATGGGGCTTTTCCCATGGCGTCTGTCAAACGGTTGCGGGATGCAGCCCCCTTTTGATGCCAAGTTCCCGGCCACAGCACCCTCTTCCTTTTCCCCACTGGCTGAGGTATTCGGGAGATACAGACTTCCGGAACTGCCTACTCTATGCGCCCCCCTCTAATATGCACCCCCTTCTTGGCACCGAAAAGAACGAAAAAGAAACCATTCCTAATGCTCTTAAGTCTTTGTTGCCTTGCTCTAGGTTCAGGAATTTAACATGGCCTTGATTAATCAACAGTCTCTGATGATTAGTAACAGTTCTAGAGAACTCCTAGTTTCTTCTGTTACTTCACTAGCCATAACTTCCTAGCCTTGTCTACAGGCCGATTCACACGGTCTCTTTGTAAAGACTCATCCATCTCATTCCTTTTAATCCCTCCTCTTTTTATTTGCTCTGTATTTGTCTTTACAAACCTTAATTACCATGGATTTAATTTTTTCTTCTGGAGTCTTCTTGGGTTTTGCTATTATTTGCAGTGACATTCTTTTCTGTCCTTTTGTAGTCATTTCTGGATCAGGTAGGCATGGCTGCTAGCGGCATCCCCTTGAGCACCTGCTGAAAGAGCTGCAGCCAGCATGGTGTCACGCATGGTAAAAAGATGAGAATTGCTATAGCATATAAGAGGAGAAATCGTATTCATTTAGCCCATAGCTGGCCAGTTAACTATGAAAATATGTCCCATTCCCATCCTTTCAACATTTGGACAGGTCCACGAGCTGACGTTATTTCCTTTGTTATTTGTTTGACCACTTTTCCTCTGTCATCTGCTTGCAAACAGCAGCTCGAGTCATTTAATTTCCCACAAACTCCTCCTTCTTCTGCTAACAGATAATCTAATACCATCCAATGTTGAAATACCGCTTTCCTCATTTAAGTGGGTTGCTCAGCAAAAAGGTCAAGAGCTGTGGCTGGCTGGTTGGTAATTATTTCCGAGACAGCTTGTAACCTAATTATCTCCTTCAAATGATAAGTGGGTTCCCAGGCATCTGGGATTAATTCCTTAGGTTTCCAAGGGGCTGGTCCATCGTGTTGGGTAACTTGTTCTGTTGGCCGTTCATCATTTCCCCGTTTTGGGGTGCTTCCTCCAGCCAGGGCTGCATCAGCTGACTGCTTTTCTCTAATTAAATCATCACAGATTTTGATTCCTAAGCGATTTCCCAGAACTTGTAGTAGCAAAAAGAACAACAGTCTACTAAATATACCATATCCCTGACCAGTTTGGAGGTAACCTGAGCTAAGCATGGCCACAAATCCAATACTGTCCTTTCAAAGCCCGTGTTCCATTAGCAAAGGAACCTACCCATGGTCATCAATTGGTGGCTCAAAATACAGCAGGATTCCCGGGCCTAACGGTCCCCCAACAAGAGTTGCCCCACCATAAGGGTCCCAGCATTTGCATTTCCAAGCTCCCGCACAGGGTTCCCACCTACATTTACATCTGCAAGCTGCTTGGTTGGATTTGGAGCAGAACTCACTAAAAGGCTTTGAGTTCCAATCCGGTGTGGCCATTCCCACTGATAATCACAAACAACATGTCTTCTACTTGCGGAATTTTTGTGGGGACTGCTCAAAAACAGGTGGTCAAAAAAACCCCTTGTCCCTCCCCATTGCTTTACAGGCTTCCAAATATTTTTGGTAAGTGTGATAAGAACGCCTTACGCAGCTACTGTTAGTGAGCCGAACAGGTATTTGATTGCATTTGCCTTGATATTTGGAACAATTGGAAGGAGGGCAATTGGGGGTCCAAACCCAGTTGTTCAAGCCCAGAGGGAAAGTCAATTGACAGTTGCCTTTTCCTACATAGACATGCCCTATCCTATTTAGGCAATAAGTGCCTGTTGGAGAAGAATGAAGTGGCCATGAACTTCCTTCTTTGGCCCCAAATCCCATCCCACTGTGGCCCTCACATTGACCCACCATTTAGGTTCAGCTGGGCTAGCCAACTATGGCCACTCTTCAGATCCTCCTGGCCCTCCACAGAGCCAGCAATTGCTAAGGTTAAAAACTTTTGCTACTTCTTCTCCTAAGGCTGCAAATTGATTCTCCCACTCCTGGCCTAAACTCAGCTGACCATATCAAAGTAGAATTAGTAAGGAAAATGTTTTAATAGTGTCATCTAATTAGCTAGTCTAATTTTCCCGTTGTCTTCTGCAGCACCTGTGGCAATTGAAGACACAGAAACCACTTAACGTAACAAAATGGCCACAAGTATTAGCCCCCAAGTGAGTGGAGATTCTAGAGGAGGGATGCCTTTACAGTCTATTTCAGCAGACGGTCTGAAGGTAGGACTGCGGGGCTTCTTCCGATGTCGAAGCACTGCCTACTGCTCCGGCCCACTCCTGCAGAGTGTCAGTCACGGCCTCCCGGCCTTCTCCTCCAGCTGAGATGTGCAAATCTCCGAGGCTTCAGAGACCTTGACCCGAGAGGGACGGGTTCACCTGTGTTCAGCTTACTTGACGGCTGTTTTCTGTCGTCAGTGAAACTTGGAATGGGCCACGCCATTTCACCAGCACTGGCGCTTCTTTCTACTCCTTAACTAGGACTCAATCTCCTGGTTGGATGTTACAAGCAACAAAGTCCAAAGGCCGGACTTGTGCCGGCTGAGCTTCCTGTTGAAGGGGTTTCACAAGAAGCAGGATCCTGGCCACAGATGGTTTTAAATATACATCACTTGCCTCTACCCCCCCCCCCCCCCCACTAGGTGGAGACTTACCAGGGTAATTGCAAACAACGATTGAAAGGGAGATAACTGAATCTCTCTTCTGGGTTGGGCGCTCATTCTCACCAAAGCCAATGTCCAGAGCCCTACCCATGGCATCTTGGTTTCTATTACCAGCTTCAAAAGGTGTTTATTTCTCTCTTCATTGTTTTCTACCCGAGCCGAGCTCTGGGGGTGCCAGGGCCTATGGAGGTTCCATTGTGTTCCTAAAGAAGCCAAAACCCCTTGAAGGATCTTTCCTGCAAAATGAGTTCCCCTATCTGAATCTATTGCTTCTACAATGCTGTATCTTGGAATGATTTGTTCCAAAAATGCCTTAAGAACTGATCCTGTCATTACTGAAGTAGTTGGAAATACTTCTGGCCACCTTGCTAGCTGACATACGATTACCAGAAGATATTAAGCCTTGCCACTTGGGGCATCTCCGGAAAATCCACCTGGCATCTTTGGAAGGGCCATGCAGCCCAAGGCCTCCCTCCCCTAGCAAGTTACTTTGTAACTTGGCTGTTGGCTTTAGCACAGATCAAGCAACCTTCAACAGCTCCTTTTGCCAGTCTAAAAAGACCCCCAGCAACATACATCATGAGATAGGCTTCTGCCAATCCTCAGGAAGTGCAAGGACTCTCTTAATGGAGTTGCTTTAATATTGGTAGGGCCAAAGGTTCTGGTATCTCTTGTTTGCCATCCCTTGGAAACCAATTCTTGCCTTTTTTCTCTGCCACACGACTTTTAACTGTATGTCAAACTGCTGTGGTAGAAAAGACAGCTTCCTGGGCAGTGATGGAGTCACGGGGAGCAAAGGGGGCATCTTGGAGAGTTCTGGCAGAAGTGTGGCTTTCTGAGTTTCTTCATCCACCAAAAAGGAGACAGAGGAGTCCTGTAACATTCTTCAACTCCAGGGAGAGGCCATGGGGCTTTTGCCATGGAGTCTCTCAAATGATTGCGGGATGCAGCCCCCTTCTGATGCTAAGTTCCTGGCAACAGCACCCTCTGAGGTACTCGGGAATTACAGACTTCCGGAACTGCCTACTCTATGCCCCCCTCTAATATGCACTCCCCTTTTGGAATGGAAAAGGAAGAAAACCAAACTATTCCTAATGCTGGGAAGTCTTTGCTGCCTTGCTCTAGGTTCAGGAATTTAGCAGGGCCTTGGCTGAGCAACAGTCTCTGTTGATTAGTAACAGTTTCTAGAACGAATACTTTCTTCTGTTACTTCCCCCCCTGTAAATTCCTAGCCTTGTCTAAGGAGAGATTCACACGGTCTCTTTGTAAAGACACATCTATCTTACTCCTTTCACGCCCACACCTTCCTTGCGGTGGAACGGCTCTCCCCGGCACAGCACCTGGCACAAAACCCCCGTATACGCACACACACACCTGCACTTACCCTGCACTCCACTGCACACACACACACACACACCTCCCGCACACTAACACCCCCTCCACATCCCTACCATGCTACTTGCAGTGGCCCCGCCCCTGCCATCCCCACCGGCTGGCAGCACCCACTCCTCGCATGCTTCCCCATGCCTTGCATTTCCTTGCTGCCCCCTCTGTAGCCTTCCCTCAACCTGCCTTTTCTCCCCTGCCTTGCACTGACTTGCTCACCCATCCCCCACCTGACTTCCTTTCACATTCGTCTAGGTCTGGCCTCACCTTTCCTTTTCCTTCTAGGACCCTCATTGCCTTGCCTCACCTCGCAAAGCCACCACTTGCCTTGCCTTGCTCTTGAACCCCTCCCTTGCCTTGCATGACCTTGCTCACCCCTCCCCCACCTGGAATTCAACACCCCTTTTCAATGACATTTCTGGGCCTTGCCCTGCCCTTTCTGCTCCTCCGAGGAATCTCAAAGTTCTCAAGCATCTCCGGTGTTTCAGGATCCCATGAGAGGAAGACCAGGGGAGGACGCATGTTGCCACACTCATCTCTGTGGGCAGCCTTTGTCTGGGAGCAATCCTTGCATGTCTTGAACCTTGGAGGGGCAATTCACATTTTGCCCTTGAGCTCGGGGACCAGAAAGAGAGTTCTTTTGCATACAAGGGAAAGCAGGTAGCTCAAGTCTTTTAGGTACAGAGGAGAGATGACCCACGCGGGATCAAGGCCACACAGAGCACTTGGTCCTGGCCACTTTTGTGTACCAGCAGTCCTTGAATGTACTTCTCACCTGCCTTGCCTGGCCTTGCCTTGGCAACACAACAGTTGCCTTGCCTTGCCCTGTTAGCCCTCTGTAGCCTTGCATTCCTTTGCAGGGCACTGCCCCGCACATGACCTGCCTACTGTTTTCCTCCAGGGCCTTGGCTTGCTGAGCCCTTCCTGTTTCTGCCTGGCCTTCCCATCAGTGGCCCTTCCTTCCTACAGCCAGCCTTGCCTCTAACTTCTGGGCCTTCTCTTGCCTACCACTCCATTTGCTTTCCCCTCACTGCTCTGGCCTTGCCTACCTCTCCCTTGACTTGCCCACAATTGCCTGCACTTGGTTTGCAGCGCCTTGCCTGCATGGAAGGCAAGGGAAAGAGTGGAAGGCCGGGCAAAGCAAAGCCAGCAAGTTGTAGGCAGTGCGAGGCAAGGCAGACGCAGGCAAAGGAAGCAGAGCAAGGGTACCTTAAGAAGAACTAGACAAGGCAAGGCCAAGAGACTCGGAGAGCCTTTCCTTGGGAAGGCAAGGACATAGTGCCAGTGTTGCTGGAGCAGATGTTAAGGTACTGTGGGGAGGAATAGTCCAGCAAGACATTTCTCTTCTGGCCCCTGTGCGTGTGGGGGCAATTGTTGGACATATTCAATACTGGAGGTGGATCAGTCGCTGGATGTGTTGTATTTTGGAGGAGGGGATGCCGTTTCTTTGGAGATGGGCTTGTAGTTGCTCTCTTTGGCAAGGAAGGCAGGTTTGGATGTGCACATCAGGTACTCCTAGGGATTTTAAAGGCTTTTCCCAACAGGCAGAGCTCTCTCTGGGTTCGAGCTGTTGAGCTGTCAGCGGGAATGCAAAGGCCAAGCTCTTAAGCTATTTGTCCTGGTGCCTTCAGTGTGTGAGCAGTCCCTGGTGCCGTTGCCTTTGGATCCTGACTCTGGGAGAGGGAAGGCTTAGGATGGTACCTAGAGCTGAGAAGGAGAGTGCTGAGAACAGCATGTGTGCTGCTAGTTTGAGGGGTGCAGGTGAAGTTGTAGGCAGCAAGATCTTCCTCAGCTGGCACTGTTTTGAGCCCTGTTTTTGCCAGATGGTTTCAAGCTGGTGGGCGGAATCTGCGAGAGGGAAAAGATTTGTTTGGGCCAAAGAGGTGTGGTGTAAAGAAGAGTGTGCTCTTGGAAGGGGAAGATGAGGGCAATCTTTTTGTCCTGACACCGTTGATTTGAGTGCAGGGCCGTTTGCAAGTTGCTTCTGTCTGCCCTTGGGGTGGTTTCGAGCTGGGCCAGGTGCTTGGCCTTCTTTTGCAAGTCTGCAGCGCCATCGTGTGGTTGTTTCCATGAGCGCTGACAGTGCCCGGCAAAAAGCTCTTGGCTGGCGAGGCCCCAGTCGTGTGGAAGCAGTTGGTGGAAGAGCTCCGCTGTGCATCCTGCCTCTTGGAGACATAAAAGGATGTAACCCTGCGCGTAGCGGGGAAGCAAGACGAATCTTTTCATTGTTGGCTGAGCAGTTTCCAAGCGGCAAAAGTAAAGGCACTTTCAGCACGGCCTCTTTCTTTCAGAACCTTTTCTGTGCCATCATGAACATGCTCAACATGCCACTCGCACCCGCTGAACTGCATCAAAGGCTCTGGAGATAGGCACTTTCCTTCAAGCTCTCTGTAGCATCGTACCCTCCACCTCTGGCGGATCCCAAAGCCCTTCCAAACATCCAGCAGCTGCACGCAGAGAACAAGTGCTAGAACAAGGCGTTGGCCTTCCTAGTCCTTTTAAAGTCTGTGAACTAGGCGAAACATTCCAGTGAGCAGCACTTTCCTTCGCAACTATATCTAGAGCATCATCACATTCTCTCCAAGTGGGTAAGTCCACCCTTGCAGCGCAGCGTTTGCAGCCACAGTTCGGACTGAGAGATAGGCCAGGTGAGAAAGCATTTCTTGACTATCCCTCTTCTCTGGAAGACTTGATACTCGCAGCGCGACCACGTCCACACACCTTCAGTGTGGCCAGGTTCAAGCAGCTAGAGCTCCCAGAGATGGGAGAGTCAGGAGAGAAGACGTTCCAAAAGTACCGTGTACTTACAGCAGCATTAAAACTGTGCACAGCAGTCTGCAGCACTGTAGACTGCGGCTTCTCCGACAGACGAGCCATCCCATTGTTGCCTCTCGCAGCCTGCTTGCTAGCTGCTCTCCTGAAGAAAAGAACTAGAAGAAAAAGCCAATGCTGGGCTGCACCTTTCCCCTTGCCTTACGTAAAGCCACCTAAACTCCCCGCTGCACTCTCTACTTCCCCTCTCCTTGGAAGCGACCACTGTGTTTGCTGCATCTCGAAGCCTAAAGTTAAGCGCCAGTGGTTTTGGGGATGGTTGGAAGAGGGATAAGTAGTAGCACAAGGAAGTAGTTGTCGTTGAACTTCCTCCTTCTCAGTGCTAACGTGAATTGGGCAGGCAGGCGAGTGCCAGCAACGCTCCTTTCTCAGTTTGTACGCTGCGGACACGAGTCCGGTGCTCTGCGCCTTCGTTCGGCCTCTTTAGTACCCATGTCGCTCTTTCATTCAGCCGGAGTCGAAGCGTGGTCTGCTTCTCGCCCAGAGAGCACGGTGCCGGCAGCGAAATGCCCCAGCCGACTGCTTCTGCCGACACACGCCTGGTCTATGCACTTTCCCTCGCAGCGACATACAGCAACACTTTCGGTCTTTTCTTGTCGTCCAAATGCAAAGGGAAAGAGTCTCAGCTCCGTCTGGCACAGTTTTAGGTCAACAAGCTTACCCGGAGCTTACCCGCGACGCGTGGAAACTTGTGTTTGCACCACATTCAAGTGGTTGCCGTCTTTCCTTTACAGCCTGCAGAGCACCGTCAGACCGCGGTGCTCTCTGCACCTGCCTTCTCAGTTCTAAGTACCACCGCGCCCCTTAAAGCCTTGCAGGAAGCAAAGACACGGATAGTCATCTCGCAGAGAAGAACGTGGAAGGACGAAAGGATGATCTTCCTTTCTCCTGCTTCTTGCCTGAATTGTGGTGCTGTATTGAAAGTCTTGGCTAGCGAAAAGCTCATCCAGCAAGTGCCTCATTCCTGACGCATCTCGCTGAGCGAGAGTTTCACGAAGAGTTTAGACTCTGGAAACAGCAAGAAAATGATTGTACGTCGAGCTGAGGAAAATCCGTGCACAGCACACTGTGGATGCGTGCAGTGTTCGCGCTGAAGAGCGCCAAAACGCAAAGCCATCGCTGGGCTTCAGTTCTGTCCAGACCGCAGAAGGCAAAGAACGAAGCAACTGGGCACCGCGTTAACGTACTCAGTGGACGGAATTTCAAATGTCCAGCCAAAAGCTGCTTCATAAGCAGATTCAGCTGAGAATGCTCTGGCTGCTTCACAAAGTAAGGCGCAGCCGTTTCCATTCATCACACTACCTGGCCAGAAGCAGTATCCTACACCTTCAATGCTGCAGCGTCCATGCAGCTGGAGCACACGCAGTAGGACGCGTCGAGCTAGAAGGCGGTCTTCAAGTACCCCCTTCTCCAAGCAGCCTTGAAACTGAGCACAACACACTGCGGCTCGGGAGCTTCCTTCTCAGATAGACGTACCGTCACGTTATTCACTCTCGCAGCTCCGTTGCCCACTTGCAGCAGCTGCTACCAAAGCAAAATGCTCCAGAAGTAAAAAAGCACTGCCGGGCTGTACTTTCGCCTTGCCGCACGTGAAGCACCATAAACTGTCCGCTGTACTCTTTATTTCCCTTCTCCGCCGCATCTACCACTGTCATCTCTGCATCTCGAAGCATAAAGCTCGGCACAATTCCTCCCAGGGAAAGCTGGAAGAGAAATAGGTAGCAGCACAAGTAGCTGCAAGTGGAACTTTCTGTTTTAAAACGCTAACGTGAATCCGGAAACAAGCGAGTAACAGCCAGGCTTCCTCTTGCAGCCTGTGCGATGCACACACCAGCTCGGTGCTCTGCCCTCATTCGTTAATGCTCTTCGTACCATGTCGCGCTTTCATTCTGCCGGAGTCGAAGCGTCGTCTACTTCTCGCCCAGAGAGCACGGTGCCAGCGGAGAAAGGCTCCAGAAAAACGCTCCAGGCTGCTGATCGTTCCCAAACACACCAGGGCTATGCACTTTCCTTCGCAGCGCTAAGTAGCATCGCATTCTGTTTGCATTGGAGCCGGAATGTAAAGGGAAAGATTCTCGGCTACGTCTCACTCAGCGCCCAGTTTTAGGTCACCAAGCTTACCCGGAGCTTACCCGCGACGCGTGGAAATTGGTATTTGAACCACATTCAAGTGGTAGCTTTCTTTTCTTTAAGCCTGCAGAGCGCCGTCAGATCGCGGTGCTCTCTGCACCTGCCTTCTCCCTTCCAAGTACCACCGCGCACCTTACAGCCTCGCAGGGAGCAAAGACGTGGAGAGATGTCTCGCAGAGAAGATCGTGCAAAGACGAAAAGATGTTCTTCTTTGCTCTTCCTCGTCGCCCAGATTGTGGTGCTCTACTGAAAGCGTGGGCTAACGAATGGCTAATCTAGCATGTGCTTCCCTTCTAATGCATTTCGTTGAGCGAGAGCTGAGGAAAATCCTTGCACTGTACACTATGGATGCGTGCAGTAGACACGCAGAAGAGCGGCACAGCTCATAACCATCGCACACTCCAGCCCAGAGCTCTGGGGCTGCGTTCTTCTCAATTTCCGGCGCTGGACAGAACTGAGACATTGAGCTTTGGCTCTCTTTAGTGTGTGTACTGCACGCATCCAGAGCGCGCTGTGCACAGATTCTCCTCAGCGCTACGTGCAAGCACAGACTTTCTGCTTCGCAGAGCCCAACTGTCCGCCGAAGCTCTCGCTCAGAGAAATGTGTCAGGAGAGAAGCACTTGCTGGATTAGCCTTACACTGGCCAACAGTTCCAAAGAAGCACCATAGTCTTCTTGCGAGAAAGGATAATAAAACACATGTATTGTCCCAGCAAAGTTCTCTGTGCGAGCCGAAGCCGAGAATCTTTCCCTTAAGATTAAGGCCATAACGCAGACAGCATTTTGTGCTACTTAACGCTGAGAGGGATAGCCCAGGTGTGTTTCGGCAGAGGCAGAAGCCCGGAGCATTTCTCTGCCGGCACCGTGCTCTCCGGGCGAGAAGTAGACGACGCTTCGACTCCGGCAGAATGAAAAGCGCGACATGGTACGAAGAGCATACGAATGAGGGCGCAGAGCACCGAGCTGGTGTGCGCATCGCACAGGCTGCAAGAAGAAGCGTGGCTGCCGCTCGCTTCTTTTCGGATTCACGTTAGCAGTTGAAAACAAAAGTTCCACTTGCAGCTACTTGTGCTGCTACCTATTTCTCTTCCAGCTTTCCCTGGGAAGAATTGTGCCGAGCTTTATGCTTCGAGATGCAGAGATGACAGTGGTAGATGCAGCGGAGAAGGGAAATAAAGAGTGCAGCGGACAGTTTATGGTGCTTCACGTGCGGCAAGGCGAAAGTACAGCCCGGCAGTGCTTTTTACTTCTGGAGCATTTTGCTTTGGTAGCAGCTGCTGCAAGTGGGCAACGGAGCTGCGAGAGTGAATAACGTGACGGTACGTCTATCTGAGAAGGAAGCTCCCGAGCCGCAGTGTGTTGTGCTCAGTTTCAAGGCTTCTTGGAGGAGGGGGGTACTTGAAGAACGCCTTCTATCTCGACGCGTCCTACTGCGTGTGCTCCAGCTGCATGGACGCTGCAGCATTGAAGGTGTAGGATACTGCTTCTGGCCAGGTAGTGTGATGAATGGAAACGGCTGCGCCTTACTTTGTGAAGCAGCCAGAGCATTCTCAGCTGAATCTGCTTATGAAGCAGCTTTTGGCTGGACATTTGAAATTCGGTCCACTGAGTACGTTAACGCGGTGCCCAGCTGCTTCGTTCTTCGCCTTCTGCGGTCTGGACAGAACTGAAGCCCAGCGATGGCTTTGAGTTTTGCCGCTCTTCAGCATGTGTACTGCACGCATCCACAGTGTGCTGTGCAAGGATTTTCCTCAGCTCTCCCTCAGCGAAATGCATCAGGTGAGAAACACTTGCTGGATCAGCCTTTCGCTGGCCAAGGCTTTTAATACAGCACCACAATCTGGGCGACAAGGAGGAGAAAGGAAGAACATCTTTTCGTCTTTGCACGTTCTTCTCTGCGAGACGACTATCCGCGCCTTTGCTTCCTGCAAGGCTATATTGTGCGCAGTGGTACTTGGAAGGGAGAAGGCAGGTGCAGAGAGCACCGCGATCTGACGGCGCTCTGCAGGCTGTAAAGGAAAGAGGGCTGCCACTGGAATGTGTGCAAACACAAGTTTCCACGAGTCGCGGGCAAGCTCTGGGCGTGCTTGTTGACCTAAAACTGTTCTCTGTGCCCGACATTGCTGAGAATCTTTCCCCTTACATTTGGACGACAAGAAAAGACCGAAAGTGCTGCTGTATGTCGCTGCGAGAAAAGTGCATAGCCCTGGTGTGTTTCGGAAGGGCAGTCGGCTGGGGCATTTCTCTTCCGGCACCGTGCTCTCCGGGCGAGAAGTAGACGACGCTTCGACTCTGGCAGAATGAAAAGCGCGACATGGTACGAAGAGCATACGAATGAGGGCGCAGAGCACCGAGCTGGTGTGCGCATCGCACAGGCTGCAAGAAGAAGCGTGGCTGCCGCTCGCTTCTTTTCGGATTCACGTTAGCAGTTGAAAACAAAAGTTCCACTTGCAGCTACTTGTGCTGCTACCTATTTCTCTTCCAGCTTTCCCTGGGAAGAATTGTGCCGAGCTTTATGCTTCGAGATGCAGAGATGACAGTGGTAGATGCGGCGGAGAAGGGAAATAAAGAGTACAGCGGACAGTTTATGGTGCTTCACGTGCGGCAAGGCGAAAGTACAGCCCGGCAGTGCTTTTTACTTCTGGAGCATTTTGCTTTGGTAGCAGCTGCTGCAAGTGGGCAACGGAGCTGCGAGAGTGAATAACGTGACGGCACGTCTATCTGAGAAGGAAGCTCCCGAGCCGCAGTGTGTTGTGCTCAGTTTCAAGGCTGCTTGGAGGAGGGGGGTACTTGAAGAACGCCTTCTATCTCGACGCGTCCTACTGCGTGTGCTCCAGCTGCATGGACGCTGCAGCATTGAAGGTGTAGGATACTGCTTCTGGCCAGGTAGTGTGATGAATGGAAACGGCTGCGCCTTACTTTGTGAAGCAGCCAGAGCATTCTCAGCTGAATCTGCTTATGAAGCAGCTTTTGGCTGGACATTTGAAATTCGGTCCACTGAGTACGTTAACGCGGTGCCCAGCTGCTTCGTTCTTCGCCTTCTGCGGTCTGGACAGAACTGAAGCCCAGCGATGGCTTTGAGTTTTGCCGCTCTTCAGCATGTGTACTGCACGCATCCACAGTGTGCTGTGCAAGGATTTTCCTCAGCTCTCCCTCAGCGAAATGCATCAGGTGAGAAACACTTGCTGGATCAGCCTTTCGCTGGCCAAGGCTTTTAATACAGCACCACAATCTGGGCGACAAGGAGGAGAAAGGAAGAACATCTTTTCGTCTTTGCACGTTCTTCTCTGCGAGACGACTATCCGCGCCTTTGCTTCCTGCAAGGCTATATTGTGCGCAGTGGTACTTGGAAGGGAGAAGGCAGGTGCAGAGAGCACCGCGATCTGACGGCGCTCTGCAGGCTGTAAAGGAAAGAGGGCTGCCACTGGAATGTGTGCAAACACAAGTTTCCACGAGTCGCGGGCAAGCTCTGGGCGTGCTTGTTGACCTAAAACTGTTCTCTGTGCCCGACATTGCTGAGAATCTTTCCCCTTACATTTGGACGACAAGAAAAGACCGAAAGTGCTGCTGTATGTCGCTGCGAGAAAAGTGCATAGCCCTGGTGTGTTTCGGAAGGGCGGTCGGCTGGGGCATTTCTCTTCCGGCACCGTGCTCTCCGGGCGAGAAGTAGACGACGCTTCGACTCCGGCAGAATGAAAAGCGCGACATGGTACGAAGAGCATACGAATGAGGGCGCAGAGCACCGAGCTGGTGTGCGCATCGCACAGGCTGCAAGAAGAAGCGTGGCTGCCGCTCGCTTCTTTTCGGATTCACGTTAGCAGTTGAAAACAAAAGTTCCACTTGCAGCTACTTGTGCTGCTACCTATTTCTCTTCCAGCTTTCCCTGGGAGGAATTGTGCCGAGCTTTATGCTTCGAGATGCAGAGATGACAGTGGTAGATGCAGCGGAGAATGGAAATAAAGAGTGCAGGGGACAGTTTACAGTGCTTTACGTGAGGCAAAGGAAAAGGTTTGCTCAGCAGTGCTTTTTACTTCTGGAGCATTTTGCTTTGGTAGCAGCTGCTGCAAGTGGGCAACGGAGCTGCGAGAGTGAATAACGTGACGGCACGTCTATCTGAGAAGGAAGCTCCCGAGCCGCAGTGTGTTGTGCCCAGTTTCAAGGCTGCTTGGAGGAGGGGGGTACTTGAAGAACGCCTTCTATCTGGACGCGTCCTACTGCGTGTGCTCCAGCTGCATGGACGCTGCAGCATTGAAGGTGTAGGATACTGCTTCTGGCCAGGTAGTGTGATGAATGGAAACGGCTACGCCTTACTTTGTGAAGCAGCCAGAGCATTCTCAGCTGAATCTGCTTATGAAGCAGCTTTTGGCTGGACATTTGAAATTCGGTCCACTGAGTACGTTAACGCGGTGCCCAGCTGCTTCGTTCTTCGCCTTCTGCGGTCTGGACAGAACTGAAGCCCAGCGATGGCTTTGAGTTTTGCCGCTCTTCAGCATGTGTACTGCACGCATCCACAGTGTGCTGTGCAAGGATTTTCCTCAGCTCTCCCTCAGCGAAACGCATCAGGTGAGAAACACTTGCTGGATCAGCCTTTCGCTGGCCAAGGCTTTTAATACAGCACCACAATCTGGGCGACAAGGAGGAGAAAGGAAGAACATCTTTTCGTCTTTGCACGTTCTTCTCTGCGAGACGACTATCCGCGCCTTTGCTTCCTGCAAGGCTATATTGTGCGCAGTGGTACTTGGAAGGGAGAAGGCAGGTGCAGAGAGCACCGCGATCTGACGGCGCTCTGCAGGCTGTAAAGGAAAGAGGGCTGCCACTGGAATGTGTGCAAACACAAGTTTCCACGAGTCGCGGGCAAGCTCTGGGCGTGCTGGTTGACCTAAAACTGTTCTCTGGGCGGGACATAGCAGAGAATCTTTCCCTTTCCATTTGGACGACAAGAAAGACCGAAAGTGCTGCTGTATGTGGCTGCGAGGGAAAGTGCATAGACCAGGCGTGTGTCGGCAGAAGCAGTCGGCTGGGGCATTTCTCTTCCGGCACCGTGCTCTCTGGGCGAGAAGTAGACGACGCTTCGACTCCGGCTGAATGAAAGAGCGACATGGGTACTAAAGAGGCCGAACGAAGGCGCAGAGCACCGGACTCGTGTCCGCAGCGTACAAACTGAGAAAGGAGCGTGGCTAGCACTCGCCTGCCTGCCCAATTCACGTTAGCACTGAGAAGGAGGAAGTTCAACGACAACTACTTCCTTGTGCTACTACTTATCCCTCTTCCAACCATCCCCAAAACCACTGGCGCTTAACTTTAGGCTTCGAGATGCAGCAAACACAGTGGTTGCTTCCAAGGAGAGGGGAAGTAGAGAGTGCAGCGGGGAGTTTAGGTGGCTTTACGTAAGGCAAGGGGAAGGTGCAGCCCAGCATTGGCTTTTTCTTCTAGTTCTTTTCTTCAGGAGAGCAGCTAGCAAGCAGGCTGCGAGAGGCAACAATGGGATGGCTCGTCTGTCGGAGAAGCCGCAGTCTACAGTGCTGCAGACTGCTGTGCACAGTTTTAATGCTGCTGTAAGTACACGGTACTTTTGGAACGTCTTCTCTCCTGACTCTCCCATCTCTGGGAGCTCTAGCTGCTTGAACCTGGCCACACTGAAGGTGTGTGGACGTGGTCGCGCTGCGAGTATCAAGTCTTCCAGAGAAGAGGGATAGTCAAGAAATGCTTTCTCACCTGGCCTATCTCTCAGTCCGAACTGTGGCTGCAAACGCTGCGCTGCAAGGGTGGACTTACCCACTTGGAGAGAATGTGATGATGCTCTAGATATAGTTGCGAAGGAAAGTGCTGCTCACTGGAATGTTTCGCCTAGTTCACAGACTTTAAAAGGACTAGGAAGGCCAACGCCTTGTTCTAGCACTTGTTCTCTGCGTGCAGCTGCTGGATGTTTGGAAGGGCTTTGGGATCCGCCAGAGGTGGAGGGTACGATGCTACAGAGAGCTTGAAGGAAAGTGCCTATCTCCAGGGCCTTTGATGCAGTTCAGCGGGTGCGAGTGGCATGTTGAGCATGTTCATGATGGCACAGAAAAGGTTCTGAAAGAAAGAGGCCGTGCTGAAAGTGCCTTTACTTTTGCCGCTTGGAAACTGCTCAGCCAACAATGAAAAGATTCGTCTTGCTTCCCCGCTACGCGCAGGGTTGCATCCTTTTATGTCTCCAAGAGGCAGGATGCACAGCGGAGCTCTTCCTCCAACTGCTTCCACACGACTGGGGCCTCGCCAGCCAAGCGCTTTTTGCCGGGCACTGTCAGCGCTCATGGAAACAACCACACGATGGCGCTGCAGACTTGCAAAAGAAGGCCAAGCACCTGGCCCAGCTCGAAACCACCCCAAGGGCAGACAGAGGCAACTTGCAAACGGCCCTGCTCTCAAATCAACGGTGTCAGGACAAAAAGATTGCCCTCATCTTCCCCTTCCAAGAGCACACTCTTCTTTACACCACACCTCTTTGGCCCAAACAAATCTTTTCCCTCTCGCAGATTCTGCCCACCAACTTGAAACCATCTGGCAAAAACAGGGCTCAAAACAGTGCCAGCTGGGGAAGATCTTGCTGCCTACAACTTCACCTGCACCCCTCAAACTAGCAGCACACACGCTGTTCTCAGCACTCTCCTTCTCAGCTCTAGGTACCATCCTAAGCCTTCCCTCTCCCAGAGTCAGGATCCAAAGGCAACGGCACCAGGGACTGCTCACACACTGAAGGCACCAGGACAAATAGCTTAAGAGCTTGGCCTTTGCATTCCCACTGACAGCTCAACAGCTCGAACCCAGAGAGAGCTCTGCCTGTTGGGAAAAGCCTTTAAAATCCCTAGGAGTACCTGATGTGCACATCCAAACCTGCCTTCCTTGCCAAAGAGAGCAACTACAAGCCCATCTCCAAAGAAACGGCATCCCCTCCTCCAAAATACAACACATCCAGCGACTGATCCGCCTCCAGTATTGAATATGTCCAACAATTGCCCCCACACGCACAGGGGCCAGAAGAGAAATGTCTTGCTGGACTATTCCTCCCCACAGTACCTTAACATCTGCTCCAGCAACACTGGCACTATGTCCTTGCCTTCCCAAGGAAAGGCACTCCGAGTCTCTTGGCCTTGCCTTGTCTAGTTCTTCTTAAGGTACCCTTGCTCTGCTTCCTTTGCCTACGTCTGCCTTGCCTCGCACTGCCTACAACTTGCTGGCTTTGCTTTGCCCGGCCTACCACTCTTTCCCTTGCCTTCCATGCAGGCAAGGCGCTGCAAACCGAGTGCAGGCAATTGTGGGCAAGTCAAGGGAGAGGTAGGCAAGGCCAGAGCAGTGAGGGGAAAGCAAATGGAGTGGTAGGCAAGAGAAGGTCCAGAAGTTAGAGGCAAGGCTGGCTGTAGGAAGGAAGGGCCACTGATGGGAAGGCCAGGCAGAAACAGGAAGGGCTCAGCAAGCCAAGGCCCTGGAGGAAAACAGTAGGCAGGTCATGTGCTGGGCATGGCCCTGCAAAGGAATGCAAGGCTCCAGAGGGCTAGCAGGGCAAGGCAAGGCAACTGTTGTGTTGCCAAGGCAAGGCCAGGCAAGGCAGGTGAGAAGTACATTCAAGGACTGCTGGTACACAAAAGTGGCCAGGACCAAGTGCTCTGTGTGGCCTTGATCCCGCGTGGGTCATCTCTCCTCTGTACCTAAAAGACTTGAGCTACCTGCTTTCCCTTGTATGCAAAAGAACTCTCTTTCTGGTCCCCGAGCTCAAGGGCAAAATGTGAATTGCCCCTCCAAGGTTCAAGACATGCAAGGATTGCTCCCAGACAAAGGCTGCGCACAGAGATGAGTGTGGCAACATGCGTCCTCCCCTGGTCTTCCTCTCATGGGATCCTGAAACACCGGAGATGCTTGAGAGCTTTGAGATTCCTCGGAGGAGCAGAAAGGGCAGGGCAAGGCCCAGAAATGTCATTGAAAAGGGGTGTTGAATTCCAGGTGGGGGAGGGGTGAGCAAGGTCATGCAAGGCAAGGGAGGGGTTCAAGGGCAAGGCAAGGCAAGTGGTGGCTTTGCGAGGCGAGGCAAGGCAATGAGGGTCCTAGAAGGAAAAGGAAAGATGAGGCCAGACCTAGACGAATGTGAAAGGAAGTCAGGTGGGGGATGGGTGAGCAAGTCAGTGCAAGGCAGGGGAGAAAAGGCAGGTTGAGGGAAGGCTACAGAGGGGGCAGCAAGGAAATGCAAGGCATGGGGAAGCATGCGAGGAGTGGGTGCTGCCAGCCGGCGGGGATGGCAGGGGCGGGGCCACTGCAAGTAGCATGGTGGGGATGTGGAGGGGGTGTTAGTGTGCGGGAGGTGTGTGTGTGTGTGTGTGTGCAGTGGAGTGCAGGGTAAGTGCAGGTGTGTGTGTGCGTATACGGGGGTTTTGTGCCAGGTGCTGTGCCGGGGAGAGCCGTTCCACCGCAAGGAAGGTGTGGGAGTGAAAGGAGTAAGATAGATGTGTCTTTACAAAGAGACCGTGTGAATCTCTCCTTAGACAAGGCTAGGAATTTACAGGGGGGGAAGTAACAGAAGAAAGTATTCGTTCTAGAAACTGTTACTAATCAACAGAGACTGTTGCTCAGCCAAGGCCCTGCTAAATTCCCGAACCTAGAGCAAGGCAGCAAAGACTTCCCAGCATTAGGAATAGTTTGGTTTTCTTCCTTTTCCATTCCAAAAGGGGAGTGCATATTAGAGGGGGGCATAGAGTAGGCAGTTCCGGAAGTCTGTAATTCCCGAGTACCTCAGAGGGTGCTGTTGCCAGGAACTTAGCATCAGAAGGGGGCTGCATCCCGCAATCATTTGAGAGACTCCATGGCAAAAGCCCCATGGCCTCTCCCTGGAGTTGAAGAATGTTACAGGACTCCTCTGTCTCCTTTTTGGTGGATGAAGAAACTCAGAAAGCCACACTTCTGCCAGAACTCTCCAAGATGCCCCCTTTGCTCCCCGTGACTCCATCACTGCCCAGGAAGCTGTCTTTTCTACCACAGCAGTTTGACATACAGTTAAAAGTCGTGTGGCAGAGAAAAAAGGCAAGAATTGGTTTCCAAGGGATGGCAAACAAGAGATACCAGAACCTTTGGCCCTACCAATATTAAAGCAACTCCATTAAGAGAGTTCTTGCACTTCCTGAGGATTGGCAGAAGCCTATCTCATGATGTATGTTGCTGGGGGTCTTTTTAGACTGGCAAAAGGAGCTGTTGAAGGTTGCTTGATCTGTGCTAAAGCCAACAGCCAAGTTACAAAGTAACTTGCTAGAGGAGGGAGGCCTTGGGCTGCATGGCCCTTCCAAAGATGCCAGGTGGATTTTCCGGAGATGCCCCAAGTGGCAAGGCTTAATATCTTCTGGTAATCATATGTCAGCTAGCAAGGTGGCCAGAAGTATTTCCAACTACTTCAGTAATGACAGGATCAGTTCTTAAGGCATTTTTGGAACAAATCATTCCAAGATACAGCATTGTAGAAGCAATAGATTCAGATAGGGGAACTCATTTTGCAGGAAAGATCCTTCAAGGGGTTTTGGCTTCTTTAGGAACACAATGGAACCTCCATAGGCCCTGGCACCCCCAGAGCTCGGCTCGGGTAGAAAACAATGAAGAGAGAAATAAACACCTTTTGAAGCTGGTAATAGAAACCAAGATGCCATGGGTAGGGCTTTGGACATTGGCTTTGGTGAGAATGAGGGCCCAACCCAGAAGAGAGATTCAGTTATCTCCCTTTCAATCGTTGTTTGCAATTGCCCTCCTGGTAAGTCTCCACCCAGTGGGGGGGGGTAGAGGCAAGTGATGCATTTTTAAAACCATCTGTGGCCAGGATCCTGCTTCTTGTGAAACCCCTTCAACAGGAAACTCAGCTGGCGCAAGCCCGGCCTTTGGACTTTGCTGCTTTTAACATCCAACCAGGAGATTGAGTCCTAGTTAAGGAGTAGAAAGAAGCGCCAGTGCTGGTGAAATGGCGTGGCCCATTCCAAGTGTCACTGACGACAGAAAACAGCCGTCAAGTAAGCTGAACACAGGTGAACCCGTCACTCTCGGGTCAAGATCTCTGAAGCCTCAGAGATTTGCACATCTCAGCTGGAGGAGAAGGCCGGGAGGCCGTGACTGACACTCTGCAGGAGTGGGCCGGAGCAGTAGGCAGTGCTTCGACATCGGAAGAAGCCCCGCAGTCCTACCTTCAGACCGTCTGCTGAAATAGACTGTATAGGCATCCCTCCTCTAGAATCTCCACTCACTTGGGGGCTAATACTTGTGGCCATTTTGTTACGTTAAGTGGTTTCTGTGTCTTCAATTGCCACAGGTGCTGCAGAAGACAACGGGAAAATTAGACTAGCTAATTAGATGACACTATTAAAACATTTTCCTTACTAATTCTACTTTGATATGGTCAGCTGAGTTTAGGCCAGGAGTGGGAGAATCAATTTGCAGCCTTAGGAGAAGAAGTAGCAAAAGTTTTTAACCTTAGCAATTGCTGGCTCTGTGGAGGGCCAGGAGGATCTGAAGAGTGGCCATAGTTGGCTAGCCCAGCTGAACCTAAATGGTGGGTCAATGTGAGGGCCACAGTGGGATGGGATTTGGGGCCAAAGAAGGAAGTTCATGGCCACTTCATTCTTCTCCAACAGGCACTTATTGCCTAAATAGGATAGGGCGTGTCTATGTAGGAAAAGGCAACTGTCAATTGACTTTCCCTCTGGGCTTGAACAACTGGGTTTGGACCCCCAATTGCCCTCCTTCCAATTGTTCCAAATATCAAGGCAAATGCAATCAAATACCTGTTCGGCTCACTAACAGTAGCTGCGTAAGGCGTTCTTATCACACTTACCAAAAATATTTGGAAGCCTGTAAAGCAATGGGGAGGGACAAGGGGTTTTTTTGACCACCTGTTTTTGAGCAGTCCCCACAAAAATTCCACAAGTAGAAGACATGTTGTTTGTGATTATCAGTGGGAATGGCCACACCGGATTGGAACTCAAAGCCTTTTAGTGAGTTCTGCTCCAAATCCAACCAAGCAGCTTGCAGATGTAAATGTAGGTGGGAACCCTGTGCGGGAGCTTGGAAATGCAAATGCTGGGACCCTTATGGTGGGGCAACTCTTGTTGGAGGACCGTTAGGCCCGGGAATCCTGCTGTATTTTGAGCCACCAATTGATGACCATGGGTAGGTTCCTTTGCTAATGGAACACGGGCTTTGAAAGGACAGTATTGGATTTGTGGCCAACATGCTTAGCTCAGGTTACCTCCAAACTGGTCAGGGATATGGTATATTTAGTAGACTGTTGTTCTTTTTGCTACTACAAGTTCTGGGAAATCGCTTAGGAATCAAAATCTGTGATGATTTAATTAGAGAAAAGCAGTCAGCTGATGCAGCCCTGGCTGGAGGGAGCACCCCAAAACGGGGAAATGATGAACGGCCAACAGAACAAGTTACCCAACACGATGGACCAGCCCCTTGGAAACCTAAGGAATTAATCCCAGATGCCTGGGAACCCATTTATCATTTGAAGGAGATAATTAGGTTACAAGCTGTCTCGGAAATAATTACCAACCAGCCAGCCACAGCGCTTGACCTTTTTGCTGACCAACCCACTTAAATGAGGAAAGCGGTATTTCAACATTGGATGGTATTAGATTATCTGTTGGCAGAAGAAGGAGGAGTTTGTGGGAAATTAAATGACTCGAGCTGCTGTTTGCAAGCAGATGACAGCAGAAAAGTGGTCAAACAAATAACAAAGGAAATAACGTCAGCTCGTGGACCTGTCCAAATGTTGAAAGGATGGGGATGGGACATGTTTTCATGGTTAACTGGCCAGCTCTGGGCTAAATGAATACGATTCCTCCTCTTATATGCTATAGCAACTCTCATCTTTTTACCATGTGTGACACCATGCTGGCTGCAGCTCTTTCAGCAGGTGCTCAAGGGGATGCCGCTAGCAGCCATGCCTACCTGATCCAGAAATGACTACAAAAGGACAGAAAAGGATGTCACTGCAAATAATAGCAAAACCCAAGAAGACTCCAGAAGAAAAAATTAAATCCATGGTAATTAAGGTTTGTAAAGACAAATACAGAGCAAATAAAAAGAGGAGGGATTAAAAGGAATGAGATGGATGAGTCTTTACAAAGAGACCGTGTGAATCGGCCTGTAGACAAGGCTAGGAAGTTATGGCTAGTGAAGTAACAGAAGAAACTAGGAGTTCTCTAGAACTGTTACTAATCATCAGAGACTGTTGATTAATCAAGGCCGTGTTAAATTCCTGAACCTAGAGCAAGGCAACAAAGACTTAAGAGCATTAGGAATGGGGTTCTTATCTTTCTTCTCGATGCCAAGAGGGGGGTGCATATTAGAGGGGGGCGCATAGAGTAGGCAGTTCCGGAAGTCTGTATCTCCCGAATACCTCAGCCAGTGGGGAAAAGGAAGAGGGTGCTGTGGCCGGGAACTTGGCATCAAAAGGGGGCTGCATCCCGCAACCGTTTGACAGACGCCATGGGAAAAGCCCCATGGACTCTCCGTGTAGTCGAAGAATGTTGCAGGACTCCTCTGTCTCCTTTTCGGATATAAACCTCAGGCATCGTGGATTAATTTTCCCTAACGGCAGCGACCTGCCGCGTGGTCTCCGTGCTCCTCTCCAGCCCCCCGGGACGTGTAAAATAGTTCCCAGCGGCTCCCACCGCGCGTTGCAGACGGCTGCGCGGCCCCGGGGCTGCCCGCAGTGCTCCCCTGCCCCGCCAGGGCTGCCCGCGGGCTGCGGAGCCGCCTCGCCACCGGCGCGGCCAGGGCCGGGGCCCTTCTCGACAGCAGCCGAGGGGCTGCGGAGCGGGCGGCTGCCGGACGATCAGCTATTTTATGCCGCGCGGTGCTGCCGCCTCCATCTAGCTCTCCATCGCGCCGCCGCCCGCCGCCCGCCTGGGCGCGCTCACGCTCGGCCGCGCTCGCCGCCCGCCCAGCCTCGCCGGAAGCTCTCCCGCCCGGGCTGTGCCCCGGCTCCGCCGGCAGCTCGGCAGGGCCCGGCCGCACGCGTGCTGCGTGGCTCGGAGCAGCCGCGTTGCGCCGCAGGCGACGGGGAAGGCGGGGCGGGCCGGCGCCATCGTGGTAGCGCGAGGAGAGGAGCGCCCGGGCGGGGCGGCGAGCGGCGCGGCGGTGAGCGCTTCTGCTTCCTGTCGCTCGGCGGCCGCCCACGGCAGGTGCCGTGTGACCCCGCGGAGCGGCGGGGCCGGCCGGGCGGTGCGCGGCGAGGCTTTCGGCCAGCGGCGGCCACAGCGAGAGGCTGCTGGCACTGCCCGTGCCGGTGGAGAGAGCGGGGATCCGAGGCCGGCCTTCCCCGGGCGACGAGGGGAGGCCGCCTTTGCCGCGCTGCCCTCCGTGCAGCATGTGGCCGATTCCGGCGAACCCGGGGTCTCCGCAGCGGCGCGGGCGGGAGGGAAGTGGGGAGCGCGCTCGGTGCCGTGCCGGCCGCTCCCGGCCAGCGCTGCGCTGCGCCGAGGCGTTTTCCCGCCCGTCCTGGGAAGGACATAAGCGACACCGTAGTTGGAGCTTAGCTGTCAGGGGGTACAACTTCCCTCCATTGGCGACCTCCTTTTCCCTCTGATTCAGCTACCTTGTGGTAGGTGCGATGGTGCTGAAGAAGGGTGGCGGCTTGGCACAGTTGCTGTCATAGGTGGTGCGAGAGCTCCACGCAAGGAGCTTTGAGTGGCATGTGTGAGGGTAGGAGGGTTCGGCACCCATAGCTGAAGGCAAAAAAGGTCAGGGCATGTCATCAGCCGCAGTCGTGCTAAGTTGTTCATCTTTGCAAACTGCTTGCCGAGTTGTTCCTTTCTTAGGTAATGGGGTTTTGTATCAACCAGAACTGCAAATGGTCAGTATTTGCAGACAAGGTTACTTGGACTGTTGTTGAAGTGAGTGTAGCAGTTTCTATGGCATTCTGCAAAAAAAGTGACAGGTCTCCCTGTGTTCCCCAGTTCTTAACAAAGATGAAGTTAACAAACCCCTGAAAAGAGGTTTTGCAAAACTTCAGGGATATTTTCCTACTAGTACTGTAGAGACAACCATAGTCACCTTGTCTTTCCAAAAGTGAAGGTTCCCTATTTTTGTCCAAGAGCATCAAGTGCTTTTGATCAGCGTTTGTGTGCATGCATTAGCCTCGTTCTTGCTCTTCCTTGGAGAACTTTTACAATACTCACATGATCTGTGTAGGCTGCAGACTGCAGTGGTGAACTTCAAGGCTTCCAGCAGAAGGGAGATGCTATCCACATTTTGGATTCTCCTTAGTCTGAACCTTCAACGTCCAAGGCTTCACTTTTCAAGCAGTTGGAAGAGCTCCAAATTAAGACATGAACAGGTCTTAATTGACCTTGCCACCGCCTCAGTTAGTCAAGTAATGCTGTGCATTGGATTTGACTAGTGCAACATGTGCTTAAAATATGTAGAGTAACTCCTCGATTACCCTCTCAGAAGGGTTGGAATGGAGAACAAGGAGTTCCCAAGACAAATATTTGGTGTACGAGGAGTAGAATTTAGGAGTTGATTGCAGAGCACTGCATGCACAAATGTCTAAGGAGAATCCATCTTTTGATGTCCCATCTATGCTTGTTCTCATTTGAAATCCTGCACATTCTGCAGGCTGGTTTTGTTAGGCTTGGGGCTGGGGAAGGAGTGATGGTGGGGGAGGAGTGGGTGTTGGTTTTGGGTTATTTTTTTGTTTCCAGAATAGTGTACACAGAACTTGTGCCCAAAACCAGCAGTAGGAAACAATGCAGGTATAAAAGAAGGTCACAGAAATGTCAGATAATACGAATCTGAAAGCGCTTCAGTATTTTACTCAGGAGTTTCACTCTAACAAGGTGATTTTCCTTCACAGAAATGTAGTGGCAGGCTTATGCCATGCTAGAAGTGATGACCTTTCTCTGCCCCAAATTGAGCAGCAAAAGGTTTTGGCTCTTAATTTGAACCCCTGAGCCAGCTGTGTTTCAGGCTGCAGAAGCTGCAGCTGTTGTGGCAGACGCGGGGTGCAGCCCTGCCTGCCGGTTCCGAGCTGGCCTGCGCTGGTGGCAGCCGTCAGCGCCCGGGGTCCCCTGTGCCACCCATGCCAGGGCTCTGCCTGCCTGCCTCGCAGCCCTGGTAGCCTCAGGGAAACATCGCACTACTCCATCTGCTTTAAAAACAAACAAGCAAACAAAAAGCTCCCTGTAAATATATGTAGAAGTCTTGAAACTAATTCTCAGCGCTTGCTCGGAGTTTGTTGATGGAGCAAATGGATTTTGGATAAACTGCTATTGCTAGTACTACTTAGGTTCCTAAACTTCAGAAGGGAGGCTATGGTGGTCACGTACCCCTGAGGAATGTTGGGAACAGTAAGACAGCTCAGTCATTTCAAGGTGGCCAGAAAATGGGTGTGGCAGTGGAGTGGACACTCTGTGAGTAGGTAGCCTTAAGTCATGTAACGACATGCACTTCAGTGGGAATTTTGCATCAACACCAAGAGATTGTGTCATGATGTGTTGCGTAACAACAAATTGGGCCAAAATTCTGCTGATTTTGACCAAGGTGGATGGGCCACCTTCACTTAAGCTGGCAAAGGGACATAAGTCAATGATGTTTGAAAAACAGCCATGAAAACATAGCCCCTTTAGTTTGTTGCTCTGTTGCAAGTCTGCAAAGCTCTGTTGACAGGTCATTGGAAGTAGCTGTTGGAATCTAAGTGCAGTTGGACGCTTTGTCAGTCAGCATCAGCAGGAGGCTTAACGGTTTAGGTTGAGAGGTGGTGCATGGTTTTTTTTCAGAGGAATGGCCCAGTGAAGAGCAGTGTTCACTGCCATGACTACCGTTGTAGCCTTCAAGAGCAATGGTTCATTCAGAGAGAACTTCCTTGGTTCTGCTGGTTTGGTTTCGCAGCTGGAGCAAAGGTACAGCACTGGAAGCAATTCCTAGGGCAGAAGCGGGAGATATCCGAAGCTCTGGACTTCGTTGCCTAAGTGAGCGTAGTCTAATTGGAAGAGTGGTGAGCATCAGTGATATCAGATTTTTTACAAGTTCTTAATTCTGTCAAAACAAGAAAGAAGGAGAGTGATGAAGATGAAATCCTTTCCTCTTCAATCTGCCTACGCAACAACTTCAGCTGTAGTTGTAATGTGTATTCACCTATTTTGAATTGCCCAAAACCAGGCCTAGAGATGCTTCAGAGTCAGAGAAGCGGGTATTTGCTTTATTCGGCGCTGGGTGCATGGGGGATCACTCCTCCTAACACACACACACAGAGCACTCCATACAGTCCAGCATTATGTGTAAAATTTATGAACATTCATCACAATTCTTGGGATAGGAGTGGTTCTAGAAATTACTTCTCGGAAGTCATTAATATCATTAGCATACGTGCCATGCATGCGCTGTGTACGCTGATGGGCGCACTGAGGAAGGCTCCTCTTCTTCCTCGAGGGTCTTTCTGATGAAGATCAGTAGTCTTTGTCACAATGCACTTTTTACCTTTCTTTCTGGAGCATGCGCAGTTCTTCGGTGGCTGATGCAGCGATCTCTGTGCCGGTTTTCAAAAGATCCTGTTCCTCTTATCTTGACAAGATTAAGGCGAATCCTGCTGCTTAGGTTTTGTGATTAACATTTGCTGTCTCTTAGTAGTTCACTCGTGTTTACATGAGTTAACTATGGATCAACCCCCTTCTCAATTTTAGCACTGAAAGGATATTAGAGTCATTTAAAGAGATGTCTCCTATGGAGTACTATAAAACTGCCATAATGGTAAGACGTTTTCATACAGTAGTTTTAGCACAGAAGTAATATATGTACAATCTTGGATGTTTCATCCTGCTGGCTCAGGAGCCAGTATTGAGCTTTTCTCCTTTAAATCCAGTCTTAGAGCTCTGCAAGGATCACTGCAGCATGACGTTGTGACAAGGGGACGCTGATTCATGCATAAACCTTTGACGCTTTCCTTCTATCTTCAAGCAGCTTTGAAAACCAGTGATTATCTGGCATGTTGCGACTTGAGAGTCATGGTAAAGGTTTCACCAAACACTTTGTAATATCAGGCTACAGCTTTCATTCCTAAGGAAAGAGCATTGAGCAGATTGCTGGCAAAATGCTGAAAGAATGAGCCAAAACCAAAATCCTTTAATGGGAAAGATGGAAAAAATTTAGATGTGTTTATTTGAACTAAAAATAATGTGGACCAAGCCTAAATGTATTTCACACTAAATTCTTAGAACTGATTTTAAGGGAAGAAGTGAGAAAGATGAATTCCCAAGCGGAATTTTCAGCAGCATAATATTGAGCATTTATTAGTAGAACAAAGGCATATCACAGTGCAGGAGCACTTAGCAATATTGCTAGAGGCGTGGCTCCATTCATTTTACTGTGAACTTTAGTACTTCTTTAAACATAGTCCTTAAGCCCAGAAAGTCATTTACACTTCACTCAACTTTCCCCCCTCCGTCTCTGCCCCCTTGCGCCAGCACACGCCAGCACACTGCCACCTCGGTCCTCTGAGTAGCTCCAGAATTGAAGGCAGGCACCCCCCTCCGGTGCCTCCTCAGTCTCCAACCTAATTTGTAGTTGATGGGTTCTTTGGGAGGTGTGAGTTTTGATGAGATAACAGACTTCCTGGGATGCATGCGGTTTATCTTCTTTGTTTCTTGAAGATGTCTTGGTTTCCACCTCTGTAATTTCTCAACTTAAAGGACATTTATTATCATGTGTTTCTTCCTACGTTTCCCAACATGTTACCACTCATTCGAAGTTACAATTTACTCTAGTCTTGTTTTTACTTACCTATATTTTACCTTAACACTATTTCTACATAGTACATTCTCACTTCTAAATGTTAAAGTGATAGATGCGAAAGACAAAATTTATCGTTCACTCATTTATCACAGGAGGAATGTGTTAGCTGCTTGTGTTGCAGTTCACTTGTAATTGTGGTCTATTACCGCAGGCCTGGGCCCTAGGGTGTATCACTGTGTCCCGCAGCCATAGGGAGGAGGAGGAGAGAAGATCCAGCAGGCAGGAATTGTGCACCAAGATTTATTCATTTAATTATTTCACAAACTCTTTTACAGACTTTTTTCTTCATAGTCTAATTGGACAAAGGATCAGCCCCCCCCCCCTTGGGGTGATTGGCTAAAATCCTAAACCATCCATTGTCAAAATATTTTTCTACTAGACCATAAACCAGACTTTTCAAGGTTGCAGGTGGCTTGGTTGTTTACATACTCTGCTACCTCTTCTGTGAGAGAGAAAAGTCTCTCACAGACTTAGAAAATAGCAAGAAAATCCTCGCTAGCAGCATTTTGGTATCTACAATTCCCCCTTTTTGTTTGATAAGATAACAACTCCACTATTAATCCTAAATAGAAATTTACATCAGTTATTAATTCTAAATATGTCCTTAAGGCTTTAACGATCTGACTCCATAACAAGAAATTTAAAGTTCAGTCTCTGCTTGTGGAAGGACCATCCCAGTCTCTGCTTGTAGAAGGACCATCTGCCTGATGGTCAACATCTTGGTCATCATCAGAAGAGTCTGATGGCTGATGATCTACATTCTGGTGGCCACTTGGATGGTTGGTGTTCTGGTCATCATTTGGAGGTTGCCTGTTCTGCCTCTGGTGCCGTAGGGCAGGGCGAACACATTTTGCAGCTAGCCACCGTACCCCAGTATCTGTAGAAACGCAAGCATAGCCACGACCCCAAACCATAAGTTCCCGCAGGCCTTCCCACTGGTTAGTGAGTAAATTCCACACCCAGACTTTTGCCCAGGGCAGTTGTCTCTTGCCTGCAGATTGCAATGAGAGAAAGTGATTCAGAAGAACAGGATTCTTTGAATTTTGTGGTACCGTAAGGTGATTAATTGTATACGAGCTTTTGCTAGTCGGCTTCAGTAACCAAATTCAAAGGTTCCTGTGAGAATCGTTGAAAAGCCATGATAACAGCCCTTAATTCAACTAACTAAGCAGAGTCTGACTCGGATTGGTGTGTTAATCAACCACTGCAAAGGCAGTGTAGGATACTGTGCACCTTTGCGCACAGTGACCCCTGCTAAAAATTTGTCCCGATCCGTATGCCCCAGGCTGCCAACACATCCCGTCCCCAAAGGTTAAGGGAAGTGGTAGTAACATAAGGCCTAATTGTAGCTGTGTGCCCCTCTGAGTCCTTCACCGTCACAGGCCGTTCGCTTCAATAGCTCTGTGTGGTTCATCCTCATCCTGTGATGGCCGATCCCACTGGGGGTAAAGGCCATGAGGGAGGCCACGCAGAGAAGGAGATGATAGTTACATCAGCACCAGTATCAATCAAACCTTGAAGCTGAGTCCAGGGCGGACGGGCGTTCGGCAGGATCAGGGTACACGTCATCTGTGGCCTTTGGTCAGAGATGTCTGCAGTCCAGAAGGCCTGCAGAAGTCCTGTAGATCCACTGCCGTTATCTTTGTGAGTTTGTTGTTCTATCCTGGGGACACAAGACTTAAAAGGCACTAATTTAGCAAGGCAGGTCTTTTCAGGAATAGTTACAGGGGGTTTTCAAATTCCCTATAAAACTGAGGACAAGGCTCCGAGGAGCGGATTCCCATCAATCCGACCTCATCCTCATCCTATCGCATTAAACCTGTTAGAAGCCAGACCTGAACAGCCCCTCTCTTCCTTTGTCTCTGAGCTAACGTGAGCCGACATCAACGGCTCCTGCCGTGTTTCCCTCTGCAAAGAAGCCAGCTAGCTAGCCCAGCAAGCTCTTTTCCTGATCCCGAAGTCGCTTCAGCGACGCGTGGAGGTAACGCAGCTGGACTGTCTCTGACCAGGGGCACGCCAGAGTCAGTGCCTCGAGCACCAAACGCTGCGTTATTGGACATTGAAGGTTCAGGCTAAGGAGAATCCAAAACGTGGACAGCATCTCCCTTCTGCTGGAAGCCTTGAAGTTCACCACTGCAGTCTGCAGCCTACACAGATCATGTGAGTATTGTAAAAGTTCTCCAAGGAAGAGCAAGAACGAGGCTAATGCATGCACACAAACGCTGATCAAAAGCACTTGATGCTCTTGGACAAAAATAGGGAACCTTCACTTTTGGAAAGACAAGGTGACTATGGTTGTCTCTACAGTACTAGTAGGAAAATATCCCTGAAGTTTTGCAAAACCTCTTTTCAGGGGTTTGTTAACTTCATCTTTGTTAAGAACTGGGGAACACAGGGAGACCTGTCACTTTTTTTGCAGAATGCCATAGAAACTGCTACACTCACTTCAACAACAGTCCAAGTAACCTTCTCTGCAAATACTGACCATTTGCAGTTCTGGTTGATACAAGCCCCCATTACCTAAGAAAGGAACAACTCGGCAAGCAGTTTGCATAGATGAACAACTTAGCACGACTGCGGCTGATGACATGCCCTGACCTTTTTTGCCTTCAGCTATGGGTGCCGTACCCTCCTACCCTCACACATGCCACTCAAAGATCCACCTGTGACAGCAACTGTGCCAAGCCGCCACCCTTCTTCAGCACCATCGCACCTACCACAAGGTAGCTGAATCAGAGGGAAAAGGAGGTCGCCAATGGAGGTGTTATAAACATATATTATATTGGCTTCTCGCAAAGTATAAAGTAGATATTATATAATGTTAGAAATGCTTTTTGCTGTGTGGATGTAGTTTTCTCTCTTTTTAGCAAGAATGTTAGCAAGTGTGAGCACGTAAGATAACCTCCAAACGAACAGAGGATGAGGCCCGAAAAGCTGCTAATCAACACTTTGTCTAGGGAGCAAAAGGGCCCAAAGGCTACTCCGCCCGGAGAACAGGCGGCCAGGAGAGTCCAAGAGCTGTTATCACCACTCTGCCCGGAGAGACGAAGAGGCCCAAAGCTGCAATCAGCCCTGTCTGTCTGGAGAATTAAGAAATCCACCCTACCATCGACTCTTGCCTAGCGGGCCCAACCCCAAGAATCAAGAGAAATAAAACCACAAGGCAGAAGACTACGCATGCTCTAAAAAGGCGGACCAAGGAGTGGCCATGCAGAACAGCTCCAGGAAAAGTTTTAATATGAATAAAGAACAGACAGTAAAAATGGTATAAAAAAGACTCACCTCTGGCATCAGGTGTGCTCTTGGCAGAGCACCAAGGCACCCGGCCATTACCCCGTTGCTTTATTTGATGTGTCTCTTATTGTCTTTATATTAAACCCTTTAAATTCTCACAGGAGAGTGAACCTCGTTTTTCACAATTAAGGGCTCGTCCCGGAGCTACACCTCGCCTCTGAAAAGCGTGGGAGGATTCAAGAAGCAAGGGTAAGGCGCCTCCCGCCCAAGTTGGCAGGACCTTTGCTTAGCATCCTCTGGCGTGATTTGGTGGCAGCAGGGCAACACCCGGAGGACAAGAAAGACACAAAAATAAAGCAAATGAAAGAGAGCGCTCTCGACAAAAATCCCACAGACACTGGAAAAGAAACAGGACTGGGAAGTATTGTCCAAAGAAAAAGGGGGTGGTTACGGGAGATGAGCGTGTGTGAATGAGACGTGGGCTGGTTGCCCCCAGATCTGCGAAGCGAGTGTGGCAGTCTCTGAGTGCTGCCGTTCCGTCTTGTTCACGAGAACAGCGGCCAGCGAGGAGACAAAGCGAGAGATAAGCGGAGTGAAAGAATCTCCGGGGGTGACTGGGATGGGGTCCCAGAGAAGGGGTTGCAAAGTGGGAGCTACCCCCCCATATGCTGGGTTGAGGAAAACCCCAAGAGCACCCAGGGCCTAAAAGTACCCCAAGAGAGGTTGGGGTTTGGATGCTAGCAATGCTGGGTTGAGGGAAATCCAAGAGCACCCAGAATCCTGAGGATTATATCATACCCATGGGTGGATACTAACAAGTGACTTGAAAGAGGTACCTTATTATTCTGTTGTGAGTAGGAATGAGTGAGTGAACAAATATTAAAAAAGAGTGAATGTGTGAATGAAAAACTGTGTAATTCGAAGTTAACTTTGTTTTTGGGGAAGGTGGGCTCTAATAAATTTTTTGGTGTTTTTTGTACTGTGAAAGGGTGGGTAGTATTTTACAGCAGTGAAGATTGGTGTTTTAAAGGAATGAATTAGTATTTCAAAGGGGGGGATAAATTGGTATTTTGAGTAATAGAGAACTCCTGGAAAAATGGGACAACAACCTAGTAAATTAAGTTCAAATTATAAAAGGGTGCCAGAGGATATACCCCGAGACAGTCCCCTCGGGGTCAAACTCGCAAACTGGGAAACTGATCCTTCTACAAAAGGAAAAGAGAAAGTAAAAATGATTCAATTCTGCATGAAAGAGTGGGTAAAAAAGGAAATCAGATCTGATCGTGTGTACTGGCCAAAATACGGGTCTGATGAGGCATGGATTTGCCAGGCTCTAAATGTATTTGTAAATTCAAAGGAGCCATCTCACCCTGAGGAGAGAGAATATGCTTCTTGCTGGACAGGAATTACAAAACCTCTGGGAACCAAAGTCTTCAAAATATCAGAAACCGCAGAGGAAAAGCAAACAGAAGAGAAAAAAGGCTGAGACCCTTTAGAAGTATTGCCTCCGCCGCCAGCACCAGAAGCTGCCCTCCTCCCCCTGGCTCCGGGGCTTCCCCCGCCAGCCCCCCCTCCGCCCGCACCGGGGGCCTTTCCCCCGGCAGCCCTCCCGCCCCAATGGAGCTGGGGGGGAGCCCTGCCCCCGCCCATGCCGGGGATCCCACCCTTCCCATATATCTCGGGAATCCCAGCACCCTCAATTGCATCAAGGGAAAGGTCACACGTCCCGGCTTCAGCCCCTACCTCTCCTGCCTTGAGAAACCCGGCTTTAGCCCCGGTGCCCGCCTCCTGTGCTCCGGAATATCTGGCTTCACTGCCATACCCCACCCCCACCCTCTGCACCACAGAATATTCAGCTTCAGCGCCAGACTTTGAATCTGCCCCTCCTCCCCAGGGGAGTTCGGTGCTTTCTTCCCAAATCAACCCTCTTCTTAACGAAGGAGCACCATCCCAGAATACAGGAGGTGCCATTAAGGCTCCGAGGCAGCCCAACAAGCCCTCCATTGCTAAACAAACAGAGGGAAGCCGAGAAATTCATTTCTTTCCGTTAAGAGAAGTACCTACGGGAGGAGGGGGAAGCGGCTTTGTGAGTGCTCCTCTAACCTCTACAGAGGTTAGGAATTTCAAAAAAGAAATTAAAGGATTATTAGAAGACCCCATAGGTACAGCTGAAATGTTGGACCAGTTCTTAGGTCCCAACATTTTCACTTGGGAAGAAATGCAATCAATAATGAAAATAATATTCTCCCAAGAAGAAAGAGAAATGATTAGAATTGCTGGAATAAAAATTTGGGGAAAAGAAAACCAACAAGGTCCACCCGGGGATCAGAAAATGCCCATTACACCTCCTAACTGGAACCAAAATGATGAAGCTGGGAGGGGACATATGAATGATTATTGTAATTTGATAATCAAGGGAATAAAAGAGGGGGCACTCTGAGGACAAAATGTCAGAAAGGCCTTTGAGGGGCAGCAAGGGAAGGAAGAAACCCTGACTGAGTGGCTGGAGAGGCTCCGAAAGAATATGAAACAATATTCTGGGAGAGACCCGGAGTCCCTAGCAGGGCAAGCCCTGCTAAGAGTTCACTTTGTCACTCATGCCTGGCCAGATATTAGAAAAAAATTGGAAAAAATAGAAGATTGGTATGAGAAACCTTTACAAGACCTAGTAAGGGAAGCTCAAAAGATATATATGTCCGGAGGGATGAAGAAAAAGCCAAAGTGGGAGCAAAGATCATGATAGCCACTATGCGAGAGAGTACCTTCCAAAAAAAATCTAAAGCCCTCAGGTAACACTCCTAAACATTCCAGATTCAGAAATGGTGGAAAAGAGAAAAATAAAACCTCAGCACAATCAAGATTCCAAGAACAACCCAGGGATGCCTGTTTCTATTGCAAGGAAGAAGGGCATTATCAAAGAGAATGCCCCCACCTGAGGAGGGATCTGAAAAGATTTCAAGAGACACGCACAGAAGAAAAATAGGGAAATCATGGGCTCTATTTTTGGGGGGATAAATACCATCTGGAGCCTTTGATAACTTTAAAAGTAGGCCCCAAAGAGGAAGTATTGGAATTTATAGTTGACACTGGGGCAGAAAAGACTTGTGTGATGAATATTCCAAAAGGGTGGGATGTAAGTAATGATATGGTAAAAGTAACAGGAGCAAAGGGGGAAGGATTTAAGGTCCCTGTCATTAAAGATGTGGTTATTGAAGGGGAAACAAAAATAGGGATAGGGGATGCTTTGTTAGCTCCTGAGGCTGGCAGCAATTTATTGGGAAGGGATTTACAAATCCAACTGGGGATTGGAATCATACCAGAAGAAGGGAAAATGACGGCCAAAGTGTTTAAACTTAGCCAAGCAGATGAAAGCAAAATTAACAGAGAGGTTTGGGCTAGGGAAGGGAATAGGGGTGGACTAGATCTTGACCCCATAAGGGTCACAATTGAAAAAGAAGAAGGTCCCATTTGTGTACATCAGTACCCTATATCTTTAGAAGGGAGAAAAGGCTTAAAACCAGTGATAGAAGAATTAATAAAGGATGGGACACTAGAACCTTGTAAATCCCCTCATAATAGCCCTATTCTCCCAGTAAAGAAATCTGATGGAAATTATAAATTAGTGCAAGATTTAAGAGAAGTAAACAAAAGAACACGGGCCTGCTACCCTATGGTTCCTAATCCCTGCACTCTTTTAAGCAAAATTCCACCTCAACATCAGTGGTTTAGTGTGGTAGATCTTAAAAATGCCTTTTGGGCCTGCCCACTGGCAGAGGAAAGCCGAAATATTTTTGCCTTTGAATGGGAAGATCCAAACACAGGGAAAAAGAACCAGTTGAGGTGGACTAAACTGCCACAGGGCTATTGTGAGGCCCCAAATTTATTTGGGCAAGCCTTGGGAGAAATACTACAAACCTTCCCCACTCCCCCAGGAATACAATTTATCCAATATGGAGATGACCTTCTAATATCAGGAGAAGATGAAATGAAAGTTAAAGGAGCTACCATAAAGCTTCTAAATTTTCTTGGGAAAAAGGGACTAAAGGCATCAAAAAGGAAATTACAGTTTGTGGAATCAGAAGTAAAATATCTCGGCCACCTGATAAGCAAAGGTAGCTGACAACTAAGTCCTGAAACAATTACAGGGATTTTATCCCTCCCTCCTCCCTCTTCAAAAAAGGAGGTTAGGAGACTGCTGGGGCTACTGGGATATTGCAGATTATGGATTGAAAGATATACACAAGCAGTAAAATTTTTATATGAAAAATTAACAGGGGGAGACAATATACAATGGACCAAAGATGATGATGATAATAAATTAGAAAAACTGAAGTTGAAACTAGCCTCGGTACCAGCCCTAAGCTTACCCTCACTAGAAAAACCCTTTCATTTATATGTGAATGCAGAAAATGGAGTAGCTCATGGTGTATTAGTCCAGGAATGGGGAGGGGTGAGAAGACCAATAGCTTATTTAGCTAAACTATTGGACCCAGTAAGCCGTGGCTGGCCAGTATGCATTCAAGCCATAGCAGCTACCGCTATTTTGGTGGAGGAGAGCCGTAAGCTCACCTTTGGAAGTAAACTGATTGTATACACACCCCATGCGGTCCGAAATGTGCTAAATCAAAAAGCTGAAAAATGGTTAACAGACTCCAGGCTATTAAAATATGAAGCAATTCTGATTGACAGTAATGATCTAACTATAGAAGCAAGCAAAAGCCTCAATCCGGCCCAATTCCTGTATGGAGAACCAAAAGATGACCTGGCACATGATTGCTTAGAAATTACTCAATACCAAACAAAAGTTCGAGAAGATCTAGCTGAACAAGCCCTCTTAGAAGAGGAAAGAATATATGTGGATGGTTCATCCAGATGCTTGCAAGGAAAAAGAATGTCAAGATATGCCTTAGTCGATGGGATAAATATGCAGGCCATCGAAAAAGGAAAACTACCTTCAAATTGGTCGGCGCAGTCTTGTGAATTATACGCTCTAAAGAGAGCACTGGAGCATTTAGCACACAAAAAGGGGACCGTCTATACTGATTCAAAGTACATACCTTTGGAAAGATCTGGGAAGAAAGGGGTTTACTAAATTCAAAGGGGAAAGAACTGATACATGAAGGCCTGATTTCAGAAGTGTTGGAAGCATTAAAATTGCCTGAAGAAATAGCCGTAGTGCATATCAAAGGACACCAAGAAGGGATGACCCCAGAAATAAGAGGGAATAACCTAGCAGACCAAGAAGCCAAAGATGCAGCAGAAAATGGGACTGAACCAATTCTGTTAATCCTGACCCCAGAAAGGGGAGAATTGGAAATCCCCAAATTTAGTAAAGAAGAAGAAAAAGAATTATTTAAGATAGGGGGAGAACAAGATCAATCTGGAAAACGGAAACTTCCTGATGGGAGACAGTTACTTAATAAGCCACTCACTAAGAGAATATTAGAAGATATGCATCAAAAAACTCATTGGGGTACTCAAGCTAGCTTGTGTGATCATTTTCTAAAAAATTATGGGTGTATTGGAATCTTTGGGGTAGCAAAACAAATAACTGGGAACTGTAGAACTTGCCAAAGAGTGACTAGGAAAATAATGAGAAAAACAACATTAGGAGGCCACGAGTTAGCTCTGCGACCATTCCAAAGTATCCAAGTAGATTTCACTAAACTTCCTCAAGTACAGAGATGGAAGTTCCTATTAGTAATAGCAGACCACCTAACTTGTTGGGTAGAAGCAGTTCCTGCTACTAGAGCTACAGCTAACATAGTATGCAAAACCCTTCTGGAACAAATTATTCCCAGATATGGAATGGTTAATAAAATAAACTCAGATAGAAGAACACATTTTACATCCAAAGTCTTACAACAAATAACTCAAGCCTTGGGAATAAAATGGGAATTACATACCCCCTGGCACCCACAAAGTTCAGGCCAAGTAGAAAGAGTGAACCAGACTTTGAAAAAAACTTTAACAAAATTAATGATTGAAACTCAAATGTCATGGGTAAAATGCTTACCTTTGGCTCTGTTGAGAGGCCGAACACAGCCCAGGTCAGACCTGGCAGTGTCTCCTTATGAGATGATGTTCGGATTACCCTTCCTTACTGCTCAACATGAAACAGCCACTTATGAAGTAGGAGAAGTAAGTGTCAAAAAATATGTCACCGCAATTGCCAGAACACTTGAAAATTTGCGGCTGAAAGGAATGATCCCTCAAACCACAGCTTTGGAGTTCAAAATTCATAATATCCATTCAGGGGAATGGGTACTAGTAAAAACATGGAAAGAACAATCTTTGACTCCACAATGGGAGGGTCCTTTTCAGGTACTGCTGATGACTGAGGCCGCAATCCAGACCAAGGAACGAGGGTAGATCCATGCCAGCAGAATCAAAGGACCTGTAAAAGAACCTGAAGAGTGGACTGTAATATCCAAACCAGGTGATACCAAATTGATTCTTAAACGGAGACCAGGTGGCAATGAGCTAGAACAATCTAAATAATCCAAGGGATATGCAAAGAATCACACCTAACTGAGAAGTAAAAGCCAAATTTATATCAGTGGCCCCTGGACAAATTCTGGGACATCGTGGAGAAGAATATTCTCACTTCAAACAGGAAGGGTTGGGACTGGATCAAACAGGGAACTCTCATGTTCTGATTCTAGCCTGTGATTTGTATTAAGAAGGGGGAGAATCACAACTTCCATCAGTGCCACATCATATACCCTGTTTGAATCATTCTAACACGGGGCATGCCAACCACGTCAAATATAAGTAATTAATCTAGAGGGAAATTGGCATTTCACACCGTCGACACCCTAGTTGTAAAGGGTGTCAAGCACAAAATCGACCCCCTATCCAGACAAAATCATAAGCAACAAAAGCAATAACTTTGCTCTGCAGATGGGAATTACTAGTGCCTGTTGAATGGGAAACACCTAAGATACGATAAGATACTACAGTTAAAAAGGTGCCAAAAGAAATTTGCCTAAAAGCTACAAAGGAAGTGACAAGGAAATAGAGGGCAAGACCGGGTCGGCCACTGTACTCGCCACCGAGAAGATCCAATACACCTGCTATGGGTTGCAACCTCATAAGCCATGCCGGACCTCTGTTATTCCTTCTTTTGTCACTTCTCCTGGTCCCTTTTGGGACACCGGCAAGACCATGTTACAAATGCTATCGAAAGCTCTACATGGAAAGACACCGGGGCTTCTTTCTTATTACTCATACCCATATCAACAGTCACTGTTATGACTCATCCAAATTGGGTATTTGCATGCATAAGGGAGAAAAATATTGGATTACAGAAAATTTAGGAACAAGTGGAAACAGACTAAGAAGCAATTGTCCAAAAGGAGAAAAATAGATTTGCTCCACAGCTGCCACCAGGGGAACAGTCCAAGATTTGGTAAAAGAGCAAGTGGTAAGTAAAGATACAAAGCCAGCACAGCAACCTCGCCCTATATTCACCTCACCACGCCAGGACCTGTATGCAAAGCTCAAACAACAAAGAGGAAAAAACCCCAAGGTTAGGAAAAAACCTGTTTGTGGAATTGGGGGAGAGGATAGGTAAAGAACTTAACATAACCAACTGTTGGGTATGTGGAGGAGCTTTAATGACAGAAGAATGGCCACGGAAAGGTAGCAGCGTAGGCCCGGTAGAACTCCTTAAATGGAACCGGACAAATATAAGAGGGGGGAACCGACCTGAGGGGTGGATTTTAAGTTCAACAGTGATAGGGGAAGAATGCCTCTGGCGAACTGGGATAAACTTTCTTAATGAAGTAGGAAACACTCCCTGTAAAAGCTATAAAGTGAGTAACAAAACTTCAAGGTGGTGGGTCCCAGAAAAACCAACTTGGTATTGAGCCCAGAAAAAAGGAAAAGACTGTGTATATGATCATGAAGTTGGACTCTTTCAGTGTAATGACACGAGGAAAAATCCTTATTTTGGAATCCCAGAAATAGCCAAATTTGGGGAGAATATAAATCAACAAGAAGGTGATTATTGGAAAGCACCAGATGGCTTCTTTTGGATATGTGGGAAAAGGGCATCCCCAAGACTCCCTTCACATTGGAAAGGGAGTTGTACACTAAGAATCATTCAACCAGGGTTTTTCCTTTTCCCAGAACCAGTGGGAGATCAATTAGGTATACCTCTCTATGAAGACTTCAAAAGAAAGAAAAGAGATTTAATTGGAGGATTCCAAAAATGGAAAGATGAGGAATGGCCCCCTGAACGAATATTAGAAACAGATGGGCCAGCTACCTAAGCACAAGATGGAAGTTGGGGATATCAGACCCCAATTTACATGCTGAATCGTATCATCAGACTCCAAGCTCTTGTAGAAATCATAACCAATGAAACAGCTGGGGCTATGGAATTAATAGTCAGCCAGCAACGCCAAACCAGAGCTGCAATACATCAAAATAGGCTGGCTTTAGACTATTTACTGGCCGAAGAAGGCGGTGTGTGCAGGAAGTTCAATACATCGGACTGTTGTTTAAAAATTGATGACAATGGGGATGCCGTTCTAGATATGGCCAACCAAATCAGAAAAATAGCCCATGTACCAGTCCAAAAATGGGAATCAATGATGTCTGCTAACTGGTGGGATGGCATATTGGGGAAAGAATGGTGGAAGAAGCTAGGTTTCTTCCTCTTATGTGCTACAGCTAGTCTAATATTTCTCCCTTGCTTGATCCCCTGCTTTATTCGGCTAATCACCAGCATAGTTCAAGGCATGCAAGTTGTGGCAATGCCTACTGACCCAAAGTTGGCTATGTCTGGAACAGCACAAAAAATTATGGTATTAAAAAGACAAAGTGATATAAAAGACCCTCTTGAAGAAGCCAAATTGATCTGTGAAAAGAACGAACAGACATTAGAAGCCAAGAAAAAAGAATTATTGCTCAAGCCAAATGATTTATAAAATAGAAAAGGGGGGATTGTTATAAACATATATTATATTAGCTTCTCGCAAAGTATAAAGTAGATATTATATAACGTTAGAAATGCTTTTTGCTGTGTGGATGTAGTTTTCTCTCTTTTTAGCAAGAATGTTAGCAAGTGTGAGCACGTAAGATAACCTCCAAACGAACAGAGGATGAGGCCCGAAAAGCTGCTAATCAACACTTTGTCTAGGGAGCAAAAGGGCCCAAAGGCTACTCCGCCCGGAGAACGGGCGGCCAGGAGAGTCCGGGAGATTTTATCACCACTCTGCCCGGAGAGACGAAGAGGCCCAAAGCTGCAATCAGCCCTGTCTGTCTGGAGAATTAAGAAATCCACCCTACCATCGACTCTTGCCTAGCGGGCCCAACCCCAAGAATCAAGAGAAATAAAACCACAAGGCAGAAGACTACGCACGCTCTAAAAAGGCGGAACCAAGGAGTGGCCATGCAGAACAGCTCCAGGAAAAGTTTTAATATGAATAAAGAACAGACAGTAAAAATGGTATAAAAAGGACTGACCTCTGGCATCAGGTGTGCTCTTGGCAGAGCGCCAAGGCAACTGGCTGTTACCCCGTTGCTTTATTTGATGTGTCTCTTATTGTCTTTATATTAAACCCCTTTAAATTCTCACAGGAGAGTGAACTTCGTTTTTCACAGAGAGAAGTTGTTCCCCCTGACAGCTAAGCTCCAACTACGGTGTCGCTTATGTCCTTCCCAGGACGGGCGGGAAAACGCCTCGGCGCAGCGCAGCGCTGGCCGGGAGCGGCCGGCACGGCACCGAGCGCGCTCCCCACTCCCTCCCGCCCGCGCCGCTGCGGAGACCCCGGGTTCGCCGGAATCGGCCACATGCTGCACGGAGGGCAGCGCGGCAAAGGCGGCCTCCCCTCGTCGCCCGGGGAAGGCCGGCCTCGGATCCCCGCTCTCTCCACCGGCACGGGCAGTGCCAGCAGCCTCTCGCTGTGGCCGCCGCTGGCCGAAAGCCTCGCCGCGCACCGCCCGGCCGGCCCCGCCGCTCCGCGGGGTCACACGGCACCTGCCGTGGGCGGCCGCCGAGCGACAGGAAGCAGAAGCGCTCACCGCCGCGCCGCTCGCCGCCCCGCCCGGGCGCTCCTCTCCTCGCGCTACCACGATGGCGCCGGCCCGCCCCGCCTTCCCCGTCGCCTGCGGCGCAACGCGGCTGCTCCGAGCCACGCAGCACGCGTGCGGCCGGGCCCTGCCGAGCTGCCGGCGGAGCCGGGGCACAGCCCGGGCGGGAGAGCTTCCGGCGAGGCTGGGCGGGCGGCGAGCGCGGCCGAGCGTGAGCGCGCCAGGCGGGCGGCGGGCGGCGGCGCGATGGAGAGCTAGATGGAGGCGGCAGCACCGCGCGGCATAAAATAGCTGATCGTCCGGCAGCCGCCCGCTCCGCAGCCCCTCGGCTGCTGTCGAGAAGGGCCCCGGCCCTGGCCGCGCCGGTGGCGAGGCGGCTCCGCAGCCCGCGGGCAGCCCTGGCGGGGCAGGGGAGCACTGCGGGCAGCCCCGGGGCCGCGCAGCCGTCTGCAACGCGCGGTGGGAGCCGCTGGGAACTATTTTACACGTCCCGGGGGGCTGGAGAGGAGCACGGAGACCACGCGGCAGGTCGCTGCCGTTAGGGAAAATTAATCCACGATGCCTGAGGTTTATATCCGAAAAGGAGACAGAGGAGTCCTGCAACATTCTTCGACTACACGGAGAGTCCATGGGGCTTTTCCCATGGCGTCTGTCAAACGGTTGCGGGATGCAGCCCCCTTTTGATGCCAAGTTCCCGGCCACAGCACCCTCTTCCTTTTCCCCACTGGCTGAGGTATTCGGGAGATACAGACTTCCGGAACTGCCTACTCTATGCGCCCCCCTCTAATATGCACCCCCTTCTTGGCACCGAAAAGAACGAAAAAGAAACCATTCCTAATGCTCTTAAGTCTTTGTTGCCTTGCTCTAGGTTCAGGAATTTAACATGGCCTTGATTAATCAACAGTCTCTGATGATTAGTAACAGTTCTAGAGAACTCCTAGTTTCTTCTGTTACTTCACTAGCCATAACTTCCTAGCCTTGTCTACAGGCCGATTCACACGGTCTCTTTGTAAAGACTCATCCATCTCATTCCTTTTAATCCCTCCTCTTTTTATTTGCTCTGTATTTGTCTTTACAAACCTTAATTACCATGGATTTAATTTTTTCTTCTGGAGTCTTCTTGGGTTTTGCTATTATTTGCAGTGACATTCTTTTCTGTCCTTTTGTAGTCATTTCTGGATCAGGTAGGCATGGCTGCTAGCGGCATCCCCTTGAGCACCTGCTGAAAGAGCTGCAGCCAGCATGGTGTCACGCATGGTAAAAAGATGAGAATTGCTATAGCATATAAGAGGAGAAATCGTATTCATTTAGCCCATAGCTGGCCAGTTAACTATGAAAATATGTCCCATTCCCATCCTTTCAACATTTGGACAGGTCCACGAGCTGACGTTATTTCCTTTGTTATTTGTTTGACCACTTTTCCTCTGTCATCTGCTTGCAAACAGCAGCTCGAGTCATTTAATTTCCCACAAACTCCTCCTTCTTCTGCTAACAGATAATCTAATACCATCCAATGTTGAAATACCGCTTTCCTCATTTAAGTGGGTTGCTCAGCAAAAAGGTCAAGAGCTGTGGCTGGCTGGTTGGTAATTATTTCCGAGACAGCTTGTAACCTAATTATCTCCTTCAAATGATAAGTGGGTTCCCAGGCATCTGGGATTAATTCCTTAGGTTTCCAAGGGGCTGGTCCATCGTGTTGGGTAACTTGTTCTGTTGGCCGTTCATCATTTCCCCGTTTTGGGGTGCTTCCTCCAGCCAGGGCTGCATCAGCTGACTGCTTTTCTCTAATTAAATCATCACAGATTTTGATTCCTAAGCGATTTCCCAGAACTTGTAGTAGCAAAAAGAACAACAGTCTACTAAATATACCATATCCCTGACCAGTTTGGAGGTAACCTGAGCTAAGCATGGCCACAAATCCAATACTGTCCTTTCAAAGCCCGTGTTCCATTAGCAAAGGAACCTACCCATGGTCATCAATTGGTGGCTCAAAATACAGCAGGATTCCCGGGCCTAACGGTCCCCCAACAAGAGTTGCCCCACCATAAGGGTCCCAGCATTTGCATTTCCAAGCTCCCGCACAGGGTTCCCACCTACATTTACATCTGCAAGCTGCTTGGTTGGATTTGGAGCAGAACTCACTAAAAGGCTTTGAGTTCCAATCCGGTGTGGCCATTCCCACTGATAATCACAAACAACATGTCTTCTACTTGCGGAATTTTTGTGGGGACTGCTCAAAAACAGGTGGTCAAAAAAACCCCTTGTCCCTCCCCATTGCTTTACAGGCTTCCAAATATTTTTGGCAAGTGTGATAAGAACGCCTTACGCAGCTACTGTTAGTGAGCCGAACAGGTATTTGATTGCATTTGCCTTGATATTTGGAACAATTGGAAGGAGGGCAATTGGGGGTCCAAACCCAGTTGTTCAAGCCCAGAGGGAAAGTCAATTGACAGTTGCCTTTTCCTACATAGACATGCCCTATCCTATTTAGGCAATAAGTGCCTGTTGGAGAAGAATGAAGTGGCCATGAACTTCCTTCTTTGGCCCCAAATCCCATCCCACTGTGGCCCTCACATTGACCCACCATTTAGGTTCAGCTGGGCTAGCCAACTATGGCCACTCTTCAGATCCTCCTGGCCCTCCACAGAGCCAGCAATTGCTAAGGTTAAAAACTTTTGCTACTTCTTCTCCTAAGGCTGCAAATTGATTCTCCCACTCCTGGCCTAAACTCAGCTGACCATATCAAAGTAGAATTAGTAAGGAAAATGTTTTAATAGTGTCATCTAATTAGCTAGTCTAATTTTCCCGTTGTCTTCTGCAGCACCTGTGGCAATTGAAGACACAGAAACCACTTAACGTAACAAAATGGCCACAAGTATTAGCCCCCAAGTGAGTGGAGATTCTAGAGGAGGGATGCCTATACAGTCTATTTCAGCAGACGGTCTGAAGGTAGGACTGCGGGGCTTCTTCCGATGTCGAAGCACTGCCTACTGCTCCGGCCCACTCCTGCAGAGTGTCAGTCACGGCCTCCCGGCCTTCTCCTCCAGCTGAGATGTGCAAATCTCCGAGGCTTCAGAGACCTTGACCCGAGAGGGACGGGTTCACCTGTGTTCAGCTTACTTGACGGCTGTTTTCTGTCGTCAGTGACACTTGGAATGGGCCACGCCATTTCACCAGCACTGGCGCTTCTTTCTACTCCTTAACTAGGACTCAATCTCCTGGTTGGATGTTACAAGCAACAAAGTCCAAAGGCCGGACTTGTGCCGGCTGAGCTTCCTGTTGAAGGGGTTTCACAAGAAGCAGGATCCTGGCCACAGATGGTTTTAAATATACATCACTTGCCTCTACCCCCCCCCCCCCCCCCCCCACTAGGTGGAGACTTACCAGGGCAATTGCAAACAACGATTGAAAGGGAGATAACTGAATCTCTCTTCTGGGTTGGGCGCTCATTCTCACCAAAGCCAATGTCCAGAGCCCTACCCATGGCATCTTGGTTTCTATTACCAGCTTCAAAAGGTGTTTATTTCTCTCTTCATTGTTTTCTACCCGAGCCGAGCTCTGGGGGTGCCAGGGCCTATGGAGGTTCCATTGTGTTCCTAAAGAAGCCAAAACCCCTTGAAGGATCTTTCCTGCAAAATGAGTTCCCCTATCTGAATCTATTGCTTCTACAATGCTGTATCTTGGAATGATTTGTTCCAAAAATGCCTTAAGAACTGATCCTGTCATTACTGAAGTAGTTGGAAATACTTCTGGCCACCTTGCTAGCTGACATACGATTACCAGAAGATATTAAGCCTTGCCACTTGGGGCATCTCCGGAAAATCCACCTGGCATCTTTGGAAGGGCCATGCAGCCCAAGGCCTCCCTCCCCTAGCAAGTTACTTTGTAACTTGGCTGTTGGCTTTAGCACAGATCAAGCAACCTTCAACAGCTCCTTTTGCCAGTCTAAAAAGACCCCCAGCAACATACATCATGAGATAGGCTTCTGCCAATCCTCAGGAAGTGCAAGGACTCTCTTAATGGAGTTGCTTTAATATTGGTAGGGCCAAAGGTTCTGGTATCTCTTGTTTGCCATCCCTTGGAAACCAATTCTTGCCTTTTTTCTCTGCCACACGACTTTTAACTGTATGTCAAACTGCTGTGGTAGAAAAGACAGCTTCCTGGGCAGTGATGGAGTCACGGGGAGCAAAGGGGGCATCTTGGAGAGTTCTGGCAGAAGTGTGGCTTTCTGAGTTTCTTCATCCACCAAAAAGGAGACAGAGGAGTCCTGTAACATTCTTCAACTCCAGGGAGAGGCCATGAGGCTTTTGCCATGGAGTCTCTCAAATGATTGCGGGATGCAGCCCCCTTCTGATGTTAAGTTCCTGGCAACAGCACCCTCTGAGGTACTCGGGAATTACAGACTTCCGGAACTGCCTACTCTATGCCCCCCTCTAATATGCACTCCCCTTTTGGAATGGAAAAGGAAGAAAACCAAACTATTCCTAATGCTGGGAAGTCTTTGCTGCCTTGCTCTAGGTTCAGGAATTTAGCAGGGCCTTGGCTGAGCAACAGTCTCTGTTGATTAGTAACAGTTTCTAGAACGAATACTTTCTTCTGTTACTTCCCCCCCTGTAAATTCCTAGCCTTGTCTAAGGAGAGATTCACACGGTCTCTTTGTAAAGACACATCTATCTTACTCCTTTCACTCCCACACCTTCCTTGCGGTGGAACGGCACTCCCCGGCACAGCACCTGGCACAAAACCCCCGTATACGCACACACACACCTGCACGTACCCTGCACTCCACTGCACACACACACACACACACACACACACACACATCTCCCGCACACTAACACCCCCTCCACATCCCCACCATGCTACTTGCAGTGGCCCCGCCCCTGCCATCCCCACCGGCTGGCAGCACCCACTCCTCGCATGCTTCCCCATGCCTTGCATTTCCTTGCTGCCCCCTCTGTAGCCTTCCCTCAACCTGCCTTTTCTCCCCTGCCTTGCACTGACTTGCTCACCCATCCCCCACCTGACTTCCTTTCACATTCGTCAAGGTCTGGCCTCATCTTTCCTTTTCCTTCTAGGACCCTCATTGCCTTGCCTCACCTCGCAAAGCCACCACTTGCCTTGCCTTGCTCTTGAACCCCTCCCTTGCCTTGCATGACCTTGCTCACCCCTCCCCCACCTGGAATTCAACACCCCTTTTCAATGACATTTCTGGGCCTTGCCCTGCCCTTTCTGCTCCTCCGAGGAATCTCAAAGTTCTCAAGCATCTCCGGTGTTTCAGGATCCCATGAGAGGAAGACCAGGGGAGGACGCATGTTGCCACACTCATCTCTGTGGGCAGCCTTTGTCTGGGAGCAATCCTTGCATGTCTTGAACCTTGGAGGGGCAATTCACATTTTGCCCTTGAGCTCGGGGACCAGAAAGAGAGTTCTTTTGCATACAAGGGAAAGCAGGTAGCTCAAGTCTTTTAGGTACAGAGGAGAGATGACCCACGCGGGATCAAGGCCACACAGAGCACTTGGTCCTGGCCACTTTTGTGTACCAGCAGTCCTTGAATGTACTTCTCACCTGCCTTGCCTGGCCTTGCCTTGGCAACACAACAGTTGCCTTGCCTTGCCCTGTTAGCCCTCTGTAGCCTTGCATTCCTTTGCAGGGCCCTGCCCCGCACATGACCTGCCTACTGTTTTCCTCCAGGGCCTTGGCTTGCTGAGCCCTTCCTGTTTCTGCCTGGCCTTCCCATCAGTGGCCCTTCCTTCCTACAGCCAGCCTTGCCTCTAACTTCTGGACCTTCTCTTGCCTACCACTCCATTTGCTTTCCCCTCACTGCTCTGGCCTTGCCTACCTCTCCCTTGACTTGCCCACAATTGCCTGCACTTGGTTTGCAGCGCCTTGCCTGCATGGAAGGCAAGGGAAAGAGTGGAAGGCCGGGCAAAGCAAAGCCAGCAAGTTGTAGGCAGTGCGAGGCAAAGCAGACGCAGGCAAAGGAAGCAGAGCAAGGGTACCTTAAGAAGAACTAGACAAGGCAAGGCCAAGAGACTCGGAGAGCCTTTCCTTGGGAAGGCAAGGACATAGTGCCAGTGTTGCTAGGGCAGATGTTAAGGTACTGTGGGGAGGAATAGTCCAGCAAGACATTTCTCTTCTGGCCCCTGTGCGTGTGGGGGCAATTGTTGGACGTATTCAATACTGGAGGTGGATCAGTCGCTGGATGTGTTGTATTTTGGAGGAGGGGATGCCGTTTCTTTGGAGATGGGCTTGTAGTTGCTCTCTTTGGCAAGGAAGGCAGGTTTGGATGTGCACATCAGGTACTCCTAGGGATTTTAAAGGCTTTTCCCAACAGGCAGAGCTCTCTCTGGGTTCGAGCTGTTGAGCTGTCAGCGGGAATGCAAAGGCCAAGCTCTTAAGCTATTTGTCCTGGTGCCTTCAGTGTGTGAGCAGTCCCTGGTGCCGTTGCCTTTGGATCCTGACTCTGGGAGAGGGAAGGCTTAGGATGGTACCTAGAGCTGAGAAGGAGAGTGCTGAGAACACTGTGTGTGCTGCTAGTTTGAGGGGTGCAGGTGAAGTTGTAGGCAGCAAGATCTTCCTCAGCTGGCACTGTTTTGAGCCCTGTTTTTGCCAGATGGTTTCAAGCTGGTGGGCGGAATCTGCGAGAGGGAAAAGATTTGTTTGGGCCAAAGAGGTGTGGTGTAAAGAAGAGTGTGCTCTTGGAAGGGGAAGATGAGGGCAATCTTTTTGTCCTGACACCGTTGATTTGAGTGCAGGGCCGTTTGCAAGTTGCCTCTGTCTGCCCTTGGGGTGGTTTCGAGCTGGGCCAGGTGCTTGGCCTTCTTTTGCAAGTCTGCAGCGCCATCGTGTGGTTGTTTCCATGAGCGCTGACAGTGCCCGGCAAAAAGCTCTTGGCTGGCGCGGCCCCAGTCGTGTGGAAGCAGTTGGTGGAAGAGCTCTGCTGTGCATCCTGCCTCTTGGAGACATAAAAGGATGTAACCCTGCGCGTAGCGGGGAAGCAAGACGAATCTTTTCATTGTTGGCTGAGCAGTTTCCAAGCGGCAAAAGTAAAGGCACTTTCAGCACGGCCTCTTTCTTTCAGAACCTTTTCTGTGCCATCATGAACATGCTCAACATGCCACTCGCACCCGCTGAACTGCATCAAAGGCTCTGGAGATAGGCACTTTCCTTCAAGCTCTCTGTAGCATCGTACCCTCCACCTCTGGCGGATCCCAAAGCCCTTCCAAACATCCAGCAGCTGCACGCAGAGAACAAGTGCTAGAACAAGGCGTTGGCCTTCCTAGTCCTTTTAAAGTCTGTGAACTAGGCGAAACATTCCAGTGAGCAGCACTTTCCTTCGCAACTATATCTAGAGCATCATCACATTCTCTCCAAGTGGGTAAGTCCACCCTTGCAGCGCAGCGTTTGCAGCCACAGTTCGGACTGAGAGATAGGCCAGGTGAGAAAGCATTTCTTGACTATCCCTCTTCTCTGGAAGACTTGATACTCGCAGCGCGACCACACACCTTCAGTGTGGCCAGGTTCAAGCAGCTAGAGCTCCCAGAGATGGGAGAGTCAGGAGAGAAGACGTTCCAAAAGTACCGTGTACTTACAGCAGCATTAAAACTGTGCACAGCAGTCTGCAGCACTGTAGACTGCGGCTTCTCCGACAGACGAGCCATCCCATTGTTGCCTCTCGCAGCCTGCTTGCTAGCTGCTCTCCTGAAGAAAAGAACTAGAAGAAAAAGCCAATGCTGGGCTGCACCTTCCCCTTGCCTTACGTAAAGCCACCTAAACTCCCCCCTGCACTCTCTATTTCCCCTCTCCTTGGAAGCAACCACTGTGTTTGCTGCATCTCGAAGCCTAAAGTTAAGCGCCAGTGGTTTTGGGGATGGTTGGAAGAGGGATAAGTAGTAGCACAAGGAAGTAGTTGTCGTTGAACTTCCTCCTTCTCAGTGCTAACGTGAATTGGGCAGGCAGGCGAGTGCCAGCAACGCTCCTTTCTCAGTTTGTACGCTGCGGACACGAGTCCGGTGCTCTGCGCCTTCGTTCGGCCTCTTTAGTACCCATGTCGCTCTTTCATTCAGCCGGAGTCGAAGCGTGGTCTGCTTCTCGCCCAGAGAGCACGGTGCCGGCAGCGAAATGCCCCAGCCGACTGCTTCTGCCGACACACGCCTGGTCTATGCACTTTCCCTCGCAGCGACATACAGCAACACTTTCGGTCTTTTCTTGTCGTCCAAATGCAAAGGGAAAGAGTCTCAGCTCCGTCTGGCACAGTTTTAGGTCAACAAGCTTACCCGGAGCTTACCCGCGACGCGTGGAAACTTGTGTTTGCACCACATTCAAGTGGTTGCCGTCTTTCCTTTACAGCCTGCAGAGCACCGTCAGACCGCGGTGCTCTCTGCACCTGCCTTCTCAGTTCTAAGTACCACCGCGCCCCTTAAAGCCTTGCAGGAAGCAAAGACACGGATAGTCATCTCGCAGAGAAGAACGTGGAAGGACGAAAGGATGTTCTTCCTTTCTCCTGCTTCTTGCCTGAATTGTGGTGCTGTATTGAAAGTCTTGGCTAGCGAAAAGCTCATCCAGCAAGTGCCTCATTCCTGACGCATCTCGCTGAGCGAGAGTTTCACGAAGAGTTTAGACTCTGGAAACAGCAAGAAAATGATTGTACGTCGAGCTGAGGAAAATCCGTGCACAGCACACTGTGGATGCGTGCAGTGTTCGCGCTGAAGAGCGCCAAAACGCAAAGCCATCGCTGGGCTTCAGTTCTGTCCAGACCGCAGAAGGCAAAGAACGAAGCAACTGGGCACCGCGTTAACGTACTCAGTGGACCGAATTTCAAATGTCCAGCCAAAAGCTGCTTCATAAGCAGATTCAGCTGAGAATGCTCTGGCTGCTTCACAAAGTAAGGCGCAGCCGTTTCCATTCATCACACTACCTGGCCAGAAGCAGTATCCTACACCTTCAATGCTGCAGCGTCCATGCAGCTGGAGCACACGCAGTAGGACGCGTCGAGATAGAAGGCGGTCTTCAAGTACCCCCTTCTCCAAGCAGCCTTGAAACTGAGCACAACACACTGCGGCTCGGGAGCTTCCTTCTCAGATAGACGTACCGTCACGTTATTCACTCTCGCAGCTCCGTTGCCCACTTGCAGCAGCTGCTACCAAAGCAAAATGCTCCAGAAGTAAAAAAGCACTGCCGGGCTGTACTTTCGCCTTGCCGCACGTGAAGCACCATAAACTGTCCGCTGTACTCTGTATTTCCCTTCTCCGCCGCATCTACCACTGTCATCTCTGCATCTCGAAGCATAAAGCTCGGCACAATTCCTCCCAGGGAAAGCTGGAAGAGAAATAGGTAGCAGCACAAGTAGCTGCAAGTGGAACTTTCTGTTTTAAAACGCTAACGTGAATCCGGAAACAAGCGAGTAACAGCCGGGCTTCCTCTTGCAGCCTGTGCGATGCGCACACCAGCTCGGTGCTCTGCCCTCATTCTTTAATGCTCTTCGTACCATGTCGCGCTTTCATTCTGCCGGAGTCGAAGCGTCGTCTACTTCTCGCCCAGAGAGCACGTTGCCAGCGGAGAAAGGCTCCAGAAAAACGCTCCAGGCTGCTGATCGTTCCCAAACACACCAGGGCTATGCACTTTTCCTTCGCAGCGCTAAGTAGCATCGCATTCTGTTTGCATTGGAGCCGGAATGTAAAGGGAAAGATTCTCGGCTACGTCTCACTCAGCGCCCAGTTTTAGGTCACCAAGCTTACCCGGAGCTTACCCGCGACGCGTGGAAATTGGTATTTGAACCACATTCAAGTGGTAGCTTTCTTTTCTTTAAGCCTGCAGAGCGCCGTCAGATCGCGGTGCTCTCTGCACCTGCCTTCTCCCTTCCAAGTACCACCGCGCACCTTACAGCCTCGCAGGGAGCAAAGACGTGGAGAGATGTCTCGCAGAGAAGATCGTGCAAAGACGAAAAGATGTTCTTCTTTGCTCTTCCTCGTCGCCCAGATTGTGGTGCTCTACTGAAAGCGTGGGCTAACGAATGGCTAATCTAGCATGTGCTTCCCTTCTAATGCATTTCGTTGAGCGAGAGCTGAGGAAAATCCTTGCACTGTACACTATGGATGCATGCAGTAGACACGCAGAAGAGCGGCACAGCTCATAACCATCGCACACTCCAGCCCAGAGCTCTGGGGCTGCGTTCTTCTCAATTTCCGGCGCTGGACAGAACTGAGACATTGAGCTTTGGCTCTCTTTAGTGTGTGTACTGCACGCATCCAGAGCGCGCTGTGCACAGATTCTCCTCAGCGCTACGTGCAAGCACAGACTTTCTGCTTCGCAGAGCCCAACTGTCCGCCGAAGCTCTCGCTCAGAGAAATGTGTCAGGAGAGAAGCACTTGCTGGATTAGCCTTACACTGGCCAACAGTTCCAAAGAAGCACCATAGTCTTCTTGCGAGAAAGGATAATAAAACACATGTATTGTCCCAGCAAAGTTCTCTGTGCGAGCCGAAGCCGAGAATCTTTCCCTTAAGATTAAGGCCATAACGCAGACAGCATTTTGTGCCACTTAACGCTGAGAGGGATAGCCCAGGTGTGTTTCGGCAGAGGCAGAAGCCCGGAGCATTTCTCTGCCGGCACCGTGCTCTCCGGGCGAGAAGTAGACGACGCTTCGACTCCGGCAGAATGAAAAGCGCGACATGGTACGAAGAGCATACGAATGAGGGCGCAGAGCACCGAGCTGGTGTGCGCATCGCACAGGCTGCAAGAAGAAGCGTGGCTGCCGCTCGCTTCTTTTCGGATTCACGTTAGCAGTTGAAAACAAAAGTTCCACTTGCAGCTACTTGTGCTGCTACCTATTTCTCTTCCAGCTTTCCCTGGGAAGAATTGTGCCGAGCTTTATGCTTCGAGATGCAGAGATGACAGTGGTAGATGCGGCGGAGAAGGGAAATAAAGAGTACAGCGGACAGTTTATGGTGCTTCACGTGCGGCAAGGCGAAAGTACAGCCCGGCAGTGCTTTTTTACTTCTGGAGCATTTTGCTTTGGTAGCAGCTGCTGCAAGTGGGCAACGGAGCTGCGAGAGTGAATAACGTGACGGTACGTCTATCTGAGAAGGAAGCTCCCGAGCCGCAGTGTGTTGTGCTCAGTTTCAAGGCTGCTTGGAGGAGGGGGGTACTTGAAGACCGCCTTCTAGCTCGACGCGTCCTACTGCGTGTGCTCCAGCTGCATGGACGCTGCAGCATTGAAGGTGTAGGATACTGCTTCTGGCCAGGTAGTGTGATGAATGGAAACGGCTGCGCCTTACTTTGTGAAGCAGCCAGAGCATTCTCAGCTGAATCTGCTTATGAAGCAGCTTTTGGCTGGACATTTGAAATTCGGTCCACTGAGTACGTTAACGCGGTGCCCAGCTGCTTCGTTCTTCGCCTTCTGCGGTCTGGACAGAACTGAAGCCCAGCGATGGCTTTGAGTTTTGCCGCTCTTCAGCATGTGTACTGCACGCATCCACAGTGTGCTGTGCAAGGATTTTCCTCAGCTCTCCCTCAGCGAAATGCATCAGGTGAGAAACACTTGCTGGATCAGCCTTTCGCTGGCCAAGGCTTTTAATACAGCACCACAATCTGGGCGACAAGGAGGAGAAAGGAAGAACATCTTTTCGTCTTTGCACGTTCTTCTCTGCGAGACGACTATCCGCGCCTTTGCTTCCTGCAAGGCTATATTGTGCGCAGTGGTACTTGGAAGGGAGAAGGCAGGTGCAGAGAGCACCGCGATCTGACGGCGCTCTGCAGGCTGTAAAGGAAAGAGGGCTGCCACTGGAATGTGTGCAAACACAAGTTTCCACGAGTCGCGGGCAAGCTCTGGGCGTGCTTGTTGACCTAAAACTGTTCTCTGTGCCCGACATTGCTGAGAATCTTTCCCCTTACATTTGGACGACAAGAAAAGACCGAAAGTGCTGCTGTATGTCGCTGCGAGAAAAGTGCATAGCCCTGGTGTGTTTCGGAAGGGCGGTCGGCTGGGGCATTTCTCTTCCGGCACCGTGCTCTCCGGGCGAGAAGTAGACGACGCTTCGACTCCGGCAGAATGAAAAGCGCGACATGGTACGAAGAGCATACGAATGAGGGCGCAGAGCACCGAGCTGGTGTGCGCATCGCACAGGCTGCAAGAAGAAGCGTGGCTGCCGCTCGCTTCTTTTCGGATTCACGTTAGCAGTTGAGAACAAAAGTTCCACTTGCAGCTACTTGTGCTGCTACCTATTTCTCTTCCAGCTTTCCCTGGGAAGAATTGTGCCGAGCTTTATGCTTCGAGATGCAGAGATGACAGTGGTAGATGCGGCGGAGAAGGGAAATAAAGAGTACAGCGGACAGTTTATGGTGCTTCACGTGCGGCAAGGCGAAAGTACAGCCCGGCAGTGCTTTTTACTTCTGGAGCATTTTGCTTTGGTAGCAGCTGCTGCAAGTGGGCAACGGAGCTGCGAGAGTGAATAACGTGACGGCACATCTATCTGAGAAGGAAGCTCCCGAGCCGCAGTGTGTTGTGCCCAGTTTCAAGGCTGCTTGGAGGAGGGGGGTACTTGAAGAACGCCTTCTATCTCGACGCGTCCTACTGCGTGTGCTCCAGCTGCATGGACGCTGCAGCATTGAAGGTGTAGGATACTGCTTCTGGCCAGGTAGTGTGATGAATGGAAACGGCTGCGCCTTACTTTGTGAAGCAGCCAGAGCATTCTCAGCTGAATCTGCTTATGAAGCAGCTTTTGGCTGGACATTTGAAATTCGGTCCACTGAGTACGTTAACGCGGTGCCCAGCTGCTTCGTTCTTCGCCTTCTGCGGTCTGGACAGAACTGAAGCCCAGCGATGACTTTTAGCTGTGGCTCTCTTCAGCATGTGTACTGCACGCATCCGCAGTGTGCTGTGCAAGGATTTTCCTCAGCTCTCCCTCAGCGAAATGCATCAGGTGAGAAACACTTGCTGGATCAGCCTTTCGCTGGCCAAGGCTTTTAATACAGCACCACAATCTGGGCGACAAGGAGGAGAAAGGAAGAACATCTTTTCGTCTTTACACGTTCTTCTGAGCGACATGACTATCCGCGTCTTTGCTTCCTGCAAGGCTGTATTGTGCGCGGCGGTATTGGAACTGAGAAGGCAGGTGCAGAGAGCACCATGATCTGACGGCGTTCTGCAGCCTGTAAAGGAAAGACGGCTACCACTTGAATGTGGTGCAAACACAAGTTTCCACGCGTCGAGGGCAAGCTCTGGGCGTGCTGGTTGACCTAAAACTGTTCTCTGGGCGGGACATAGCAGAGAATCTTTCCCTTTCCATTTGGACGACAAGAAAGACCGAAAGTGCTGCTGTATGTCGCTGCGAGGGAAAGTGCATAGACCAGGCGTGTGTCGGCAGAAGCAGTCGGCTGGGGCATTTCTCTTCCGGCACCGTGCTCTCTGGGCGAGAAGTAGACGACGCTTCGACTCCGGCTGAATGAAAGAGCGACATGGGTACTAAAGAGGCCGAACGAAGGCGCAGAGCACCGGACTCGTGTCCGCAGCGTACAAACTGAGAAAGGAGCGTGGCTAGCACTCGCCTGCCTGCCCAATTCACGTTAGCACTGAGAAGGAGGAAGTTCAACGACAACTACTTCCTTGTGCTACTACTTATCCCTCTTCCAACCATCCCCAAAACCACTGGCGCTTAACTTTAGGCTTCGAGATGCAGCAAACACAGTGGTTGCTTCCAAGGAGAGGGGAAGTAGAGAGTGCAGCGGGGAGTTTAGGTGGCTTTACGTAAGGCAAGGGGAAGGTGCAGCCCAGCATTGGCTTTTTCTTCTAGTTCTTTTCTTCAGGAGAGCAGCTAGCAAGCAGGCTGCGAGAGGCAACAATGGGATGGCTCGTCTGTCGGAGAAGCCGCAGTCTACAGTGCTGCAGACTGCTGTGCACAGTTTTAATGCTGCTGTAAGTACACGGTACTTTTGGAACGTCTTCTCTCCTGACTCTCCCATCTCTGGGAGCTCTAGCTGCTTGAACCTGGCCACACTGAAGGTGTGTGGACGTGGTCGCGCTGCGAGTATCAAGTCTTCCAGAGAAGAGGGATAGTCAAGAAATGCTTTCTCACCTGGCCTATCTCTCAGTCCGAACTGTGGCTGCAAACGCTGCGCTGCAAGGGTGGACTTACCCACTTGGAGAGAATGTGATGATGCTCTAGATATAGTTGCGAAGGAAAGTGCTGCTCACTGGAATGTTTCGCCTAGTTCACAGACTTTAAAAGGACTAGGAAGGCCAACGCCTTGTTCTAGCACTTGTTCTCTGCGTGCAGCTGCTGGATGTTTGGAAGGGCTTTGGGATCCGCCAGAGGTGGAGGGTAGGATGCTACAGAGAGCTTGAAGGAAAGTGCCTATCTCCAGAGCCTTTGATGCAGTTCAGCGGGTGCGAGTGGCATGTTGAGCATGTTCATGATGGCACAGAAAAGGTTCTGAAAGAAAGAGGCCGTGCTGAAAGTGCCTTTACTTTTGCCGCTTGGAAACTGCTCAGCCAACAATGAAAAGATTCGTCTTGCTTCCCCGCTACGCGCAGGGTTGCATCCTTTTATGTCTCCAAGAGGCAGGATGCACAGCGGAGCTCTTCCTCCAACTGCTTCCACACGACTGGGGCCGCGCCAGCCAAGCGCTTTTTGCCGGGCACTGTCAGCGCTCATGGAAACAACCACACGATGGCGCTGCAGACTTGCAAAAGAAGGCCAAGCACCTGGCCCAGCTCGAAACCACCCCAAGGGCAGACAGAGGCAACTTGCAAACGGCCCTGCTCTCAAATCAACGGTGTCAGGACAAAAAGATTGCCCTCATCTTCCCCTTCCAAGAGCACACTCTTCTTTACACCACACCTCTTTGTGTGGTGTAACAAATCTTTTCCCTCTCGCAGATTCCGCCCACCAACTTGAAACCATCTGGCAAAAACAGGGCTCAAAACAGTGCCAGCTGAGGAAGATCTTGCTGCCTACAACTTCACCTGCACCCCTCAAACTAGCAGCACACACGCTGTTCTCAGCACTCTCCTTCTCAGCTCTAGGTACCATCCTAAGCCTTCCCTCTCCCAGAGTCAGGATCCAAAGGCAACGGCACCAGGGACTGCTCACACACTGAAGGCACCAGGACAAATAGCTTAAGAGCTTGGCCTTTGCATTCCCGCTGACAGCTCAACAGCTCGAACCCAGAGAGAGCTCTGCCTGTTGGGAAAAGCCTTTAAAATCCCTAGGAGTACCTGATGTGCACATCCAAACCTGCCTTCCTTGCCAAAGAGAGCAACTACAAGCCCATCTCCAAAGAAACGGCATCCCCTCCTCCAAAATACAACACATCCAGCGACTGATCCGCCTCCAGTATTGAATATGTCCAACAATTGCCCCCACACGCACAGGGGCCAGAAGAGAAATGTCTTGCTGGACTATTCCTCCCCACAGTACCTTAACATCTGCTCCAGCAACACTGGCACTATGTCCTTGCCTTCCCAAGGAAAGGCACTCCGAGTCTCTTGGCCTTGCCTTGTCTAGTTCTTCTTAAGGTACCCTTGCTCTGCTTCCTTTGCCTACGTCTGCCTTGCCTCGCACTGCCTACAACTTGCTGGCTTTGCTTTGCCCGGCCTACCACTCTTTCCCTTGCCTTCCATGCAGGCAAGGCGCTGCAAACCGAGTGCAGGCAATTGTGGGCAAGTCAAGGGAGAGGTAGGCAAGGCCAGAGCAGTGAGGGGAAAGCAAATGGAGTGGTAGGCAAGAGAAGGCCCAGAAGTTAGAGGCAAGGCTGGCTGTAGGAAGGAAGGGCCACTGATGGGAAGGCCAGGCAGAAACAGGAAGGGCTCAGCAAGCCAAGGCCCTGGAGGAAAACAGTAGGCAGGTCATGTGCTGGGCATGGCCGTGCAAAGGAATGCAAGGCTCCAGAGGGCTAGCAGGGCAAGGCAAGGCAACTGTTGTGTTGCCAAGGCAAGGCCAGGCAAGGCAGGTGAGAAGTACATTCAAGGACTGCTGGTACACAAAAGTGGCCAGGACCAAGTGCTCTGTGTGGCCTTGATCCCGCGTGGGTCATCTCTCCTCTGTACCTAAAAGACTTGAGCTACCTGCTTGCCCTTGTATGCAAAAGAACTCTCTTTCTGGTCCCCGAGCTCAAGGGCAAAATGTGAATTGCCCCTCCAAGGTTCAAGACATGCAAGGATTGCTCCCAGACAAAGGCTGCCCACAGAGATGAGTGTGGCAACATGCGTCCTCCCCTGGTCTTCCTCTCATGGGATCCTGAAACACCAGAGATGCTTGAGAGCTTTGAGATTCCTCGGAGGAGCAGAAAGGGCAGGGCAAGGCCCAGAAATGTCATTGAAAAGGGGTGTTGAATTCCAGGTGGGGGAGGGGTGAGCAAGGTCATGCAAGGCAAGGGAGGGGTTCAAGGGCAAGGCAAGGCAAGTGGTGGCTTTGCGAGGCGAGGCAAGGCAATGAGGGTCCTAGAAGGAAAAGGAAAGATGAGGCCAGACCTAGACGAATGTGAAAGGAAGTCAGGTGGGGGATGGGTGAGCAAGTCAGTGCAAGGCAGGGGAGAAAAGGCAGGTTGAGGGAAGGCTACAGAGGGGGCAGCAAGGAAATGCAAGGCATGGGGAAGCATGCGAGGAGTGGGTGCTGCCAGCCGGCGGGGATGGCAGGGGCGGGGCCACTGCAAGTAGCATGGTGGGGATGTGGAGGGGGTGTTAGTGTGCGGGAGGTGTGTGTGTGTGTGTGTGTGCAGTGGAGTGCAGGGTAAGTGCAGGTGTGTGTGTGCGTATACGGGGGTTTTGTGCCAGGTGCTGTGCCGGGGAGAGCCGTTCCACCGCAAGGAAGGTGTGGGAGTGAAAGGAGTAAGATAGATGTGTCTTTACAAAGAGACCGTGTGAATCTCTCCTTAGACAAGGCTAGGAATTTACAGGGAGGGAAGTAACAGAAGAAAGTATTCGTTCTAGAAACTGTTACTAATCAACAGAGACTGTTGCTCAGCCAAGGCCCTGCTAAATTCCCGAACCTAGAGCAAGGCAGCAAAGACTTCCCAGCATTAGGAATAGTTTGGTTTTCTTCCTTTTCCATTCCAAAAGGGGAGTGCATATTAGAGGGGGGCATAGAGTAGGCAGTTCCGGAAGTCTGTAATTCCCGAGTACCTCAGAGGGTGCTGTTGCCAGGAACTTAGCATCAGAAGGGGGCTGCATCCCGCAATCATTTGAGAGACTCCATGGCAAAAGCCCCATGGCCTCTCCCTGGAGTTGAAGAATGTTACAGGACTCCTCTGTCTCCTTTTTGGTGGATGAAGAAACTCAGAAAGCCACACTTCTGCCAGAACTCTCCAAGATGCCCCCTTTGCTCCCCGTGACTCCATCACTGCCCAGGAAGCTGTCTTTTCTACCACAGCAGTTTGACATACAGTTAAAAGTCGTGTGGCAGAGAAAAAAGGCAAGAATTGGTTTCCAAGGGATGGCAAACAAGAGATACCAGAACCTTTGGCCCTACCAATATTAAAGCAACTCCATTAAGAGAGTTCTTGCACTTCCTGAGGATTGGCAGAAGCCTATCTCATGATGTATGTTGCTGGGGGTCTTTTTAGACTGGCAAAAGGAGCTGTTGAAGGTTGCTTGATCTGTGCTAAAGCCAACAGCCAAGTTACAAAGTAACTTGCTAGGGGAGGGAGGCCTTGGGCTGCATGGCCCTTCCAAAGATGCCAGGTGGATTTTCCGGAGATGCCCCAAGTGGCAAGGCTTAATATCTTCTGGTAATCGTATGTCAGCTAGCAAGGTGGCCAGAAGTATTTCCAACTACTTCAGTAATGACAGGATCTGTTCTTAAGGCATTTTTGGAACAAATCATTCCAAGATACAGCATTGTAGAAGCAATAGATTCAGATAGGGGAACTCATTTTGCAGGAAAGATCCTTCAAGGGGTTTTGGCTTCTTTAGGAACACAATGGAACCTCCATAGGCCCTGGCACCCCCAGAGCTCGGCTCGGGTAGAAAACAATGAAGAGAGAAATAAACACCTTTTGAAGCTGGTAATAGAAACCAAGATGCCATGGGTAGGGCTTTGGACATTGGCTTTGGTGAGAATGAGGGCCCAACCCAGAAGAGAGATTCAGTTATCTCCCTTTCAATCGTTGTTTGCAATTGCCCTCCTGGTAAGTCTCCACCCAGTGGGGGGGGTAGAGGCAAGTGATGCATTTTTAAAACCATCTGTGGCCAGGATCCTGCTTCTTGTGAAACCCCTTCAACAGGAAACTCAGCTGGCGCAAGCCCGGCCTTTGGACTTTGCTGCTTTTAACATCCAACCAGGAGATTGAGTCCTAGTTAAGGAGTAGAAAGAAGCGCCAGTGCTGGTGAAATGGCGTGGCCCATTCCAAGTGTCACTGACGACAGAAAACAGCCGTCAAGTAAGCTGAACACAGGTGAACCCGTCACTCTCGGGTCAGGGTCTCTGAAGCCTCAGAGATTTGCACATCTCAGCTGGAGGAGAAGGCCGGGAGGCCGTGACTGACACTCTGCAGGAGTGGGCCGGAGCAGTAGGCAGTGCTTCGACATCGGAAGAAGCCCCGCAGTCCTACCTTCAGACCGTCTGCTGAAATAGACTGTATAGGCATCCCTCCTCTAGAATCTCCACTCACTTGGGGGCTAATACTTGTGGCCATTTTGTTACGTTAAGTGGTTTCTGTGTCTTCAATTGCCACAGGTGCTGCAGAAGACAACGGGAAAATTAGACTAGCTAATTAGATGACACTATTAAAACATTTTCCTTACTAATTCTACTTTGATATGGTTAGCTGAGTTTAGGCCAGGAGTGGGAGAATCAATTTGCAGCCTTAGGAGAAGAAGTAGCAAAAGTTTTTAACCTTAGCAATTGCTGGCTCTGTGGAGGGCCAGGAGGATCTGAAGAGTGGCCATAGTTGGCTAGCCCAGCTGAACCTAAATGGTGGGTCAATGTGAGGGCCACAGTGGGATGGGATTTGGGGCCAAAGAAGGAAGTTCATGGCCACTTCATTCTTCTCCAACAGGCACTTATTGCCTAAATAGGATAGGGCGTGTCTATGTAGGAAAAGGCAATTGTCAATTGACTTTCCCTCTGGGCTTGAACAACTGGGTTTGGACCCCCAATTGCCCTCCTTCCAATTGTTCCAAATATCAAGGCAAATGCAATCAAATACCTGTTCGGCTCACTAACAGTAGCTGCGTAAGGCGTTCTTATCACACTTACCAAAAATATTTGGAAGCCTGTAAAGCAATGGGGAGGGACAAGGGGTTTTTTTGACCACCTGTTTTTGAGCAGTCCCCACAAAAATTCCACAAGTAGAAGACATGTTGTTTGTGATTATCAGTGGGAATGGCCACACCGGATTGGAACTCAAAGCCTTTTAGTGAGTTCTGCTCCAAATCCAACCAAGCAGCTTGCAGATGTAAATGTAGGTGGGAACCCTGTGCGGGAGCTTGGAAATGCAAATGCTGGGACCCTTATGGTGGGGCAACTCTTGTTGGAGGACCGTTAGGCCCGGGAATCCTGCTGTATTTTGAGCCACCAATTGATGACCATGGGTAGGTTCCTTTGCTAATGGAACACGGGCTTTGAAAGGACAGTATTGGATTTGTGGCCAACATGCTTAGCTCAGGTTACCTCCAAACTGGTCAGGGATATGGTATATTTAGTAGACTGTTGTTCTTGTTGCTACTACAAGTTCTGGGAAATCGCTTAGGAATCAAAATCTGTGATGATTTAATTAGAGAAAAGCAGTCAGCTGATGCAGCCCTGGCTGGAGGAAGCACCCCAAAACGGGGAAATGATGAACGGCCAACAGAACAAGTTACCCAACACGATGGACCAGCCCCTTGGAAACCTAAGGAATTAATCCCAGATGCCTGGGAACCCATTTATCATTTGAAGGAGATAATTAGGTTACAAGCTGTCTCGGAAATAATTACCAACCAGCCAGCCACAGCGCTTGACCTTTTTGCTGACCAACCCACTTAAATGAGGAAAGCGGTATTTCAACATTGGATGGTATTAGATTATCTGTTAGCAGAAGAAGGAGGAGTTTGTGGGAAATTAAATGACTCGAGCTGCTGTTTGCAAGCAGATGACAGCAGAAAAGTGGTCAAACAAATAACAAAGGAAATAACGTCAGCTCGTGGACCTGTCCAAATGTTGAAAGGATGGGGATGGGACATGTTTTCATGGTTAACTGGCCAGCTCTGGGCTAAATGAATACGATTCCTCCTCTTATATGCTATAGCAACTCTCATCTTTTTACCATGTGTGACACCATGCTGGCTGCAGCTCTTTCAGCAGGTGCTCAAGGGGATGCCGCTAGCAGCCATGCCTACCTGATCCAGAAATGACTACAAAAGGACAGAAAAGAATGTCACTGCAAATAATAGCAAAACCCAAGAAGACTCCAGAAGAAAAAATTAAATCCATGGTAATTAAGGTTTGTAAAGACAAATACAGAGCAAATAAAAAGAGGAGGGATTAAAAGGAATGAGATGGATGAGTCTTTACAAAGAGACCGTGTGAATCGGCCTGTAGACAAGGCTAGGAAGTTATGGCTAGTGAAGTAACAGAAGAAACTAGGAGTTCTCTAGAACTGTTACTAATCATCAGAGACTGTTGATTAATCAAGGCCGTGTTAAATTCCTGAACCTAGAGCAAGGCAACAAAGACTTAAGAGCATTAGGAATGGGGTTCTTATCTTTCTTCTCGATGCCAAGAGGGGGGTGCATATTAGAGGGGGGCGCATAGAGTAGGCAGTTCCGGAAGTCTGTATCTCCCGAATACCTCAGCCAGTGGGGAAAAGGAAGAGGGTGCTGTGGCCGGGAACTTGGCATCAAAAGGGGGCTGCATCCCGCAACCGTTTGACAGACGCCATGGGAAAAGCCCCATGGACTCTCCGTGTAGTCGAAGAATGTTGCAGGACTCCTCTGTCTCCTTTTCGGATATAAACCTCAGGCATCGTGGATTAATTTTCCCTAACGGCAGCGACCTGCCGCGTGGTCTCCGTGCTCCTCTCCAGCCCCCCGGGACGTGTAAAATAGTTCCCAGCGGCTCCCACCGCGCGTTGCAGACGGCTGCGCGGCCCCGGGGCTGCCCGCAGTGCTCCCCTGCCCCGCCAGGGCTGCCCGCGGGCTGCGGAGCCGCCTCGCCACCGGCGCGGCCAGGGCCGGGGCCCTTCTCGACAGCAGCCGAGGGGCTGCGGAGCGGGCGGCTGCCGGACGATCAGCTATTTTATGCCGCGCGGTGCTGCCGCCTCCATCTAGCTCTCCATCGCGCCGCCGCCCGCCGCCCGCCTGGCGCGCTCACGCTCGGCCGCGCTCGCCGCCCGCCCAGCCTCGCCGGAAGCTCTCCCGCCCGGGCTGTGCCCCGGCTCCGCCGGCAGCTCGGCAGGGCCCGGCCGCACGCGTGCTGCGTGGCTCGGAGCAGCCGCGTTGCGCCGCAGGCGACGGGGAAGGCGGGGCGGGCCGGCGCCATCGTGGTAGCGCGAGGAGAGGAGCGCCCGGGCGGGGCGGCGAGCGGCGCGGCGGTGAGCGCTTCTGCTTCCTGTCGCTCGGCGGCCGCCCACGGCAGGTGCCGTGTGACCCCGCGGAGCGGCGGGGCCGGCCGGGCGGTGCGCGGCGAGGCTTTCGGCCAGCGGCGGCCACAGCGAGAGGCTGCTGGCACTGCCCGTGCCGGTGGAGAGAGCGGGGATCCGAGGCCGGCCTTCCCCGGGCGACGAGGGGAGGCCGCCTTTGCCGCGCTGCCCTCCGTGCAGCATGTGGCCGATTCCGGCGAACCCGGGGTCTCCGCAGCGGCGCGGGCGGGAGGGAAGTGGGGAGCGCGCTCGGTGCCGTGCCGGCCGCTCCCGGCCGGCCAGCGCTGCGCTGCGCCGAGGCGTTTTCCCGCCCGTCCTGGGAAGGACATAAGCGACACCGTAGTTGGAGCTTAGCTGTCAGGGGGTACAACTTCCCTCCATTGGCGACCTCCTTTTCCCTCTGATTCAGCTACCTTGTGGTAGGTGCGATGGTGCTGAAGAAGGGTGGCGGCTTGGCACAGTTGCTGTCATAGGTGGTGCGAGAGCTCCACGCAAGGAGCTTTGAGTGGCATGTGTGAGGGTAGGAGGGTACGGCACCCATAGCTGAAGGCAAAAAAGGTCAGGGCATGTCATCAGCCGCAGTCGTGCTAAGTTGTTCATCTTTGCAAACTGCTTGCCGAGTTGTTCCTTTCTTAGGTAATGGGGTTTTGTACCAACCAGAACTGCAAATGGTCAGTATTTGCAGACAAGGTTACTTGGACTGTTGTTGAAGTGAGTGTAGCAGTTTCTATGGCATTCTGCAAAAAAAGTGACAGGTCTCCCTGTGTTCCCCAGTTCTTAACAAAGATGAAGTTAACAAACCCCTGAAAAGAGGTTTTGCAAAACTTCAGGGATATTTTCCTACTAGTACTGTAGAGACAACCATAGTCACCTTGTCTTTCCAAAAGTGAAGGTTCCCTATTTTTGTCCAAGAGCATCAAGTGCTTTTGATCAGCGTTTGTGTGCATGCATTAGCCTCGTTCTTGCTCTTCCTTGGAGAACTTTTACAATACTCACATGATCTGTGTAGGCTGCAGACTGCAGTGGTGAACTTCAAGGCTTCCAGCAGAAGGGAGATGCTATCCACATTTTGGATTCTCCTTAGTCTGAACCTTCAACGTCCAAGGCTTCACTTTTCAAGCAGTTGGAAGAGCTCCAAATTAAGACATGAACAGGTCTTAATTGACCTTGCCACCGCCTCAGTTAGTCAAGTAATGCTGTGCATTGGATTTGACTAGTGCAACATGTGCTTAAAATATGTAGAGTAACTCCTCGATTACCCTCTCAGAAGGGTTGGAATGGAGAACAAGGAGTTCCCAAGACAAATATTTGGTGTACGAGGAGTAGAATTTAGGAGTTGATTGCAGAGCACTGCATGCACAAATGTCTAAGGAGAATCCATCTTTTGATGTCCCATCTATGCTTGTTCTCATTTGAAATCCTGCACATTCTGCAGGCTGGTTTTGTTAGGCTTGGGGCTGGGGAAGGAGTGATGGTGGGGGAGGAGTGGGTGTTGGTTTTGGGTTATTTTTTTGTTTCCAGAATAGTGTACACAGAACTTGTGCCCAAAACCAGCAGTAGGAAACAATGCAGGTATAAAAGAAGGTCACAGAAATGTCAGATAATACGAATCTGAAAGCGCTTCAGTATTTTACTCAGGAGTTTCACTCTAACAAGGTGATTTTCCTTCACAGAAATGTAGTGGCAGGCTTATGCCATGCTAGAAGTGATGACCTTTCTCTGCCCCAAATTGAGCAGCAAAAGGTTTTGGCTCTTAATTTGAACCCCTGAGCCAGCTGTGTTTCAGGCTGCAGAAGCTGCAGCTGTTGTGGCAGACGCGGGGTGCAGCCCTGCCTGCCAGTTCCGAGCTGGCCTGCGCTGGTGGCAGCCGTCAGCGCCCGGGGTCCCCTGTGCCACCCATGCCAGGGCTCTGCCTGCCTGCCTCGCAGCCCTGGTAGCCTCAGGGAAACATCGCACTACTCCATCTGCTTTAAAAACAAACAAGCAAACAAAAAGCTCCCTGTAAATATATGTAGAAGTCTTGAAACTAATTCTCAGCGCTTGCTCGGAGTTTGTTGATGGAGCAAATGGATTTTGGATAAACTGCTATTGCTAGTACTACTTAGGTTCCTAAACTTCAGAAGGGAGGCTATGGTGGTCACGTACCCCTGAGGAATGTTGGGAACAGTAAGACAGCTCAGTCATTTCAAGGTGGCCAGAAAATGGGTGTGGCAGTGGAGTGGACACTCTGTGAGTAGGTAGCCTTAAGTCATGTAACGACATGCACTTCAGTGGGAATTTTGCATCAACACCAAGAGATTGTGTCATGATGTGTTGCGTAACAACAAATTGGGCCAAAATTCTGCTGATTTTGACCAAGGTGGATGGGCCACCTTCACTTAAGCTGGCAAAGGGACATAAGTCAATGATGTTTGAAAAACAGCCATGAAACATAGCCCCTTTAGTTTGTTGCTCTGTTGCAAGTCTGCAAAGCTCTGTTGACAGGTCATTGGAAGTAGCTGTTGGAATCTAAGTGCAGTTGGACGCTTTGTCAGTCAGCATCAGCAGGAGGCTTAACGGTTTAGGTTGAGAGGTGGTGCATGGTTTTTTTTCAGAGGAATGGCCCAGTGAAGAGCAGTGTTCACTGCCATGACTACCGTTGTAGCCTTCAAGAGCAATGGTTCATTCAGAGAGAACTTCCTTGGTTCTGCTGGTTTGGTTTCGCAGCTGGAGCAAAGGTACAGCACTGGAAGCAATTCCTAGGGCAGAAGCGGGAGATATCCGAAGCTCTGGACTTCGTTGCCTAAGTGAGCGTAGTCTAATTGGAAGAGTGGTGAGCATCAGTGATATCAGATTTTTTACAAGTTCTTAATTCTGTCAAAACAAGAAAGAAGGAGAGTGATGAAGATGAAATCCTTTCCTCTTCAATCTGCCTACGCAACAACTTCAGCTGTAGTTGTAATGTGTATTCACCTATTTTGAATTGCCCAAAACCAGGCCTAGAGATGCTTCAGAGTCAGAGAAGCGGGTATTTGCTTTATTCGGCGCTGGGTGCATGGGGGATCACTCCTCCTAACACACACACACAGAGCACTCCATACAGTCCAGCATTATGTGTAAAATTTATGAACATTCATCACAATTCTTGGGATAGGAGTGGTTCTAGAAATTACTTCTCGGAAGTCATTAATATCATTAGCATACGTGCCATGCATGCGCTGTGTACGCTGATGGGCGCACTGAGGAAGGCTCCTCTTCTTCCTCGAGGGTCTTTCTGATGAAGATCAGTAGTCTTTGTCACAATGCACTTTTTACCTTTCTTTCTGGAGCATGCGCAGTTCTTCGGTGGCTGATGCAGCGATCTCTGTGCCGGTTTTCAAAAGATCCTGTTCCTCTTATCTTGACAAGATTAAGGCGAATCCTGCTGCTTAGGTTTTGTGATTAACATTTGCTGTCTCTTAGTAGTTCACTCGTGTTTACATGAGTTAACTATGGATCAACCCCCTTCTCAATTTTAGCACTGAAAGGATATTAGAGTCATTTAAAGAGATGTCTCCTATGGAGTACTATAAAACTGCCATAATGGTAAGACGTTTTCATACAGTAGTTTTAGCACAGAAGTAATATATGTACAATCTTGGATGTTTCATCCTGCTGGCTCAGGAGCCAGTATTGAGCTTTTCTCCTTTAAATCCAGTCTTAGAGCTCTGCAAGGATCACTGCAGCATGACGTTGTGACAAGGGGACGCTGATTCATGCATAAACCTTTGACGCTTTCCTTCTATCTTCAAGCAGCTTTGAAAACCAGTGATTATCTGGCATGTTGCGACTTGAGAGTCATGGTAAAGGTTTCACCAAACACTTTGTAATATCAGGCTACAGCTTTCATTCCTAAGGAAAGAGCATTGAGCAGATTGCTGGCAAAATGCTGAAAGAATGAGCCAAAACCAAAATCCTTTAATGGGAAAGATGGAAAAAATTTAGATGTGTTTATTTGAACTAAAAATAATGTGGACCAAGCCTAAATGTATTTCACACTAAATTCTTAGAACTGATTTTAAGGGAAGAAGTGAGAAAGATGAATTCCCAAGCGGAATTTTCAGCAGCATAATATTGAGCATTTATTAGTAGAACAAAGGCATATCACAGTGCAGGAGCACTTAGCAATATTGCTAGAGGCGTGGCTCCATTCATTTTACTGTGAACTTTAGTACTTCTTTAAACATAGTCCTTAAGCCCAGAAAGTCATTTACACTTCACTCAACTTTCCCCCCTCCGTCTCTGCCCCCTTGCGCCAGCACACGCCAGCACACTGCCACCTCGGTCCTCTGAGTAGCTCCAGAATTGAAGGCAGGCACCCCCCTCCGGTGCCTCCTCAGTCTCCAACCTAATTTGTAGTTGATGGGTTCTTTGGGAGGTGTGAGTTTTGATGAGATAACAGACTTCCTGGGATGCATGCGGTTTATCTTCTTTGTTTCTTGAAGATGTCTTGGTTTCCACCTCTGTAATTTCTCAACTGAAAGGACATTTATTATCATGTGTTTCTTCCTACGTTTCCCAACATGTTACCACTCATTCGAAGTTACAATTTACTCTAGTCTTGTTTTTACTTACCTATATTTTACCTTAACACTATTTCTACATAGTACATTCTCACTTCTAAATGTTAAAGTGATAGATGCGAAAGACAAAATTTATCGTTCACTCATTTATCACAAGGAGGAATGTGTTAGCTGCTTGTGTTGCAGTTCACTTGTAATTGTGGTCTATTACCGCAGGCCTGGGCCCTAGGGTGTATCACTGTGTCCCGCAGCCATAGGGAGGAGGAGGAGAGAAGATCCAGCAGGCAGGAATTGTGCACCAAGATTTATTCATTTAATTATTTCACAAACTCTTTTACAGACTTTTTTCTTCATAGTCTAATTGGACAAAGGATCAGCCCCCCCCCTTGGGGTGATTGGCTAAAATCCTAAACCATCCATTGTCAAAATATTTTTCTACTAGACCATAAACCAGACTTTTCAAGGTTGCAGGTGGCTTGGTTGTTTACATACTCTGCTACCTCTTCTGTGAGAGAGAAAAGTCTCTCACAGACTTAGAAAATAGCAAGAAAATCCTCGCTAGCAGCATTTTGGTATCTACAATTCCCCCTTTTTGTTTGATAAGATAACAACTCCACTATTAATCCTAAATAGAAATTTACATCAGTTATTAATTCTAAATATGTCCTTAAGGCTTTAACGATCTGACTCCATAACAAGAAATTTAAAGTTCAGTCTCTGCTTGTGGAAGGACCATCCCAGTCTCTGCTTGTAGAAGGACCATCTGCCTGATGGTCAACATCTTGGTCATCATCAGAAGAGTCTGATGGCTGATGATCTACATTCTGGTGGCCACTTGGATGGTTGGTGTTCTGGTCATCATTTGGAGGTTGCCTGTTCTGCCTCTGGTGCCGTAGGGCAGGGCGAACACATTTTGCAGCTAGCCACCGTACCCCAGTATCTGTAGAAACGCAAGCATAGCCACGACCCCAAACCATAAGTTCCCGCAGGCCTTCCCACTGGTTAGTGAGTAAATTCCACACCCAGACTTTTGCCCAGGGCAGTTGTCTCTTGCCTGCAGATTGCAATGAGAGAAAGTGATTCAGAAGAACAGGATTCTTTGAATTTTGTGGTACCGTAAGGTGATTAATTGTATACGAGCTTTTGCTAGTCGGCTTCAGTAACCAAATTCAAAGGTTCCTGTGAGAATCGTTGAAAAGCCATGATAACAGCCCTTAATTCAACTAACTAAGCAGAGTCTGACTCGGATTGGTGTGTTAATCAACCACTGCAAAGGCAGTGTAGGATACTGTGCACCTTTGCGCACAGTGACCCCTGCTAAAAATTTGTCCCGATCCGTATGCCCCAGGCTGCCAACACATCCCGTCCCCAAAGGTTAAGGGAAGTGGTAGTAACATAAGGCCTAATTGTAGCTGTGTGCCCCTCTGAGTCCTTCACCGTCACAGGCCGTTCGCTTCAATAGCTCTGTGTGGTTCATCCTCATCCTGTGATGGCCGATCCCACTGGGGGTAAAGGCCATGAGGGAGGCCACGCAGAGAAGGAGATGATAGTTACATCAGCACCAGTATCAATCAAACCTTGAAGCTGAGTCCAGGGCGGACGGGCGTTCGGCAGGATCAGGGTACACGTCATCTGTGGCCTTTGGTCAGAGATGTCTGCAGTCCAGAAGGCCTGCAGAAGTCCTGTAGATCCACTGCTGTTATCTTTGTGAGTTTGTTGTTCTATCCTGGGGACACAAGACTTAAAAGGCACTAATTTAGCAAGGCAGGTCTTTTCAGGAATAGTTACAGGGGGTTTTCAAATTCCCTATAAAACTGAGGACAAGGCTCCGAGGAGCGGATTCCCATCAATCCGACCTCATCCTCATCCTATCGCATTAAACCTGTTAGAAGCCAGACCTGAACAGCCCCTCTCTTCCTTTGTCTCTGAGCTAACGTGAGCCGACATCAACGGCTCCTGCCGTGTTTCCCTCTGCAAAGAAGCCAGCTAGCTAGCCCAGCAAGCTCTTTTCCTGATCCCGAAGTCGCTTCAGCGACGCGTGGAGGTAACGCAGCTGGACTGTCTCTGACCAGGGGCACGCCAGAGTCAGTGCCTCGAGCACCAAACGCTGCGTTATTGGACATTGAAGGTTCAGGCTAAGGAGAATCCAAAACGTGGACAGCATCTCCCTTCTGCTGGAAGCCTTGAAGTTCACCACTGCAGTCTGCAGCCTACACAGATCATGTGAGTATTGTAAAAGTTCTCCAAGGAAGAGCAAGAACGAGGCTAATGCATGCACACAAACGCTGATCAAAAGCACTTGATGCTCTTGGACAAAAATAGGGAACCTTCACTTTTGGAAAGACAAGGTGACTATGGTTGTCTCTACAGTACTAGTAGGAAAATATCCCTGAAGTTTTGCAAAACCTCTTTTCAGGGGTTTGTTAACTTCATCTTTGTTAAGAACTGGGGAACACAGGGAGACCTGTCACTTTTTTTGCAGAATGCCATAGAAACTGCTACACTCACTTCAACAACAGTCCAAGTAACCTTCTCTGCAAATACTGACCATTTGCAGTTCTGGTTGATACAAGCCCCCATTACCTAAGAAAGGAACAACTCGGCAAGCAGTTTGCATAGATGAACAACTTAGCACGACTGCGGCTGATGACATGCCCTGACCTTTTTTGCCTTCAGCTATGGGTGCCGTACCCTCCTACCCTCACACATGCCACTCAAAGATCCACCTGTGACAGCAACTGTGCCAAGCCGCCACCCTTCTTCAGCACCATCGCACCTACCACAAGGTAGCTGAATCAGAGGGAAAAGGAGGTCGCCAATGGAGGTGTTATAAACATATATTATATTGGCTTCTCGCAAAGTATAAAGTAGATATTATATAATGTTAGAAATGCTTTTTGCTGTGTGGATGTAGTTTTCTCTCTTTTTAGCAAGAATGTTAACAAGTGTGAGCACGTAAGATAACCTCCAAACGAACAGAGGATGAGGCCCGAAAAGCTGCTAATCAACACTTTGTCTAGGGAGCAAAAGGGCCCAAATGCTACTCCGCCCGGAGAACAGGCGGCCAGGAGAGTCCAAGAGCCGTTATCACCACTCTGCCCGGAGAGACGAAGAGGCCCAAAGCTGCAATCAGCCCTGTCTGTCTGGAGAATTAAGAAATCCACCCTACCATCGACTCTTGCCTAGCGGGCCCAACCCCAAGAATCAAGAGAAATAAAACCACAAGGCAGAAGACTACGCATGCTCTAAAAAGGCGGACCAAGGAGTGGCCATGCAGAACAGCTCCAGGAAAAGTTTTAATATGAATAAAGAACAGACAGTAAAAATGGTATAAAAAAGACTCACCTCTGGCATCAGGTGTGCTCTTGGCAGAGCACCAAGGCACCCGGCCATTACCCCGTTGCTTTATTTGATGTGTCTCTTATTGTCTTTATATTAAACCCTTTAAATTCTCACAGGAGAGTGAACCTCGTTTTTCACAATTAAGGGCTCGTCCCGGAGCTACACCTCGCCTCTGAAAAGCGTGGGAGGATTCAAGAAGCAAGGGTAAGGCGCCTCCCGCCCAAGTTGGCAGGACCTTTGCTTAGCATCCTCTGGCGTGATTTGGTGGCAGCAGGGCAACACCCGGAGGACAAGAAAGACACAAAAATAAAGCAAATGAAAGAGAGCGCTCTCGACAAAAATCCCACAGACACTGGAAAAGAAACAGGACTGGGAAGTATTGTCCAAAGAAAAAGGGGGTGGTTACGGGAGATGAGCGTGTGTGAATGAGACGTGGGCTGGTTGCCCCCAGATCTGCGAAGCGAGTGTGGCAGTCTCTGAGTGCTGCCGTTCCGTCTTGTTCACGAGAACAGCGGCCAGCGAGGAGACAAAGCGAGAGATAAGCGGAGTGAAAGAATCTCCGGGGGTGACTGGGATGGGGTCCCAGAGAAGGGGTTGCAAAGTGGGAGCTACCCCCCCATATGCTGGGTTGAGGAAAACCCCAAGAGCACCCAGGGCCTAAAAGTACCCCAAGAGAGGTTGGGGTTTGGATGCTAGCAATGCTGGGTTGAGGGAAATCCAAGAGCACCCAGAATCCTGAGGATTATATCATACCCATGGGTGGATACTAACAAGTGACTTGAAAGAGGTACCTTATTATTCTGTTGTGAGTAGGAATGAGTGAGTGAACAAATATTAAAAAAGAGTGAATGTGTGAATGAAAAACTGTGTAATTCGAAGTTAACTTTGTTTTTGGGGAAGGTGGGCTCTAATAAATTTTTTGGTGTTTTTTGTACTGTGAAAGGGTGGGTAGTATTTTACAGCAGTGAAGATTGGTGTTTTAAAGGAATGAATTAGTATTTCAAAGGGGGGGATAAATTGGTATTTTGAGTAATAGAGAACTCCTGGAAAAATGGGACAACAACCTAGTAAATTAAGTTCAAATTATAAAAGGGTGCCAGAGGATATACCCCGAGACAGTCCCCTCGGGGTCAAACTCGCAAACTGGGAAACTGATCCTTCTACAAAAGGAAAAGAGAAAGTAAAAATGATTCAATTCTGCATGAAAGAGTGGGTAAAAAAGGAAATCAGATCTGATCATGTGTACTGGCCAAAATACGGGTCTGATGAGGCATGGATTTGCCAGGCTCTAAATGTATTTGTAAATTCAAAGGAGCCATCTCACCCTGAGGAGAGAGAATATGCTTCTTGCTGGACAGGAATTACAAAACCTCTGGGAACCAAAGTCTTCAAAATATCAGAAACCGCAGAGGAAAAGCAAACAGAAGAGAAAAAAGGCTGAGACCCTTTAGAAGTATTGCCTCCGCCGCCAGCACCAGAAGCTGCCCTCCTCCCCCTGGCTCCGGGGCTTCCCCCGCCAGCCCCCCCTCCGCCCGCACCGGGGGCCTTTCCCCCGGCAGCCCTCCCGCCCCAATGGAGCTGGGGGGGAGCCCTGCCCCCGCCCATGCCGGGGATCCCACCCTTCCCATATATCTCGGGAATCCCAGCACCCTCAATTGCATCAAGGGAAAGGTCACACGTCCCGGCTTCAGCCCCTACCTCTCCTGCCTTGAGAAACCCGGCTTTAGCCCCGGTGCCCGCCTCCTGTGCTCCGGAATATCTGGCTTCACTGCCATACCCCACCCCCACCCTCTGCACCACAGAATATTCAGCTTCAGCGCCAGACTTTGAATCTGCCCCTCCTCCCCAGGGGAGTTCGGTGCTTTCTTCCCAAATCAACCCTCTTCTTAACGAAGGAGCACCATCCCAGAATACAGGAGGTGCCATTAAGGCTCCGAGGCAGCCCAACAAGCCCTCCATTGCTAAACAAACAGAGGGAAGCCGAGAAATTCATTTCTTTCCGTTAAGAGAAGTACCTACGGGAGGAGGGGGAAGCGGCTTTGTGAGTGCTCCTCTAACCTCTACAGAGGTTAGGAATTTCAAAAAAGAAATTAAAGGATTATTAGAAGACCCCATAGGTACAGCTGAAATGTTGGACCAGTTCTTAGGTCCCAACATTTTCACTTGGGAAGAAATGCAATCAATAATGAAAATAATATTCTCCCAAGAAGAAAGAGAAATGATTAGAATTGCTGGAATAAAAATTTGGGGAAAAGAAAACCAACAAGGTCCACCCGGGGATCAGAAAATGCCCATTACACCTCCTAACTGGAACCAAAATGATGAAGCTGGGAGGGGACATATGAATGATTATTGTAATTTGATAATCAAGGGAATAAAAGAGGGGGCACTCTGAGGACAAAATGTCAGAAAGGCCTTTGAGGGGCAGCAAGGGAAGGAAGAAACCCTGACTGAGTGGCTGGAGAGGCTCCGAAAGAATATGAAACAATATTCTGGGAGAGACCCGGAGTCCCTAGCAGGGCAAGCCCTGCTAAGAGTTCACTTTGTCACTCATGCCTGGCCAGATATTAGAAAAAAATTGGAAAAAATAGAAGATTGGTATGAGAAACCATTACAAGACCTAGTAAGGGAAGCTCAAAAGATATGTATGTCCGGAGGGATGAAGAAAAAGCCAAAGTGGGAGCAAAGATCATGATAGCCACTATGCGAGAGAGTACCTTCCAAAAAAAATCTAAAGCCCTCAGGTAACACTCCTAAACATTCCAGATTCAGAAATGGTGGAAAAGAGAAAAATAAAACCTCAGCACAATCAAGATTCCAAGAACAACCCAGGGATGCCTGTTTCTATTGCAAGGAAGAAGGGCATTATCAAAGAGAATGCCCCCACCTGAGGAGGGATCTGAAAAGATTTCAAGAGACACGCACAGAAGAAAAATAGGGAAATCATGGGCTCTATTTTTGGGGGGATAAATACCATCTGGAGCCTTTGATAACTTTAAAAGTAGGCCCCGAAGAGGAAGTATTGGAATTTATAGTTGACACTGGGGCAGAAAAGACTTGTGTGATGAATATTCCAAAAGGGTGGGATGTAAGTAATGATATGGTAAAAGTAACAGGAGCAAAGGGGGAAGGATTTAAGGTCCCTGTCATTAAAGATGTGGTTATTGAAGGGGAAACAAAAATAGGGATAGGGGATGCTTTGTTAGCTCCTGAGGCTGGCAGCAATTTATTGGGAAGGGATTTACAAATCCAACTGGGGATTGGAATCATACCAGAAGAAGGGAAAATGACGGCCAAAGTGTTTAAACTTAGCCAAGCAGATGAAAGCAAAATTAACAGAGAGGTTTGGGCTAGGGAAGGGAATAGGGGTGGACTAGATCTTGACCCCATAAGGGTCACAATTGAAAAAGAAGAAGGTCCCATTTGTGTACATCAGTACCCTATATCTTTAGAAGGGAGAAAAGGCTTAAAACCAGTGATAGAAGAATTAATAAAGGATGGGACACTAGAACCTTGTAAATCCCCTCATAATAGCCCTATTCTCCCAGTAAAGAAATCTGATGGAAATTATAAATTAGTGCAAGATTTAAGAGAAGTAAACAAAAGAACACGGGCCTGCTACCCTATGGTTCCTAATCCCTGCACTCTTTTAAGCAAAATTCCACCTCAACATCAGTGGTTTAGTGTGGTAGATCTTAAAAATGCCTTTTGGGCCTGCCCACTGGCAGAGGAAAGCCGAAATATTTTTGCCTTTGAATGGGAAGATCCAAACACAGGGAAAAAGAACCAGTTGAGGTGGACTAAACTGCCACAGGGCTATTGTGAGGCCCCAAATTTATTTGGGCAAGCCTTGGGAGAAATACTACAAACCTTCCCCACTCCCCCAGGAATACAATTTATCCAATATGGAGATGACCTTCTAATATCAGGGGAAGATGAAATGAAAGTTAAAGGAGCTACCATAAAGCTTCTAAATTTTCTTGGGAAAAAGGGACTAAAGGCATCAAAAAGGAAATTACAGTTTGTGGAATCAGAAGTAAAATATCTCGGCCACCTGATAAGCAAAGGTAGCTGACAACTAAGTCCTGAAACAATTACAGGGATTTTATCCCTCCCTCCTCCCTCTTCAAAAAAGGAGGTTAGGAGACTGCTGGGGCTACTGGGATATTGCAGATTATGGATTGAAAGATATACACAAGCAGTAAAATTTTTATATGAAAAATTAACAGGGGGAGACAATATACAATGGACCAAAGATGATGATGATAATAAATTAGAAAAACTGAAGTTGAAACTAGCCTCGGTACCAGCCCTAAGCTTACCCTCACTAGAAAAACCCTTTCATTTATATGTGAATGCAGAAAATGGAGTAGCTCATGGTGTATTAGTCCAGGAATGGGGAGGGGTGAGAAGACCAATAGCTTATTTAGCTAAACTATTGGACCCAGTAAGCCGTGGCTGGCCAGTATGCATTCAAGCCATAGCAGCTACCGCTATTTTGGTGGAGGAGAGCCGTAAGCTCACCTTTGGAAGTAAACTGATTGTATACACACCCCATGCGGTCCGAAATGTGCTAAATCAAAAAGCTGAAAAATGGTTAACAGACTCCAGGCTATTAAAATATGAAGCAATTCTGATTGACAGTAATGATCTAACTATAGAAGCAAGCAAAAGCCTCAATCCGGCCCAATTCCTGTATGGAGAACCAAAAGATGACCTGGCACATGATTGCTTAGAAATTACTCAATACCAAACAAAAGTTCGAGAAGATCTAGCTGAACAAGCCCTCTTAGAAGAGGAAAGAATATATGTGGATGGTTCATCCAGATGCTTGCAAGGAAAAAGAATGTCAAGATATGCCTTAGTCGATGGGATAAATATGCAGGCCATCGAAAAAGGAAAACTACCTTCAAATTGGTCGGCGCAGTCTTGTGAATTATACGCTCTAAAGAGAGCACTGGAGCATTTAGCACACAAAAAGGGGACCGTCTATACTGATTCAAAGTACATACCTTTGGAAAGATCTGGGAAGAAAGGGGTTTACTAAATTCAAAGGGGAAAGAACTGATACATGAAGGCCTGATTTCAGAAGTGTTGGAAGCATTAAAATTGCCTGAAGAAATAGCCGTAGTGCATATCAAAGGACACCAAGAAGGGATGACCCCAGAAATAAGAGGGAATAACCTAGCAGACCAAGAAGCCAAAGATGCAGCAGAAAATGGGACTGAACCAATTCTGTTAATCCTGACCCCAGAAAGGGGAGAATTGGAAATCCCCAAATTTAGTAAAGAAGAAGAAAAAGAATTATTTAAGATAGGGGGAGAACAAGATCAATCTGGAAAACGGAAACTTCCTGATGGGAGACAGTTACTTAATAAGCCACTCACTAAGAGAATATTAGAAGATATGCATCAAAAAACTCATTGGGGTACTCAAGCTAGCTTGTGTGATCATTTTCTAAAAAATTATGGGTGTATTGGAATCTTTGGGGTAGCAAAACAAATAACTGGGAACTGTAGAACTTGCCAAAGAGTGACTAGGAAAATAATGAGAAAAACAACATTAGGAGGCCACGAGTTAGCTCTGCGACCATTCCAAAGTATCCAAGTAGATTTCACTAAACTTCCTCAAGTACAGAGATGGAAGTTCCTATTAGTAATAGCAGACCACCTAACTTGTTGGGTAGAAGCAGTTCCTGCTACTAGAGCTACAGCTAACATAGTATGCAAAACCCTTCTGGAACAAATTATTCCCAGATATGGAATGGTTAATAAAATAAACTCAGGTAGAAGAACACATTTTACATCCAAAGTCTTACAACAAATAACTCAAGCCTTGGGAATAAAATGGGAATTACATACCCCCTGGCACCCACAAAGTTCAGGCCAAGTAGAAAGAGTGAACCAGACTTTGAAAAAAACTTTAACAAAATTAATGATTGAAACTCAAATGTCATGGGTAAAATGCTTACCTTTGGCTCTGTTGAGAGGCCGAACACAGCCCAGGTCAGACCTGGGAGTGTCTCCTTATGAGATGATGTTCGGATTACCCTTCCTTACTGCTCAACATGAAACAGCCACTTATGAAGTAGGAGAAGTAAGTGTCAAAAAATATGTCACCGCAATTGCCAGAACACTTGAAAATTTGCGGCTGAAAGGAATGATCCCTCAAACCACAGCTTTGGAGTTCAAAATTCATAATATCCATTCAGGGGAATGGGTACTAGTAAAAACATGGAAAGAACAATCTTTGACTCCACAATGGGAGGGTCCTTTTCAGGTACTGCTGATGACTGAGGCCGCAATCCAGACCAAGGAACGAGGGTAGATCCATGCCAGCAGAATCAAAGGACCTGTAAAAGAACCTGAAGAGTGGACTGTAATATCCAAACCAGGTGATACCAAATTGATTCTTAAACGGAGACCAGGTGGCAATGAGCTAGAACAATCTAAATAATCCAAGGGATATGCAAAGAATCACACCTAACTGAGAAGTAAAAGCCAAATTTATATCAGTGGCCCCTGGACAAATTCTGGGACATCGTGGAGAAGAATATTCTCACTTCAAACAGGAAGGGTTGGGACTGGATCAAACAGGGAACTCTCATGTTCTGATTCTAGCCTGTGATTTGTATTAAGAAGGGGGAGAATCACAACTTCCATCAGTGCCACATCATATACCCTGTTTGAATCATTCTAACACGGGGCATGCCAACCACGTCAAATATAAGTAATTAATCTAGAGGGAAATTGGCATTTCACACCGTCGACACCCTAGTTGTAAAGGGTGTCAAGCACAAAATCGACCCCCTATCCAGACAAAATCATAAGCAACAAAAGCAATAACTTTGCTCTGCAGATGGGAATTACTAGTGCCTGTTGAATGGGAAACACCTAAGATACGATAAGATACTACAGTTAAAAAGGTGCCAAAAGAAATTTGCCTAAAAGCTACAAAGGAAGTGACAAGGAAATAGAGGGCAAGACCGGGTCGGCCACTGTACTCGCTACCGAGAAGATCCAATACACCTGCTATGGGTTGCAACCTCATAGGCAAGGGAGGTGGGAGTATAAGCCATGCCGGACCTCTGTTATTCCTTCTTTTGTCACTTCTCCTGGTCCCTTTTGGGACACCGGCAAGACCATGTTACAAATGCTATCGAAAGCTCTACGTGGAAAGACACCGGGGCTTCTTTCTTATTACTCATACCCATACCAACAGTCACTGTTATGACTCATCCAAATTAGGTATTTGCATGCATAAAGGAGAAAAATATTGGATTACAGAAAATTTAGGAACAAGTGGAAACAGACTAAGAAGCAATTGTCCAAAAGGAGAAAAACAGATTTGCTCCACAGCTGCCACCAGGGGAACAGTCCAAGATTTGGTAAAAGAGCAAGTGGTAAGTAAAGATACAAAGCCAGCACAGCAACCTCGCCCTATATTCACCTCACCACGCCAGGACCTGTATGCAAAGCTCAAACAACAAAGAGGAAAAAACCCCAAGGTTAGGAAAAAACCTGTTTGTGGAATTGGGGGAGAGGATAGGTAAAGAACTTAACATAACCAACTGTTGGGTCTGTGGAGGAGCTTTAATGACAGAAGAATGGCCACGGAAAGGTAGCAGCGTAGGCCCGGTAGAACTCCTTAAATGGAACCGGACAAATATAAGAGGGGGGAACCGACCTGAGGGGTGGATTTTAAGTTCAACAGTGATAGGGGAAGAATGCCTCTGGCGAACTGGGATAAACTTTCTTAATGAAGTAGGAAACACTCCCTGTAAAAGCTATAAAGTGAGTAACAAAACTTCAAGGTGGTGGGTCCCAGAAAAACCAACTTGGTATTGAGCCCAGAAAAAAGGAAAAGACTGTGTATATGATCATGACGTTGGACTCTTTCAGTGTAATGACACGAGGAAAAATCCTTATTTTGGAATCCCAGAAATAGCCAAATTTGGGGAGAATATAAATCAACAAGAAGGTGATTATTGGAAAGCACCAGATGGCTTCTTTTGGATATGTGGGAAAAGGGCATCCCCAAGACTCCCTTCACATTGGAAAGGGAGTTGTACACTAAGAATCATTCAACCAGGGTTTTTCCTTTTCCCAGAACCAGTGGGAGATCAATTAGGTATACCTCTCTATGAAGACTTCAAAAGAAAGAAAAGAGATTTAATTGGAGGATTCCAAAAATGGAAAGATGAGGAATGGCCCCCTGAACGAATATTAGAAACAGATGGGCCAGCTACCTAAGCACAAGATGGAAGCTGGGGATATCAGACCCCAATTTACATGCTGAATCGTATCATCAGACTCCAAGCTCTTGTAGAAATCATAACCAATGAAACAGCTGGGGCTATGGAATTAATAGTCAGCCAGCAACGCCAAACCAGAGCTGCAATACATCAAAATAGGCTGGCTTTAGACTATTTACTGGCCGAAGAAGGCGGTGTGTGCAGGAAGTTCAATACATCGGACTGTTGTTTAAAAATTGATGACAATGGGGATGCCGTTCTAGATATGGCCAACCAAATCAGAAAAATAGCCCATGTACCAGTCCAAAAATGGGAATCAATGATGTCTGCTAACTGGTGGGATGGCATATTGGGGAAAGAATGGTGGAAGAAGCTAGGTTTCTTCCTCTTATGTGCTACAGCTAGTCTAATATTTCTCCCTTGCTTGATCCCCTGCTTTATTCGGCTAATCACCAGCATAGTTCAAGGCATGCAAGTTGTGGCAATGCCTACTGACCCAAAGTTGGCTATGTCTGGAACAGCACAAAAAATTATGGTATTAAAAAGACAAAGTGATATAAAAGACCCTCTTGAAGAAGCCAAATTGATCTGTGAAAAGAACGAACAGACATTAGAAGCCAAGAAAAAAGAATTATTGCTCAAGCCAAATGATTTATAAAATAGAAAAGGGGGGATTGTTATAAACATATATTATATTAGCTTCTCGCAAAGTATAAAGTAGATATTATATAACGTTAGAAATGCTTTCTGCTGTGTGGATGTAGTTTTCTCTCTTTTTAGCAAGAATGTTAGCAAGTGTGAGCACGTAAGATAACCTCCAAACGAACAGAGGATGAGGCCCGAAAAGCTGCTAATCAACACTTTGTCTAGGGAGCAAAAGGGCCCAAAGGCTGCTCCGCCCGGAGAACGGGCGGCCAGGAGAGTCCGGGAGATTTTATCACCACTCTGCCCGGAGAGACGAAGAGGCCCAAAGCTGCAATCAGCCCTGACTGTCTGGAGAATTAAGAAATCCACCCTACCATCGACTCTTGCCTAGCGGGCCCAACCCCAAGAATCAAGAGAAATAAAACCACAAGGCAGAAGACTACGCACGCTCTAAAAAGGCGGAACCAAGGAGTGGCCATGCAGAACAGCTCCAGGAAAAGTTTTAATGTGAATAAAGAACAGACAGTAAAAATGGTATAAAAAGGACTGACCTCTGGCATCAGGTGTGCTCTTGGCAGAGCGCCAAGGCAACTGGCTGTTACCCCGTTGCTTTATTTGATGTGTCTCTTATTGTCTTTATATTAAACCCCTTTAAATTCTCACAGGAGAGTGAACTTCGTTTTTCACAGAGAGAAGTTGTTCCCCCTGACAGCTAAGCTCCAACTACGGTGTCGCTTATGTCCTTCCCAGGACGGGCGGGAAAACGCCTTGGCGGAGCGCAGCGCTGGCCGGGAGCGGCCGGCACGGCACCGAGCGCGCTCCCCACTCCCTCCAGCCCGCGCCGCTGCGGAGACCCCGGGTTCGCCGGAATCGGCCACATGCTGCACGGAGGGCAGCGCGGCAAAGGCGGCCTCCCCTCGTCGCCCGGGGAAGGCCGGCCTCGGATCCCCGCTCTCTCCACCGGCACGGGCAGTGCCAGCAGCCTCTCGCTGTGGCCGCCGCTGGCCGAAAGCCTCGCCGCGCACCGCCCGGCCGGCCCCGCCGCTCCGCGGGGTCACACGGCACCTGCCGTGGGCGGCCGCCGAGCGACAGGAAGCAGAAGCGCTCACCGCCGCGCCGCTCGCCGCCCCGCCCGGGCGCTCCTCTCCTCGCGCTACCACGATGGCGCCGGCCCGCCCCGCCTTCCCCGTCGCCTGCGGCGCAACGCGGCTGCTCCGAGCCACGCAGCACGCGTGCGGCCGGGCCCTGCCGAGCTGCCGGCGGAGCCGGGGCACAGCCCGGGCGGGAGAGCTTCCGGCGAGGCTGGGCGGGCGGCGAGCGCGGCCGAGCGTGAGCGCGCCAGGCGGGCGGCGGGCGGCGGCGCGATGGAGAGCTAGATGGAGGCGGCAGCACCGCGCGGCATAAAATAGCTGATCGTCCGGCAGCCGCCCGCTCCGCAGCCCCTCGGCTGCTGTCGAGAAGGGCCCCGGCCCTGGCCGCGCCGGTGGCGAGGCGGCTCCGCAGCCCGCGGGCAGCCCTGGCGGGGCAGGGGAGCACTGCGGGCAGCCCCGGGGCGGCGCAGCCGTCTGTAACGCGCGGTGGGAGCCGCCGGCAACTATTTTACACCTCCCGGGTGGCTGGGGAGGAGCACGGAGACCACGCGGCAGGTCGCTGCCGTTAGGGAAAATTAATCCACGATGCCTGAGGTTTATATCCGAAAAGGAGACAGAGGAGTCCTGCAACATTCTTCGACTACAGGGAGAGTCCATGGGGCTTTTCCCATGGCGTCTGTCAAACGGTTGCGGGATGCAGCCCCCTTTTGATGCCAAGTTCCCGGCCACAGCACCCTCTTCCTTTTCCCCACTGGCTGAGGTATTCGGGAGATACAGACTTCCGGAACTGCCTACTCTATGCGCCTCCCTCTAATATGCACCCCCCTCTTGGCATCGAGAAGAAAGAAAAGAACCCCATTCCTAATGCTCTTAAGTCTTTGTTGCCTTGCTCTAGGTTCAGGAATTTAACACGGCCTTGATTAATCAACAGTCTCTGATGATTAGTAACAGTTCTAGAGAACTCCTAGTTTCTTCTGTTACTTCACTAGCCATAACTTCCTAGCCTTGTCTACAGGCCGATTCACACGGTCTCTTTGTAAAGACTCATCCATCTCATTCCTTTTAATCCCTCCTCTTTTTATTTGCTCTGTATTTGTCTTTACAAACCTTAATTACCATGGATTTAATTTTTTCTTCTGGAGTCTTCTTGGGTTTTGCTATTATTTGCAGTGACATTCTTTTCTGTCCTTTTGTAGTCATTTCTGGATCAGGTAGGCATGGCTGCTAGCGGCATCCCCTTGAGCACCTGCTGAAAGAGCTGCAGCCAGCATGGTGTCACGCATGGTAAAAAGATGAGAATTGCTATAGCATATAAGAGGAGAAATCGTATTCATTTAGCCCATAGCTGGCCAGTTAACTATGAAAATATGTCCCATTCCCATCCTTTCAACATTTGGACAGGTCCACGAGCTGACGTTATTTCCTTTGTTATTTGTTTGACCACTTTTCCGCTGTCATCTGCTTGCAAACAGCAGCTCGAGTCATTTAACTTCCCACAAACTCCTCCTTCTTCTGCTAACAGATAATCTAATACCATCCAATGTTGAAATACCGCTTTCCTCATTTAAGTGGGTTGCTCAGCAAAAAGGTCAAGCGCTGTGGCTGGCTGGTTGGTAATTATTTCTGAGACAGCTTGTAACCTAATTATCTCCTTCAAATGATAAATGGGTTCCCAGGCATCTGGGATTAATTCCTTAGGTTTCCAAGGGGCTGGTCCATCGTGTTGGGTAACTTGTTCTGTTGGCCGTTCATCATTTCCCCGTTTTGGGGTGCTCCCTCCAGCCAGGGCTGCATCAGCTGACTGCTTTTCTCTAATTAAATCATCACAGATTTTGATTCCTAAGCGATTTCCCAGAACTTGTAGTAGCAAAAAGAACAACAGTCTACTAAATATACCATATCCCTGACCAGTTTGGAGGTAACCTGAGCTAAGCATGTTGGCCACAAATCCAATACTGTCCTTTCAAAGCCCGTGTTCCATTAGCAAAGGAACCTACCCATGGTCATCAATTGGTGGCTCAAAATACAGCAGGATTCCCGGGCCTAACGGTCCTCCAACAAGAGTTGCCCCACCATAAGGGTCCCAGCATTTGCATTTCCAAGCTCCCGCACAGGGTTCCCACCTACATTTACATCTGCAAGCTGCTTGGTTGGATTTGGAGCAGAACTCACTAAAAGGCTTTGAGTTCCAATCCGGTGTGGCCATTCCCACTGATAATCACAAACAACATGTCTTCTACTTGTGGAATTTTTGTGGGGACTGCTCAAAAACAGGTGGTCAAAAAAACCCCTTGTCCCTCCCCATTGCTTTACAGGCTTCCAAATATTTTTGGTGTGATAAGAACGCCTTACGCAGCTACTGTTAGTGAGCCGAACAGGTATTTGATTGCATTTGCCTTGATATTTGGAACAATTGGAAGGAGGGCAATTGGGGGTCCAAACCCAGTTGTTCAAGCCCAGAGGGAAAGTCAATTGACAATTGCCTTTTCCTACATAGACACGCCCTATCCTATTTAGGCAATAAGTGCCTGTTGGAGAAGAATGAAGTGGCCGTGAACTTCCTTCTTTGGCCCCAAATCCCATCCCACTGTGGCCCTCACATTGACCCACCATTTAGGTTCAGCTGGGCTAGCCAACTATGGCCACTCTTCAGATCCTCCTGGCCCTCCACAGAGCCAGCAATTGCTAAGGTTAAAAACTTTTGCTACTTCTTCTCCTAAGGCTGCAAATTGATTCTCCCACTCCTGGCCTAAACTCAGCTGACCATATCAAAGTAGAATTAGGAAGGAAAATGTTTTAATAGTGTCATCTAATTAGCTAGTCTAATTTTCCCGTTGTCTTCTGCAGCACCTGTGGCAATTGAAGACACAGAAACCACTTAACGTAACAAAATGGCCACAAGTATTAGCCCCCAAGTGAGTGGAGATTCTAGAGGAGGGATGCCTATACAGTCTATTTCAGCAGACGGTCTGAAGGTAGGACTGCGGGGCTTCTTCCGATGTCGAAGCACTGCCTACTGCTCCGGCCCACTCCTGCAGAGTGTCAGTCACGGCCTCCCGGCCTTCTCCTCCAGCTGAGATGTGCAAATCTCTGAGGCTTCAGAGACCTTGACCCGAGAGTGACGGGTTCACCTGTGTTCAGCTTACTTGACGGCTGTTTTCTGTCGTCAGTGACACTCGGAATGGGCCACGCCATTTCACCAGCACTGGCGCTTCTTTCTACTCCTTAACTAGGACTCAATCTCCTGGTTGGATGTTAAAAGCAGCAAAGTCCAAAGGCCGGGCTTGCGCCAGCTGAGCTTCCTGTTGAAGGGGTTTCACAAGAAGCAGGATCCTGGCCACAGATGGTTTTAAAAATGCATCACTTGCCTCTACCCCCCCACTAGGTGGAGACTTACCAGGAGGGCAATTGCAAACAACGACTGAAAGGGAGATAACTGAATCTCTCTTCTGGGTTGGGCCCTCATTCTCACCAAAGCCAATGTCCAAAGCCCTACCCATGGCATCTTGGTTTCTATTACCAGCTTCAAAAGGTGTTTATTTCTCTCTTCATTGTTTTCTACCCGAGCCGAGCTCTGGGGGTGCCAGGGCCTATGGAGGTTCCATTGTGTTCCTAAAGAAGCCAAAACCCCTTGAAGGATCTTTCCTGCAAAATGAGTTCCCTTATCTGAATCTATTGCTTCTACAATGCTGTATCTTGGAATGATTTGTTCCAAAAATGCCTTAAGAACTGATCCTGTCATTACTGAAGTAGTTGCAAATACTTCTGGCCACCTTGCTAGCTGACATACGATTACCAGAAGATATTAAGCCTTGCCACTTGGGGCATCTCCGGAAAATCCACCTGGCATCTTTGGAAGGGCCATGCAGCCCAAGGCCTCCCTCCTCTAGCAAGTTACTTTGTAACTTGGCTGTTGGCTTTAGCACAGATCAAGCAACCTTCAACAGCTCCTTTTGCCAGTCTAAAAAGACCCCCAGCAACATACATCCTGAGATAGGCTTCTGCCAATCCTCAGGAAGTGCAAGGACTCTCTTAATGGAGTTGCTTTAATATTGGTAGGGCCAAAGGTTCTGGTATCTCTTGTTTGCCATCCCTTGGAAACCAATTCTTGCCTTTTTTCTCTGCCACACGACTTTTAACTGTATGTCAAACTGCTGTGGTAGAAAAGACAGCTTCCTGGGCAGTGATGGAGTCACGGGGAGCAAAGGGGGCATCTTGGAGAGTTCTGGCAGAAGTGTGGCTTTCTGAGTTTCTTCATCCACCAAAAAGGAGACAGAGGAGTCCTGTAACATTCTTCAACTCCAGGGAGAGGCCATGGGGCTTTTGCCATGGAGTCTCTCAAATGATTGCGGGATGCAGCCCCCTTCTGATGCTAAGTTCCTGGCAACAGCACCCTCTGAGGTACTCGGGAATTACAGACTTCCGGAACTGCCTACTCTATGCCCCCCTCTAATATGCACTCCCCTTTTGGAATGGAAAAGGAAGAAAACCAAACTATTCCTAATGCTGGGAAGTCTTTGCTGCCTTGCTCTAGGTTCGGGAATTTAGCAGGGCCTTGGCTGAGCAACAGTCTCTGTTGATTAGTAACAGTTTCTAGAACGAATACTTTCTTCTGTTACTTCCCTCCCTGTAAATTCCTAGCCTTGTCTAAGGAGAGATTCACACGGTCTCTTTGTAAAGACACATCTATCTTACTCCTTTCACTCCCACACCTTCCTTGCGGTGGAACGGCTCTCCCCGGCACAGCACCTGGCACAAAACCCCCGTATACGCACACACACACCTGCACTTACCCTGCACTCCACTGCACACACACACACACACACCTGCACACACACACACCTCCCGCACACTAACACCCGGTCCACATCCCCACCATGCTACTTGCAGTGGCCCCGCCCCTGCCATCCCCGCCGGCTGGCAGCACCCACTCCTCGCATGCTTCCCCATGCCTTGCATTTCCTTGCTGCCCCCTCTGTAGCCTTCCCTCAACCTGCCTTTTCTCCCCTGCCTTGCACTGACTTGCTCACCCATCCCCCACCTGACTTCCTTTCACATTCGTCTAGGTCTGGCCTCATCTTTCCTTTTCCTTCTAGGACCCTCATTGCCTTGCCTCGCCTCGCAAAGCCACCACTTGCCTTGCCTTGCCCTTGAACCCCTCCCTTGCCTTGCATGACCTTGCTCACCCCTCCCCCACCTGGAATTCAACACCCCTTTTCAATGACATTTCTGGGCCTTGCCCTGCCCTTTCTGCTCCTCCGAGGAATCTCAAAGCTCTCAAGCATCTCCGGTGTTTCAGGATCCCATGAGAGGAAGACCAGGGGAGGACGCATGTTGCCACACTCATCTCTGTGGGCAGCCTTTGTCTGGGAGCAATCCTTGCATGTCTTGAACCTTGGAGGGGCAATTCACATTTTGCCCTTGAGCTCGGGGACCAGAAAGAGAGTTCTTTTGCATACAAGGGCAAGCAGGTAGCTCAAGTCTTTTAGGTACAGAGGAGAGATGACCCACGCGGGATCAAGGCCACACAGAGCACTTGGTCCTGGCCACTTTTGTGTACCAGCAGTCCTTGAATGTACTTCTCACCTGCCTTGCCTGGCCTTGCCTTGGCAACACAACAGTTGCCTTGCCTTGCCCTGCTAGCCCTCTGGAGCCTTGCATTCCTTTGCACGGCCATGCCCAGCACATGACCTGCCTACTGTTTTCCTCCAGGGCCTTGGCTTGCTGAGCCCTTCCTGTTTCTGCCTGGCCTTCCCATCAGTGGCCCTTCCTTCCTACAGCCAGCCTTGCCTCTAACTTCTGGGCCTTCTCTTGTCTACCACTCCGTTTGCTTTCCCCTCACTGCCCTGGCCTTGCCTACCTCTCCCTTGACTTGCCCACAATTGCCTGCACTCGGTTTGCAGCGCCTTGCCTGCATGGAAGGCAAGGGAAAGAGTGGTAGGCCGGGCAAAGCAAAGCCAGCAAGTTGTAGGCAGTGCGAGGCAAGGCAGACGTAGGCAAAGGAAGCAGAGCAAGGGTACCTTAAGAAGAACTAGACAAGGCAAGGCCAAGAGACTCGGAGTGCCTTTCCTTGGGAAGGCAAGGACATAGTGCCAGTGTTGCTGGAGCAGATGTTAAGGTACTGTGGGGAGGAATAGTCCAGCAAGACATTTCTCTTCTGGCCCCTGTGCGTGTAGGGGCAATTGTTGGACATATTCAATACTGGAGGTGGATCAGTCGCTGGATGTGTTGTATTCTGGAGGAGGGGATGCCGTTTCTTTGGAGATGGGCTTGTAGTTGCTCTCTTTGGCAAGGAAGGCAGGTTTGGATGTGCACATCAGGTACTCCTAGGGATTTTAAAGGCTTTTCCCAACAGGCAGAGCTCTCTCTGGGTTCGAGCTGTTGAGCTGTCAGTGGGAATGCAAAGGCCAAGCTCTTAAGCTATTTGTCCTGGTGCCTTCAGTGTGTGAGCAGTCCCTGGTGCCGTTGCCTTTGGATCCTGACTCTGGGAGAGGGAAGGCTTAGGATGGTACCTAGAGCTGAGAAGGAGAGTGCTGAGAACAGCGTGTGTGCCGCTAGTTTGAGGGGTGCAGGTGAAGTTGTAGGCAGCAAGATCTTCCTCAGCTGGCACTGTTTTGAGCCCTGTTTTTGCCAGATGGTTTCAAGTTGGTGGGCGGAATCTGCGAGAGGGAAAAGATTTGTTTGGGCCATTTGTTTGGTCTGGCTCTTGGAGTTTGGTGTAAAGAAGAGTGTGCTCTTGTAAGGGGAAGATGAGGGCAACCTTTTTGTCCTGACACCGTTGATTTGAGTGCAGGGCCGTTTGCAAGTTGCCTCTGTCTGCCCTTGGGGTGGTTTCGAGTTGCGCCAGGTGCTTGGCCTTCTTTTGCAAGTCTGCAGCGCCATCGTGTGGTTGTTTCCATGAGCGCTGACAGTGCCCGACAAAAAGCGCTTGGCTGGCGCGGCCCCAGTCGTGTGGAAGCAGTTGGTGGAAGAGCTCCGCTGTGCATGCTGCCTCTTGGAGACATAAAAGGATGTAACCCTGCGCGTAGCGGGGAAGCAAGACGAATCTTTTCATTGTTGGCTGAGCAGTTTCTAAGCGGCAAAAGTAAAGGCAGTTTCAGCACGGCCTCTTTCTTTCAGAACCTTTTCTGTGCCATCATGAACATGCTCAACATGCCACTCGCACCCGCTGAACTGCATCAAAGGCCCTGGAGATAGGCACTTTCCTTCAAGCTCTCTGTAGCATCCTACCCTCCACCTCTGGCGGATCCCAAAGCCCTTCCAAACATCCAGCAGCTGCACACAGAGAACAAGTGCTAGAACAAGGCGTTGGCCTTCCTAGTCCTTTTAAAGTCTGTGAACTAGGCGAAACATTCCAGTGAGCAGCACTTTCCTTCGCAACTATATCTAGAGCATCATCACATTCTCTCCAAGTGGGTAAGTCCACCCTTGCAGCGCAGCGTTTGCAGCCACAGTTCGGACTGAGAGATAGGCCAGGTGAGAAAGCATTTCTTGACTATCCCTCTTCTCTGGAAGACTTGATACTCGCAGCGCGACCACGTCCACACACCTTCAGTGTGGCCAGATTCAAGCAGCTAGAGCTCCCAGAGATGGGAGAGTCAGGAGAGAAGACGTTCCAAAAGTACCGTGTACTTACAGCAGCATTAAAACTGTGCATAGCAGTCTGCAGCACTGTAGACTGCGGCTTCTCCGACAGACGAGCCATCCCATTGTTGCCTCTCGCAGCCTGCTTGCTAGCTGCTCTCCTGAAGAAAAGAACTAGAAGAAAAAGCCAATGCTGGGCTGCACCTTCCCCTTGCCTTACGTAAAGCCACCTAAACTCCCCGCTGCACTCTCTACTTCCCCTCTCCTTGGAAGCAACCACTGTGTTTGCTGCATCTCGAAGCCTAAAGTTAAGCGCCAGTGTTTCCAAGGATGGTTGGAAGAGGGATAAGTAGTAGCACAAGGAAGTAGTTGTCGTTGAACTTCCTCCTTCTCAGTGCTAACGTGAATTGGGCAGGCAGGCGAGTGCTAGCCACGCTCCTTTCTCAGTTTGTACGCTGCGGACACGAGCCCGGTGCTCTGCGCCTTCGTTCGGCCTCTTTAGTACCCATGTCGCTCTTTCATTCAGCCGGAGTCGAAGCGTCGTCTACTTCTCGCCCAGCGAGCACGGTGACGGCAGCGAAATGCCCCAGCCGACTGCTTCTGCCGACACACGCCTGGTCTATGCACTTTCCCTCGCAGCGACATACAGCAGCACTTTCGGTCTTTCTTGTCGTCCAAATGTAAAGGGAAAGAGTCTCAGCTCCGTCTGGCACAGTTTTAGGTCAACAAGCTTACCCGGAGCTTACCCGCGACGCGTGGAAACTTGTGTTTGCACCACATTCAAGTGGTTGCTGTCTTTCCTTTACAGCCTGCAGAGCACCGTCAGACCGCCGTGCTCTCTGCACCTGCCTTCTCAGTTCTAAGTACCACCGCGCCCCTTACAGCCTTGCAGGAAGCAAAGACACGGGTAGTCATCTCGCAGAGAAGAACGTGGAAGGACGAAAGGATGATCTTCCTTTCTCCTGCTTCTTGCCTGAATTGTGGTGCTGTATTGAAAGTCTTGGCTAGCGAAAAGCTCATCCAGCAAGTGCCTCATTCCTGACGCATCTCGCTGAGCGAGAGTTTCACGAAGAGTTTAGACTCTGGAAACAGCAAGAAAATGATTGTACGTCGAGCTGAGAAAAATCCGTGCACAGCACACTGTGGATGCGTGCAGTGTTCGCGCTGAAGAGCGACAAAACGCAAAGCCATCGCTGGGCTTCAGTTTCGTCCAGACGGCAGAAGGCAAAGAACGAAGCAACTGGGCACCGCGTTAATGTACTCAGTGGACCGAATTTCAAATGTCCAGCCAAAAGCTGCTTCACAAGCAGATTCAGCTGAGAATGCTCTGGCTGATTCACAAAGTAAGGCGTAGCCGTTGCACTCTATCACACTATCAGGCCAGAAGAAGTTTCTTACACCTTCAATGCTGCAGAGTCCATGCAGCTGGAGCACACCCAGAAGGACGCGTCCAGATAGACGGCGTTCTTCAAGTACCCCCCTCCTCCAAGCAGCCTTGAAACTGAGCACAACACACTGCGGCTCGGGAGCTTCCTTCTCAGATAGACGTGCCGTCACGTTATTCACTCTCGCAGCTCCGTTGCCCACTTGCAGCAGCTGCTACCAAAGCAAAATGCTCCAGGAAGTAAAAACCACTGCTGAGCAAACCTTTCCCTTTGCCTCACGTAAAGCACCATAAACTGTCCGCTGCACTCTTTATTTCCATTCTCCGCATCTACCACTGTCATCTCTGCATCTCGAAGCATAAAGCTCGGCACAATTCTTCCCAGGGAAAGCTGGAAGAGAAATAGGTAGCAGCACAAGTAGCTGCAAGTGGAACTTTTGTTTTCAACTGCTAACGTGAATCCGCAAAGAAGCGAGCGGCAGCCACGCTTCTTCTTGCAGCCTGTGCGATGCGCACACCAGCTCGGTGCTCTGCGCCCTCATTCGCATGCTCTTCGTACCATGTCGCGCTTTTCATTCTGCCGGAGTCGAAGCGTCGTCTACTTCTCGCCCGGAGAGCACGGTGCCGGAAGAGAAATGCCCCAGCCGACTGCCCTTCCGAAACACACCAGGGCTATGCACTTTTCTCGCAGCGACATACAGCAGCACTTTCGGTCTTTTCTTGTCGTCCAAATGTAAAGGGAAAGATTCTCAGCAATGTCGGGCACAGAGAACAGTTTTATTTCGACAAGTACGCCCAGAGCTTGCCCGCGGCTCGTGGAAACTTGTGTTTGCACACATTCCAGTGGCAGCCCTCTTTCCTTTACAGCCTGCAGAGCGCCGTCAGATCGTGGTGCTCTCTGCACCTGCCTTCTCAGTTCCAAGTACCACTGCGCACAATATAGCCTTGCAGGAAGCAAAGGCGCGGATAGTTGTCTCGCAGAGAAGAACGTGCAAAGACGAAAAGATGTTCTTCCTTTCTCCTCCTTGTCGCCCAGATTGTGGTGCTGTACTGAAAGCCATGGCCAGCGAAAGGCTAATCCAGCAAGTGTTTCTCACCTGATGCATTTCGCTGAGGGAGAGCTGAGGAAAATCCTTGCACAGCACACTGTGGATGCGTGCAGTACACATGCTGAAGAGCGGCAAAACTCAAAGCCATCGCTGGGCTTCAGTTCTGTCCAGACGGCAGAAGGCGAAGAACGAAGCAGCTGGGCACCGCGTTAACGTACTCAGTGGACCGAATTTCAAATGTCCAGCCAAAAGCTGCTTCATAAGCAGATTCCGCTGAGAATGCTCTGGCTGCTTCACAAAGTAAGGCGCAGCCGTTTCCATTCATCACACTACCTGGCCAGAAGCAGTATCCTACACCTTCAATGCTGCAGCGTCCATGCAGCTGGAGCACACGCAGTAGGACGCGTCGAGATAGAAGGCGTTCTTCAAGTACCCCCTTCTCCAAGCAGCCTTGAAACTGAGCACAACACACTGCGGCTCGGGAGCTTCCTTCTCAGATAGACGTGCCGTCACGTTATTCACTCTCGCAGCTCCGTTGCCCACTTGCAGCAGCTGCTACCAAAGCAAAATGCTCCAGAAGTAAAAAGCACTGCCGGGCTGCGCTTTCCCTTGCCGCACGTAAAGCACCATAAACTGTCCGCTGTGCTCTGTATTTCCATTCTCCGCCGCATCTACCACTGTTATCTCTGCATCTCGAAGCATAAAGCTCGGCAAAATTCTTCCCAGGGAAAGCTGGAAGAGAAATAGGTAGCAGCACAAGTAGCTGCAAGTGGAACTTTCTGTTTTAAAATGCTAACGTGAATCCGGAAACAAGCGAGTGACAGCCAGGCTTCCTCTTGCAGCCTGTGCGATGCACACACCAGCTCGGTGCTCTGCCCTCATTCTTTAATGCTCTTCGTACCATGTCGCGCTTTTCATTCTGCCGGAGTCGAAGCGTCGTCTACTTCTCGCCCGGAGAGCACGGTGCCAGCGGAGAAAGGCTCCAGAAAAACGCTCCAGGCTGCTGATCCTTCCCAAACACACCAGGGCTATGCACTTTCCTTCGCAGCGCTAAGTAGCATCGCATTCTGTTTGCGTTGGAGCCGGAATGTAAAGGGAAAGATTGTCGGCTACGTCTCAACGCCCAGTTTTAGGTCACCAAGCTTACCCGGAGCTTACCCGCGACGCGTGGAAATTGGTATTTGCACCACATTCAAGTGGTAGCTATCTTTCCTTTAAGCCTGCAGAGCGCCGTCAGATCGCGGTGCTCTCTGCACCTGCCTTCTCCCTTCCAAGTACCACCGCGCACCTTACAGCCTTGCAGGAAGCAAAGACGTGGAGAGATGTCTCGCAGAGAAGATCGTGCAAAGACGAAAAGATGTTCTTCTTTGCTCTTCCTCGTCGCCCAGATTGTGGTGCTCTACTGAAAGCGTGGGCTAACGAATGGCTAATCTAGCATGTGCTTCCCTTCTAATGCATTTCGCTGAGCGAGAGCTGAGGAAAATCCTTGCACTGTACACTATGGATGCGTGCAGTAGACACGCAGAAGAGCGGCACAGCTCATAACCATCGCACACTCCAGCCCAGAGCTCTGGGGCTGCGTTCTTCTCCCTTACCGGCGCTGGACGGAACTGAGACATTGAGCTTTGGCTCTCTTTAGTGTGTGTACTGCACGCATCCAGAGCGCGCTGTGCACAGATTCTCCTCAGCGCTACGTGCAAGCACAGACTTTCTGCTTCGCAGAGCCCAACTGTCCGCCGAAGCTCTCGCTCAGAGAAATGTGTCAGGAGAGAAGCACTTGCTGGATTAGCCTTACACTGGCCAACAGTTCCAAAGAAGCACCATAGTCTTCTTGCGAGAAAGGATAATAAAACACAAGTATTGTCCCAGCAAAGTTCTCTGTGCGAGCCGTAGCCGAGAATCTTTCCCTTAAGATTAAGACCACAACGCAGACAGCATTTTGTGCTACTTAAGGCTGAGAAGGATAGCCCAGGCGTGTTTCGGCAGAGGCAGAAGCCCGGAGCGTTTCTCTGCCGGCACCGTGCTCTCCGGGCGAGAAGTAGACGACGCTTCGACTCCGGCAGAATGAAAAGCGCGACATGGTACGAAGAGCATGCGAATGAGGGCGCAGAGCACCGAGCTGGTGTGCGCATCGCACAGGCTGCAAGAGGAAGCGTGGCTGCCGCTCGCTTCTTTTCGGATTCACGTTAGCAGTTGAAAACAAAAGTTCCACTTGCAGCTACTTGTGCTGCTACCTATTTCTCTTCCAGCTTTCCCTGGGAAGAATTGTGCCGAGCTTTATGCTTCGAGATGCAGAGATGACAGTGGTAGATGCGGAGAATGGAATAAAAGAGTGCAGCGGACAGTTTATGGTGCTTTACGTGAGGCAAAGGGAAAGGTTTGCTCAGCAGTGGTTTTTACTTCCTGGAGCATTTTGCTTTGGTAGCAGCTGCTGCAAGTGGGCAACGGAGCTGCGAGAGTGAATAACGTGACGGCCCGTCTATCTGAGAAGGAAGCTCCCGAGCTGCAGTGTGTTGCGCTCAGTTTCAAGGCTGCTTGGAGGAGGGGGGTACTTGAAGAACGCCGTCTATCTGGACGCGTCCTACTGCGTGTGCTCCAGCTGCATGGACTCTGCAGCATTGAAGGTGTAAGAAACTTCTTCTGGCCTGATAGTGTGATAGAGTGCAACGGCTACGCCTTACTTTGTGAACCAGCCAGAGCATTCTCAGCTGAATCTGCTTGTGAAGCAGCTTTTGGCTGGACATTTGAAATTCGGTCCACTGAGTACGTTAACGCGGTGCCCAGCTGCTTCGTTCTTCGCCTTCTGCCGTCTGGACAGAACTGAAGCCCAGCGATGACTTTTAGCTGTGGCTCTCTTCAGCATGTGTACTGCACGCGTCCGCAGTGTGCTGTGCAAGGATTTTCCTCAGCTCTCCCTCAGCGAAATGCATCAGGTGAGAAACACTTGCTGGATTAGCCTTTCGCTGGCCAAGGCTTTTAATACAGCACCACAATCTGGGCGACAAGGAGGAGAAAGGAAGAACATCTTTTCTTCCTGGCACGTTCTTCTCTGCGAGACGACTATCCGCGCCTTTGCTTCCTGCAAGGCTATATTGTGCGCAGTGGTACTTGGAAGGGAGAAGGCAGGTGCAGAGAGCACCACGATCTGACGGCGCTCTGCAGGCTGTAAAGGAAAGAGGGCTGCCACTGGAATGTGTGCAAACACAAGTTTCCACGAGCCGCGGGCAAGCTCTGGGCGTACTTGTTGACCTAAAACTGTTCTCTGTGCCCGACATTGCTGAGAATCTTTCCCTTTACATTTGGACGGCAAGAAAAGACCGAAAGTGCTGCTGTATGTCGCTGCGAGAAAAGTGCATAGCCCTGGTGTGTTTCGGAAGGGCAGTTGGCTGGGGCATTTCTCTTCCGGCACCGTGCTCTCCGGGCGAGAAGTAGACGACGCTTCGACTCCGGCAGAATGAAAAGCGCGACATGGTACGAAGAGCATGCGAATGAGGGCGCAGAGCACCGAGCTGGTGTGCGCATCGCACAGGCTGCAAGAGGAAGCGTGGCTGCCGCTCGCTTCTTTTCGGATTCACGTTAGCAGTTGAAAACAAAAGTTCCACTTGCAGCTACTTGTGCTGCTACCTATTTCTCTTCCAGCTTTCCCTGGGAAGAATTGTGCCGAGCTTTATGCTTCGAGATGCAGAGATGACAGTGGTAGATGCTGAGAATGGAATAAAAGAGTGCAGCGGACAGTTTATGGTGCTTTACGTGAGGCAAAGGGAAAGGTTTGCTCAGCAGTGGTTTTTACTTCCTGGAGCATTTTGCTTTGGTAGCAGCTGCTGCAAGTGGGCAACGGAGCTGCGAGAGTGAATAACGTGACGGCACGTCTATCTGAGAAGGAAGCTCCCGAGCCGCAGTGTGTTGTGCTCAGTTTCAAGGCTGCTTGGAGGAGGGGGGTACTTGAAGAACGCCGTCTATCTGGACGCGTCCTTCTGGGTGTGCTCCAGCTGCATGGACTCTGCAGCATTGAAGGTGTAAGAAACTTCTTCTGGCCTGATAGTGTGATAGAGTGCAACGGCTACGCCTTACTTTGTGAACCAGCCAGAGCATTCTCAGCTGAATCTGCTTGTGAAGCAGCTTTTGGCTGGACATTTGAAATTCGGTCCACTGAGTACGTTAACGCGGTGCCCAGCTGCTTCGTTCTTCGCCTTCTGCCGTCTGGACAGAACTGAAGCCCAGCGATGACTTTTAGCTGTGGCTCTCTTCAGCATGTGTACTGCACGCGTCCGCAGTGTGCTGTGCAAGGATTTTCCTCAGCTCTCCCTCAGCGAAATGCATCAGGTGAGAAACACTTGCTGGATTAGCCTTTCGCTGGCCAAGGCTTTTAATACAGCACCACAATCTGGGCGACAAGGAGGAGAAAGGAAGAACATCTTTTCGTCTTTGCACGTTCTTCTCTGCGAGACGACTATCCGCGCCTTTGCTTCCTGCAAGGCTATATTGTGCGCAGTGGTACTTGGAAGGGAGAAGGCAGGTGCAGAGAGCACCACGATCTGACGGCGCTCTGCAGGCTGTAAAGGAAAGAGGGCTGCCACTGGAATGTGTGCAAACACAAGTTTCCACGAGCCGCGGGCAAGCTCTGGGCGTGCTTGTTGACCTAAAACTGTTCTCTGTGCCCGACATTGCTGAGAATCTTTCCCTTTACATTTGGACGACAAGAAAAGACCGAAAGTGCTGCTGTATGTCGCTGCGAGAAAAGTGCATAGCCCTGGTGTGTTTCGGAAGGGCAGTCGGCTGGGGCATTTCTCTTCCGGCACCGTGCTCTCCGGGCGAGAAGTAGACGACGCTTCGACTCCGGCAGAATGAAAAGCGCGACATGGTACGAAGAGCATGCGAATGAGGGCGCAGAGCACCGAGCTGGTGTGCGCATCGCACAGGCTGCAAGAAGAAGCGTGGCTGCCGCTCGCTTCTTTTCGGATTCACGTTAGCAGTTGAAAACAAAAGTTCCACTTGCAGCTACTTGTGCTGCTACCTATTTCTCTTCCAGCTTTCCCTGGGAAGAATTGTGCCGAGCTTTATGCTTCGAGATGCAGAGATGACAGTGGTAGATGCGGAGAATGGAATAAAGAGTGCAGCGGACAGTTTATGGTGCTTTACGTGAGGCAAAGGGAAAGGTTTTCTCAGCAGTGGTTTTTACTTCCTGGAGCATTTTGCTTTGGTAGCAGCTGCTGGAAGTGGGCAACGGAGCTGCGAGAGTGAATAACGTGACGGCACGTCTATCTGAGAAGGAAGCTCCCGAGCCGCAGTGTGTTGTGCTCAGTTTCAAGGCTGCTTGGAGGAGGGGGGTACTTGAAGAACGCCGTCTATCTGGACGCGTCCTTCTGGGTGTGCTCCAGCTGCATGGACTCTGCAGCATTGAAGGTGTAAGAAACTTCTTCTGGCCTGATAGTGTGATAGAGTGCAACGGCTACGCCTTACTTTGTGAACCAGCCAGAGCATTCTCAGCTGAATCTGCTTGTGAAGCAGCTTTTGGCTGGACATTTGAAATTCGGTCCACTGAGTACGTTAACGCGGTGCCCAGCTGCTTCGTTCTTCGCCTTCTGCCGTCTGGACAGAACTGAAGCCCAGCGATGACTTTTAGCTGTGGCTCTCTTCAGCATGTGTACTGCACGCGTCCGCAGTGTGCTGTGCAAGGATTTTCCTCAGCTCTCCCTCAGCGAAATGCATCAGGTGAGAAACACTTGCTGGATTAGCCTTTCGCTGGCCAAGGCTTTTAATACAGCACCACAATCTGGGCGACAAGGAGGAGAAAGGAAGAACATCTTTTCTTCCTGGCACGTTCTTCTCTGCGAGACGACTATCCGCGCCTTTGCTTCCTGCAAGGCTATATTGTGCGCAGTGGTACTTGGAAGGGAGAAGGCAGGTGCAGAGAGCACCACGATCTGACGGCGCTCTGCAGGCTGTAAAGGAAAGAGGGCTGCCACTGGAATGTGTGCAAACACAAGTTTCCACGAGCCGCGGGCAAGCTCTGGGCGTACTTGTTGACCTAAAACTGTTCTCTGTGCCCGACATTGCTGAGAATCTTTCCCTTTACATTTGGACGGCAAGAAAAGACCGAAAGTGCTGCTGTATGTCGCTGCGAGAAAAGTGCATAGCCCTGGTGTGTTTCGGAAGGGCAGTTGGCTGGGGCATTTCTCTTCCGGCACCGTGCTCTCCGGGCGAGAAGTAGACGACGCTTCGACTCCGGCAGAATGAAAAGCGCGACATGGTACGAAGAGCATGCGAATGAGGGCGCAGAGCACCGAGCTGGTGTGCGCATCGCACAGGCTGCAAGAGGAAGCGTGGCTGCCGCTCGCTTCTTTTCGGATTCACGTTAGCAGTTGAAAACAAAAGTTCCACTTGCAGCTACTTGTGCTGCTACCTATTTCTCTTCCAGCTTTCCCTGGGAAGAATTGTGCCGAGCTTTATGCTTCGAGATGCAGAGATGACAGTGGTAGATGCTGAGAATGGAATAAAAGAGTGCAGCGGACAGTTTATGGTGCTTTACGTGAGGCAAAGGGAAAGGTTTGCTCAGCAGTGGTTTTTACTTCCTGGAGCATTTTGCTTTGGTAGCAGCTGCTGCAAGTGGGCAACGGAGCTGCGAGAGTGAATAACGTGACGGCACGTCTATCTGAGAAGGAAGCTCCCGAGCCGCAGTGTGTTGTGCTCAGTTTCAAGGCTGCTTGGAGGAGGGGGGTACTTGAAGAACGCCGTCTATCTGGACGCGTCCTTCTGGGTGTGCTCCAGCTGCATGGACTCTGCAGCATTGAAGGTGTAAGAAACTTCTTCTGGCCTGATAGTGTGATAGAGTGCAACGGCTACGCCTTACTTTGTGAACCAGCCAGAGCATTCTCAGCTGAATCTGCTTGTGAAGCAGCTTTTGGCTGGACATTTGAAATTCGGTCCACTGAGTACGTTAACGCGGTGCCCAGCTGCTTCGTTCTTCGCCTTCTGCCGTCTGGACAGAACTGAAGCCCAGCGATGACTTTTAGCTGTGGCTCTCTTCAGCATGTGTACTGCACGCGTCCGCAGTGTGCTGTGCAAGGATTTTCCTCAGCTCTCCCTCAGCGAAATGCATCAGGTGAGAAACACTTGCTGGATTAGCCTTTCGCTGGCCAAGGCTTTTAATACAGCACCACAATCTGGGCGACAAGGAGGAGAAAGGAAGAACATCTTTTCTTCCTGGCACGTTCTTCTCTGCGAGACGACTATCCGCGCCTTTGCTTCCTGCAAGGCTATATTGTGCGCAGTGGTACTTGGAAGGGAGAAGGCAGGTGCAGAGAGCACCACGATCTGACGGCGCTCTGCAGGCTGTAAAGGAAAGAGGGCTGCCACTGGAATGTGTGCAAACACAAGTTTCCACGAGCCGCGGGCAAGCTCTGGGCGTGCTTGTTGACCTAAAACTGTTCTCTGTGCCCGACATTGCTGAGAATCTTTCCCTTTACATTTGGACGACAAGAAAAGACCGAAAGTGCTGCTGTATGTCGCTGCGAGAAAAGTGCATAGCCCTGGTGTGTTTCGGAAGGGCAGTCGGCTGGGGCATTTCTCTTCCGGCACCGTGCTCTCCGGGCGAGAAGTAGACGACGCTTCGACTCCGGCAGAATGAAAAGCGCGACATGGTACGAAGAGCATGCGAATGAGGGCGCAGAGCACCGAGCTGGTGTGCGCATCGCACAGGCTGCAAGAAGAAGCGTGGCTGCCGCTCGCTTCTTTTCGGATTCACGTTAGCAGTTGAAAACAAAAGTTCCACTTGCAGCTACTTGTGCTGCTACCTATTTCTCTTCCAGCTTTCCCTGGGAAGAATTGTGCCGAGCTTTATGCTTCGAGATGCAGAGATGACAGTGGTAGATGCGGAGAATGGAATAAAGAGTGCAGCGGACAGTTTATGGTGCTTTACGTGAGGCAAAGGGAAAGGTTTTCTCAGCAGTGGTTTTTACTTCCTGGAGCATTTTGCTTTGGTAGCAGCTGCTGCAAGTGGGCAACGGAGCTGCGAGAGTGAATAACGTGACGGCACGTCTATCTGAGAAGGAAGCTCCCGAGCCGCAGTGTGTTGTGCTCAGTTTCAAGGCTGCTTGGAGGAGGGGGGTACTTGAAGAACGCCGTCTATCTGGACGCGTCCTTCTGGGTGTGCTCCAGCTGCATGGACTCTGCAGCATTGAAGGTGTAAGAAACTTCTTCTGGCCTGATAGTGTGATAGAGTGCAACGGCTACGCCTTACTTTGTGAACCAGCCAGAGCATTCTCAGCTGAATCTGCTTGTGAAGCAGCTTTTGGCTGGACATTTGAAATTCGGTCCACTGAGTACGTTAACGCGGTGCACAGCTGCTTCGTTCTTCGCCTTCTGCCGTCTGGACAGAACTGAAGCCCAGCGATGACTTTTAGCTGTGGCTCTCTTCAGCATGTGTACTGCACGCGTCCGCAGTGTGCTGTGCAAGGATTTTCCTCAGCTCTCCCTCAGCGAAATGCATCAGGTGAGAAACACTTGCTGGATTAGCCTTTCGCTGGCCAAGGCTTTTAATACAGCACCACAATCTGGGCGACGAGGAAGAACCTCTTTTCTTCCTGGCACGTTCTTCTGAGCGACATGACTATCCGCATGTTTGCTTCCTGCAAGGCTGTATTGTGCGCGGCGGTATTGGAACTGAGAAGGCAGGTGCAGAGAGCACCATGATCTGACGGCGCTCTGCAGCCTGTAAAGGAAAGACGGCTGCCACTTGAATGTGGTGCAAACACTGGTTTCCACGCGTCGAGGGCAAGCTCTAGGCGTGCTGGTTGACCTAAAACTGTTCTCTGGGCGGGACATAGCAGAGAATCTTTCCCTTTACATTTGGACGACAAGAAAGAGCGAAAGTGCTGCTGTATGTCGCTGCGAGGGAAAGTGCATAGACCAGGCGTGTGTCGGCAGAAGCAGTCGGCTGGGGCATTTCGCTGCCGGCACCGTGCTCTCTGGGCGAGAAGTAGACGACGCTTCGACTCCGGCACAATGAAAGTGCAACATGGGTACTAAAGAGGCCGAACGAAGGCGCAGAGCACCGGGCTGGTGTCCGCAGCGTACAAACTGAGAAAGGAGCGTGGCTGGCACTCGCCTGCCTGCCCAATTCATGTTAGCACTGAGAAGGAGGAAGTTCAACGACAACTACTTACTTGTGCTACTACTTATCCCTCTTCCAACCATCCCCAAAACCACTGGCGCTTAACTTTAGGCTTCGAGATGCAGCAAACACAGTGGTTGCTTCCAAGGAGAGGGGAAGTAGAGAGTGCAGCGGGGAGTTTAGGTGGCTTTACGTAAGGCAAGGGGAAGGTGCAGCCCAGCATTGGCTTTTTCTTCTAGTTCTTTTCTTCAGGAGAGCAGCTAGCAAGCAGGCTGCGAGAGGCAACAATGGGATGGCTCGTCTGTCGGAGAAGCCGCAGTCTACAATGCTGCGGACTGCTGTGCAGTTTTAATGCTGCTGTAAGTACACCGTACTTTTGGAACGTCTTCTCTCCTGACTCTCCCATCTCTGGGAGCTCTAGCTGCTTGAACCTGGCCACACTGAAGGTGTGTGGACGTGGTCGTGCTGCGAGTATCAAGTCTTCCAGAGAAGAGGGATAGTCAAGAAATGCTTTCTCACCTGGCCTATCTCTCAGTCCGAACTGTGGCTGCAAACGCTGCGCTGCAAGGGTGGACTTACCCACTTGGAGAGAATGTGATGATGCTCTAGATATAGTTGCGAAGGAAAGTGCTGCTCACTGGAATGTTTCGCCTAGTTCACAGACTTTAAAAGGACTAGGAAGGCCAACGCCTTGTTCTAGCACTTGTTCTCTGCGTGCAGCTGCTGGATGTTTGGAAGGGCTTTGGGATCCGCCAGAGGTGGAGGGTAGGATGCTACAGAGAGCTTGAAGGAAAGTGCCTATCTCCAGGGCCTTTGATGCAGTTCAGCGGGTGCGAGTGGCATGTTGAGCATGTTCATGATGGCACAGAAAAGGTTCTGAAAGAAAGAGGCCGTGCTGAAAGTGCCTTTACTTTTTCCGCTTGGAAACTGCTCAGCCAACAATGAAAAGATTCGTCTTGCTTCCCCGCTACGCGCAGGGTTACATCCTTTTATGTCTCCAAGAGGCAGGATGCACAGCGGAGCTCTTCCACCAACTGCTTCCACACGACTGGGGCCGCGCCAGCCAAGCGCTTTTTGTCGGGCACTGTCAGCGCTCATGGAAACAACCACACGATGGCGCTGCAGACTTGCAAAAGAAGGCCAAGCACCTGGCGCAACTCGAAACCACCCCAAGGGCAGACAGAGGCAACTTGCAAACGGCCCTGCACTCAAATCAACGGTGTCAGGACAAAAAGGTTGCCCTCATCTTCCCCTTCCAAGAGCACACTCTTCTTTACACCACACCTCTTTGGCCCAAACAAATCTTTTCCCTCTCGCAGATTCCGCCCACCAACTTGAAACCATCTGGCAAAAACGGGGCTCAAAACAGTGCCAGCTGAGGAAGATCTTGCTGCCTACAACTTCACCTGCACCCCTCAAACTAGCAGCACACACGCTGTTCTCAGCACTCTCCTTCTCAGCTCTAGGTACCATCCTAAGCCTTCCCTCTCCCAGAGTCAGGATCCAAAGGCAACGGCACCAGGGACTGCTCACACACTGAAGGCACCAGGACAAATAGCTTAAGAGCTTGGCCTTTGCATTCCCACTGACAGCTCAACAGCTCGAACCCAGAGAGAGCTCTGCCTGTTGGGAAAAGCCTTTAAAATCCCTAGGAGTACCTGATGTGCACATCCAAACCTGCCTTCCTTGCCAAAGAGAGCAACTACAAGCCCATCTCCAAAGAAACGGCATCCCCTCCTCCAGAATACAACACATCCAGCGACTGATCCACCTCCAGTATTGAATATGTCCAACAATTGCCCCTACACGCACAGGGGCCAGAAGAGAAATGTCTTGCTGGACTATTCCTCCCCACAGTACCTTAACATCTGCTCCAGCAACACTGGCACTATGTCCTTGCCTTCCCAAGGAAAGGCACTCCGAGTCTCTTGGCCTTGCCTTGTCTAGTTCTTCTTAAGGTACCCTTGCTCTGCTTCCTTTGCCTACGTCTGCCTTGCCTCGCACTGCCTACAACTTGCTGGCTTTGCTTTGCCCGGCCTACCACTCTTTCCCTTGCCTTCCATGCAGGCAAGGCGCTGCAAACCGAGTGCAGGCAATTGTGGGCAAGTCAAGGGAGAGGTAGGCAAGGCCAGGGCAGTGAGGGGAAAGCAAATGGAGTGGTAGACAAGAGAAGGTCCAGAAGTTAGAGGCAAGGCTGGCTGTAGGAAGGAAGGGCCACTGATGGGAAGGCCAGGCAGAAACAGGAAGGGCTCAGCAAGCCAAGGCCCTGGAGGAAAACAGTAGGCAGGTCATGTGCGGGGCATGGCCGTGCAAAGGAATGCAAGGCTACAGAGGGCTAGCAGGGCAAGGCAAGGCAACTGTTGTGTTGCCAAGGCAAGGCCAGGCAAGGCAGGTGAGAAGTACATTCAAGGACTGCTGGTACACAAAAGTGGCCAGGACCAAGTGCTCTGTGTGGCCTTGATCCCGCGTGGGTCATCTCTCCTCTGTACCTAAAAGACTTGAGCTACCTGCTTTCCCTTGTATGCAAAAGAACTCTCTTTCTGGTCCCCGAGCTCAAGGGCAAAATGTGAATTGCCCCTCCAAGGTTCAAGACATGCAAGGATTGCTCCCAGACAAAGGCTGCCCACAGAGATGAGTGTGGCAACATGCGTCCTCCCCTGGTCTTCCTCTCATGGGATCCTGAAACACCAGAGATGCTTGAGAGCTTTGAGATTCCTGGGAGGAGCAGAAAGGGCAGGGCAAGGCCCAGAAATGTCATTGAAAAGGGGTGTTGAATTCCAGGTGGGGGAGGGGTGAGCAAGGTCATGCAAGGCAAGGGAGGGGTTCAAGGGCAAGGCAAGGCAAGTGGTGGCTTTGCGAGGCGAGGCAAGGCAATGAGGGTCCTAGAAGGAAAAGGAAAGATGAGGCCAGACCTAGACGAATGTGAAAGGAAGTCAGGTGGGGGATGGGTGAGCAAGTCAGTGCAAGGCAGGGGAGAAAAGGCAGGTTGAGGGAAGGCTACAGAGGGGGCAGCAAGGAAATGCAAGGCATGGGGAAGCATGCGAGGAGTGGGTGCTGCCAGCCGGCGGGGATGGCAGGGGCGGGGCCACTGCAAGTAGCATGGTGGGGATGTGGACCGGGTGTTAGTGTGCGGGAGGTGTGTGTGTGTGTGTGTGCAGTGGAGTGCAGGGTAAGTGCAGGTGTGTGTGTGCGTATACGGGGGTTTTGTGCCAGGTGCTGTGCCGGGGAGAGCCGTTCCACCGCAAGGAAGGTGTGGGAGTGAAAGGAGTAAGATAGATGTGTCTTTACAAAGAGACCGTGTGAATCTCTCCTTAGACAAGGCTAGGAATTTACAGGGAGGGAAGTAACAGAAGAAAGTATTCGTTCTAGAAACTGTTACTAATCAACAGAGACTGTTGCTCAGCCAAGGCCCTGCTAAATTCCCGAACCTAGAGCAAGGCAGCAAAGACTTCCCAGCATTAGGAATAGTTTGGTTTTCTTCCTTTTCCATTCCAAAAGGGGAGTGCATATTAGAGGGGGGCATAGAGTAGGCAGTTCCGGAAGTCTGTAATTCCCGAGTACCTCAGAGGGTGCTGTTGCCAGGAACTTAGCATCAGAAGGGGGCTGCATCCCGCAATCATTTGAGAGACTCCATGGCAAAAGCCCCATGGCCTCTCCCTGGAGTTGAAGAATGTTACAGGACTCCTCTGTCTCCTTTTTGGTGGATGAAGAAACTCAGAAAGCCACACTTCTGCCAGAACTCTCCAAGATGCCCCCTTTGCTCCCCGTGACTCCATCACTGCCCAGGAAGCTGTCTTTTCTACCACAGCAGTTTGACATACAGTTAAAAGTCGTGTGGCAGAGAAAAAAGGCAAGAATTGGTTTCCAAGGGATGGCAAACAAGAGATACCAGAACCTTTGGCCCTACCAATATTAAAGCAACTCCATTAAGAGAGTCTTTGCACTTCCTGAGGATTGGCAGAAGCCTATCTCAGGATGTATGTTGCTGGGGGTCTTTTTAGACTGGCAAAAGGAGCTGTTGAAGGTTGCTTGATCTGTGCTAAAGCCAACAGCCAAGTTACAAAGTAACTTGCTAGGGGAGGGAGGCCTTGGGCTGCAGGGCCCTTCCAAAGATGCCAGGTGGATTTTCCGGAGATGCCCCAAGTGGCAAGGCTTAATATCTTCTGGTAATCGTATGTCAGCTAGCAAGGTGGCCAGAAGTATTTGCAACTACTTCAGTAATGACAGGATCAGTTCTTAAGGCATTTTTGGAACAAATCATTCCAAGATACAGCATTGTAGAAGCAATAGACTCAGATAGAGGAACTCATTTTGCAGGAAAGATCCTTCAAGGGGTTTTGGCTTCTTTAGGAACACAATGGAACCTCCATAGGCCCTGACACCCCCAGAGCTCGGCTCGGGTAGAAAACAATGAAGAGAGAAATAAACACCTTTTGAATCTGGTAATCGAAGCCAAGATGCCATGGGTAGGGCTCTGGACATTGGCTTTGGTGAGAATGAGGGCCCAACCCAGAAGAGAGATTCAGTTATCTCCCTTTCAATTGTTGTTTGCAATTACCCTGGTAAGTCTCCACCTAGTGGGGGGGGGGGGGGGTAGAGGCAAGTGATGTATATTTAAAACCATCTGTGGCCAGGATCCTGCTTCTTGTGAAACCCCTTCAACAGGAAACTCAGCCGGCACAAGTCCGGCTTTTGGACTTTGCTGCTTTTAACATCCAACCAGGAGATTGAGTCCTAGTTAAGGAGTAGAAAGAAGCGCCAGTGCTGGTGAAATGGCGTGGCCCATTCCAAGTGTCACTGACGACAGAAAACAGCCGTCAAGTAAGCTGAACACAGGTGAACCCGTCACTCTCGGGTCAAGGTCTCTGAAGCCTCGGAGATTTGCACATCTCAGCTGGAGGAGAAGGCCGGGAGGCCGTGACTGACACTCTGCAGGAGTGGGCCGGAGCAGTAGGCAGTGCTTCGACATCGGAAGAAGCCCCGCAGTCCTACCTTCAGACCGTCTGCTGAAATAGACTGTATAGGCATCCCTCCTCTAGAATCTCCACTCACTTGGGGGCTAATACTTGTGGCCATTTTGTTACGTTAAGTGGTTTCTGTGTCTTCAATTGCCACAGGTGCTGCAGAAGACAACGGGAAAATTAGACTAGCTAATTAGATGACACTATTAAAATATTTTCCTTACTAATTCTACTTTGATATGGTCAGCTGAGTTTAGGCCAGGAGTGGGAGAATCAATTTGCAGCCTTAGGAGAAGAAGTAGCAAAAGTTTTTAACCTTAGCAATTGCTGGCTCTGTGGAGGGCCAGGAGGATCTGAAGAGTGGCCATAGTTGGCTAGCCCAGCTGAACCTAAATGGTGGGTCAATGTGAGGGCCACAGTGGGATGGGATTTGGGGCCAAAGAAGGAAGTTCACGGCCACTTCATTCTTCTCCAACAGGCCTAAACAGGACAGGGTGTGTCTATGTAGGAAAAGGCAATTGTCAATTGACTTTCCCTCTGGGTTTAAACAGTTGGGTTTGGCCCCTCAATTGCCCTCCTTCCAATTGTTCCAAATATCAAGGCAAATGCAATCAAATACCTGTTCGGCTCACTAATGGTAGCTGCGTAAGGTGTTCTTATCACACTTACCAAAAATATTTGGAAGCCTGTAAAGCAATGGGGAGGGACAAGGGGTTTTTTTGACCACCTGTTTTTGAGCAGTCCCCACAAAAATTCCACAAGTAGAAGACATGTTGTTTGTGATTATCAGTGGGAATGGCCACACCGGATTGGAACTCAAAGCCTTTTAGTGAGTTCTGCTCCAAATCCAACCAAGCAGCTTGCAGATGTAAATGTAGGTGGGAACCCTGTGCGGGAGCTTGGAAATGCAAATGCTGGGACCCTTATGGTGGGGCAACTCTTGTTGGAGGACCGTTAGGCCCGGGAATCCTGCTGTATTTTGAGCCACCAATTGATGACCAAGGGTAGGAAGGCCCCTTTGCTAATGGAACACGGGCTTTGAAAGGACAGTATTGGATTTGTGGCCAACACGCTTAGCTCAGGTTACCTCCAAACTGGTCAGGGATATGGTATATTTAGTAGACTGTTGTTCTTTTTGCTACTACAAGTTCTGGGAAATCGCTTAGGAATCAAAATCTGTGATGATTTAATTAGAGAAAAGCAGTCAGCTGATGCAGCCCTGGCTGGAGGGAGCACCCCAAAACGGGGAAATGATGAATGGCCACCAGAACAAGTTACCCAACACGATGGACCAGCCCCTTGGAAACCTAAGGAATTAATCCCAGATGCCTGGGAACCCACTTATCATTTGAATGAGATAATTAGGTTACAAGCTGTCTCGGAAATAATTACCAACCAGCCAGCCACAGCTCTTGACCTTTTTGCTGAGCAACCCACTTAAATGAGGAAAGCGGTAATTCAACATTGGATGGTGGTGGGGTTTTAGTTTTGTCCTAGTTTTTTTTTCTGTTAGAGGAATTTTCTCCCATATGCATGTTGCTAGGGGAGAAATGACTATACTTAAGAAAGACAAAAGCAGAAGAGCAGCCCGTTTTGGGGGTGGGGTGGGCCTGGCTACTCTTTGTTTCACCTGGGCGTGTTGGGAGTTCGCTCTCAGCGTCTGGAGAGAGAAGCTGCAGAAAGAAGAGCTGCTGGTTCCCGTTTTAGGTGTCTTTCCTTTCTGCTGGAAAAAACACCGGGATCCCAAGGCTGCTTTCCCTGCCCTGCTGGAGGCTGGGGCTGTGGCCGCCCTGCCCCGCTGCTGTTTCGAGCCTTCGCTACGCTGTAGCCGTGCTCGCCCTGCCTGCCTGGAGCCCCGGGGGGTTCCCCTTTTGGATACATCTCGTCTGCCACCCGGGATTTGTGTTTGTGCCTGCCGCTCCGGCCTGCCATTCCAGCCTGCTGTTCCGGGAGTCCAGGATCGGCTGCCCAGCGGTTTGTGAAGCTCCTTTGTTCCACCCTTCCCCGGGATCCCAGGGCCCCATTGCCGCGTGTTCCCCGAGCTCGCTCCGGAGCGCCCCCTGCAGCCGCGGGGGAACCATCGCACGTGCCCTGCTCACCAGGAGCCGCCAGCGATCCCTGCTGGCTGCGAGCGGAACTGCACCCGAGGGGAAAGGGCCTGACAGCCGAGAAGGCTGGGACTGGGTTTGTGTTTGCTGTTACTGTCATAGTTGTTGTTGTTTTGTTCGACTGGTTATCTATCTATCTATCTATCTATCTATCTAGTAAAGAACTGTTATTCCTATTTCCCACATCTTTGCCAAAGACCCTTGATTTCAAAATCATAATAACTCAGAAGAAAAGGGGTTGTATCTGCCACTTCAAGGGGGGCTTCTGCCTTCCTTAGCACACACCTGTCTTTCAAACCGAGACAGATGGTATTAGATTATCTGTTGGCAGAAGAAGGAGGAGTTTGTGGGAAATTAAATGACTCAAGCTGCTGTTTGCAAGCAAATGACAGCGGAAAAGTGGTCAAACAAATAACAAAGGAAATAATGTCAGCTCGTGGACCTGTCCAAATGTTGAAAGGATGGGGATGGGACATGTTTTCATAGTTAACTGGCCAGCTCTGGGCTAAATGAATACGATTTCTCCTCTTATATGCTATAGCAATTCTCATCTTTTTACCATGCGTGACACCATGCTGGCTACAGCTCTTTCAGCAGGTGCTCAAGGGGATGCCGCTAGCAGCCATGCCTACCTGATCCAGAAATGACTACAAAAGGACAGAAAAGAATGTCACTGCAAATAATAGCAAAACCCAAGAAGACGCCAGAGAAAAAATTAAATCCATGGTAATTAAGGTTTGTAAAGACAAATACAGAGCAAATAAAAAGAGGAGGGATTAAAAGGAATGAGATGGATGAGTCTTTACAAAGAGACCGTGTGAATCGGCCTGTAGACAAGGCTAGGAAGTTATGGCTAGTGAAGTAACAGAAGAAACTAGGAGTTCTCTAGAACTGTTACTAATCATCAGAGACTGTTGATTAATCAAGGCCGTGTTAAATTCCTGAACCTAGAGCAAGGCAACAAAGACTTAATAGCATTAGGAATGGTTTCTTTTTCGTTCTTTTCGGTGCCAAGAGGGGGGTGCATATTAGAGGGGCGCATAGAGTAGGCAGTTCCGGAAGTCTGTATCTCCCGAATACCTCAGCCAGTGGGGAAAAGAGGGCGTTGTGGCCAGGAACTTGGCATCAAAAGGGGGCTGCATCCCACAACCGTTTGACAGACGCCATGGGAAAAGCCCCATGGACTCTCCCTGTAGTCGAAGAATGTTGCAGGACTCCTCTGTCTCCTTTTCGGATATAAACCTCAGGCATCGTGGATTAATTTTCCCTAACGGCAGTGAGCTGCCGCGTGGTCTCCGTGCTCCTCTCCAGCCCCCCGGGACGTGTAAAATAGTTCCCAGCGGCTCCCACCGCGCGTTGCAGACGGCTGCGTGGCCCCGGGGCTGCCCGCAGTGCTCCCCTGCCCCGCCAGGGCTGCCCGCGGGCTGCGGAGCCGCCTCGCCACCGGCGCGGCCAGGGCCGGGGCCCTTCTCGACAGGAGCCGAGGGGCTGCGGAGCGGGCGGCTGCCGGACGATCAGCTATTTTATGCCGCGCGGTGCTGCCGCCTCCATCTAGCTCTCCATCGCGCCGCCGCCCGCCGCCCGCCCAGCCTCGCCGGAAGCTCTCCCGCCCGGGCCGTGCCCCGGCTCCGCCGGCAGCTCGGCAGGGCCCGGCCGCACACGTGCTGCGTGGCTCGGAGCAGCCGCGTTGCGCCGCAGGCGACGGGGAAGGCGGGGTGGGCCGGCGCCATCGTGGTAGCGCGAGGAGAGGAGCGCCCGGGCGGGGCGGCGAGCGGCGCGGCGGTGAGCGCTTCTGCTTGCTGTCGCTCGGCGGCCGCCCACGGCAGGTGCCGTGTGACCCCGCGGAGCGGCGGGGCCGGCCGGGCGGTGCATGGCGAGGCTTTTGGCCAGCGGCGGCCACAGCGAGAGGCTGCTGGCACTGCCTGTGCCGGTGGAGAGGGCGGGGATCCGAGGCCGGCCTTCCCAGGGCGACGCGGGGTGGCCGCCTTTGCCGGGCTGCACTCCGTGCAGCACGTGGCCGATTCCGGCGAACCCGGGGTCTCCGCAGCGGCGCGGGCGGGAGGGAGTGGGGAGCGCGCTCGGTGCCGTGCCGGCCGCTCCCGGCCAGCGCTGCGCTGCGCCGAGGCGTTTTCCCGCCCGTCCTAGGAAGGACATAAGGGACACTGAACTTGGAGCTTAGCTGTGAGCGGGAGCAACTCCCTTCCATTGTCGATGTCTTTTTCCTGCCCTCCGATTCAGCTACCTTGTGGTAGGTGCGATGGTGCTGAAGAAGGGTGGCGGCTTGGCACAGTTGCTGTCATAGGTGGTGCGAGAGCTCCACGCAAGGAGCTTTGAGTGGCATGTGTGAGGGTAGGAGGGTACGGCACCCATAGCTGAAGGCAAAAAAGGTCAGGGCATGTCATCAGCCGCAGTCGTGCTAAGTTGTTCATCTTTGCAAACTGCTTGCCGAGTTGTTCCTTTCTTAGGTAATGGGGGCTTGTATCAACCAGAACTGCAAATGGTCAGTATTTGCAGACAAGGTTACTTGGACTGTTGTTGAAGTGAGTGTAGCAGTTTCTATGGCATTCTGCAACAAAAGTGACAGGTCTCTCTGTGTTCCCCAATTCTTAACAAAAATGAAGTTAACAAACCCCTGAGAAGAGGTTTTGCAAAACTTCAGGGATTTTTTCCTACTAGTACTGTAGAGACAACCATAGTCACCTTGTCTTTCCAAAAGTGAAGGGTACCTATTTTTGTCCAAGAGCATCAAGTGCTTTTGATCAGCGTTTGTGTGCATGCATTAGCCTCGTTCTTGCTCTTCCTTGGAGAACTTTTGCAGTACTCAGATGATCTGTGTAGGCTGCAGACTGCAGTGATGAACTTCAAGGCTTCCAGCAGAAGGGAGATGCTGTCCACATTTTGGATTCTCCTTAGTCTGAACCTTCAATGTCCAATAACGCAGCGTTTGATGCTCGAGGCACTGACTCTGGCGTGCCCCTGGTCAGAGACAGTCCAGCTGCGTTACCTCCACGCGTCGCTGAAGCGACTTCGGGATCAGGAAAAGAGGTGCTTGCTGGGCTAGCTAGCTGGCTTCTTTGCAGCGGGAAACACAGCAGGAGCCGATGAGGTCGGCTCACGTTAGCTCAGAGACAAAGGAAGAGAGAGGCTGTTCAGGTCTGGCTTCTAACAGGTTTAATGCGATAGGATGAGGATGAGGTCGGATTGATGGGAATCCGCTCCTTGAAGGCTTGTCCTCAGTTTTATAGGGAATTTGAAAACCGAGGTGAAAGGGGAAAACAACCATGAGTTACAAGCCAGGGGGAGGATACAATGAAACAAGAACCACTGTGGTAAACCGAGAGGCGGGAGGTATAACAGAACCAATGAACGACCGAGTAACCGAGATTTTTCCCCAACCGGGGGAGGCGGCTTGTACCCGGGCTCTGCCCAGGGGGTGTGGCTTAGGCTTCTGAGCCGCCCGCTGAGTCTGACTCTTCAGGGAACTCGATCCAGGGGAGGGGCTGGGATTGATTGGCATTACCCAGCTTCAGCCCTGCAGTGGGCTGGGTCACCCCAACAGTCCAAGGCTTCACTTTTCAAGCTGTTGGAAGACCTCCAAATTAAGCTATGAACAGGTCTTAATTGACCTTGCCACCGCCTCAGTCAAGTAATGCTGCGCATTGGATTTAATTGACTAGTGCAACATGTGCTTAAAATATGTAGAGTAACTCCTCGATTACCCTCTCAGAAGGGTTGGAATGGAGAACAAGGAGTTCCCAAGACAAATATTTGGTGTACGAGAAGTAGAATTTAGGAGTTGATTGCAGGGCACTGCATGCACAAATGTCTAAGGAGGATCCATCTTTTGATGTCCCATCTATGCTTGTTCTCATTTGAAATCCTGCACATTCTGCAGGTTGGTTTTGTTAGGGTTGTAGCTGGGGAAGGGGCAGTGGTGGGGGAGGGGTGGATGTTGTTTCTGATTTTTTAAATTTCCAGAATAGTGTACACAGAACTTGTGCCCAAAACCAGCAGTAGGAAACAATGCAGGTATAAAAGAAGGTCACAGAAATGTCAGATAATATGAATCTGAAAGCGCTTCAGTATTTTACCCAGGAGTTTCACTCCAACAAGGTGATTTTCCTTCACAGAAATGTAGTGGCAGGCTTATGCCATGCTAGAAGTGATGACCTTTCTCTGCCCCAAATTGAGCAGCAAACGATTTTGGCTCTTGATTTGAACCCCTGAGCCAGCTGTGTTTCAGGCTGCAGAAGCTGCAGCTGTTGTGGCAGACGCGGGGTGCAGCCCTGCCTGCCGGTTCCGAGCTGGCCTGCGCTGGTGGCAGCCGTCAGCGCCCGGGGTCCCCTGTGCCACCCATGCCAGGGCTCCGCCTGCCTGCCTCGCAGCCCTGGTAGCCTCAGGGAAACATCGCACTACTCCATCTGCTTTAAAAACAAACAAGCAAACAAAAAGCTTCCTGTAAATATTTGTAGAAGTCTTGAAACTAATTCTCAGCGCTTGCTCGGAGTTTGTTGATGGAGCAAATGGATTTTGGATAAACTGGTACTGCTAGTGCTACTTTTAAATTAGGTTCCTAAACTTCAGAAAGGAGGCCATGGTGGTCACGTACCCCTGAGGAATGTTGGGAACAGTAAGACAGCTCAGTCATTTCAAGGTGGCCAGAAAATGGGTGTGGCAGTGGAGTGGACACTCGGTGAGTAGGTAGCCTTAAGTCATGTAACGACATGCACTTCAGTGGGAATTTTGCATCAACACCAAGAGATCGTGTCATGATGTGTTGCATAACAGCAAATTGGGCCAAAATTCTACTGACTTTGATCAAGGTGGACGGGCCACCTTCACTTAGCCCAGCATAGAGACATAAGTCAATGATGTTTGAAAAACAGCCATGAAACATAGCCCCTTTAGTTTGTTGGACTGTTGCAAGTCTGCAAAGCTCTGTTGACAGGTCATTGGAAGTAGCTGTTGGAATCTAAGTGCAGTTGGACGCTTTGTCAGTCAGCATCAGCAGGAGGCTTAACGGTTTAGGTTGAGAGGTGGTGCATGTTTTTTTCAGAGGAATGGCCCAGTGAAGAGCAGTGTTCACTGCCTTGACTGCCGTTGTAGCCTTCAAGAGAAATGGGGTAGGCTTAGAACTGTGTGAGAATTCTTGGTCCATTCAGAGAGAACGTCCTTGGTTCTGTTGGTTTGGTTTCACAGCTGGAGCAAAGGTACAGCACTGGAAGCAATTCCTAGGGCAGAAGCGGAAGATATCCAAAGCTCTGTACTTCATTGTCCTCAGCACAGTGTAAGTGAGCGTAGTCTAATTGGAGGAGTGGTGAGCATCAGTGATATCAGATTTTTTACAAGTTCCTAATTCTGTCAAAACAATAAAGAAGGAAAGTGATGAAGATGAAATTATTTCCTCTTAAATCTGCCTACGCAACAGCTTCAGGAGTAGTTGTAATATGTATTAACCTATTCTGAATGGCCCAAAACCAGGCCTAGAGAAGCTTCAGAGACAGAGTCAGAGAAGCGGGTATTTGCTTTATTTGGCGCTGGGTGCGTGGGGGATCACTCCTCCTAACACACACACAGAGCACTCCATACAGTCCAGCATTATGTGTAAAATTTATGAACATTCATCACAATTCTTGGGATAGGAGTGGTTCTAGAAATTACTTCTCGGAAGTCATTAATATCATTAGCATACGTGCCATGCATGCGCTGTGTACGCTGATGGGCGCACTGAGGAAGGCTCCTCTTCTTCCTCGAGGGTCTTTCTGATGAAGATCAGTAGTCTTTGTCACAATGCACTTTTTACCTTTCTTTCTGGAGCATGCGCAGTTCTTCGGTGGCTGATGCAGCGATCTCTGTGCCGGTTTTCAAAAGATCCTGTTCCTCTTATCTTGACAAGATTAAGGCGAATCCTGCTGCTTAGGTTTTGTGATTAACATTTGCTGTCTCTTTATAGTTTATTCGTGCTTACATGAGTTAACTATGGATCATCCCCCTTCTCAATCCTCCCTTTTCCTTGATCGTTTGTAATTCTTTACAAACCTTGCATGTCTTGAATGTAAGTACCGTTCTCTATCTTGTTTCTATGTTTGTGCTTTTGCCATTGTGTATACGCATTGAGTTACTAAGCACCTAATATCATATTAACAATAACTACTAATACAATCAGTAAATAAGAACGTCACGAGACAAATAGCTATTACAAACAATTGTTTAAGCCAGGATAAGTTGGGTAACCATGCTGTGAGTTTATCTTCTATCTCTTTAAACTTGCAAGAAGCGTTATCTAATGTAATCTGATGCAGCGTTCGCGTTTTGTCCCAAATTGTAAGGTCCTTCCCGTTTTTCCTGGAGTGGATTTCCGGAAAGAGACTTAATATAAACCCAGTCTTTTGGATTCATATTATGGAAGGGTTTATCAGGTGGTGGTGGTTGACAATGAACAACTGTAGCGCATATTGATTGTAATTCTGGACGTAAATTCTTAGCAAAGCCATGGGCAGAGCCTGATACCAATAGAAATTAGTTTTTTGACAAATTTTGGCTCATTGTTGCTTTATTAAGAGACTCATCCTTTTTGCTTGTCTACTTGCTTGTGGCCTATATGGTGTATGTAGTTGCCACAGAATACTTAGTAGATGACTCACTCCTTGCACTACCTAGGCTACAAAGTGTGATCTCCTATCAGAATTCATTTCCCTCGGTACCCCAAATTGTGGAAGAATTTCTTGTACTAAAGCTTTAATAATTTCTCTAGCCTTATTTGTTCTACAAGGGAAAGCTTCTGGCCAACCTGAAAAAGTATTTGTGAGGACTAAGAAGTACTTGTATGTCCCTTTTCTAGGGAATTCAGAGAAGTCAATTTGCCACACATCTCTTGGTAAAATTCTTTTAGGGATAGTCTCTGTGCTTAGCCTAACAGTGGTATATTAGGGTTGTTTTTCCTCCTTTGTCTCCTTTAATTTCAGTGCTATTACTTTTTCTTCTCAGTGGTTATGTAAGGCGTCAACTCCCTAATGTGTTTTAGAATGTTTGCTTTGGATAAATAATTTTAACAGTTTTCTGGGTATGACTATGAGATCTTTTATTTTAGCCCACCTGTCTGTTCTTACTTGTCACATTTCTTCCTGTATCCAATTTAAATCATCAGTGTTGTATGGTGGGGGTTTTTTATTCCTAAGGATGCTAGAAGGGATTCAAGCTAGGGCTTGAACTTGAACCTTACTAGCCACTGCCTTTGCTGTTTTGTCTGCCATAGCATTTGTCAGTTCAGGGATGGTGTTACCTTGGGAGTGTCTTTTACAATGCATTATAGTCACTTTTGAAGGTTTTGACAGTGCTTCCAGCAAGTGTAAAATTTCATTAGCATGCTTGATTTGTTTCTTCTGTGGGGTCAATAAACTTATTTTTTTTCAAATAGCCCTGGGAGCATGTACTACTCCAAAAGCATACTTTGAACCAGTCCAAGTGTTGATAGGTTTTCCTTCAGCTGATACTAAGGCTCCATTTAGGGCTGTTATTTCAGCCTTATGAGCTATGTCCGCACAGGTAACAGATCTGCTTCAATGACAGCATCTGTGCTTGTAATTGCATAGCCAGCAAACTGCTTACCATTCTTGACATAGCTGCTTTCATCAGTGAACCAGTTGTCTGCATTTTCTAGTGGAGAGTCCTTCAAGTCTGGGTGGCTAGAGTAAACTGCCTCCATGGTTTCAGTGCAGTCATGCTGTACAGGCTCCTCAGCGGCCTTGCTCTGGCGGTAAGCTGCTGGATTGAAGATGTTAGTTACTTGGATACTCACGTCCTCCGATTCTGTTAGGACAGCTTGGTGTTTGAGAAAGCGAGATGGGGTTAACCAGTGATTTCCTTTCTGTATGAGCACTGCTGACACTGTATGTGAGACAAAAATGGTTAGCTGCTGGCCCATTGTGAACTTGAGGGCTTCCTCTATGTTCAGTACCGCGTCTCCCGCGGGTGGCACGGGTGGTGCGGGTGGCACGGGCCCAGCGCACCCCACACAGCGGGGTGCCTCTGGCATCTGCAGCAGGTGCTTTTACAAGCTGAGCAGTTCCAATAGCTGTCGTGATATATGCGGCAGTTCTGTCAACAAAGGCAAATGACATAATAGAAGGTCGACTGCTTGGGTCTGCGACTGCGCAGAACAGTCTGGCACTATGGAGGGTGATGGGCCGCACCCGGGCATTCTCGGTGCAGCAGACGCATGTGCAACATTGCCCGGGGCTACGCGGGGCAAGAAGGTACATCCAGGCATTCTCAGCGCAGTAGACGCATGCGCAGATGGGCTAGAAGCTGCCATGGGGGTCCAAGAGGCTAGACCGCTGACCCACAGCCCTGGATAAGCCGTGGCCACCGCTGAGCCAAACGGCAAGGTGGGCTGCACGCCCTCTTGCTGCCCCGATACCCCCACCAGTTCATCTGTTGGCGCGGAGTCCTTGGGGGGCGTGGAGCCCTGTGACTGTGCAGGGTGACCCGGTGCAGGCTCCAGGGCAGGCTCCGCCCGTGGACCCGGAGAGGATTTTTCATATCCACCACCACGTGCCCCTGGAGCCCGGTCAGTGGGGTCCACGTCAGATATCTCTCCTTCACTCTCCACCAAGACAGGCAAGCCAGCTCTGCTGCCACAGTTAAGGTCTGTCAGCAGAATAAACATTGAACGCCAAGTCTGGAATAATTCCAACACTGCCAGGTCCCCAAACGAGAGCTCGTGCCATATAGCACAGCCGAGTTCCTGCCACAGCCCAAAGTCCAGGGCAGTGTCTCTGTCCATAGGAATGCCATGCAGGGCAGCCCAGTCTAATAACTCACAAAGTGAGTTTTCAGGAATGGAGGTGTGCATTATACTGAAAACACCTTTCCAGACCGTTACCACAGCATCGGTTTATGAGCCGCTCTTCACCATTTTCTCAGTCCTGTCGGACCTCCTGGTCCCGGGGGGGGGGGGGGGAACAGTGTAGCTCTAGAGAAATTCGGCTTGGCTTGCAGCAGCAGGACACTTCGCAACGTGCAGATCACGTTGGCGTACACCAAATATTAGTGCAGTAAATATTACCGTACCCTGTCACGACGGAGGGAAGGCCTGGACACTCAAATATGAGGGATCAGCAGGATTCCGTTTATTAATCATACTAAAGTTTCTTATATACTATCGATAATAGATTTATGAATATTCGTAAAGGCGCATTCTATGTGGTTCACGTAGTCTTAGCTGACTTCTTAACCCCTCCTAGCTCCTCTTCTGTGGTCAGCAATTCTCTTTCTTCTTTGTCTTTTCTAACCAACAGTATTTTATTGTTTTACTGCCAAAGACTAACCTTGTTAACTCTGCAATAAAACACTTAGCTCAGCAATAAGAACTCAATGGAAGCCCAGTTGTTAAGCAGGAAAACTGTAGCTTTTTGCAACTTCATTTGTTACACAAGATGCGTGCGATCAAACCGCAGGGGTTTTATGTGCCCTTTTTCACGTAGCCAATCTTCCACAATATTCCCTTTCCCACAATCTTCCTCAATATTTCCCCCGATAGTACCCCGCAGCTGCAGGGAGGAGGAGAGAAGATCCAGCAGGCAGGAATTATGGAGCAGGATTGATTTCTTTAATTATTTTACAAACTCTTTTATAGACTTTTTTCTTCATAGTCTAATTGGACAAAGGGTCAGCCACCCCTTGGGGGTGATTGGCTAGAATCCTAAAACATCCATTGTCAAAATATTTTTCTACTGTACTATAAACAAAGCTTTTTCAAGGTCGCAGATGTTCATGGTTTACAAACTCTGTGACTATCTTCTCTGAGAGAGAAAAGTATCCCACGACTTAGAAAATAGCAAGAGAAATTCTTGTTAGCAGCAATATCGTATGCATACAGATGCGTACCATAGAGTGGCGGCAGGTGTGCGTCACATTGTGCGCATCCACTTCACCCCTGACGAGAACAAGGTGAGACTGGAGGAGCGTTACCTCCAAAGCCATGGTTTCCATTGCACTCTGGGTACAGCCCGTTCCATTCGCTTCAGGCCCTGGGCAGGCAGCCTGCAGCCAGTCACACCTTGGCATGTGCTGTCAGGCACTGCATGCAGGCCTGGCAGGCTCTGCTTCCCCTCCCTGCACATTGGTGAGCATTCCCAAGGGCAGATGCACAGGGAACAGTATGAAAATGACAGAGGAGTGTTGATATGTGTTCAGCCATCTCTAGGCACAGTGGAAGGGGTTTAATTATTGTGGAGAATACCAGAGGAACAAAAAGGTCAGAGAGCTTTCCTCCTTCCCAACTGGCAACAGCTTCCCTGCCTCACCCTGGACTGGAGCACAGACAGTGCTTTTTCACACCCTCTGTTCTCCAGCCTTGCAGCTGTGCTGTCCCAGATGCATGATACTGACCATGATACTACTGCAGGGCCAGGGCAGAGGATGTGCCATGCCTGTGGCAGGGAGCCAGCCTGGCACAGGCACACTGATCTCTAGGTGCCCTTAGTCAGCAGAAGGTTGGTGAGCTGCAGGTGACTTAGACACCTGCCTGAAAGAGCTCGTGTAGGGCAGGTACAACCTGCAGGCAGACAGACCTGTGACCCCAGAGCCTGTGGCAGTGACACTGCTGTGGCTCTGTCTTCATGCCTGTCACTGTGGTTGCTCTGTCAACTAGCACCCATTCTGTGCCAGACGTGCTTTTCCTTGGAGGTTTGAACAGCAGTGCTGAGGCCCTGGCAAGTCTGATCTCAGTGCTGTGATGTGAAGGGTTGATGCTGTGATCTGGGACTCGTTCATACAGAAGGGTTTAGGACATGGCATGGAAGGGAGGATGCCTTGCAGGGAAACAAAGAGAGGCTCTTTCCAACAGCATCCTGCTACCTCTTAGCACTGTTCTTCTCCTGACTTGGTTGGACAGGCAAAGTTAGAGGAAAGCTCTGAGACAACTGATGTTTCTACGCCAGGCCAGAGGTGCAGGATCTCTTTGGGTGCAGCTGTTTTCTCATCTTCCTTTTGCTGCTTAGAGTCAGTTTAACACTTTGTCCTATTCTCAAACAGCAGGAATATAGAAACCTAAAGAGGAATGTCCTGTGTTCCCTAGCTCCATGTACCTTTGAAGAGACTTAGGAATTATTTAACGTCATTAAAATTTAGAGTAAAAATTATGGTGGCGTAGGGCAGTTCTCTGTATGACACAAGAGCTTAATGCCACTGAGACAGGTTTTGCAAAGTGCACTGGTGCCTTTAAAATGCGACATATTAGTAGGACTTAGTGTTGATTTTGGGGGTGGAAGTGGTAAATTGATGCCCTTGAAGGGTTATAGGAAATGGTTTTTCTTCTGCCATGGAGATGGCACTAAATGCCCTGTGCTGAGCCAGTTTCTTTTCCTGCAGGATTATTCCCATGAGCTCTCCTGCACCAGTGGAAAGGAAAGGATAGTTGTGCCAATTCAGGCCATTGGTGGCCGACCTATCCTGGACTTCCCTGACCAGCTGGACTTCCCAGTCTGTATAGTCAAATGCAGCAGTGAGAAGACTCTGCTGGAAAACACTGGAAACCTGGAAGCTCAGTAGGAGATGAACACCAAGAGGTGAGGCAGCTCATCCATTCTTATGCAAAACACCTTTGGGTGAAAACAGAGTTGGGAAAGAGTAACAAAAGGAAGCAGCGCATCCGAGCTGCTGCCCTGAAGCCCTGGCTGGAAGTGAGCAGGATGGGTGGCATCTGCTCTTGCTTCCAGCGTTCTTAGCAGGATGCAACCTTTGAGCTTTCTTTGTCCCAGGTTTCCTGGAGGGTGCTGGAACATGTTAGTAGCTGGCTTGCACCCTCCTGAGCACAAGCAGCTTCTGAAATGGTTACTCAGCACTGTCAGCCAAATAGACAGGAGTAGGTAACCAAATTCTCTGGGAAGACACAGGCACGTGGCATTCCAGCTGTCCCCACATTGGATGCCCAACATGAGCTATGTTGTGGGCAGCCTGTGCAGTTCCTGTTACTTAAAGCTGATCTGATTTCCCTTGTCAGCTGAGGGCATCAGTCACCTCTTCTGTTCCATGATGAACCTTTGAAAGCCAGTTTAAAATTTCAAACAGATGATTTAAATCTCTGAATAAGGTCGGGCCCCCTTTCATTGAGATTTCTTTGTAAATACTCTGAAGTTCCTGTGTTTCTGCTCTGTTTTTCAATTTTGTTTTGTGTTAAATGTTTGCCAAAATTTCATGAATTCTTCATTGGGAACTTTCATAAAGGTCGAGCTCCTCTAATGCCTGTCAGTATAGCACGTGCCCATAGGTATATGCACAGGTGTGTAGGAAATATGACACATTTAGAGAATATGTGAAAAGCAATTGGGCTGATTTAGAAGAAAAAACTATAGAATAACTTTTGCTGGAAGGGACCTCTGGAAATCATTTGAGCAAACACACTGCTCAAAGCAAGACCAGTGTCTGGGGCTTGCAAGGTGCCCGTGGGAGATCTGGATGTGTCTTTGGATGCCGTACAAGAAAACAAACATCCAAATGGATCTAGTTAAAAAGCCGAAGAAAGCAAGCCATTAGAACCTCCTTCATACCTTACCTTTTCTGCCTGTCAGGTGCAGTAGTGATTCATGGAAAGGGTAGATCTAACAGGATGAGAACTATCTCAAGGAACAGCTCACAATGAACAGATAAAAGGCCGAAATGTAGCCTGCCAGCCCCATCTCTTGGCAGTGGTTTTCATTTGGTTATTACAGTGACAGGGATGTCTCCTTCACAGCTCTTCGTATGTGTGGGCTCAGGGAAGAGCTTAGTGATGTTGGCTGAAATTCAGAGGAGTTAAGTTTAACTGCAGAGCTTGTGTCCTTGGGTCTTGGGGAGCCTAGTCTATATGTGAGAGACGACTGCTACAGCAGTAACAGAGGAGTCTGGTGGGTACAGCCTAGGTTGGGATGTAGGAGATGCAGGGGTTGATTTGCACTCAGTTTTTCAGTCCTGACAGCTGAGTTCTGAGCTTGGCTGGATCCTCTTCTGAAAATTTGGAAATAAGAAGATACCTTCTTTCTCAGGCAACCCCTGAAGTCACCCCCAGGAGTGTTATTTCCCATCCTGCTAACTGAGGGCAGGAGTATGTAGACATGGGACAGGAGTGGGAAAGGGATGGGATGGAAGGCAGCGCTGAAGTGTGGCCAGAGATTCCCTTAACTTGCAGCTTCTCTGTTCTGGTGCAATCTCTGGAAAAAGAATAAGAAAAAAATCCTGTGCCTTGCCCACACCAGGCACTGATCCCCCCTAGCCTCAGCAGAGACCTGCAGCAGTCCTGGCACCACCCCTGGGGCAGATGCAGAAACACGTACAGTAATCCAGCTCTGGGGCTGGTGGGGCCTTGTCTTTCCTCCCCTCTCTCCAAAGTCTCAGGTCCAGCACATAAACATTTCTGGCCCAAGGCTTCTCCATCAGCCAGTAGTGATGCTCTCACTACTGGTAATGGGAACAGGCCAGGCCCATAATTGCAGCAATACGTCCTTAATGAGCAGAACCTGAAGCACCTTCATCAGCTGTCACTACTGACATGAATAAAGTTCAGCTTGCCAGATGTTCTCCTTATTTTTGTGTGTGATGCATTCATCACCAAACTCCCCAGAACACACTTTTAAGGTGACAGATTGACCACTAGCAAAGCACCAAGGCCAGGAACTTTTATTTCCTCAGTGACGCTCTGCAAGAGCGCAAAGCCCAGCAGCTGCTGGGCAGAAGCACATTTCACCTGACCTGTCCCTGTGCATCAAAGCACGGAGTCTTGTGTCTATCAGGCAAGAGCTGTTTACCTGGTGACCAATCTTAATTGCTCCTGTTAAATCAAAGTGCACCAACACATTTGCATAATTATTTCCAACACATTGCACAGAGTTTGTCTGGGGGGCCAAGCAAACAGTTAACCAGCCTGGATGACAACCCAGAGTCCCAGACTGCATTGCTGGTAAATACACAGAAACCTTCTATTCTGTTTCCTTGATGTGCTCCTGGTAATGGTGCTTCATTTAGCTGGGACTGGATCCTTCAGATGTAAATGGCATCCTCCTTTTGGGTCTTGTTTCCATGCCACTGTAGTCCTCTAATGTGCATTTGTACTCTTTCAGAGTGTTGATTGCTCCTTTTCTTAAAACAGCATTCATTGAAATGCTGATAAAATGTGCCCTTTTTAGGCTAAATCAGGTAGAAGAAACCTTTCTTCAAGGTAGAAGAAATCAAAGAACCACACTGCAAATTCAACAGTAATTATTCCTTGGTCTTCAAGGAGGAGCTCCTTTTCCCTGTCTGATTCCTAGGCTGTAATCTCACAGGGCAGGTAGTGCCCTAACATTTGCATCTCTTGAGATGAGGTTTATAGGCAGCAGGAAAAAATAAATTCCTGAGGCAGTCAGTGTCAAATTGTGCATGCAGATAGTTCTTAACCCTCTCTGTGCTTTTCACAAACCATTCTCTGATGGGATTGCTGACGGTCAGACCCTTGATTCTCCACTACTGTGTGGCTATATCTGGGTGAAGTTTTCTTTTATTCCTGGGCAGTGCCGTGTGTGAGGTGTCCATCAGACTCACTCCAATGCAACGTATTTCTTGCACGCTTCTGTCCTGTATGCTGCTTCTCCATTGTCTTGTCACGGACGCTTTTTCTATGTTGCCCTCTACACGTGTGTAATTTCTGTCTCATAACATTTTCAGGCCCTCATGTTCCTATTTGATAACAAATCAAGACAAATTTTTCCTCATCCCCATTCCCCAGGCCACTCATGCTGTTGCAAACCTCTCCCATCTATCTCCCATTTGATTTCCAGACTGAGGAATCCCATTCAGTCTTCATATAGAAGCTGCTCTCTACTTATTAATCTTTCCTTTGTCCCTTTTTTATTTAATTTGAAATGCTCCAGCTTGGTTTTTGAGATGAGAACAGTATCAAATATTTCAAGACTGATGTGGCTGTGCATTTGGACAGAGAGATGATGATTTTCATGGTGTTCGTTTTGTAGTTGTTTGTCATATTGCAGAGCACTGGGTTGTGTTTCCTTGCTTGTGTCCCCTCCTGCTGTGGGCTGTCACTTCACTTGTTCCTCTGGGCCTTCCTTTTCTGCCCACATGCCCCCAGGCATATTTTCTTGTCAGCAACAAGGGATCAGGAGAGACAGGAGTCTCGCAGGATGCCCAGGGGAGACCCTAGGCAAGCCAGGACTGAACAGGGCTCCTCAGCGTCACCTGAAGGACTTTGATGCAGAATTCCCAGTGATCAGCATGGGTCACCTGAGCACATCTGACAAATCCCACTGTAAATACTGTCACCTTGGGGCCAAATCTCTACAAACACACTCGGAAATAAAGCATTTAAGGAGGTGCCCAGGGCATCCTCACTCTCTACACACAGAGCTGTCAGGATGTGATAAATGTACTGATCCATAGAACTGCTTATTCAGCTAAAAGCTGTGACACTTTCTTCTGTCACCTGTGGCTTGCTCTGTTCCTTGTGCTTCCATCAGTGCCTGAGCTGAGCAAAGACTCCTCTTTGCTTTGTTCCAGATGAAACTATCCAGACAGAACTTCATGGAGAAGCTATAGATCTCAATGTTGGGTTGAGCACATACTCCGTGGAGCTTGAGAAGACTTACATCACCATGTTGTGCCACACAACCATGGTCATTGAAAACAGGAGTGACACCACAGCCCACTTCCAGTGGAGGACTTATCCTAATGAGGAAGAAAGGAATCAAAAGAAGATGAGGTGGGTTTGAAAGATGCATTTCAGTGAAATACGTGGCCCAAGACTAAAACTAATGTATGGCCTTAGGGGTTTGTTGGTGCTTTTGAATGGTTTAGGTCAAGTAAACCATCTCTGAAATTAGGGTGTGTGTCCCTGGGCTTCAGGAGCTCAGCACTTTGCATTCCAGTTCCATTTATACTCCAGCCAAGGATGGCGTTTTGGGGAGGAAAGGTTGATCGCAATGACTGGATTTCCTCAAGTTCTAATTGGGCTTTTGCCTCTCTAATTTTCTTCCTACGTGACCTGGCAACATCCTTAAACATTTCCTGAGTTGCCTGCCCCTCTTTCCAAAGGTCATACACCCTCTTTTTTTCCCTTAGATCCTTCAAAAGCTCCTTGCCCATCTGGGCTGGTTGTCTTCCCCATCAGCTCGTCTTTCAGCACATTGGGACAGTCTGTTCCTGTGCCTTCAAGACTTCTTTCTTGAAGAATGTCCATCCTTCCTGGACCCCTTTGTTTTTAAAGGCTGTTTCCCAAGGTACTCTCCAAATCAGTCTCTTGAACAGGCCGAAGTCTGCCCTCCAGAAGTCCAGAGTGGAAGTTTTGTTGATGCCTCTCCTTGTTTCACTGAATATTGAGAACTCTATTATTTCACAGTCATTGTACTCCAGACGGCCTCTGACCACATCTCCCACCAGCCCTTCTCTGTTTTATGAACAGCAGGTCCAGCAGAGCTCCACCCCTTGTAGGATCACTCACCAGCTGTGATAAGAAGCTCTCCTCCATATACTCTTAAGAACCTCCTAGATTGCCTCTTCTCTGCTGTGTTAAGTTCCCAGCAGACATCTGTCAGGTTAAAGTCACCTACAAGAACAAGTGCTGGCGATTTTGAAACATCCTTCAGCTGCTTGTAGAATAACACATCCACCTCTTGGTCCTGGTTGGGTGTTCTATAACAGACCCCCTGCCGGGATGTCAGCCTTGTTGGCCTTCCTCTGACTCTCACGCACAGGCACTCAACTTTATCATCATTAATCTCAAGTTCCATGGCGTCAAGAGCCTCCCTAATATACAGAGCCACCCCTCCACCTCTTCTCCCTCTCCCATCTCTTCTGAAGAGCTTGTAGCCATCCACTGCAGCACTCCAGTCATGCAAGTCGTCCCACCATGTTTCCATGATGGCGACTACATCATAGCTTTTCTGCTCTACCATGACTTCCAGCTTCTCCTGTTTGTTACGTGTGTCACTAATGCGTGCATTAGTGTACGTGCACTTCAGCTGGGCTGCTGACTTCACCCCTAACTCTGGCTTACCGCCCTTAGGCTCCTCTCTGGAGAGTGTGGTTTCATCCCCTTTCCCTTCAAATCTAGTTTAAAGCCCTCTCAATCAGACCTGCCAGCTCAGGGGCTCTAGCAGGCCAGGTGCCGTAAAAGTTGCCCCCTGATCAAAAAACCCAAAATTTCACCGATGATACCAGTCCTTAAACCACCTATTGATGATGTGGGTTTTCTTGTTCCTTTCATCATTCATCCCTGCTCCTGAAAGAACTGAGAACACCACCTGTGCTCCTGCCCCATCAACCAGTTGACTCAGAACCTTGAAGTTCTTTTTAATTACCCTGGTGCCTTTTCTGTCAGTCTCATCACTACCAGCCTGGACAACCAACAGAGTAATAATCAGAGAGCTGATTTAGTTCATTTAGTTATTAGGGAATCTTCTGGTGATATCTACTACCTGTATCCCAGGGAGGCAGCAGACTTCCCTGTGGAATGTATCCGGTCAACATACAGGGCCCTCAGCTCCCCTTAGAAGGGAGTCACCTACTGCAACTACTCTTCTTAACACTTGAGATTGTGATTTGTCTGACAGACAAAGTGTAACTGAAAGACTCTCCAGACAGAATTTTTTCTTTAGTGTCATCTGCCTGACCCTCTGGATCCAGGGCCTCGTACCTCTTCTGTCAGGGCACCTGGGTAGGTGATGGGGGTCAGGATGGAATTTTATTACCTCCCCAGGAGAGACCCATTTCCATTCCCCACCATTTCCTAGGTCTTCTCCTTCTGCCTGGTGGCAGGAAGGGCAGGGCTCTCTGACTGCTGCTGAGCTTCTCTCAGGGTTGGAAGGGTGTAAATCCACCAGCCTTTTTCCCTTTCCTTCTCCCTAATACTCCCTCAGCCTTTCCACTTCTTCCTTAAGCTCTGCCACCTGACAGAACAGATCATCCACCTGCTCACACCACACACAGGTGTCTTGTGAGCTGTCCTCTGGCACTAATGCCAGGCTCAGACCCTCCCTGCAGCCAGGGGCCTGCACAGCTGCATCCTTCCTGGGGGTTCTGTTTGGGTTAGTACACTCTTGCTGGCAGCAGCAGCAGTGGCTTTTGATAATTTTTAAGCCCTTCCTGGGGGGGGGGGGGGGGGGTGTGCGGAAATGCAAGCTCCTCAGAACCAGCAAAAAGACACGAGCCACTACCAGGAGGGTAGGTGGCTGCACCCTTTCTGTTCAGCCTGCTTGCGTGAATGGGCGCGCAAAAACTGACAAACTGCGTGCCAAAATCGCCATGCCAAAACTGCCGTAGCAAGCCCCTGTTTGCTGCGGTCTGGGTCACTCCCACTCCCCAGAGCCATTTTAAATTGCCTGCCAAGGACCAGGCGATCGACCCTCGCCAGCTTGAATGGATGGCAAGAGGGTCCTTTAGTGCCCTGGGCTTCTTGGTTTTCTACTGTTCTCTATCTACTTACACGGTATCTGACTTCATGCAAGCTCTGTGTGTTAAAAGAAAATCCCCTGACATTCTCTGGCTACTTCCCTGGACTGTTTATTTCCATTTTTTCCCACTTGCCTGCCTCAGCCTGGACCCCAAGACCCACTTTCCCCTCAGAAGCAACTAGGTTTCCCCACAGTTAACTTCCGCCTGGTTTTGGTTTTGTGGGTTTTTTTCCAATTACATTTGTTTTCATGCCATTTTGTGTCCTAGACTTTGACCAGGACGTTTTGTTCTTCCTTACTTCCAGTCTTAGGGATGGTTTTAGCTCCAAGGCTACTGTCTTGCTGTGAGATCTCAGAGCAGAGAGGACATTTTTATGAGAGGAGACAGTGCAGGATCCTTTCCCTCTCAGCACATTCTATGACCATGCACTGGGATGGGACCCAAAAAGCCCTGGATCATGAAAAAGTCTCTCCAGGAGTTTGCTGTCTCCCTCCTGCACAACAAAAGTCCCTTCCCTTCTCAGGGCCTCTGTTTTCATGCATATAAAACCTTGAATGTCACTGAAGGGATGCAATGTCTGAATTCATCAATTGCCTTTGGAAGTGCTCTGGGATGCTCTCATGGAAGGCAGAATAGGGAACAGGGCAGGTCGAAAATGAAAGAAACAAAGAGTGATGCTGGTGACCTGTAGCTGCAACCCAGCTTATTTTCCTCTTCCCAGAGAAGTCCTGCAATGGATGCTCCTTGATCTTGATCTGCCGCCCCTGAGTAGCTTAGCTTATGGAAAAGCCATTTGGGGTGGCTGGTGGATTCCCCTCAGCTGTGGCAGAGGTTTTGAGCCAGAAGGTTCTCTTGAGGGCTGCTGGCTTTCGAAACCTCTCCTGAGCTTGTAAGTGTGGAGTAAAACTGCATGCTATGCCAGTGAACAACAAGTGATCCTCTGATCCATTTGGGACCCCGTGGGTCGGGGTCAGCCCCTTGCTGAGGAGCTGCTGCTGCTACTCCCCAGGTGCTTTGCTCTCCTGCACTTACACTGATCTCTGCAAATATGTGGCTTATTAAATGATCTGCTGGGTTCGTCTCTCCCTGCGGCTGCAGGCTCTATCATTTGCTTAGTCTGGAGAAAGGGGTCTGGCTGGAAAATTTACTGGAGGAGAAAAAAGTAATGGAGGAGCTGGGCACTTGTGAAGATCGCACTGCCATCCTGAGCGACATGGTCAATGAGGAGATGGCAAAGGTGCAACAAGACCCCATACTGTTCTCTGATGAAATTTTTTTCATTGAGCCACTGCTGAGTAATAGCTGAGAACCTCATCCCCTCTTCCTCTTCCTCCTCCCTCCCCCCTTCCCGTCACCTCCCCCCATATGGTCACTCAGCAGATCCTCAGCTGGCTTGATGTGCTGACAGGGAAGACATCCATTTTCTGGTGAGGCTAGAGAGCTCGCTACTAAAAGCATTTCTGCCCTGTGGGCTCAAGGCAGGGGTGGGAGCCTGAAAAAGCCAAGGCCTGTCCTTGCCGTGTCCACAGGGACCGGTTATTGTAGGTAGGGGCTACCCCGTGGTGTGTGGGGTTTAGCAGGGGTGCTGGAGCACTGCCAGTTCACATATTGACCTGAAGCATGCAATGGTTCACTGGGAAAAGGAGGCCAAATTCAGCCCAAGGTTAATCATAGAAATGCCAATCCCTTCGTATAACCACGACTTGCACTAAGTTTCTGAGTCTCCCTTCCAGTGTCATCTGCGAGCCTGGACACAAGGCTGGCAGGTTTAAATGGGCTTTTTGGGTTCTGTTGCACACAGGGACAGAAAACCTTTTCCTTTCCTGTTTATGCAAACAAAGCCCCACCTCCTGCCATCAGCCAGAGCCCTGATTCTGAGTACTGGCATAGTGAGAGATGATGAATGCCTAATGTCTGCACAGTGCAAAATCCCTTCTCGGAGTAAACCCTAGAATAATCCCAACCACCTCTGCTTTCTTTCAAAACAGGTTAAACTAATATTTTTATTTCCAAGGAAGGTGTTAGGATCAGAGTTAGGAAAAGTTGGCTTTCACAAAGTTGTTGGTTAATTGTTGAAATAAAAATTGGTAATTAGGAGATAAAGAAAGTTGTTAATGAGTTGGTTGAGGGTTTCCACAGTTGAGCAATTGTGCATTGATCAGGTTTTAATTGTTGTAATTTATTCAAGGTTAAAAGTCATTAGTTACTGTGTTAATTATATTTATTGTTAATAAAAATCATTATAGGGATTGTGGTACAAAATGGGGAACAGGAGAATGTTCCAGAACCTCTATGAGGTAACCAAAGAGGGAGGTCCCCCGAACCTACGAGGTAATCAAAAGGGAGGGCTTCAGCCGTTATCTACATAAGGGTGGAAAAGAAGGACTTTTACTGGATGTACCCCGGAGCAGTCAGAAGACCCCAGACAACAGCCAAAGGACAAGGAGCCAACCAAAGGACTCTAGACATGGGATAGGCAAGCAGGATGCTCTGGCTGGGCGGGGAAAGGGGCGGCCGGGCACTAGGGGTATAAAATGTGTCACCCGAGGCAGGGAGAGGAGCCTCTTATTTGCCCTGGCCTGTGTCAAGCTTTCAGTGCTGCTCCCTTTGTCTTGCGTGAGGCAACTAGCCACAAGTGGTCTCTTACTGTCTTTTATTTCTTGTTAATAAGTTTATTTTAAAGCTCAATCTTGAGCCCATTTTTAACAAAGGAGATCGTGTTCTCTTCTTGGTTACCCCTGTGGCCCATCTAAGGCCAAGAGCTGCCAGTGCACAATGGCAGTTACACACCACTGTAGCTGACAGCAGCGTGAAATCACCAAGAGCTTGTGTAAGAGCAGTAGGAATATTGTGGAGAGTGGGAGCTCATCGGCTGAGCATTACGAGCTCCCAGCGGTGTGTTGAGCTTGGTTTGGTTTCCTCGGGCTCCTTGTGTTGTTCACTCCTTCCTCAACGTTGATGCTCCAAATAAAGGTTTATAGGACTGTGGGTAAAAACAAGAAATGTGATATTATAATATAAGTGGTTTGCTGTCTCTTTCTTGTTTTAGGAGGGAGAGATCGGGCCAAATTGTTCGGCCAAAATCAAGGTGACCTTTAAACCCCAAGAAGTGCTAGAGTATCGAAGCGTGGCTTACTGCAACATCTCAGGTACAGCTCCTTTCCCCTGCTCCTCTCACCCACAGTGAAGCCATGGTGCAAGCCCGAGCCTGTTGGGCTCCCATGTAACTGCTGGGAAGAGTCCGTGGTCAGCGGGGCAGTGCTGGCACATCCCCACTGTCCCTGCAGCTTCCAGGGAGTCTCCTGTGCAAGGCCAGGGCTCAGAGCACCTGTGTCTGGATTACTGATCCCAGAACAACCCAGGCAGTGCAGGGAGAAGCTTTCATGCCATGGCTTTGCCAGCATTTCCTCAAAGGCCAAAGAGCTACAGAGCAGAAGAGCTTTAGTGAATGAGCACTAAGTCCTTCTAGACCACTGACCTCCAGGATGGGTCCATTTGACATGGATCCATCATCAGGCAGTGGGAGCTGAGTTAGAAATGTGCTCCCTGACCCTGGATCACCTCCCACTGCCCAGACACCACCAGACCAGAGGTGGCTGAGGCCTGCAGAGCCTAGGGTGTTTGTGGAAGGACCACCATTGGCCAGCACCTGCTTCTCTCCTGTGTGGGAATTGTCACCTTACAGCTCTCAGTCTGTGGAAATAGAACACAGTGCTGAGTGTCAGAAGTTGAGGGCTTTGGCAACAGAGTCCTGTGCTGCTGGGCCACCTACAAAACCCAATTTGCCAGGTAGCAATTGCCAAACTCTTTATGAGCTTTGTGCCTTCACTGGATGGATTTCAAAGCTCCTCTAAGTGCATGGGAAGGAACCCATAGAATCACGTTAAGTATGTTAAGGATGGAATGGACTTTAAAGATCCCCTAGTCCCAAGCCCCCTGTCACTGGCAGGGCCACCTGCCACTAGACCAGGTAGCTCCAAGCCCCATCCAGCCTGGCTTTGAACACTTTCGGGGCTGGAACCTCCACAAAGTCCCTGGGCAGCCTGTTCTAGTGTCTCACTACCCTCACAGTAAAAATTTCTTCCTGGTATCTAACCTAAATTTCCTTTCTTTCAGTCTGTACCCATTACTCCTTGTCCTGTCACTACAGGACATCAGAGATGTTTTAAACTCAGCAAACTGGTGGCTAGATTAGAAACCAGCCCAAGGAATGGGTTAGAAATTGGAAGTCAGCCCTAAGGGATATCTCCTGAGGGAAGAAAAAGGTCCATATCTTCTCTTGGAGCATCAGGAGCTGGTTGCATCCAGCTCAGAGTCAGGGACTACCATTGAGGCAGCCTGGAAAATACAGGATAACAGAGAGAATTATTGTACTGAAATGGACATCCTTCCACAGGCTGTGAGACCAGGCTGCCCTTGAAGCTCAGAGGGGAAGGCAAAGGACCCTGGGTTGAAGTCAGCTATCATACACTGAACCTTGGGAACATATATGTCAACACACCCCACGCTCATAGAAGTGAGTAGCCAGGGTTGGGGTGGATCCTGATGGCTCCTGAGGCAGCAGTGAGCCTGGTGGACCTGTGGAATTCCTGGCAACTTGGGCAGTTGTGAGCAGGGAATATTTGATGTACTGCTCAAATCTGGAGGGGTCAGAAAGGCATGTCTGCTGTTCATGAAGCCCCAAACCCTGCTTTTTGGCAGCCTTCCTTGGCCATCAGCTGGTAGGCTTCCTGCAAAGTCTTGCCCCATGAAAGCAACACTGGGTCAAAAAGCTGCATGTGCAGAGGCTTTTGTTCCAGTCCCAGACACAAATCAGCTTTGTGCTCAGGCTGTCCAAAAGCAGCTGGAACAAACTGGCTGCATTTGAGTTCGAGTCCATTGCAAACAGTTTTCAGTCCAGTGCCTCCTGCCTATTCCTGGCAGTCGGAGGAAAGCCATCCACCCTCCTGGCTCAGCACTGGTCAAGGGGGCTTGGGAGTGCTTTCTCTTGCTGAGCAGTCCCTCACCACACTTCAGCCTTGGTGCATCTCTGGCTTTAGAAAAAGTGTTCCTGGAAATAAAGTAAAGGAATTTTCTACTTATTTGCCTCTACCCCAATACTGTCAAGTTTGCAAAACAAAAAAAACCAAAAAAACAAAGAGAGCAACTGAAATAGGTAGGAAATGAGGCACTACATCATGCCAGACACTTTCAAAAGCTTGGCTGTGGAAGGGAAAGGTGGTGATGGTCTATACAGTTTCATGCTGGTGCCTCATTGTTTATCAACGAATTGTTTCTGTGATCTGAGAAAAGGTGAATGAGTAGATGGTACTGTTGGAGCTGTGCTAACCAGGGCAGCAGCAGCTCTGTGGTGATTCACTACGCAGCTGCAATCACCTCACGTTGCTCCCAGGGCCAGGTCTGAATGAGCTTGGTGATGCTGACCAGAGGTGGACTGCTCTGTGTCCATGGGATAACCCCAGGGTGACTCTGGTTATGTGAAGTTACCATTGCTTTGCATGAAAACCCAAAGGCAGAACTTGTCCTGTTGTATTTTTTTGTCTTCTGTCGTTCAGCAGCACAAAGCATCTTCTGCCCTTTCCAGGTGTCAGTTGCTTCATTAGAAAATAACTCCCAAGAAGGGAAGATTCCACATGTATTTCCATTTTGCTTTCTTGCTGCTGCAGGTGGATCTGATTAACAAGGGCCCTATTGATGCTCACTTCATGCCTCCAACTGCACACGTGGCCTACTGCTTCGAGCTTGCGCCCAGGAAGGACATCATTGCACCAGCCGAGAGACAGACTATTCAGATCTCCTTCAAAGCCACCCTGTTGGGGATGTTTGATGAAGAATTCCAGTTCAGTGTGGCTGGATCTCCTATGCCTGCAGTGCTGAGAATCAAGTAAGGAGTCTGGGAGCTTGGTGGGCACATCTGTAGCTGACTCTGGGACATCCCCCAGATGTTTGGGGTGGAGCAGAGAAAAAAGGTGTTTCCTGAGGTCATAATCTCTGCTCTGATCCTGACATTGCCTTAGTGTGAGGATGCCTGCTGCCCTGTGTGGGTACCCAGGAGCTGGAGTGACTCCCCCTGCAGGGATCTCCCTCTGCCTTGAACCATGGCGGGCAGTGGGATGGATCAGCTTTGGGCAGTAGCTGCTCCGGCATGTCCCACCTGAATAACAGCCAGCAAGGCCTCCAGGGCTTTGGAGATGGGCCAGCCTGGGTGATTGTGCGCCAGAAGCAGCATTTTTAAATCCTCTGATAAGAATTGGTCCTAATGGGGCAGCAGCAGCCTCACCTCAGCTCTCATGCCCATGCATGGAGACAGGCTGAGCTCCCAACTCGTGTGTAGAGAGTGCTCTGGTACCTCCTTTCCACAGCCAGGAAAGGGCTGGTGTGGGACAGGGAACTCTGCAGCAGGGACTGTCACAAGAACTTGGCCTTCATTCCATGGGCTGGTGCCATTGCAAGAGATAATCCTTGCCTAGCAAAAGGGAGAAGGGGTGATAATAGGGGAGGCAGAGCTCACTTCTCAGAACCACAGCAGTGTGAGGGCTTGTCTCTGCTAGCCTGAGCCATGTGCTGGTGGGATAATGTAGTGTAAGCAGGAAAGCTGGTGCTGGCTGCTCTGGAGCTTTGGAGCTAGGCTGCTGCTGTTGGGGGGCACTGGGTTAAGGCAGTAAAGAAATGAAAGCAATCTGCAGTTGATTGTACCTTGTATCAATAAGAGGAAATGGATGAAAGAGAACAAGAAGGTTATTACTAAGTGAGAGAAAAGTGGTAAGTGGGTCTGCCCATAGCAGAGAAACAATTCTGCTGGCTTTGTTTTTGGAGGAAAAGTGCTGGGTTTTTATTTTGGAAATCAAGAGGGAACCTTTTAACATCAAGTAATTGATTCTCCTCTGTCCCTCCCCCAAACTGGTCATGGGCTGTTATTGCATAAGCAGCTTTCTCCGTGAGCAAGGCGTCTCTTGTTGACATGTGTAGAGCAGAGCCAAGGGCAGTCCTGTGAATACAATAGAAGGCACAGTTCACTGGTGCTTGATTTTTAACCAGAAGCCAGAGTGGGCATTGACTGGCATCAACCATGAAATAAACTTGTGAGTGTTGCTTCAAGTGCTGATTTCAATGGATGTTGGTGACTTTTGGAGCCTGTGTCTGCTGAGTTCAAGGGCAGGTGAGGTGGTGTGGTAGATTGAGGACACCCATGTTTGGTTGTTTAAACCATTGCTCTTGGCTATGTAAGCTGATGCACTGGGGACAAGCTGGTCCTTTCCTCTTAAGATTCATCTGTTCACTGTGTAGGATTGCTGCTGCTCTTTTCAGAAGATGTTTGGGGCTCCCCTGGCTTCATGTCTCAAAACTCTGTCTGTAATTACTGTGTGGGTCCTGAGAAAGCTCCATGGAAACACCAGTTACAGCTAAGAAGTAGCAAATCAGGGAAGCTGTGGCTGGAAAGGCTGGTTACAGAAGTCCATCACATTTCAGATGGGGAAACTGGCACAGAGCCATGTCTGGGTGTGTGTTCAGGGTCCTTCGTGGGACCAGCAGCAACTCCAGGGCACTTCCTGCCTGCCCTGTGCCCAAAGCCCCATCAGGGGCTGTTGGCTGCTGACCACTTGGCTTTGGCTGCCTCCTGTCCACATGGACACTGTGCTGAGCACATGGTGGTGTGTTGGTTTGAAACCCATGGTGTCCCTGACACCAGGTTTTCTGCCCCTGAGCCACGACAGGCGGACGCTTTGCAATTCCCTTTAACCAAGCCATTGCCTCCTCTGTCCTTGTCATCGCAGGGGGTGCATTGATGGACCGAATTTACACTTGGACGTCAAAGAGATCGACTCTGGTGACATCGCCTTTGGTGAGTGTTCCCTGGGCTTGGATGCAGTGTGAGGGGTCTGTGCATTCCAAAATTGAGCACGTAAGAGCATCCATCACTCACGTTCTGCCTCTTCAGGGTGTGAACTGCAGGGCTGCTGGTGCCTCAGGTAGCATTTTGCCATCGTGAGATCAAATAGAACCAAGGAATAGAATGTCAGTATGTTCTGGTGTGTCTCTGTCCTGGTTTAAAAGACAGATGTCTGCCAAGAAAGGCAGGAATCTTCATGGAATGGAAAGATGAACCCCTCCCTCCAAATTATTATACCTTTGGAATTACAGGGCTTCCAGGCAAAGATCTGGGAAAAGGAATAACGGGTCTTTACTAGAATAGATCAGGACAGCACAAACAACAACACAATAACAGAAGATTCCAACCCACCCAGTACTGTGTTTCCCTTTGGGTGTGATTATGATCCCAGGCAGGAGGAGCTGTTGGTTCTGGTAGGGCAGTGATCCTCTCCCAGCTGGCATCGGCAGGGAAGGAAGCAGGGAAATCACTCTTTTTGCAAACTCAGGGGCAGCAGGCGATCTCGGCACTGCTGAACAGCAGCAGGCAGGAGGGGGGAAGGCAGGCAGGTTTGATCATAGTGCCGAGTTGCAGCATAGCGGAGTCCCGGGGCCGAGCACACAAGCTCCCGCAGCACCACATGGCCAACCTTCCCGATCCCTGAGAGGAAGGAAGGAAAGGTCCGCTCCCTACGAAATCTCAGGTCCGAGTTCACAACCCCTCGTGGCATCACACCACAATTCCTGAAAAACCCTGAACGCAAAAGCCCACCCCCAAGCCAAAATCCTCCAAAACCTCTATCCCCCTTCCCAGACCAAGGGAAAATTTGCTATGAAGCCTGAACCCATAACAATGAAGTTCATGAACTTTTTAAAGAAAATTCATTGCCTTCCTGAGCTGCTTCTTCCCCTCCCTGCATCAGCACTGAGGCACTTGTTAAGCTGCCTTTTGAATAAATGAAACAAGAAAGGCAGCAGGTAGAAACATGTTTCTGTAATAGGAGATTCATCCTGCTTGATCCAATTTCATTCCTAAGGTCCCTTCAGCTGAAGGCAGCTGTTGTGTCTTTGCTTCTTTTCAACTGTTGTCTGCATGTGGCGACCTCAGCCTCGTTTGAGGTTGTGACATCTGTGTTTGTCCTTTTTGTGCCCCTCTGCCTGTGTGCTGGAGTCACTGCTGGAGCCGGCAATGGTCACTGTTGATGGGCACGGAGGAGCTCTGGGCTGTGCCTGCTGTTGGTTTTCCCCTCAACCTGTGTTCAAATGACTCTTGGTGAGAAGCCTGGGGAGAAGTCTCCTCTCCACAGAGCTGGCCAGCCAAGCCAGATGTCCACTGCAGAGCAGGTTGTGGCTGGTGTTTGCGCTCTGCGGGACACCCCCACCATGCGTGGCTGTATCTCTGGCTTTCCAGTATGGAAAGCAAATCTCAGAGCTGAAGTGGGGTAAACCCTTGCAGGCAGCAATTACAGTGAGCAGCATGGGTGTGATGTCCCCATTTGTTGGGTGAGGTGCGATGTGGTTCCTAATTGCGAATCTTGAAGAAAGGCTCAGGTTTGTCTCCAGTGGAGTGGGCCTGAGCTGTCACGTGCTCAGGCCCAAACCAAGAGATGCCTTAAGGATCCTGCAGAGAGAAACTGCATTAGGGTGCTTTGCAACACGTTCTGTTTCCTGATTCCATCCTCACTTTCTTTTGCTGTAGCTTCTTCTCAATGACAGCTCATTGCTGATACATCTTGAAAACAGTGGCAGTGTTGGCAGACTTAGCAGGGAATTTTACAGCTTGAATTTTCAGTAAGTGCTCAGTCTGGGTGCACACTCAGTGAGAAATAACTGGTGCTGGTTTGGAGCAGGTGAGGGAGCTTCTCCCCATGTGAAAGAGAGAAACTTGTGGTGTTCAGCAGGGCTAAGAGTGGGCATTTTCAAGGCAGCAGTCTGGGATCAGTGTCAAAGGGAACTAAGTGACGATTAATTCCTCATGCAGCTGCTCGGTGATCTGTAGTTCAGATAACAAAAAGCTAAACTCAATAGCCAGAGATCTGCTGGGATGAACCACGCTTCTCACAGAGATATGATGGAACTCCTTTTATTCTATTGTCAGTCCCACATAGTTATACTCTAATTCCCCAAGCACGCATAAGCAAGCTCCATACTATTGGATTACAGCTACTGTTCACATGGCCTTTAATAGCAAGCGATTGGTTGCAGATTAATGTGCACGCGACTAACTAACATAAGTCTTCCTCTCTCTGTGGTCAGCATCCCCCTCTGCAACATCCTGTTGGCTTGCCACATCAGCATTACTCCTCTCTTTTTTCCCTAGTCAAGGACAGTTCACTAATATAGCTTGGATTGTGCACGTATACATGTCCCTCTTCACTCAGCCATTTCTCTACAATTCCCCCTTTTTCTTCTTGTACAAGCCAAGCTCGATGAACAACTTTCTCTAAAGCTTTCCATATGCACCCCAAAACACAGCAAATTATTATTGCCACAATTACTAGTGTAGCTAGCAGACGTAATCCTTCTTGAACTAGATTTCCTAACCATCCTGTCAGACTGAGTGAGGACAGCCACTCAGAGAAGCTGGCTGTATGGATCTGTATCTTCTGAAAAGCATCTTGCAGTTCTGAGAGCTGTCGATGGATACTCTGGGAATGGTCTGATAGGTTCATACAACACATACCTTCAAACTCTTTGCAACCATGGCTGCGAGCTAGCAATAAAAAATCAATCACAGCTTGATTTTGTAGTACAGCATGCCTAATACTATCTACATCAGTTGAAAGCTCATTTAATAGATGGGAAGTCCTATTAAATTCCTTTTCTGACCAACAGGCCAACTTTTTCAGATTGTTATAGCCATGAGCTGCAGCACCCCCTGGGTTAAAAATAGCCAATGGTATAAATGCACTCAAACTCATAATGTTTACCTTATCATTACAATCTTTATCAAATGTGGAAACACTACGCTGGTATCTATTCCACATCCTACTTTTCAAACTTTTCGATGCCGTAATGTTTTTCCGTGCTCGTATAGAAGGGGCAAACATAGTTAGCTTTCCCAGGTAGGAAGGACCCCCAATCAGACTATGTGGAATCCCATTCCATGCTCTATCTCCGCATATCAAAAACACTCCAGGAGGTAAAATCTTTCCTCCGGGTGTATCAATAGACTCAGCTCCTCCCAACGTGGCTGGCACGTTCCAGCCTGGATGGAGTGTCCTGATACATGCTGTTTCCATGGAAAGTAGCCTATGCCCTGTCGTGCCTGGTAGTCCTCTGTCCGTTCCTCGCGCTTTCACATGTCGGAGGAAAAGAACTTTAAGGGATGGGACTATGCAACTACACGAATTTATTGTTTAAAATAACAAACGCATCAGTCGAGGCATGAGATTTTACAACACCTCCGAGTAATGGCGACTAGTCACAAGATTTAGGGTTACATTGTAATTTATAACTTTCTAATCCAATAGATACTTAAAACGACACTTTGTTTTAGATTAATGACCTATCACCTGTGGCACTCCTCACTGCATTGCAGCTATGTCTTGACCAATAACTTCTCATGTCACATACACACAGTTGTCTCTCTTGTACCATCTACAGTCTTAACTTAAACTATATAAAATCACACTATTATATTTTAAAACCCTTCACCAAAACACCCAGTGTACAATTTTACTTATAATGAGAGGAACACAAGTTTGTAATCCTTTTGCTTAAAGTCCACAAATCTCTGTCAATTAAGCCAGACCTAGTCTCTTCCAGGGTTGTAAATCAAAGCCTCCTTTAATTGCAGGAGTTTCTACTCGTCTGTCTCCCACAGTCCTCCCAAGGATCTCCATAGGAGAAAATCCCAGACCCATTGGCATATTGCATTGGAGGCACCACATTGGAACAGTTGCTCCATGGTGTTACGTTAACAAGAGTACTGGGAAGAAGGGACCCATAAAGCTGTAGCTCTTGAAGAGGCAAGGTTGCATTTTTTGTTAAATTGGCAAAAATACGGGTTTGCTGCAAGGAGTGCCAATAACTAGACCAACAACCTAAGCACTCACCCCAGTTTCTTTTGTTTTGCATTTGTTGCTCCACTTCCTCATTGATTTTCCCTATATCTGTCACCCATTTTTGAAATGTGTCCTCGAGTGAGATCCATGGCATGCCCATTAGACATGTGCGAAATGGATCTGCTGCCGATGCCACAGCCAGACAGAAGTCTGTCTGGTTCGCCTGGTGAGCCCATGTTACCCACACATTTTCTTTCTGACACTGAAGTTATCACAGCTTTACTCAGGGTGAAAGTACTTGAGAGGAGGAGCCATGTAGGGCACTATGCCTGGGTTACAGTGGTCTTTTAACTCACTTACAGATGTCTGATGGCTTCCTTCCCTGCCCACACTTCCAAGCTTCATACAAACTCATGTGGATCCCTGAATGAGCTAACTCTTATCTGTTGTGGTGGAATTCCGAACACAATAGATGCACACTGCCTAAAACTTCTTGTCTCAGCCACTTGGTAACATTCTCGGCATAAACTACCTTGCTTGTCTATATTCCAAGTTCCCCTAGTAAGCTCTTCCCCACAGCCCCCACAGCACAAGCGCAAGCACAAGCTATTATAACAGCATAAACAATTTTTGCAGCGATTAGCATGCACACTTGCTGACTGTTCCCAGACTCCGAGTGGTCGTCCAAATGTGAGGTCGTCGGCCACCAAGCAAAGGTTCACTTCCCAAAGGTTGGGAACATCTGCTGTACATGCCACGTCCTGGCTCAGTTGGTCACGCACTCGCTGGAGCCGCTTTTGTCGACAGCAGGACTGGGAGCAGGCTTGGTCCATCTGCTAGGAACCCATATTGGTCCAGTATGTGTAGAAACACAGCTATAACCTCGATCGTTAAATAACAATGGAGCTGCCCCCCCCCCCCCCCCATTGTCCCGTCCATGGGTCTTTATAACAAATTTGTAGCCCTGGGGTGGCTTGTAACCCAATACGTGTGATGGGGGGGCTGTTCGGCATCTCCTGCCAAACTCAAAAAATTTAGAGTGAACAGTACCTGTTGCAGCCTAATTACAGGATCTGTTTGCTCAGTACCCTTCTGTTTAGCTAAATACTCCTTGATTGTCTGATGGGCCCGTTCTTCAATGGCCTGTCCTGTAGACACATGAGGAATGTCGGTACTATGCTTTAACATCCCATAGCTGTAAAAACTTCCGCACTCGACCCCCCATGTAAGCAGGCCCATGATCAGTTTTTAAGGAGTCTAGTATACCCATGATGGCAAAACATGCAGTTAGGTGGCGAATCACATGGATTGCCTTCTCTCCTGCCTGTGCAGTATCCCATTATCATTTTAGAAAAGGGATCTACAGTGACATGCATGTATTTTGAACGCCCAAATTCAGGCACGTGTGACATCCATCTGCCACAGTTCGCACGCCTGCAGCCCTCTTGGGTTCACTCCGAGGCCTAAACTTGAGCCGTGCTGGCTGCACTGTGGGCAGGCCCTCACAATCCTGTGTGCATCAGTGTTGGTAACGCGGAACTGTCTTTGCAAGGCCTTTGTGGATTGGTGGAACATAGCATGACTGTTATGGGCTGCTGCAAAAGAGTCCTGAGGTGCCTTCAATAGCGGGCTAACCAAGGCATCGGCTCAGGTATTGCCTTCGCCTAATCCTCAGTCAGAGAGGTGACTTCTGATGTGCAGTATACTGCATGGCTCAGTCCGATCATACTTGCCACACCTCAAAGAACAACTGTCCAAGTTGTGGGTTGCTGGGTGGTTTAATCAAAGCATCCTTGATTCTCATCACTACATCCACCACTTACTTCCGCACCCCTTGGAAGGGTGGTGAGGTGTTGCCTCTCGGAGGCGTAGCGACCTGGTTCAGGAACGGCGCGACGACCACCTCAGGTCATTCGGACCATCAGCTCACAGACACCAATGTGGTGGACGGCAAATGGCGTTTATTCATGGATTACATAGGGTTAAATAACCTGGGTTTACTGCGTCACTTCCTTCTGCTCACGTATTACCTGTAGAGGGGAGGGGTTCTACCTGTCCCGTACAACGCGATATCTTCCGAACGCCTGTCCCTAATCACCTACATTTCCCCCCCCCCATCCTGAATTACCCACATTTCCCCCCTCCCCCGATTGATTAAGAAACATACAAAGTATAAATGGTATAAAATTTCAAGAACTAGTAAAACCTACATAACAAGTTATAAAAAGTGATATAACACTCACAAAATAGATGCGCTCTGGAGCAATTGTTGGCGGTCAACAAATAGAATGTCAACCTTTTCTAACCAGCTTTTAACAAATGACACTAATTTGTTTAGTATGCAAGGCCTGAAAATCAATGTTAGGAGTAACATAGTGAGGGGGCCTATTAGAGTGGAAACAAGGGTGGTCAGCCATGGAGACTGGTTAAACCATGACTCGAACCATCCTTGATGGGCTTCTCTTTCTCTTTTTCTCTGGGCTAGCCTTTCCCTTAGTTCAGTCATTGAGTCCCGTACGACTCCGGTGTGGTCTGCATAAAAGCAGCATTCTTCTTTCAAGGTGGCACACAGGCCTCCTTGTTGCATGAGCAAGAGGTCCAGTCCTCGCCTGTTCTGCAGGACGACTTCTGAGAGCGAGGAGACAGATTTCTCTAGAAAGGAGATGGATTTTTCAATTCTTTGTAAGTCCTCATCAATAGTCATCTGCAGCTGAGAAAGTCCCTGGTGTTGGGTCACGAGGGCTGAAACACCTGTGGTCGCGCCGGTGGCTCCAAGGCCGAGCAGCATTGCGATGGTTATGCCTGTTATTACTTCTCTCTTGTGGAGCCGGCTAGGTTCTTCGAAAAGGTGGTCCATTTCTTCTTCTTGGTGATACAGGACTCTAGGAACAATTAAAACTTGGACACAAAAATCAGCAGAGTTATCGAATCTATCAAGAAGCACACAGGGGCTTATTCCGGATTGCTGGCAAACAAACATTCTTGACATGGATGGGACCACCCACCTATTGATCGTTTTGTCAAATTTGACAAATTCAGTACAGACATTGCCTATTCGTTTTGCTAAGACTGCATTGCCAAAGCACTTGCCTTGGCCTGTGATCTGACTCAGAGTAACTCCTCTTCAGGGGGCGTCCCACCTACACTGGTCGATTTTGTGCTGCTGAGTAGCCGAAAGGAACATGCAGGGGGATGGAAAAGAAACAGTCTTTAACGTCAAGCACCGCACAGGGCTGCCCTTTTGGTATCATAGAGTTCATGGGCAGCAAAGTTTGGACTGGACCCATTGGTTGGATTTTCTTGTTCACCTCCCGCAGGTCGTGCAGGAGGCGAAAGCCCTCGCCAGATCGTTTGGGTATTACGAAAACCGGGGTGTTCCATGGGCTTGTGGAGGGCTCTATGTGGTTCCGCTGTAGCTCGCGGCTAACGAGCTCGAGGAGGGCGGTCATTCGAGGCTTTGACAAAGGCCACTGCTCGATCCACACTGGGTCAACCGATTTCCATACCAGTTTGATGGGCAGCGGTGGGTATGCGGCAGTGGCCCTTAGAATAAATTTGTCACCCTGACTTTCAGCAGGGCAAGGGCATCCCTCCCCAACAAGGGTGGACATTTTGGCATAACATATGGGAAAAGGGTGATAGTTTTCTCCGGTCCTCTTTCGGTGTGGAGCATTATCGCTATCAGTTGGGTGCTTTTTTGGGCCTGAGATAGTCCCCCAACTCTGCCCACCATGGGGGCCTCCTCCAGTTCCCAATGTATAGGCCAGTACATTTCTGGGATGACGGTAACATCTGATCCCGTATCAATCAAAAAGGGGAGACGAATAGCAGAGTCACCTGGGTTGTTGTGGAGACAGCAAACTCCCCACACTATCGGTGGGTGGCTGCCCACTTTCATGGCCAAAGCCACCCAGGGATCTCGCTCCCAGGGGGTTGTTCCTGCTGTGCCTGGAGCGCAGAGAGGTTTAACTGAGCCATCGGTTGAGCTGTGGAATTGGTCATTTCCCGGGGGGGGCAGTGGGTGCGGGAGCTCCGTGGCCCATTGAGGATTGGCATAGCTGGGCCGCTTCATGTCCCGAGTGGGAGGGAGCTGTGTGCGGCCCGGATGCCCCCTCCCCCTCCCGTTTCCCTGGAGCTTGGATCTGCATTCTCTGGCAAAATGTCCCTTTTTCCCACATGCCCAGCATGGCCCTCTAGGTCACGTCTGGTGTGGGGGAACTGCTGTTGATGGAGGCTCTAATTGGGGGCAATTCATTACAACGTGGCCTGCCTGGCCACACTTAAAGCATGCCATTACACTGGTTATTGCAGTGCAGACGGCTGCCTGGATTGGGGCCAGATGTTCTTCTTTTGCGACATGCTTATTCATATCTGCGATACTGGACCCGGCTGGTAATGACCGTAAGATGTCCTTAGTGGCAGAATAGCATTGTTGGCGCAGACATTCTGCCACCACAGGGCCCTTTGCTTCTGAGGGCAAGTTAGAGGAATCGACTGCTGCCTGGAGGCGGTCCAAAAACTGTGTGAAACTTTCACTCTCGCTCTGCTTTATTGTGGACCATGGCGATGGTCTAGCAATAACTCTGGAAGCAGAGCAGATAGCTTCTCTAGCGGCACAGGTAGTTGCCGTGACTTCGTGGGTCCGTAGGCCCTCGGCCTGCGCCTGGGGGGTGATCATGGTCGGATCCGTGCCCATTAGCCACTGCAGGCTGGACCTGTGGAGGGGGTGGTCTGCCCCAGTTACTAGGGCTAGTTGCTTTGCGCAATTGTCTTCCCACTCTTGTTTGAAATCATCCCTGCCCCGTCAAAAATTAATCTGCAGGTTTGTTTAATGTCAAATGGGAGCAGGTCATCCCCTCCAAAAAGGCTGTCAATGAGGGTGGAAATCATAGACGAATTAATCCCTCTGTCTGCAATTGCTTTAACAATTGCTTGTATATCTTTAGGATTTATTGGTGAGTAAGTCCTCTGGTTTCCGCCTTGCCCTTCTGCTCGGACCGGGAAAGCTAGCGTGGCTGAAGGGGCCCATTCAGCGCAGGCTGTTTTTATCTTTCTCCAGTCTGTAAGCGGAGTATGTTCTTTTTCAAATTTCCCCTTGGCCCGAGTAGGAGCGCGGTGGTTATAGCTTTTATCTATTCTGAAATCATCTTTGTCAGAGTCAGAGTCGGTTACGGACCACTCGTCAAGCCACTCGCTCCAGCTATAGTCCAACTCGGAGCCGGAAGTCGACTGACTGGATACTTCCAGGCTCTGGAGCTTTTTCCCCGGGCTCCTACCCCACCCCCTTCTCTTAGGATTGGGCCACTCCTTCCCCCTGGGCTCGCCTGCCTCCTGCTGAGGGAGGCTCTTGCTATATAAGGGCATGTTTCCAGGCGAGCGCTCTGGTTGGCCTTGGTTCCCCCTCCGGGATTCCCCCCCCTTTTCCGTTCACGCGCGTCTGTGGTATCTAGCGCACCTCCGCCGCTCCCGCCCGCCACGTGTGCGCCCCCCGGCGCACCTCCGCCGCTCCCGCCGGCCACGTGTGTGCCCCCCCCATGCCCTCCAGGGTCGGCACCATTCTGCGGGGCATAGGGCGGGGGTCTCACCCACGCCGTTTCGGACTCCGCTTTAATGGCAGCTTCCCTGGCCTCCTCCACCAGCCCGCCCCAGAATGACTGCACCCGCTCCTTTCCCTCTGTAGGTAGGGTTGGGCTGGGGGGCTGTGGAGAGGGTGCTTGCTCCTGCGAGTCGGTGCGCTCGGCAGGGCAGCTTTCATCCGTAGTTTGCGTGGCCACCCCAACTCCCAACCGAGGCCAGCAAACAGTTCCATGCGGCTTTCCAGGTCTCCTGCTCTTGCAGAGCCTTACGCAAAGCCTGCATGACTTTTCCCCATAATTTAAGGTATTTCCCCGAACCCGAGGACATCGTTTCATCGGCTAGAGCCTTAGTACATTTGTCCCATACTTCTGGGTGGAGGATATCCACCGGTCAGTCTATGACCCCAATTTCCAATAGCCTCGCAACAGCGAGTGTAAAATCTTTTGGCTTGCAATGGATACCCCATTGCTTATGAATCTGAGATACGACCTTCGCGAGAGCTTCCATCCTCCTCGCTGGTCTGGGAGCGTCCTCCCCGCTGGGCTGGTCCTGCCGCGCCGGCCGCCGTTCACCTGTCCAGGCGAATTCCCGATCCCGATTCCAATTCCGATTCCCGGGTTTCGGCACCACTTGTTGCCTCTCGGAGGCGTAGCGACCTGGTTCAGGAACGGCGCGACGACCACCTCAGGTCGTTCGGACCATCAGCTCACAGACACCAATGTGGTGGATGGCAAATGGCGTTTATTCATGGATTAATAGGGTTAAATAACCTGGGTTTACTGCGTCACTTCCTTCTGCTCACGTATTACCTGTAGAGGGGAGGGGTTCTACCTGTCCCGTACAACGCGATATCTTCCGAACGCCTGTCCCTAATCACCTACAGTGAGGACACGTTTCGTATTTGGATTGGCTCCTTCAAAGGCCAACAACTTAAACATACTCTGCTTTGCGTTCTCTGTCATGTCTGATTGGCTGGCCAGAGCTTGCCAAAGCCTATCGATGAAATGCGAGTATCCTTCAGAATGGCCTTGTCGGATGGTGGTGAAGCTGGGTTGAGGCCGGGAATCAGGTACTGTGTTGAAGGCTTGGCAGGCAAGCTACGCTGACAGATGATGTACGAGCAACGGGTATTGAAGCTGCACTTGTAAATGTCCATATACTCCAGACCCGGTCAACATGTCTGGGTTAATACCGTATAGAGGTTCATTCTGCTGTTGCGGACGATTGGCCTCCATCTGTGCTAGTCTTTTCCACTCTCGCTCCCAGTGAAGGAACTGGGAAGGTGTCAACAGAAGCCTTGCCAGGTTAGTGCTGTCTATAGGAGAGTTGGTATCTGCTGTAAAAATCCAATCCAAGGCCATGCGGGTGGCCTCAGATTTTATTCCATGATCTGTTACGGACTTCTTGGCTTGTTGTAAAATTTTCCAGCAATGCTGCTCATATCGTCATTCACCATTCTGGAATATGATGGGGCAGGCAATTTGCCCTGCCGCTTCCCAGTCTCCCTCCAAGATAGCACCTTTTATAATTCCAGACCACCTCTGTGCCAATCGAGAAGTAGTGGAAGCGCCTGTGACACAGGGTGGAGGTGGTGTGTTATCAAAGTCGGGAGGTGGAGTGGAGGGCTCTACTTGAGCCCATTCCTGTAGTTGCAGGGCTGTCTGGGCCACACCCTTTCGGGACTCAGTGGGACCCTGTTGTGGCTTGTGCTTCCATTGGAGCTTTTCTTCCATAGAAGACAGAGCACAATCAAAGTGTGGTTTCATTTGATGCATTGCCTCTTATACTTGATGAGCCCATCTTTCCAATGCTTGTGGGTTCTCACAAGATCCTGGGGGATGAGCAGGTAGCTCATTTGTTGCCTCTGTCATTGGTATGTCATCATCTGGCAGAGGAACAGTCTGTGGCTCTGGCCGAAAAACAGTCTATGGCAGAGAAGCAGTCTGTGGTCCGGGATGAATCTCTGCTGGCAGCGGAGGTGGAGGGGGTGGGCAAGCAGGGTAGAGGCGCACTTGACAAGAAGGACCACCCGTTGCTCTGCCCATTGACTGGTTGACTGTAACTTCCGCGTTTGCCTTCAGTTTGCTCTGAGGCGCGGTGGCGGTAACTTCCTCTTTTGGCTCTGATTGCAAGAGCTCTTTCTCCTGCTCCCACAGGAGCTCACTGACAGTCTCAAAGTGCTTCTCTGCTTTCTGCCCTTTTATCGCGCTTGGGCTTTTAAACAGTCCACTCAGCCCCCTGCGCTGCGTAGTTCGGGCAGGAGTGACAACCCCAGCCGGTGTTGCAATTGCCTCCACCACAGCTGCAGCTACTTTTGACTCGGCTTGCATATTTTTCAAGGCATTTATAACAGTTCTCCAGGTGGGCCCTAATTTTGTCATTTCTTTCCCTTTTCCTTGGATTGTACAGTCTCACAGGTGATCCCCTACTTCCCTCCACTTGGCTGCATCGAAGAGGAGGGGGGGACTCGCAAATGTCCATGCTCCCGTGTAGGTACAAAAATGCTGTTAGCGAGGATTTTCTTGCTATTTTCTAAGTCCGTGAGAGACTTTTCTCTCTCACAGAAGAGGTAGCAGGGAATGTAAACAACCAAGCCACCTGCAACCTTGAAAAGTCTTGTTTATGGTCTAGTAGAAAAATATTTTGACAATGGATGTTTTAGGATTCTAGCCAATCACCCCCAAGGGGTGGCTGGTCCCTTGTCCAATTAGACTATGAAGAAAAAAGTCTATAAAAGAGTTTGTAAAATAATTAAAGAAATCAATCTTGCTGCACAATTCCTGCCTGCTGGATCTTCTCCTCCTCCTTCCTATGGCTGCGGGACACGGTGATATACCGTAGGAACCAGGCCAGCGGTAATACTCCCGCGCCCATAAAACGAGCTTATTTAGATCCTTTTCCTCGACCTCCTCCCCTCGCTTAGTGAGGATACTGAGGAGTAATTCCTGTGCTGCCGCAAACTCTAAATCCATGCTAGCAGGGTATCACGGAGGGAAGGTAGCGACCCTTCTTACTGGCCTGACCGACGTCCTTTGATTCGCGGTCGACACTCTCTGCCTGCAGTGTCCCTGTCGCTCGTCATCATCACCCTTCTTTCGGTGATCAGCGAACATATCTTCCTCTGAGGAACTGTCCCTGGTCAGGCGCCAGAAATAGCCAGAGATCTGCCAGGATGAACCACGCTTCTCATAGAGATATGATGGAGCTCCATTTATTCTATTGTCAGTCCCATAGTTATACCCTAATTCTCCAAGCATGCATAAGCAAGCTCCATACTATTGGATTACAGCTACTGTTCACGCGGCCTTTAATAGCAAGCGATTGGTTGCAGATTAATATGCACGCGACTAACTAACGTAAGTCTTTCTCTTTCTATGGTCAGCATCCCCCTCTGCAACATCCTGTTGGCTTGCCACATCAGCATTGCCCCTCTCTTTTTTCCCTAGTCAAGGACAGTTCACTAATATAGCTTGGATTGTGCACATATACATGTCCCTGTTCACTCAGCCATTTCTCTACAAAACTCCAAGCACACTTTCATCCTACCAAGATATTCACACCAGGAGTCATGATGTAATTGGTGCCTGAATGGATATTTGTGTCCTTTTCCTAGGCCTTCCCTACACCAAGAACTTTTGCCTTACTAACACATCTTCGGCGTCCCTGACATTCAAGCTCTGCATTCCGGACGATGGTTCAGGGCCTGTTGTTACCTGCTATGACCAAATGCACAACAATACTGACCCATCCTGGAGGAAGGGAATTCATTTTTATGTGGAGCCAAAGGAGTTTACAATGACTCCCAGCCAAGGGACCATCCTCCCCCAGGGACACCAGGATAATGAGGTATAGGAAGAGTCCAGCTGGTGGGGCTGAAACTTCACTGGAGTGTGGGAGTGCTTTAGCTCTGCCAGCTTTGAGCATCGTGTGCGTGAGAGACCTGTGTGGATACAAAAATGCTGCTAGCAAGAATTTTCTTGCTATTTTCTAAGTCTGTGAGAGACTTTTCTCTCTCACAGAAGATAGTAGCAGAGTTCTATAAACAATGAAACACCTGCAACTTTGAGAAGCCTTGTTTATACTATAGTAGAAAAATATTTTGACAATGGATGTTTTAGGATTCTAGCCAATCATCCTCCACCAAGGGGTGGCTGATCCCTTGTCCAATTAGACTATGAAGAAAAAAGTCTATAAAAGGGTTTGTAAAATAATTAAAGAAATCAATCTTGCTGCACAATTCCTGCCTGCTGGATTTTCTCTCCTCCTCCCTACGGCTGCGGGACACGGTAATATTTTACGGCATTAATAGACCTGCACCGATGTGAGGCCTCTGTTAGCTGGGTTACTGGGGATGCTCCTGAAGGAGCTGTTTTGTCTCCAAAATAACAAGCTGAAACCATGTACCAGATGATCAGTACAGAAGCCGTTCTTGTACTTTTGAGAGAGATTTCTTTGATTGAAAGTGCGTAGAGGAAGGATGAGGACAGGAGGTGGCTATTAGAGAGATGTCACTGTATAAAGCAGTTTGCTTTTCTTCCTGGTCTCATTTCTCCTCTCCTGGAGCAGATGAGAAGATGAGTTGTGTTCACTGCAAGGATCTCCAGGGGAGACAGAAAAAACTCTGCAGCCATGAACTGCCCAGCACCTGCTGGGCCACACTTTGCCCTCAATTTCTTGCTGTAAAGCTGGACTAGTTCTGTTCAAGTCAGCAGACTTCCTCTGCGTTTATGTCATTGCAGTCAGATAAAAAATTGGCCCCTTAATTTGAATACAGTGGTGCACAGAGGTTTACTCTAATGTTTCAATTTAGCTGACCTATGCCCTGATAGAAGGGTGTGTTTAACAAATCCGGTATTGCCAGAAGGCTTGTGTTACTCCCAGAGACTGTGCTCTACACATGGACCAGCAGAAGAATTAAGGCAAAATCCTCCCCTTCCTTGCCATGAAACAAGAACTGGAGGACACCACACACGGGCAATGAGCTTTTGTAAGGAAGAATTTACTGCTCTTCTCTTCCACCAGGTGACCCTGTGTTCCAACACCGTGATGGAATACTACCGGTGTATCCTGGTGGTCATGGAGGGTGTTGGTGAGGGAGTGTCGGCACTGAACGTCATGGGCAGGTATCAGCATTTCCCTGGCCTCCCCCAGTGCCTTGGGGTGACCTTATGATGTGTATCCCATATCGCTGCCTATGCCCAGAAATGAATTCCTGTGCCTTTCTATGCCTCTAAACTGAGCCTGAGAGGGGGAAGGAAAAAAACTGAGCAAAACTTTTTCAAAGCAGTTTGCAGCTTGTTCAAGGTCACACACAGATAGCAATTTGTTTCCCAGCTGCAGCAGGGAAGGGAGGAAGCACCCGGCTTGCTGCGCCCAGGACAGCTTTTGTTTTGGCCAGTTGTTCAGCTGCTTTGTTCTCCGGAGAGAGACTGAGAGTTGAATTTTTCCTTCCCTGGAATTTCGGATTTTCTCCCTTTTCTACTGGACTGCTTGATTGCTTTAACATCAGAGCACATTGGGAGGACTTTACACCGGGCACAGAGGGCCTGGCCCTGGGCCAAGCCCCAGCTCTGAGGAGACCAACAGGAGGACTCTAACACTTCCCCAGGTTTTTTCTCCACAGCGAAAGATTTTATTATTTAGCATTATTTTCCTTTCCCGTGTGTTTGTTAAATAAATAGTTTTATCTCCTTCACTTTCCTTCGAGGAAAATTTATTTTTTCCCGACCCTGGTGGGGGAGGGGTGATTGTGCCTTCTCTCAGAGGATATATTTCTAAATTTGGCCAAACCGGAACACCCAGCACACTGCCATGCACAGGCTTTGCTGGCTGCAGCTCCCAAGGAGAAGTGTTGCTTAATGACCTTGTGTTCTGCCCAGCTGGACATGAGAACAGCAGTACTTGGAAAGCAGCTTGTGGTGAAAAGCACCCCTGCTTCCACCCCAGCATGACCCTGGGCCTTTTTCTAAAAGGAACAGGAATGGTATAATTTATTGGCCTGGTTTTTGGTGCTTGAGGTGGAACAAATTTCCCGAGGGCCTCTTCTCCTTTTTCCCGCAAGAGGTGGAGTTGTGCTGGGTTGTGAGCACCCTGCAGCATTGGTTTGGGACACAGGGAGCAGCTTGCCGAGAGTCAGGGTCTGGTTCTGTTAATGAGGGCACTTGCCAGTGGGGAAGTGGCTCACAGCGAGGGTGGTGAGGGCACGATCTTATGAAGGGAAAACAGCCCTTAATGGGGCAGGTCAGCTCTAGTTTTTCTCCTTCCCTCTGCTTCCCATTTTGAGCTTTAACGTTCTCAGGCTTAACCCAGAAGTTGTTCTTGCTGCAGCCAAATTCCATCCTGCTATGCTGCTGTGGACATCAGTTTAATGACAAGAGGGATGCAGCTCCCTCTCCCAGGCAGAGCCGTCTGGTCAGTGCCTGGGCAGCAGTTTTGTCAAGCAAATGCAAATGGGGACAGTCAGTGTAGAGAGCCGTGGGGTGAAGGACCAAGGGAGCTGTAGGAGGTGGGAGAGGGTGATCACCCACTCTGTAGGGCAGGTGGTGGCTTGTGACCTCCAAGGCTGGGGCAAGCCAGCTGACTTCTCAGGCCAGGGCAACAGCGCCATGAGAGAGAAGGGAGTTCTTTTTACTGAGACACTGTAGTCTTGTGTTCTTTGAGCCTTGGTGAGCACTGGTCCTTGTTGGCAAGGCTCCCCCAGAGCTCATGGATCACTGGGACTGTTACAGGAGTCCTTTCAAGCCTTCTTGGGTAAAGGAGGGGCTGAGGCAGCTGTGGGACAAGTGCTCTGCCTGGGGCACTTGGCAACCTCTGGGTGCTGCCTTTCAGGGTTTGCCCCTCCTTGACAAGACATGTTTGAGTGGGAAGACTTTGAAGGCAATTTATCACTGTAGGGCTGTTAAATGTCGATTTGACAGTGACAGATGTGTTACGCTCCATTTCACAACCTTCAGGGGTAAACGTTCTCCATTCTCAGTATCTCTGATTCCCTTGGGGTCATCTCTTTCCCCAGATGCATCGTTCCTAAGCTGAAAGTGTACCCCTACATCCTGTGCTATGATGAGTGCCATCTGAAGGAGCCGTACGAGAGGAAGTTCCTCATTGTGAATAACAGCCACATTCCTGGCTGCTACGGGCTTATTGCCCAGGTTTGGCATCGCATCCACCTCCTCCTCTCCAATATTATTGAGGAGATTATTGGGGGAAAAAAAGGGTTTGGTTTGCTGGTTTCTATTCAGTCTTAAAGATCTGCTGAGAACAAGATCCTACCTGAATGTAAACTTTAGGGTGCAGTTTAACCTCCTGAGGAAGCAGTTCATGTTCTAGTCTTCGGGATGTGGGAGATCTTAGAGGGTTGTGAAAAGCTGCTGCATCCACAGACACCAACGCCTGTGCTGGCAGCCTCCTTGCAGGACCCCCTGAGAATGCTAAACCTACAATTCTTGCATCTTGTTTGTGCCTTTCACCTTTTTCCTGGGGATTTTTAGAAGTGTGTGTGAGTTGCCATTGTGGTGGATGTTAAGGACTTTAAAGTTTCTTCAGAGGTCCCTCTGAAGTTGCATTTGATTCTGTCCCTTCTAGAAACGCAAGGAAGATACTCCTGTGTTCTACTCCAGCTCCGAGCCCTGTGGGATTGTCCAGCCTTTCAGCATAGCAGAGATTCCAGTTACAATCGAAGCCCAAAAATTGGGCGAGTATGACACCAGTGTCCTTATTGGCGTGTTCGGGGATGAAGGAAACTTGCTGGTGAGTGCAAGGGGAGACGTGTGCCTTTGTGCAACTCATCCTGGCAGGGTGCAAAGCGTACAGGGATTCTTCCAGAGAAAACAGGCACAGGCTGGTGTGGAGAAGGACAGAAGGGATTGGTGGCATACACAGCTCATGCCTTATAGGTGGTAATCTCAGTGTCTGACACAGCATATAGTTCATCTAAGCTGGAATCAAGGATAATTTTAGTTAATTAATCTTTAAAATGCCATTAACTTTGGAAACATCTGTTTAAAAATGTCATGTCATCTCTCTGAGCACAAAAGAGAATGTCAGAAGATTTCTGGAAACCTTGAGCTTTCTGTAAAAGAAAGGAAAGCTGGCATTTGGAAAGTAGTTGCAAGGATCCAAACATATTAAGACATATGGAAATGATGATGCCAAATCCCCTGGATGGCACCATCACACTGGGCCAGTGTGGCACTGCATGTAAGTCAGTCAACAGGAGGGCCAGGCAGTGCAGGCTGTGGCAGGGAGCCTGAAGTTTGACAAAACAGTTGCTTTTAACTATCACGCTCCTTACCTTAAAGAGGAGGGTTTCTCCCCACTAGAATAACCAGTTGTTTAACTGTCAGCCTGGTCTTAATTACAGATTTCTTGAAAAGCTTTTACCTTTGGGCCAATAATTTGTAGTTTGAAGCTTTCTCTTACCTTAATCCTTTTTAATTTGGAGGTGAATGTATAGGGATTCCTTGTGGAACAGGGGCATATGATAGCCCAGGAGAGTTTGGGCAACCCAGGACTGCTGCAGAAGCACCCCTGAAGGGGCCTCAGGCTGCAGATAGGCCAGAAAGACACCTGGCAGCAGGCAGCCTTGAACAGCCTTGGGAAAAGTTACATGCTGGTCGGCTCCCCTGCTGCTTAGAGGCTGTCCTGTGGAAATAGTGCGTGAAGCTTTGTAGATATAAGTGAGTGTAAGTAAACAATAAAGGAAGCACGATGCTCAAATAGTATTGGTGTTCGTATCGTGACTTTGGCCGGCTCCCCTGCACTCGGAACCACCCCCCCCCCCCCCCGCTAAAGGTGAATGTGTCTTTTTTTTTTCCCCCAAAAGCCCAGTATTTCAGCTGGAGAGTGGTAGTTGTCCCTAAAGAAATAACTTGAGCAGGATTGAGCTGTTTAAGCTTTTTAGCTTTCCCTGTTGTGGTTTGGTTTGGTTTTTTTTCAAATCTTTCTTGCCTGCTTTCTGGAACAGAGACAGGTGTTACGGAGCACTGGAACGCAGGCGGATATCTACCCAAGTCCAAGACTGATAGAATTTGTCATGATCCCAGCGCTACGTTGTAGTACACAAACCTTTCACCTCGTCAATGAGGGTTTTGTTGCTGCAGACTTCAGGATGGCGGTCGTACCCCCCCTACAGGGTCCCCAAGTGCAGGATCTCAAAGATTGAGTAATAGTTTTGGGCGCAGATTAATGCAAAATACAGTAACAGGATGAATCACCCCAGAACAAACATTTTGGAGGAAAACACCAGGTCCTGTCAGCATCTCCTGGAAAATGCTACATTGCCGTTATAAACATATTTTTCTTTGCAATGATGACATCAGAAGGGCAGATTATCAGACACTGTTTCTGGTCCACATTAAGACCTGGAAATGAAGACAGTCTCCAAGCTACTAACACCTCAAATTGTTCATTGAGAGCAATCTGATGACCAGGGAAATATAGCTACTCCCATACTGTTTTCCATCTTGTCTTCTCTTCTAGCCTCATTCCCTGCTTTTGTTGGTTCAAATTCACAAACGGGGGCTACCATTTCCATTGGCTCTACTGGACCATGGAATGTTACAGACCACCTGAGGAGGAGGGCCAGAGCCTCACATCTGTCAGTAGCTCCAAGGACGAAGAGGATTCCCAGAGCCCCTGTTTCAGCTGCAGCCACGGTCAATGGAGCTGCAGCCAGACGAGTCAGCTCACATGGTGGTGCAAGGCTTCTCCAGCGTTCGGCAGGTGAGGTCCCCACCAAGGGCTGAGCCTGGGGAACCATCAGATCCCCTCCCCTGGGCTTGTTCCACAGTCCCTTGACATTTGCCTGGGGGAATGAGCAGGGGCCTTCAAGAAACTGGCTTAAGGCCACACGTTTCCATGGCAGCACCAGTTGCTTTCCTTGCTGGCCACCATCAGGCCAGCTAAGGCTTTATCGTGATTTCACATCTACCAAAACCCAGTGCTGATCCCAAAATAGGGGTGGAAGGAAATACTGCTCTTTTGGGCAAACAGTGTTGCATGCTGAGTCAGCAAGGAAAGACAGAGAAATAAGTTACACTTAGACTAGGAGCCCAAGAAGAAAGTGAATTAAACAAGTGCCAAGTGGTTTATCTGGGGTATGCACAGAGTAAGACAAAAGTTGTGTGAGAAGGGAGGGAGGGTCTCCCAAGTGCCTTTTGTGGCTGTTGGGGTGCAGTGTTAGAGACAATTGAGAAGAATAAATAAGCTGGAAGAAAAGGGGGCAGTGACCATAACTCTGGGGCAGGAATAGGGCCCGTGGTGGGTGGTGAGCCAATTTGCTGGATGCCAGCAGCCGCTGGTGACAAGTGTCTCTTGCAGGCAGGCGGTGCAGGATTACGTGCTGTGTGAAGCCACCATTGGGGAAAGCACAACCGCAGAGCCAGTAACAGAAACAGTCCTTACTTGTGAGTTTATTGGTCCCTCTATAGAAGTATCAGCCAAAGAATTCCCTTTCCGAGTGGAGAAGGTAAGTCTCTGGATTGCAACCTGGCATTTAACAGCACAGCTGAGGAGGGTGTGTGCTTGTGTTAAAGCCCCTCTTTTTACCCTTCCTGAGGCACTTTGTAAAGTGAGTGAGGATGCTTTTAGAGATGAGACTGGTGTTTAACTTCCCCAAAGTAAAATTGCAGTAACAGCTGCACTGCCAAGGGGGATCGTGGCCACTTACAGAGAAATACCAGTTTCTCTGCTCACTATAAAGGGAGATTTTTGAAGATCCTCTAAGGCAGGGTGATGTCTAAACACTGATACTGTAGGGAAGCTGGGGAAAATGGGGATTCCTGTGAATTCCTCAGGCTTACAAGGAAAAACCCATCATCTCCTGTGTCTCTTTGCCTTCTCTGCTGTTGGCATGAATGCTTTATGGTATAGCTACATGGTATAGCTCTGTGCCCCCAAGCCTCACCTGCCTCAAAGGACCCCCAGACATCCTGCAGCTGCAGTGATGATAACACTGGGGCAGAGCAGGTGCCCTTTAGTCTCTGGATCCCAACTCCTGCATCATCTTTCCCTCTCCTGCAAGTTGTCTGAAAAAGAGATGTTTCATTATTTGGTTTCTGCAGTTTCAGGCCTCTCCTCTGGTACCCAGGCTTCCACAGATGTAATTAGAAGCTTTTCAGCTCTCCCTGATTCTGCCTGGCTTCTGCTCCATGCCACACACATTGATTTATCACATACTATAGCACAGCACCAGTTTGGTATCAGTACATCCAGAACTAGTTTCCCAAACTCTCTGGTTTCTTTAAACCATGCAGGAAGCCCAGCACAATGCATAGACAGGAAAGAAGAGCCTAGGCTGATCAGAGCTTTGAAGCCACAGACACCTTGTCCCTGTAGCAAGGGCAGCAGGACACATGTTGCAGATGAACTGCTTTTATGAGGCTGCTAGAGCCAATAAGGTTGTAAGAAATGACTGTACGTGAGTGAAGATCATCTAGTGCTGTTCTGCTCAATAGAGAGACAAAACTAGAGACAAATGCTCTGGATTCCCTTTCTGCTTTAGATCTTGTTCAAGCAGCTGCCTCCTCTCAGGGCCCTATTCCCTCATCTGTATGTGGGAGTGTTTCCCTGTCCCCCAGAGGATGCTGTGGTTTCTAAACATGAAAAGCATCTGCTATAAAGAAAAATCTCCTGGAAGGGTAGAAGCAAATAGAAAGGGTAATAGAGATGGATGCACTTCTGGGGCTGAAAAATGTGAAATGCAGCAGAAGCAGGAGGAGGTCTGTGGCCACTTGAGGTTGTTTTTCCTTGTCTCCCTCCCTTGCTGGACAGGAGGTGCTATGAGCATTCAGGGATTCTTTGTTGGCATAGCAAAGTCTCCAGAAGGCAGCTGGGGAGAAATACCACTCCTTCCACCCAGTGTTCTAAAGCTCTGGGCTACATGGTACAACAAAGTTATCAAGAGTTGCTCTGTTACATAACACAACTCCCGAATGTGAGATGGGGTTAGAGGCTGGTAACACCAGGGGGGTTCCCTTGGAGTCCCTAGGGATCACTTTCTCTGCCGCTCCTTCCTCGGCAGCGGGGGTCTCCTCATGCTCTTTCCCTGCCCCAGCGTGGGAGGCTGAGCCTGCTGGAGCGTGTCTATCTGCCCTAGAGTCTCTTTCAGCATCTGTGCATCCCTGCACAGCTCCTTTAGGTGCTGCTATCCCCTGAATCCGGGCAGACCGGGCTGCATTTGCCTGCTGCCAGTGTGAGGGGAAGAAAGAGCAAGAGTTCATTAGGGCTTGACCTGAAATGATGTTTTGGCATTTCTGCTTCTTCTCACAGCTTTGGCAGGTGAGCAGCATCTCTGTCCCTGCCGCCTGCTGGCCCTTGGAATGCACACATGAGCCCAGGTATCACTTCTGGTGAACCCAAGTGGCCGCGTCAGTTTGAAAGGGCAGCTGTTGTTTCACTGTTAGCTTTCTAGGCTGGTTACAGCTCCTCCTGCCTGTACTACAGCCTGTGCTTGAAGACACAGACCAGCCATGATGCCTGGAGGAAAGGCATCAAAAGCTTGACAAAGGCTGAAGGGAACACTCTGATTACCCCTTTTCCCAAGAGGGTTCTTTAGCTGAAGTTGCTAAACAGGACCAGACTTGACACCCCGGCATGGGTTTGTGATTGTTTTATTTCTCGAGCCCTCAGTCCTGCGTGGGACTCAGTAACCAGGTGCTGCAGAGGCTCCGGCAAGGCATCAAAGACGCCTGCCCCGCACCCAAGGGTGGCGCAAGATCTCCTCCAGCGCTGGCCTGTCCGCAGGGTGCTTGGACAAACACCAGCGGATCAGATGTTGGCACTCTGGGGAGAGAAGCCAGAAAGCGCCGGTCACTTGCAGAAGGCTCCTGCCCAGCTGCTCCCGGCACCCACAGGGCCCGGGCCGTGCTGCGTGTGCTCAGAGCTGTGCCAGCCTCCTGGCTGACTCTGCCCTTTGCGGGACAGTGGCACGGCAGGACACGCGCCACCTCCTTCAGCCAAGCAGGCCACACCGACCACGTCGTCACGGGCTGCCTCCTGCGGCCAGCTCTTGAGGGCAGATGGGCCTCCCGCGCAGCTGCGTGAGGGCCACGCTGGGCTGCGCGGTGCCATCTGCCAAAGCCTGCCTTCTTGAGGCCAGACACCAACCTGGAGAGACCTGCTGCCAGAAGAAGAGCTGCCCCGACACGATGTCACGGTCCTCCTGGAAGGGCATGTTCCCGCAGACCATGACATACAGCAGCACGCCCAGGGACCAGATGGTTGCCGAATGGCCGTGGTAGCAGCCAAGGCAGATCCACTCGGGTGGGCTGTACATGTGTGTTCCTAGGGGAGACAGGTGGCGCTGTCCAGGGCTTCCAGAGCCTGGTGCCAGCCTCCTGGCGGAAGCAGGGGCTGCACCGGTGGCCACAACTTCCCCCCGAGGCCACCAGGCGTTCCCCAGCCAATTGGCCAAAGCCAAGAAACCATTTTGCAAGGCAAACAAGGCCAGCGGAGCAGCCCAAGCCCTTGGGGGCCTGCCAAGCCGAACGGCTGGGGCCTGGCTTTGGCAGCCCCCCTCTGTGGGCAGGGCTGGCAGCTGGCTCCTGGGGCACAGCATCTGCCCCGTGCCAAAGGGCAGCCGGCAGCCGGCTGAATGCCGCACCCCACAGCCCAGGAGGTAATGGGGCCGTGCAGTGCCTGGCACTGGGAGCAGGGCCCGGCCTGTGGGCTCACCGGCAAATCGCGTAAAGGCCTGCTCCTGGAGGAAGGTGCCACAACCGAAGTCGATGAGCTTCAGGTCGCCGCTCTCCGGGTCCACGAGGAGATTCTCTGGCTTGATGTCCCGGTGCAGGACGCCGCAGGCGGTGCAGTGCCGCACGGCCTCCAGCACCTGGCAGAAAAGCCAGCGCGCCATCTCCTCGCACAGGAACCCCTGCTCTAGCAGGAAGGCCAGGAGATCCTGCGATGGCTCCGGACGCTCCATCACCAGCAGGAAGCTGTCAGGCAGCTCAAACCAGTCAAGGAGCTGGATGATGTTGTGGCAGCCAGAGCCCACCTTCTCCATGAGCACGATCTCCATGGGAACACGGGTGCCGTCGGGCTGTGAGGAGGAGACAGTGCCTCCAGCAGGCCTGATACTGCCCTGTGGCTCCGCTGCCTCGTGCCTGGGATGCCCCAGTGCCCCCTTGGGCAGCCTCCCTGGTGCTTGGGCTTCCTCCCGCCCAGGGGATGCTTGGGGGGGTGCCCCCCTGCCCGGCCCCATCACCAGTGTTTGGCATCCCCGGGCCCGCGATGCTCCGGCTCGCACGCTGAGCCCACGCCCGCTCCCCCCGCCCTGCGCCGCCTCCCGCCCTGGGGCCCCGGCCTTATCCCTGCCCGCCACGCCCCGCTCTGTCGCGGTGGCCCCGCTCACTCACCAGCTCGTACCACTGCAGGACGCTCTCCCGGGCCACGCGTTTGATGGCCACCTGCAAGCCCACGAGAGACGGGGCTGAGCTCAAGCCCTGCCCCGCCCCGCCCCTGGCCCTCCTCCCCCGCCCCGCCGTCCCGGCCACTTACCGGACTCCCGTCTGAGAGGCGGATGCCCGAGAAAACAGTGCCGAAGCTACCGCTGCCCAGCTGAGGGCCCAGCTGGTACAGCTCCTGCAGCTTCTTCTTTTGCCCTGCGACCGAGACCGAGCCATCAGCCTTGCGCCCAGGGCCCCCCCGGCCAAGTGCCCGCGAGTGAAGCGAGCCGAGCCACCGCCGGCCACGTTGCTCTGACCTGCTTCCTGCTGCGCGCCGGGCAGCGGCCACCGCCTTGCAGCCGTCGGGCAGGGGAGCGGCAGAGCTGGGGCAGGGGAGCGCGCAGAGGCGGCTGCAGGAGCCGGAGGGCAGCGGGGCAGGGCGGCACCGTCGCTGTCCCCGGCGTCGTGGGCTGGACTCTGCTGTTGAGGACTGCCGGGGCTACAGCCCGAGGACTCGCACAGGGGGGTGTCAGGAGCAGCTGCAAACCAGGGAGGGGTTTTTTGAAGCCGTGGCATCAGAAGCACTGGAAACAGCCAGAGACTCTGCTGCTCTCAAGGGCCCTGGCCTGGCCTGTGGATGCCCCTCAAGAGCCCCGAGGGAGCCTCAGACAGCTCCTCAGAAGATCTCACCTGCTACCAGAAAGGCCTTCCTGGTAGTCGGTGGCCGTCTTGGAGCAGCTTCCTGGAGATGGAGGAACCTCCTGGGTCTCTTGAGGGTCGTCTCTGCCACCAGGCACGGGCTGTTGCCAGCTGGCACAGCCAGCACAGCGTCCTGGGAGCTGTGGGCCGGCAACTGCTGGCTCCAGCTGACTTGCTGCTCCGCCACCTGCCACCTGCTCCTGAGAAGGCTCTCCTGGATCGGGCTGGGCTCCCACTTGGACTTCTGGGCTTTCCCTGGCCACATCAGTTGTCAGGGTTGCGCCCGTATTGTTGAAGTCCGTGAGTCCAAGGGAGCTGGGAGACCTGTCCACAGGCTCTGCACCTTCTGCAGGCTGAGAGACCCCTTTAGACAACCCTCTAAGACCATAAAAGGACTTCCAGTAAGGGGCAGAGGTGGGTAAATTAGTTCTAGGAAAGTAATGTTTATGTATTAGCCCGGAAGCACCTTGTAATGAATGTGTATGATCCTGACGGAATAAACACCCGGTGTAAAGTTTCATGACACACATCTGCTTAGAGGAGACATCCTCTGCATGTAAATATTAGTCGTTAATCAACAGTAATACCGGCTCCAGGGAGGATCAGTGAGTGGTGTCACCACAGCCTGGCCACTTCCTGCACCTGATCCAGCAGTACTGAGCCTGCTGGCTCGGGCAGTTTTCCATTCACTTGGCCGCTCACTCGGTCCGTACCTCACCAGTCCGGCTGTAAGGAGACTGTGTGGCTGTTGAATGGTTTGCAGTGTCAGCAAAACCCTCCCTGGTCCCCCATTATTCACAGAGTCCATCAGGTCGACCAGCCATGATTTCCCCCGTGGTAAATCTGTGCTGGCTCTTCCCAGTGCCCTTCCCTCGCAGTTGCTTGAAAGGGTGTCCAGGACCATTTGCTCCATCACCTTCCCAGGGATTCCAAAGGAGCTGATTAGCCTGTAGTTCTTCAGATCCTCTTCTGTGCCCATCTTTAAGACTGGTGTAACACTCTTTGCTGTTCTCAGGAACCTCCTTCAATGGCCAGGCTTTTTTGAAGATGACAGACAGCTCCTGTAGCTTCCTCTGGTCCTCAGACCTGGTGGATGCCTGGCTCAAGAGCTCCCTGACTATTCTCCCCCTCCCCTACTGCTTCCACAGCAATGTCTGTTCACTCCTTCTGGATAACTTGATTCTTCTTCCACAATTTTTTCTTCCACATTCCTCCTTTCTGAGATGAGGTTGATCACAAGTTCCCCGCTCAGTTGATCTCCTGTCAGCCAGGGCTGTGATTCTGCTTTTCACCTTGCTAAGTTACCTTATTCTAAACTAGGACCTCAACCCCTGACCTTCTCATCCTCAGCCAGTTCTTGAGTGTTTCCAGGATCAAGAATTCCTCCCACTGGGAGGGTGGCCGAGCACTGGTGCAGGTGCCCAGGGAGGTGGTGGAGTCTCCATCCCTGGAGAGATTCAAAAGCCGCCTGGACACCTCCTGGGCAGCCAGCTCTGGGTGGCCCTGATGGAGCAGGGGGCTGGGCAAGGTGACCTCCAGAGGTGCCTCCAGCCTCCCCCAGCCTGAGATTCTGTGACTCGGAGAAAAAACAGGTTGCAGTTTCCTAAGGACAAATGCAAAAGCTCCACATGTGGCAGGATTCTCCTGCCCTCACCAAAGTGGTTCATGTCACGTGTCTCCCATCTGCAGATTCCTCCCTGGAGTGAGGATGCCCCTCAAGGTCACTCCTTGAGGCTGACAGAAATATTTGCCCACGGTCATTGGTTTGGGTGAGAAGCATCAATCTTTAATTATTAATTGGTTTTGCTGGCTTGAATATAACTGCTTCCATGTTGCTTCAAATATAATGCACTCTACCGGAAGTTATAGTTCTCTGTACTGGGTAGTCAATAACTCTGATAAAGGTCTTTTTGTGTAGTCGTAATAAACACTTTATTTTTCTATAAATATATCCTTCATCCTATGGAACACAGTTGTATAAAGGTTCAATTACACCTATTATCCTACAATCCTACAATTACACCTGCAATCCTTTAAACATAAACTATGGACAAAATCCGAGGCTACGACTGCATGCAGCTGCACCCTGTCTCCTCTCTGACAAGCCTAGGAAGTAAGGAGGTCCTTGTGACTCAACGAGAGCATCTCCTGCCTGCTCCCTGCACAGCTCTCCAGGGGTTCCTGCCGGTCTCGGGCCAGCTGTGACTGCAGCAAGGACACCTGAAAGAGGCAGAAAGCCCAGCTCAGACAAGCCCACGTGGGCAGGAGCATCCGCAGCCCCACGGTACCGGCTGTGGGGGCAGACACAGCCTCCAACTCCAGCCCTCACCAACACTCTGCCCTTGGGGAAGGGGAAAGGAACAGGCTCCCACACTGCCCCTGAACGGAGCTCAGATGATCAACAAGTCCAGTTCATGGCTGGCAAACCCTTCCCTCATACAACCCTCAGCCACCACAGGTCTGGGAGAGAGAGTTCCGACAGGATTTAGGAACCCAGCTCTGATTCCCAAAGCACGCATTCTGGCCACTGACCCCTTTCTCCACAGGCTGTGCCTCAGCACGGGGGCTGCAGCTCCCCTGAGCTACTGGAGGACTCTTGTCTTTCAGAGGTTGATGCATTTTTCTGGTCAGACTGGGAGACAGGCAATGTAAAGTAGTCTGGGGGGAACACTCTCCAAAAAGTTCTGATTCTCCTCCCTTCATGTTCATCCTGCAGGTTGGATGGGAGAAAGGGTCACAGAAACCTGTCAGCAAACATGGGGCAAAAGGACCTCTGGACATCAAGGCAAGGAGATCTCTGCTCACAGACCCTCAATTGCACCAGACAGCACTGGGGGCAAAGAGCTCTCGCTGGGGGCTGTGCAGGAGAGGCCAGTGTGTGTCCGGGGACACGGGGCCAGGGAGGGAGGCAGCGGAGTGAAGGTGCCTTTGTGAAAGCCATGGGCTGCCACAACAGAGAGAACAAACAAAGGGGTGTGCCCACAGCAGGGACAGGGAGAGGCAAGGAAACAAGCAGAGGACTCCAAAGCACTGCCTGGGCACACGAGTCATGATCCAGAGGAGCCTGAGGCTCTGCAGAGGCAGTGAAAGCCCACTTTACCTCAAAAGTTCTCCTGAGCTCACGCTTCTCTGGCTTGTCTGCTGCTGCTGCTGCAACCTGGTCCCGCACACATTCCACACCCCTCCTGGAGTGCTCAGACAGCCGCTTGCCCTCTGCTCCAACAGCCTGCTGGGTATTCAGAGAGGAGATGATTCCCTTATTTCAAACACCACAAGAGCTGTCCCTCAGAAATCTCCATCTCGGGAAGCATCCTCGAAGCTCCAGCAGTGCAGCTGCTCTTCAGCCCTCGCTACAGAACTCTGCTCACTTCAGTCCATCACTCTGCTCACCTGCTCCATTCCTTTCCACACCAAATCCAACCCACACATGTTGCCTGCCCTTGCCTGGGCACGGGAGAAGCAATTCCCCATGCCCAGCTTTTGGCCTGGAGCTGATTTGAACAGCAGCTCCAGAGCTGCCTCAGTCGTTCCAGGCGTGCCAGCAAACAATCTGGCAGCCAATGGTCTCTGGCTGGAGCCAGGCAGACACACAAGGCTGCCTGCTGCAGCCCGGGCTGCTTTGCCCAAGCAGGCCTAGACTGACAGGGATCTAGAATCCCACCTCTTCATGGGAAACTTCATTGGAATCTTTGAGAGACGTTGCAGTGGACTGAAGATCAATGCCAGTGCCTACCTGGGGATGACTCTTTCCCTGCAGAAAGGCTGAGTGTTTCTTCAGAGCCTCTTTGGCAATTTTACACTTGGCCAGTGGAGCACACAGGACTTGAGCGTTTCCTCTGCCTTCCTTTAAAGCAGCAGCCCCATGCTCCAACTCCTCCTGTTTTCTTTCATTTTCAGCGTCCAATTGTTGCATTGTTTCCTTTCTTGGAATTTCAAGTGTTTTCATTTCATTCTTCTTTTTCAGATCCCTCATCTGCTCCTCGTACAATTCCCATTCACGCTGCCAAAACAGGGAGGTCACTCATTCCCTCTCTCAGTTTGCTTTTCATACCAGATCGGGACTCCTGCCACAGGCAGGCAAAGGCTGCCCCTCTCTCTCTGCCTCTTGGGATGCCTCAGACCTTTGCTGGGACCGCCCTTGACGCTGAGTCTTTCCCAGCTCACTCAGCCCATCCCAGCTCCCTTTCTGCCCTTCCCCGACCTCTTGCAGCTCCACTCGAGTGTTCCTTTGGGGAGCAGCTGCCAGAACTGCAGCCAGGATTCCAAGTCCACGCTAAGCAGGATTTAGGCGGTGCCATGAGGATGTGCTCTCCAGCAGGGAGAAAGGGAAGAGCAGACACCCCCAACATTTCATTCCCTGCAGCTGGGGTGACAGGAGTGGTTTTTGAGCTCTCCTGTGTAGAGTTTCCATGGCACCATCCCCGAGAGCCCCACTGCCCTCTCTTGGAGCAGCAATGGCCACATCAGTCTGTCATTCTCTGCTGCCACTCAGGACGAGTTCTCCCCTTGCAGGCACACGTCCTTATCTGCATCAGCACTTTGCTTTTCTCTCTTTTCTCCCCACTGGCTGCTCTCTGATGGCCAAGGCCAAACACCTTTCTATTAACAGCAAACTTGGCCTTCTCACCTCTCGTTCCAGGTCCAGGTATTTGAAATCTGGACGTGGGTTTGGACACGAGGAATTGCCCAGACCATGCAATGTCCATAGAGACAGTGTGGACATTGAGAACTACAGGGCACAAAACTCCAGCATGGAGGAAAACCAGCAGCCTCAGCACTAACTGGCTTTGGCATGACTACGACATCTTTTCCTCCTTATTCAGAAGAATGCAGTTTGAAAAGCTCAGCTGGAAAGAGGTGCTCCTTAGAACTATTAACACAAGGGCCAAACATAGCTAGGAAATGGCCCTTCATGGCATCTGCCGTTCTCACCAGCACATCCTTCCTTTCCTTCTCCAGGCTCTCCAGTTTCCTCTGCAGAGATGCCACCTCCTGACAAAGAGTCACACCCTCTTCCTTCAGGGCAATGGCCTCTTTCTCCAGGGCAGTTTCTCGAGAGGTCTTCTGGTGTTCTGCCCTCCACATCGCTGCAGCAGGAAGGAGAAGGAGAATGAGAACAGCAAAGCAAAGGCAAACTGATGTGCATCCTGCAGGGACAACAGCACTGTCTTCTTGGCCTGCCTGTGTTTGCCAGCCCCTAAGGCCGCAAGGGCTTCCAAAGATGACAGAAATGAAGAAGAAAAAAGCAGGAATCCAAGGGGCAAGGTTCAGAGGAATAGGAAAGTGTCTTTCCTCTTGGGCTTGTGCAGAGTGAGCAGTCCAAGAGAGACAAAGGAGCGGGGATGCCTGTGCAGCCCTGCTCCAGAGAGGCCAATAGCCTGGGGGCTCTGGCAGGGCCTGGAGTTGGGGGGAATCGAGCTGAGGCATCCAGCTACAGCTCCTCAGCACAGACACAGCACCTGAAAGGCACCACCTGTGCACGGGATCAGCCATAGCACAGCCAGATGGCACTGCCAGCCACGGCATCTTTCTCGAGAAAAAGCTTTCACTGGCACTGGATGGAGAAATCTCCTGCTGGTTGTTCTTCCCCTCTGCCATCTCTGGGCACTTTTCCTCTGCATGGGATCAGAGAGCCCTGCTGGCAAGACAGGATGGGGCAGTGGGTGCGAGAGGAGAAGCTCTACCTTGCTCACTTTCCTCCAACTCCTGCTGCAGCTCCTGGTTGCGAGCCTTCAGATGGTCTATCTGAGCCTGCACCTCCCTCAGCTCCAGCTCCAAAGTCTTACACTGCGTGGCCATGGCCTCTGCTCTTTCCTCAGAGCTCTGGAGCCTCACATGCAGCTCAGACCCCTCAGTTTCCAGCTCCTGCTTCTCCTGAGTAGGCTGGGGAGCCGCCTTCTCGATCACTGCTTCCAGCTCGGCCGGCATCTGGAAGATGGATGCACAGAGCCTCAGGGACAGGGCTGCTCCTGAGGCAGCAGAGCAGGCAGTAGAGCAAGCAACAAAGGAGAAATGATTTCAGGCAAAAAACATGCCCAAAACAGAAGGCACAGAGCCAAGGATTCCAGTGGAAACAAGTGTCCGGAAAATAGGGAAAGGGAGCCAATGGGCATCCTTGAGGCTGCAGCTCTGAACACCGGCTGAACTGGCTGCGCTGGAAGTGCCCTCCCCAGCCTGCCATAGCCACGTCTGTGTGCCCACATTGCTCGGTGCCCAGCACAGGCACCAACTCCATCTGGGACAACACTGCTAACAGAGGGATGGAGAAGCTCCAAAGGAGTCTGCTGCTGCTTCTCCTCCCACATTTCCTGCTGGGACCCGGGAGAGAACGGAGGAAAACATCGGCAGCAGACACCAGATCCAGCCTTGGCCTGTGGGTGCAGCAGCACCCCGGGGCAGAACACGGCAGCAGTGGATGCTGCTGGGAGGAGAAAGCAGTTGGGGCCTCCAAGCCAAAGGTGATGATGTGTGTCCCTGGAGAAGAGGACGCCAGGGCACAGATTACCTGGGTGTTGAGCTTCAGCACTTGTCCTGTGCGGTTTGCACAGAGCTGCTCGGCCTCGCGAAGAGCAGAACGAAATTGAGACACCTGATTGTTCAGTGCCTGGTTCTTTTCTTCCAGTGTTCTGAGGCACAGGTTCTTTTCCTCCAGAGACAGAAGCAGCCTAAAAGGGAAGCATGCAACTCATTACTACACGGTATCACATTTTAGGAACTCTTAGGACTCGCACCACCTCGGGGAAAACTGCTCTGTCTGATGAGGTTTGTCTAAACAACGTGGCTGTTTGTTTGTTCCCCCTGCAGTCACAGCCCAGCATGTGCCCACTCTGCTTTTATTCATGAAAGAATGGGGAGTTCCTGCCTACATGTCCTACCTTCTTCTTGAGATGGGAATGTGAATATAGACCTAACAAAGTCTTGCCATGAAGAGATTAGGGGAGAGGAAGAGTTTTCTTCTGACTACGCAGGCTCCAAGGGGGAAAGGTTTGGTCAACATGGAAGAGACATTTCCTTGCCCCATCTTGTATGTCCAGGTAGGAGGAGCAGCACCCTACAGCCAGAGGATCTCGGGGAAGTTCCCTAAGATTTACCAGCACCCATCCTACTTCCAGCTGGAGAAACAAAGGCCGATAGCAGAAGTGGCAACAGAGCCTTGGAGCACAACCTGATGGAAGATGCAGAAACCTGCAGGCAAGCAAGAGGGCCCTGCCCTTTCTTTGTCTTCTTCTCGAAAGAAGAATCCTGTGGCACTGAAGACCGGCAGGACTTGGTCAGCTGGAGGGGCCCCGCTAACCTTGGTCTTGTCTCTTGCATTCTTTGCACAGTCAGTATTGCCTGTGACTCTGGAGGCTGGCAGGGACCCTGCTTGAGCCCCCCCAGGCACCTGGGGGCATTTTCTGAGGAACGATGCAACAGAGACATTCTTGGTTCTTGGGTGCCTTTGAGGGGAATCTGGCCTAGGTCAGCAATCAGGGCCTTGAGATGGTTCTGCCAAGCAAAGGCATCAGGATGCCAGGCTGCTCCAGATCCCAAAGGCTTCAAGTTACAGGACCCAAGGCGGAGCTGCTGGATGTGTCCAGCTCCTTACACTGCAGCTTGGGCAGTGTTAGCACACCCACCTCACAACAGAACACACCCCTAGAGGGAAAGAGCTACTCCAAAAGCCTTTGTCTTCAGAAAAACTCTAACTGAAGGCTTGAAAGAAAAGAAAATGAAACACAACATCCAGATAACGAGACGCGTCTGCACGGAGAGTTCAGAACTCTGCCACATAGGAAATGCTGCCAGAGCCCCTGGCCAGTGCAAAGATGGCAAAGAGGGAATCCATTCCCACAAGGCAGAGTCCCACAGGCTTTCATTTACCTGGCTTTTTCCTTCTCTAGGGTGTTCAAGGAAGCCCAAAGTCCCGAATTTTGGCGTGCCACTTCTTCCCATTGACTCCTTTCCATCTCCAAGTTCTTCAGGTGCACTTGCAGCTCCTTGTTCTGATGTTCTGCCTCCTCCAGCATCTTCTGGAGCTGCTCAACCTGCAACAGCTTCTGCCTTGACTGCTTCTGGGCCTCCCTCACATCTTGCTGGGCTCTCTGAACAATCGTTGCCTGGGACTCTCTGGAGGCTGCCAGCTGAGATGTCAACTCTCCCACCTCCAGTCAAACAGAACAAAGCAGTCAGAGGCTACAGCCACAGCCTGTCACTGTCAGCCACAGCAGAGGCTGTGAGAAAAGGCAAAGGCCAACTTTCCATTTCTCCCTGTCCTCAGAGCACCAGATTCACAATGCATACGGACAACTTGTTTCAATCTCTACGTGGCCCACCAAGGGCACCTGAAAAAGCACCTCCCACACCAAGGCCAGCAAGAAGAGGCCAGCAGGAATCCGTGCTGATGGTTGCTGGCCAACAGCCCAGAGGACTAGCCCAGCTGTCCAGGGCAGCAGCTGAGATTCAGCAGAGCACCGAGGGTCCTTCAGAGCAGCTGCCAAGGAGCCCAGAGCACGAGGCAGCCCCAGGGACCACCCCAGCAGCTGCTGCTCTGCCATGGAAAAGCAAGAAGGGCACAGACCCCCTGCTGGATGCTGCGGTGCCACTGCTCTTTCACTCACCTGCTTTTGTAGAGCCTCCCTCTGCTCAAGGAGGAGATTCATTTCCTCTTTGATGCCTCGTAATTCTTCCTTGTGCCTCTTCTGCGCTGCCTGGATTCCCCTCCGAGCTTTCTGCAGCTCAGCTTGCAGCTTTGCCTGGATGGTCTGGCAACAAAATGCAGAGCAACTTCCTGCGACCTGCCCTCAGGCTCAGCTTTTCCCACTTGCTCTCTCAAAATCCCATTCCTTCAGCGACTTCTTTTGGCTTCTCTACCCAGCTCTGCTTCCATTGTAAGCCTTGCTTCCCGGGCCTGAGCTCTGGAGCTTGCCAGGCTCTGTGCTGCCAGGGCCTGAAGCAGCCCTTGCCTCCTGACTCCCAGCACCTGCCTTTTGTGCCTTTGCCACTGCCCTGCACTCTGTTCCCTGCCTGCTCAGACTTACCTGCCCCTTCTCTTGCTGCTCTTTCACCTCCTGCCTGAGCTGCTGCACCTGCTGGCAGGCTTGGCTTAGCTGTCCCCGAGTTTGGAGCAGTGTCTCTGATAAAGAATTCTTCTCCTTCTGCTTTTCCAGCAGGACCTGCACAGAAGGAAAGAGCAGAGGGCTTGACACTTCCCCTGCAAACTCTGTGTGGCAAGAGGCAAAGACTGATGGGCTCACGCGCTCTCAGAGCACTCGGCTGCTGCTCCCCTGGGCCACTGTCTGCCCTGGGGGGGACACAGCTTCCCAGAGAGTGACTTAGAACACAGCCCAGGAGACATCTCTGGGTTGCTGTTCAGAAATACTCCAGGCGAGTCTTTAAAAAGATTTGTCTCTTGTCAGCGTTCCCGCTGCGCCCTCCCTGTGCCCACAAAAGAAAAGTCCTACAAACTCAGTTTGGCTATGGACACCGACCAGTACACACCAAAAGAGGACCCTTAAGAGAACAGTGAAGATCCTCCGAGGTAAGTCTTAGGAAAACAGAGCACAAGAGCAGCACAAAAATCCCAACGGAAAGCTGATGTTTCTGCCGGGCTTCCTGTGAGAGGGCTCATTCCTGGGCCCAAAGATAGCCCTCTTCACCTTTCACCTCCCCAAATTCAATGTAGAAGACATGGAGGGCATGCTCCACACAGCCCCATAGCCTGCCATCTCCCACAGCTCCAGCCTTGCAAAAAATCACACCAATTCTCCTTGCACAATCATTACCTCTCGCTTGGCATTTTCAAATCTAGTTTGTTCCTCTTGTCTTTGAGCCTGCAGGGTGGCAACTTTCTGCCTCATCTCAAACAGCACCTTCTGGTGCTCCTGCTCTCTCTCTGCCTTCTCTTTTCCCCATTGCTGCAGCATCTCCTGTATGTCTGCATGGTACCTTTCCCGCTCAATTGCCTGAGGAGGTTTGGAAAAATCTTCAAGTTGAAGTCCCCAGGCAAGCTCCTCGCTGAAAAACGTGAAGCTTCATCCCTCCCACAAACCCCAACCTGAAAAGACAACAGCACTGGTTCTCTGCTCTCCAGAAACCGTGTCCTGTCAGGGAATTTAAAAGGAGGCTCAGCAGGTGCAAGGATCCCAGAACCATGGAATCATTTCTGTTGGGAAAGACCTGCACAAGCATTGAGTCCAACCATTCAGAAAAGGAGGTGTCACCTTCTGGCACCCTGATGCCCCAGTCACAAGGACTGAAGGACCGGGGCCTGTTCCATTTGCTTCCAGCCCAAAGCTAATCCCTCTGTCCACCGTGGGAGCACAGCAAGACAGGAACCGAGTTCCCACGCCTGCAGCCAGCAGCACTGTTGGCATCTGCTCCACGCTGGCATCTGCTCCGTGGCAGGTGGGACTCGGGGAAGATCCTGCCCTGGGCCGCCACGCTTTGGGTGGGCACTGCCCAAGCTGCTCTGGAACTCGCCTTACGCCCTCACGGAAGCCGTGGCTGCATTTACTGGCCCAGCACCATCCTGTGGGTCTTCACGCGCCTCCAAGTCCGAGCCGCCGCCTCTCCTGCCCGGCCCAGCAGCGGGAGGCCTCTGGCAGAGGACTGCTGCCCTTTCACACCCTCAGGCTCTGCTGGTGCTAAACCAGCCCCCAGGGCCAGCTTGGACAATTCAGAAGCGTATTGTCACCTACCAGGTCTTGCAGGAGCTTGTTTATTTCCACCTGCTGAGCAGTTCCCTGAAGCCTGAGGCTTTTGTGACACTGCTGCTCTACCTGCAAGAGCTGTTGTGCTGTGTCTTCCTGCTCCTGCTTCCTGAGAGCTCTCTCTGCTTCCAGCTCACGTTGGAGGCACTTCACTTCTCCTGCAAACACGACCAACAGCAAGATTCAGAGTCTTTACTGCCTTTACTGACTCAGGCCCTTTCAGTGTCAGCGTAGGAGGGCCCTGCCTCCAGCGCCACCGCTCCTCAGAAGCCCTGCAGACAGAGGAGGCTTTACAGCAGCTTCTCTAGGTGGGGCGGCACCACAAACAAAGCACACGAGGTTCTCACCTTGTAGCGCCTCCTTGGCCTGTGTGACTGTGAGCACTTGAGCCTCCAGATGGTTGCTGGTGATCTCCAGCTGGGATATCTGCTGCTGAGCAGCAAACAGGCTGGATTCCAGGCTCTCCTTCGCTGACCTACAGGTTGCAAATACGGAGAGACATGAGCTGCTCGCTCCTGACACTCCCGGGCAGTTATTCCAGGACAACGTGGCTCAAGATGCCCAGGCCTGAGAATGCAAAACGGGTCGCATGGAAACTTGTACAGAGAAGGCCCATTTGTGCCATTTCAGTAGCAAAGCAGGGCCCTCTGAGGGAGTGCCCAGGCCTTCCTTATGGCCTGGCACAGCACAGACAGCCCAGCCCAACGTGACCTCAACAGCCGAACCTTCAGCTGCTCTTCCTGACCTATGACCCTGGCTAGCTGTGCCCACACAGGCTGGGCCGAGGAGCAAAAGCCCAGCCTCTGCTCACAGCCCTTCTCTCATCAGCACTTCCAAGCTGCTCTGCAGGGGGACAGAACAGACTCTCGTCCTGGCTCACTCCTGACTTGTTAACTCTCTTCATCATGGACATAAAGGTACATAATTTTCCAGACACTCTGTATTTAAGAGACTTCAGAACTACTTTGCATGATACAGTAAAATCTCATGGTCATGGCAGCACTTGTAAAAATTCAGAACACCATGTTGTCTGAACAACAACTACCTGAATGCAGAGACTGCAGTTTAAGCTCCTGCACGGTCAAGGAATAGACTTGCCACCTTTCTTTTAGTGTTGCCAGCTAAGCAGGCAGTAGCCCAAGTCTTGTCCTTCTTTGGAGAGTGAGAGGGACCATCCAAAAGGACCTTGGCAGGTTTGACAGGTGGGTGCCCATCAACACAGCAAGAATCCCCAGGGGCTGTCAACAATTCCAAAGAGGTTTCCCTGCTGCTCTCTAAGCAGCTCTAGGTCCTGCCTCACACTTCTCAAGAGTGTGCTTGGAAGCAGAAGGCCCTCAGCATTTTCAGCAGGAGCCTCTGGCTTCCCCCTGAATGGCAGCATGCTACTGCCAACATCCCAAGGTCAGAGCCTGGAGTTCTGAAGATGAAGCTTCAGTTCTGAAGATCAGGATTGTGTCAAGCTACTTAGGAAGGAAAGAGGGATGTTCAATGCCCAGCACAAGGAACTAAACCCAAGAGAAACTTGAGGTTTCACTCAACAGCTGCATGGTTTAAGTACTACTCAATTCAGGGCCGGGTGGCTTGCTTTTGACTTCCCACACGAGTGTGCTTGGCGGCACAAACAGGAGCCCAAGGCTCACAACAGCTTTGCTGGCTTTAGATGTCAGAAAAATAACCTTCACATTGTGGCATATTTCTTTTTCTTGAGACTTCCATTTTCTGTCCATGCAAGGTAAAAGCATCCGGAAAGGGTCTCCTCCCTGCCTTTACCTGGTCTCTGCCAGCTGCTTGGAAAGGTCTTGTTGGTGACGCTCCATGGCTGCCAGTCGGCCCTCAAGGGCAGCCTTCTCCCGGCCCAGCAGCTCCTTCTCTCTGCACACCTGGGCCAGTGCGTGCCCTTGGCCAGAGGGCTCCTGGTGCAGCTGCTCCAGAGCCCTGCTCAATGACTCTTGCTCCTGGGAAACCTGGAAGCAGGACAAGGTACAGCTCGAGCCCTTCCTCAGGAGCCCTGTGCAGAGCCAGCCAGTGCCACCTCGCAGGCAGCCAGAGGACAGGGAGCTCCCGTGCTCTGGGCTCAAAGTTTCACAGCATCTGCCCTCTGCAGCTCCGATACCCTGGGCTGCCAAAAGCCTCTGGCACTGTTACCTTGGAAGTGCTGTGTCAGGCCCTGCTGGCTTGCCTGGCACCAGATTGCTCCTTCCCAACAAACATCCCTGCCCCAAATTCTGTGTTGTCACCCAAAAATACTGCATCTTCCACAACTGCCAATACACTTGACTCTAAGCACCAGCAGTGCAGCTGCTGTTCAGCCCTCGCTACAGAACTCTGCTCACTTCAGTCCATCACTGCTCACCCCCACGTGTTGCCTCCCCTTGCCTGGGCAAGGGAGAAGCAGATCCCCATGCCCGGCTTTTGGCCTGGAGCTGATCTGAACAGCAAGCTCCTGCACAGCCAGCCCAGGGACAGGGAGCAAACTCTCCTTCTCCCAAACTTCAGAGCATTCCACATGGGAGCAGAGCACAATGTGGGCAACGAAGCCCACGGGGAGAATGAGCCTTCAAGCACTGCTGAGGCCACGAAACTCCTCCAACTCTTCTTTCCTGACACCACGGGCTTGTGGCTGCTGGGCTGGCTGGCAGCAGAGAGCCAGCTGCTCCCACCTCCTGCTGGCTCTGCAGCGGGTGCAGCCACAGCAGCTCCAGCACGGTGCCCTCTGTCTGCTCTGGAGCAGAGGAGCTGCCAGCCCTGGGAGCAGCGCTCAGGGCTTGCCTGGCTTGGGGAAAACAGCTCAGCTCACAGCTGCTACTCTGCTTTCTGAGGGACATGTGCCTTGCCAAGGGTTGTGTTCCTCCCACCAAGGAAGATGATGTTCTCACCTGTCCAGAAGTCGACCTGCTGTGCTGGGAAGACGGGGGAGCATCCACTCTAATGGTATCCGAGAGGTAAACATTCCCAAAGATTCTCTGGACACTCCTCCCTTCAGGTTCCACCTGCAGGTTGGATGGGAGAAAGGGTCACAGAAACCTGTCAGCAAACATGGGGCAAAAGGACCTCTGGACATCAAGGCAAGGAGATCTCTGCTCACAGACCCTCAATTGCACCAGACAGCACTGGGGGCAAAGAGCTCTCGCTGGGGGCTGTGCAGGAGAGGCCAGTGTGTGTCCGGGGACACGGGGCCAGGGAGGGAGGCAGCGGAGTGAAGGTGCCTTTGTGAAAGCCATGGGCTGCCACAACAGAGAGAACAAACAAAGTGGTGTGCCCACAGCAGGGACAGGGAGAGGCAAGGAAACAAGCAGAGGACTCCAAAGCACTGCCTGGGCACACGAGTCATGATCCAGAGGAGCCTGAGGCTCTGCAGAGGCAGTGAAAGCCCACTTTACCTCAAAAGTTCTCCTGAGCTCACGCTTCTCTGGCTTGTCTGCTGCTGCTGCTGCAACCTGGTCCCGCACACATTCCACACCCCTCCTGGAGTGCTCAGACAGCCGCTTGCCCTCTGCTCCAACAGCCTGCTGGGTATTCAGAGAGGAGATGATTCCCTTATTTCAAACACCACAAGAGCTGTCCCTCAGAAATCTCCATCTCGGGAAGCATCCTCGAAGCTCCAGCAGTGCAGCTGCTCTTCAGCCCTCGCTACAGAACTCTGCTCACTTCAGTCCATCACTCTGCTCACCTGCTCCATTCCTTTCCACACCAAATCCAACCCACACATGTTGCCTCCCCTTGCCTGGGCACGGGAGAAGCAATTCCCCATGCCCAGCTTTTGGCCTGGAGCTGATTTGAACAGCAGCTCCAGAGCTGCCTCAGTCATTCCAGGCATGCCAGCAAACAATCTGGCAGCCAATGGTCTCTGGCTGGAGCCAGGCAGACACACAAGGCTGCCTGCTGCAGCCCGGGCTGCTTTGCCCAAGCAGGCCTAGACTGACAGGGATTTAGAATCCCACCTCTTCATGGGAAACTTCATTGGAATCTTTGAGAGACGTTGCAGTGGACTGAAGATCAGTGCCAGTGCCTACCTGGAGACAAAGCCTTTCCTTCAAGATGTCCAGGTCTTTCTTCAGAGCCCCTTTGGAAATTTCACTCTTGGTCAGTGCAACACTCAGGACTTGAGCGGTCTCTTGCCATTCCTTCAAAGCAGCAGCCCCATGCTCCAACTGTTCCTGCTTGGCTTCCCTCTCCACTTCCAGTTGTTGGGTGTTTTCCTTGACACTTCGCATCTCCGGTGTTTTCATTTCATTCTTCTTTTTCAGATCTCTCATCTGCTCCTCGTACAATTCCCGTTCACGCTGCCAAAACAGGGAGGTCACTCATTCCCTCTCTCAGTTTGCTTTTCATACCAGATCGGGACTCCTGCCACAGGCAGGCAAAGGCTGCCCCTCTCTCTCTGCCTCTCGGGATGCCTCAGACCTTTGCTGGGACCGCCCTTGACGCTGAGTCTTTCCCAGCTCACTCAGCCCATCCCAGCTCCCTTTCTGCCCTTCCCCGACCTCTTGCAGCTCCACTCGAGTGTTCCTTTGGGGAGCAGCTGCCAGAACTGCAGCCAGGATTCCAAGTCCACGCTAAGCAGGATTTAGGCGGTGCCATGAGGATGTGCTCTCCAGCAGGGAGAAAGGGAAGAGCAAACACCCCCAACATTTCATTCCCTGCAGCTGGGGTGACAGGAGTGGTTTTTGAGCTCTCCTGTGTAGAGTTTCCATGGCACCATCCCCGAGAGCCCCACTGCCCTCTCTTGGAGCAGCAATGGCCACATCAGTCTGTCATTCTCTGCTGCCACTCAGGACGAGTTCTCCCCTTGCAGGCACACGTCCTTATCTGCATCAGCACTTTGCTTTTCTCTCTTTTCTCCCCACTGGCTGCTCTCTGATGGCCAAGGCCAAACACCTTTCTATTAACAGCAAACTTGGCCTTCTCACCTCTCGTTCCAGGTCCAGGTATTTGAAATCTGGACGTGGGTTTGGACACGAGGAATTGCCCAGACCATGCAATGTCCATAGAGACAGTGTGGACATTGAGAACTACAGGGCACAAAACTCCAGCATGGAGGAAAACCAGCAGCCTCAGCACTAACTGGCTTTGACATGACTACGACATCTTTTCCTCCTTATTCAGAAGAATGCAGTTTGAAAAGCTCAGCTGGAAAGAGGTGCTCCTTAGAACTATTAACACAAGGGCCAAACATAGCTAGGAAATGGCCCTTCATGGCATCTGCCGTTCTCACCAGCACATCCTTCCTTTCCTTCTCCAGGCTCTCCAGTTTCCTCTGCAGAGATGCCACCTCCTGACAAAGAGTCACACCCTCTTCCTTCAGGGCAATGGCCTCTTTCTCCAGGGCAGTTTCTCGAGAGGTCTTCTGGTGTTCTGCCCTCCACATCGCTGCAGCAGGAAGGAGAAGGAGAATGAGAACAGCAAAGCAAAGGCAAACTGATGTGCATCCTGCAGGGACAACAGCACTGTCTTCTTGGCCTGCCTGTGTTTGCCAGCCCCTAAGGCCGCAAGGGCTTCCAAAGCTGACAGAAATGAAGGAGAAAAAAGCAGGACTCCAAGGGGCAAGGTTCAGAGGAATAGGAAAGTGTCTTTACTCTTGGGCTTGTGCAGAGTGAGCAGTCCAAGAGAGACAAAGGAGCGGGGATGCCTGTGCAGCCCTGCTCCAGAGAGGCCAATAGCCTGGGGGCTCTGGCAGGGCCTGGAGTTGGGGGGAATCGAGCTGAGGCATCCAGCTACAGCTCCTCAGCACAGACACAGCACCTGAAAGGCACCACCTGTGCACGGGATCAGCCATAGCACAGCCAGATGGCACTGCCAGCCACGGCATCTTCCTCGAGAAAAAGCTTTCACTGGCACTGGATGGAGAAATCTCCTGCTGGTTGTTCTTCCCCTCTGCCATCTCTGGGCACTGCCCTTTTCCTCTGTGTGGCATCAGAGATCCCTGCTGGGACAGGATGGGGCAGCGGGTGGGAGAGGTGAAGCTGTACCTGCTTGAATTTCTTCCAACTGTTTCAGCAGCTCCTGATTGCTGGCTCTGAGATTGTCCCTCTCAGCCTGCCCCATGCCCAGCTCCAGCTCCAAGGCCTGTATCTTCTTCCTTGCATCATTCTGGAAGAGGCAAGAGGAACAGAATCACCTGTCAGTGCCACTGCTGGCAGGAGACAAAGGGCTACAAACACTAAAGCAGAAATAGCCCAGGTGGGAGAGGGCAGCTGGACCGTACTGGTAGATGTGATCGTGATCCTCCTTCCTCCCCATGCTAGTGAGACAACCCCCCTACAAGAACTTCCACCCATCCTGGCCTTGGCACTCTGCTTGTCCAGCAGCCCAGCAGCAGGACAGGATTTCTGGGTGCATATTACCAGATCTTTCTGGGAATGCTCCAGGTGCTGCTGCAGGTCTTGCAGAGCTGCTGACACTCTGTCCACTGTGAGCTCTGCGGGGACATCCCCATCCTGAGAAGCACTTAGGCCCAAGACATGACCCTTTTCTGAAAAGAGAAGACATTCTGTTTCAAGATTTAATCCAACAGTCTCCAACAAACAAGGCCTCTTTCTACCTAGGAGGAGGTGCCTTTGTCATTGTCCTAGAGCTCGCCTTGCAGCAGGATGTGTGTCACAGGCTGACGTTATTTTGATGACCACTAATGTCAGCACTGCCCCAAAGACAACTGCATGGGCCCTGTGGCTTGACAGGACTTGGGCCCTTCTCCCTTCTGACTCTAATCACTTCTCTACAAACAAACATGGACTTGTGTCTCTGCAGGGAGACAAGACTTCCCAAGGCCTGAGTCAGCCTGAACTGACAGGGTGAGTGTGTCATACCAGGATGACCAGGAACCACCCCCTCGCTCCACCTGCTCTCCCAGCCTCCCACACTTGCCTGAGCTCCAGGTGACCAAGTCTCTGCTATCCCTGATCACGTGGTGGAGAACCAGGAGCAGTTTGTCCAGCTGGGATTGAGTTTCCTGGTGAGCACCACTGGCCTGCTGACACTTTGTGGCCAAGGCCTCTGCTCTGTTCTCAGAGCTCTGGAGCTTCCTACGCAGCTCAGACACCTCAGCCTCCAGCACCTGCACAGAGTCCCTCAAGCTCCGTTCTCCTGCTCGGGACTCCTCCAGCTCCTGCAGCAGCTGCTTCTCTCGAGTTGCCTGGGTAGCCTCCATCTCCAGCACTGCCTTCTGCAGGGCCCGCATCTGGAAGATGGATGCACAGAGCCTCAGGGACAGGGCTGCTCCTGAGGCAGCAGAGCAGGCAGTAGAGCAAGCAACAAAGGAGAAATGACTTCAGGCAAAAAAACATGCCCAAAACAGAAGGCACAGAGCCAAGGATTCCAATGGAAACAAGTGTCCTGAAAATAGGGAAAGGGAGCCAATGGGCATCCTTGAGGCTGCAGCTCTGAACACCGGCTGAACTGGCTGCGCTGGAAGTGCCCTCCCCAGCCTGCCATAGCCACGTCTGTGTGCCCACATTGCTCGGTGCCCAGCACAGGCACCAACTCCATCTGGGACAACACTGCTAACAGAGGGATGGAGAAGCTCCAAAGGAGTCTGCTGCTGCTTCTCCTCCCACATTTCCTGCTGGGACCCGGGAGAGAACGGAGGAAAACATCGGCAGCAGACACCAGATCCAGCCTTGGCCTGTGGGTGCAGCAGCACCCCGGGGCAGAACACGGCAGCAGTGGATGCTGCTGGGAGGGGAAAGCAGTTGGGGCCTCCAAGCCAAAGGTGATGATGTGTGTCCCTGGAGAAGAGGACGCCAGGGCACAGATTACCTGGGCGTTGAGCTTCAGCACTTGTCCTGTGCGGTTTGCACAGAGCTGCTCGGCCTCGCGAAGAGCAGAACGAAATTGAGACACCTGATTGTTCAGTGCCTGGTTCTTTTCTTCCAGTGTTCTGAGGCACAGGTTCTTTTCCTCCAGAGACAGAAGCAGCCTAAAAGGGAAGCATGCAACTCATTACTACACGGTATCACATTTTAGGAACTCTTAGGACTCGCACCACCTCGGGGAAAACTGCTCTGTCTGATGAGGTTTGTCTAAACAACGTGGCTGTTTGTTTGTTCCCCCTGCAGTCACAGCCCAGCATGTGCCCACTCTGCTTTTATTCATGAAAGAATGAGGAGTTCCTGCCTACATGTCCTACCTTCTTCTTGAGATGGGAATGTGAATATAGACCTAACAAAGTCTTGCCATGAAGAGATTAGGGGAGAGGAAGAGTTTTCTTCTGACTACCCAGGCTCCAAGGGGGAAAGGTTTGGTCAACATGGAAGAGACATTTCCTTGCCCCATCTTGTATGTCCAGGTAGGAGGAGCAGCACCCTACAGCCAGAGGATCTCGGGGAAGTTCCCTAAGATCTACCAGCACCCATCCTACTTCCAGCTGGAGAAACAAAGGCCGATAGCAGAAGTGGCAACAGAGCCTTGGAGCACAATCTGATGGAAGATGCAGAAACCTGCAGGCAAGCAAGAGGGCCCTGCCCTTTCTTTGTCTTCTTCTCGAAAGAAGAATCCTGTGGCAATGAAGACTGGCAGGACTTGGTCAGCTGGAGGGGCCCCGCTAACCTTGGTCTTGTCTCTTGCATTCTTTGCACAGTCAGTATTGCCTGTGACTCTGGAGGCTGGCAGGGACCCTGCTTGAGCCCCCCCAGGCACCTGGGGGCATTTTCTGAGGAACGATGCAACAGAGACATTCTTGGTTCTTGGGTGCCTTTGAGGGGAATCTGGCCTAGGTCAGCAATCAGGGCCTTGAGATGGTTCTGCCAAGCAAAGGCATCAGCATGCCAGGCTGGTCCAGATCCCAAAGGCTTCAAGTTACAGGACCCAAGGCGGAGCTGCTGGATGTGTCCAGCTCCTTACACTGCAGCTTGGGCAGTGTTAGCACACCCACCTCACAACAGAACACACCCCTAGAGGGAAAGAGCTACTCCAAAAGCCTTTGTCTTCAGAAAAACTCTAACTGAAGGCTTGAAAGAAAAGAAAATGAAACACAACATCCAGACAACCAGACGCGTCTGCACGGAGAGTTCAGAACTCTGCCACGTAGGAAATGCTGCCAGAGCCCCTGGCAGGTGCAAAGATGGCAAAGAGGGAATCCATTCCCACAAGGCAGAGTCCCACAGGCTTTCATTTACCTGGCTTTTTCCTTCTCTAGGGTGTTCAAGGAAGCCCAAAGTCCCGAATTTTGGCGTGCCACTTCTTCCCATTGACTCCTTTCCATCTCCAAGTTCTTCAGGTGCACTTGCAGCTCCTTGTTCTGATGTTCTGCCTCCTCCAGCATCTTCTGGAGCTGCTCAACCTGCAACAGCTTCTGCCTTGACTGCTTCTGGGCCTCCCTCACATCTTGCCGGGCTCTCTGAACAATCGTTGCCTGGGACTCTCTGGAGGCTGCCAGCTGAGATGTCAACTCTCCCACCTCCAGTCAAACAGAACAAAGCAGTCAGAGGCTACAGCCACAGCCTGTCACTGTCAGCCACAGCAGAGGCTGTGAGAAAAGGCAAAGGCCAACTTTCCATTTCTCCCTGTCCTCAGAGCACCAGATTCACAATGCATACGGACAACTTGTTTCAATCTCTACGTGGCCCACCAAGGGCACCTGAAAAAGCACCTCCCACACCAAGGCCAGCAAGAAGAGGCCAGCAGGAATCCGTGCTGATGGTTGCTGGCCAACAGCCCAGAGGACTAGCCCAGCTGTCCAGGGCAGCAGCTGAGATTCAGCAGAGCACCGAGGGTCCTTCAGAGCAGCTGCCAAGGAGCCCAGAGCACGAGGCAGCCCCAGGGACCACCCCAGCAGCTGCTGCTCTGCCATGGAAAAGCAAGAAGGGCACAGACCCCCTGCTGGATGCTGCGGTGCCTCTGCTGTTTCACTCACCTGCTTTTGTAGAGCCTCCCTCTGCTCAAGGAGGAGATTCATTTCCTCTTTGATGCCTCGTAATTCTTCCTTGTGCCTCTTCTGCGCTGCCTGGATTCCCCTCCGAGCTTTCTGCAGCTCAGCTTGCAGCTTTGCCTGGATGGTCTGGCAACAAAATGCAGAGCAACTTCCTGCGACCTGCCCTCAGGCTCAGCTTTTCCCACTTGCTCTCTCAAAATCCCATTCCTTCAGCGACTTCTTTTGGCTTCTCTACCCAGCTCTGCTTCCATTGTAAGCCTTGCTTCCCGGGCCTGAGCTCTGGAGCTTGCCAGGCTCTGTGCTGCCAGGGCCTGAAGCAGCCCTTGCCTCCTGACTCCCAGCACCTGCCTTTTGTGCCCTTGCCACTGCCCTGCACTCTGTTCCCTGCCTGCTCAGACTTACCTGCCCCTTCTCTTGCTGCTCTTTCACCTCCTGCCTGAGCTGCTGCACCTGCTGGCAGGCTTGGCTTAGCTGTCCCCGAGTTTGGAGCAGTGTCTCTGATAAAGAATTCTTCTCCTTCTGCTTTTCCAGCAGGACCTGCACAGAAGGAAAGAGCAGAGGGCTTGACACTTCCCCTGCAAACTCTGTGTGGCAAGAGGCAAAGACTGATGGGCTCACGCGCTCTCAGAGCACTCGGCTGCTGCTCCCCTGGGCCACTGTCTGCCCTGGGGGGGACACAGCTTCCCAGAGAGTGACTTAGAACACAGCCCAGGAGACATCTCTGGGTTGCTGTTCAGAAATACTCCAGGCGAGTCTTTAAAAAGATTTGTCTCTTGTCAGCGTTCCTGCTGCGCCCTCCCTGTGCCCACAAAAGAAAAGTCCTACAAACTCAGTTTGGCTATGGACACCGACCAGTACACACCAAAAGAGGACCCTTAAGAGAACAGTGAAGATCCTCCAAGGTAAGTCTTAGGAAAACAGAGCACAAGAGCAGCACAAAAATCCCAACGGAAAGCTGATGTTTCTGCCGGGCTTCCTGTGAGAGGGCTCATTCCTGGGCCCAAAGATAGCCCTCTTCACCTTTCACCTCCCCAAATTCAATGTAGAAGACATGGAGGGCATGCTCCACACAGCCCCATAGCCTGCCATCTCCCACAGCTCCAGCCTTGCAAAAAATCACACCAGTTCTCCTTGCACACTCCCTTACCAACAAAATGTCTATCAGGATCTATTCCAGTGCTGGACATTTTCAGGATGGTTGAGGAAAGCAATTTTGCTTGCTGAAGCAAGTGAAAATTCACAGGGTTTCTCCTTCTCGGACAAAACCCACATCAAAGTGTCCCCTCCTCCAGTGTGCAAAGCAGCTCTCTGCAACGAGGGCATGCCTGGCAGGGAAACGGCTCTTGTGGTGAGCAGTCCTTTAGTGACTGATGGCAGTCTGGCTGATGTGGCCAAAGCAGACTCTCTTTGTGCAGCAGTTCACACCGACAATACCATTTACTTGTCTTACACAAAGAAGGTGTCTCATGGCCCTTGCTGGTATTCAAGCCTGAAGACTACACTGTGGTTTTGAGCTTTTCTCTTCAAAAGCAAAACCTCTGCTGGGTATTTGCCAAACCTACCACATACTCCAGAACTGAGACTGTCTGACAGAGACCATCAGAAACAAACCCTTCTCTCACAGCTCTCCTGTAACACCCAATCCAAACCTCCCCCGGCACACTTGGGGCCGTTTCCTCTTGTCCTGTCCCTTGTTCCCTGGGAGCAAAGACCAACCCTCACCTGGCTGCACCTTCCTGTCACAGGGAGTTGGAGAGAGCGAGAAGGTGTCCCCTGAACCTCCTTTTCTCCAGGCTCAGCCCCCCCAGCTCCCTCAGCCACTCCTTGTCACACCTGTGCTCCAGACCCTTCCCCAGCTCCGTTCCCTCTTTTAGAGGCTCTGGGGCTGCCCAAAGGAACAAATTTTGCAGAAGCATGTAACCCTTTGCTGATGAACATGCATATGCCTGGCTAATAAATGCGTGTGCCATCTTGAGCCAGGTGTGCACAGCAGTGTCCCTCTCTTCTACTGCCAGAAACAGCATCTGGCCTGATCTGGCTGGCACAACTCCCACTCCCACAGGTGCTGCCTAGGAATAAGGTGTCCAGAGCCACGGTAACATCATGCCCCTCTTGCTCCAGCAGCTCCCTCTGAAGCTGCAATTCCTCCAGTGCCTGCCTGTTGACTTCCAGCTCCCTCTGCAGTGATGGGTCTTCTCCCTCAAGTGCAGCCAAGTCCTCCACTGTACAAGAAGGGGCAAGACAAGTTTTCAACGGAAAACCAGCCTCATTTCCAAAACCAACCTCCATCCTGTGCTGCTGCTCCGCCTTTTCCGCCTGGGCTGACGCTTCCTTCAGCTGCTTGCTGTTCTTCTGGCGCAGACTCAAGGCTCCTGGCTCCGGGATTCCAGTGCATTGCTGCAGCTTTTCCTTGGACTTCTCAAGGTTTTCACAGTCACTGCAGAGACAAGGCTCAGTCAGAAGAAGGAAGAGGCCTGAAGAGCCATCGATCCCATTTTCAGCCCTCCACAATGGAGCTGGGGGCAGTGGGCTAAGGAAGACCTTGCTCTTTCCCTCCCAAGGAAATCCTCCAGAGGCAAAGGGAAAGGAAGGCAGGATTTTGCCTTCCTTCAGTGAGAAGCAGTGGCTGGACAGGGGCTCTCAAAGAACAGAATTCAGGGAAGCAGCACGGTGAGAGGAAGGAGTCTTCTATTCCAACATCGCTGTGCATCTCCCAGGCAGCCTTGGGAGTCACAGTAGAGCATGAAAAGCCCTGACAGGACGATGCTCAAGAGCCACACTGAGGCCTACACATGGTAGGGCAGGTGAGTTCTTTGCCCAGAACACCTCTGAACTCCCAGACCTGGACGCAGATTGCCTCTGGAACGCAGGAGGAGGAGGAAGAAACACTCACCTTCTGATTTCTTCCATCACAGAGTCTATGTGCTCCCGGTGGCTACTGAGCCTCTTGCATCGCTCCTCCATTTTCTCAAAACATCGCTGCAAGCGCCCACAATTCTCTGTGGCTTCCCAAACCAATTCCAAGGGATGCTGTGCAGCAGTGGATGTCGGAGTTGAGAGGCTGTTCCTGGAGGCTGCATGCTGGGAACGGTCAGCGCCGGTGATGGAACTGGCCATGCTGTCACTGCCGTCTAACAGCACCTGAAAGCCCACATCCAGCTGTTAGTCAGGTACTCTGTTCCTATTCCAAAGTACCACTGAGATGCCTCTTCTGATTCCACAAGAACCAGTGTCCATTTGTGGAGGACCAGTTTCAAATCCGAGCCAGCTCAGCACAGTTTACTCACCTCAGGGGCTCTGGAGAAACGTCCCTGGTGAGAAAGGCCTCGAGCTCCCTGGAAGAGCATAGGGAAGAGCACACTCAGACTGCATGGCTGCCCCTGAGGCAGTCGCCTCTAAATGCTTCCCAGCCTGGAATTCCAGCTCAGCTCCTTCCTCCCCTCCTTGGGAATATTTTCAGCCCAGTAGGTTGACAGCAGCACAAACAAACATGCTGGAAGGTGTCTCATCACTTCTTAGAACACCACAAGGGGAATTGCCCAGAGCCCCATCCAACCTGGTCTTGAACACTGCCAGGGATCCAGGGGCAGCCACAGCTTCTGTGGGCAACCTGTGCCAGGGCCTCAGCAGCCTCACAGGGAAGAATTCCCTCCCAATATCCCATTAGACCCTGTCCTTTCCCTGCAGGCCCCTGGCTTAAGTCTCTCTCCAGCTCTCTTCCAGCCCCTTCATGCATTGGAAGGTCACCCTGGAACCTTCTCCAGGCTGGACAACCCCAACTCTTGCATCCTTTTCCCTTGGCACAGGTGCTCCAGCCCTTGGAGCATCTTCCTATCATCCTCGTGGCCTCCTCTGCACCACTGGGGATCATCTTGGAGATGTCTAGGAGAAACCCATTCTTGTCTCTGGGAAGCGCTCAGGCTGCGCTGTGAATTGGGCTGAGGGGAAGGCAGTGAAAGCTGCTCCCTTGTTTGTGCCCACACCCTCCAGTGGGACAAGGACGGAGGAGGAGATGTGGGTGTGCTCTGGGATGGCCAGGAGCCCCCCCATTCCCTCCCAGGCCTGTCCCCATGGCCAGCACCAAAGCTGCTGCTAGCTCTGGAACAGCCAACTGTTAATCCCTTGCTATTCCCAAAGGGAACTGTTCCCAGTGGCACAGCCCAGGCCCACCCAGGCCCCTGCTGGGCTTGGCACAAAGAGGGCAGCAGCTCTCTCACTCACCCGCCGGGTCTCCATCTGCCCCTTGGCACGAGCAGTGACCAAATGTCAGTGTCCAAAGGCCGTTGGCCTTTGCAGGGTCTAAACCCCAATCTCCAAAGGCCGTTGGCCTTTGCAGGGTCTAAACCCCAATCTCCAAAGGCTTTTGGCCTTTGCAGGGTCTAAACCCCAATCTCCAAAGGTTGTTTGACTTCGCAGGGTCTAAACCCCAATCTCCAAAGGCCGTTGGCCTTTGCAGGGTCAAACCCCAATATCCAAGGGTCGTTGGCCTTTGCAGGGTCAAGAGCACAAAATCAAAGTGCTGTTGGCAGTTGCAAGGTCAAAGCCCCAATGTTCAGGAGCTGTTGACAGTTGCCAGGCTCCAAACCCCAACATTCCATGGGCTGTTGATGGTTGCCAGGCTCCAAACCCCAACATTCCATGGGCTGTTGATGGTTGCCAGGCTGCAAACCCCAACATTCCAGGGGCTGTTGGAGAGGCCCTCCCCTGGCTCTCCACCCATCCCAGCTCACTGCTGCCCGGCACCTGCACCAGCACCCCCACATCCCCACAGCCCAGCCGGGCAGCTGGGCAGGGACCTGGCTCATAACATGAGTTCAAAGTTGCTGGCCCAGACAGCATCAGTTTTAAGGCTCAGCATTCCTGAGACCCGCATGCTCTTTAGGGATGCGCTTAGTTCCTGAGTCACAGGAATTTGTCTGTCTCCCCTGACAAAGGGGAGGTGTAAGAAAAAGCCTCAAAAGGTTCTTGGTGCTTACAAATATTCATGGAAAGTAAAGCTCTGCATCTAGAACAGCCACATGAGGAGGAAAAATGGTGTTTCAGGGTCTTTTCAAATTCCTACAGAGAAATGCCAGGAGTTGCAGTGTTTAAGGCTCATAAAAGAGATTCAGAATCCCGAGACAGACACGAGTGCATTTTTTTCTCTGCTCTCTGTTTGGCAACATATCACTAGGTCTTCTAGGCAGAAGAAAAGTCTTGCTGCTTATTTCAAAGATTCCTCGTGTCTTGGGGTGACCTTATGATGTGTAGCCCATATCGCTGCCTATGCCCAGAAATTAATTTCTATGCCTCTAAACTGAGCACAACTTTTTCAAAGCAGTTTGCAGCTTGTTCAAGGTCACACACAGATAGCGGGGTTTTTTTCCAGCTGCGGCAGGGGAGGGAGGAGGCACCTGGCTTGCGGCTTCCCGGTCAGCTTTTGGCCAGTTGTTCAGCTTCTTTTTCTCCGGAGAGAGAGGTGAATTTTTTTTTCCTTCCCTGGAATTTCGGACTTTCTCCCTTTTCCACTGGACTGCTACAATATTAGAACACATCAGGAGGACTTTCCACCGAGCGCAGAGGACCTGGCCTTGGGCCAAGCCCCAGCTCCGAGGAGACCAACAGGAGGACTCTAACACTTTCCCAGGTTTTTTCTCCACAGCGAGAGATTTTATTGTTTAGCATTATTTTCCTTTTCCCGTGTGTTTGTTCAATAAATAGTTTTATCTCCTTCACTTTCCTTCAAGGAAAATTTATTTTTTCCCAAACCTGGTGGGGGAGGGGTGGTTGTGCCTTCTCTCAGAGGATATATTTCTAAATTTGGCCAAACCGGAACACCTCGCTAGGAACAGACCTTCCAGAACCAAATGCTTGGAAAAGCTTTGGTAGATATTTTACTCCTTCATCTTTGAGAACATTCATCTGTGTCCTAGGGAGAATTTTTGTGCCCCAGTTGACAGGAATTGGTTTCTGGCAGGGTACAAATCGTCTGGGGAAGAGAAGAGCGGCACCTGCCTTCTCCAGGGCCTCTCCAGACTCTCTCCAGAGACTGACGGCCCAGGGATGTCACTGCCAAGTTCAGCTTCAGAGACCGATGCAGCTTCGAGTCTCTGCTTCCAGAACAGCAGCTTTGGGCTCCTTGAGCACAGCTGCAAAGGAGCAGGACAGCTCCCGGTGAAGGTCTGAGCTCCTGGCTGGTCCTTGCACAGCTCTCAGTGTAGTTCTGCCAGTGCTGTTGGTCTCAGGCCACCTGTGACTGCAGCAAGGACACCTGAAAGAGGCAGAAAGCCCAGCTCAGACAAGCCCACGTGGGCAGGAGCATCCGCAGCCCCACGGTACCGGCTGTGGGGGCAGACACAGCCTCCAACTCCAGCCCTCACCAACACTCTGCCCTTGGGGAAGGGGAAAGGAACAGGCTCCCACTAACTGCCCCTGAACGGAGCTCAGATGATCAACAAGTCCAGTTCATGGCTGGCAAACCCTTCCCTCATACAACCCTCAGCCACCACAGGTCGGGGAGAGAGAGTTCCGACAGGATTTAGGAACCCAGCTCTGATTCCCAAAGCACGCATTCTGGCCACTGACCCCTTTCTCCACGGGCTGTGCCTCAGCACGAGGGCCTCAGCTCCCCTGAGCTCCTGGAGGACTCTCCTACTTGAGCTGCTGGACAGCCAGCCCCGGCAGGAGGGGAATTTGGTGCTTGTGTTATAGCAGGTTGGCTTTCCCGGGCTGGTTACCTATATATCGATAATTAGTTGATGAATTGTTAAATAAAGTGCCTAATTAATGTACTATGAATTTAAATAGTTATAAGCTAATGAGTTAAGTGCGCGTGTGTACAGGAAGCAATGCATGGGTATAACCATTAGAGGCAGGTACAACAGGAACCTGATGGACTTTATAGAAGGATCCTTTTAGAACCATTACCCCATGAGACGATATCAGTACCCAAGACCCTGACTGGAAAAGGAGCTGACCAATGGAATGGATCCAATTAGAAATGATTGGTCAAGGATGCACCATGTTAAAAGGCAATCAGAACACCGGAAAGTGGCCAATCAGTGAGATTGAAAGCGCACCAGTCCTGGAGGTGACAGAGACAATAAAAACTGACCAAGTGCTCTGTACCAGGTTCTCTGGTGGAAACTTGTGGTCCAAGGGAGTACTCGATGTGTCACATTGTTCATTTTTCTGGCTTGTAGTGTAGGGTCTGAGCTTATCTTGGATCCTCGTTCTAAGTTGCTAATTAATAAACAAGTTAGCCTGCCAAAAGGTTTCCCACCTCGTTTATAACACCTGGGGTTTTTTGATGCCTTCTTGAGGCATTTTAGCACCCGAAGCCCCTTTCACACCGCCCCATTTTTTAATTATATGTTAAGTATAGCTTTAACTTCTTTATTCATATTTATTATGCTTCCACTTAATCTCACTTAATCCCGAGGGATTCTTAAAGGGGTTTTGGGGGTTTTCTTGGTTTTGCCACGTTTTTGTGCACAGTCCGCCTTTTCAACCCTCCATTCTTTAAATGTAACAAATATAGCCTTAAATTTTTCTATACTTATACAAATTTATTCCATTTTTGTCAGTTTTGTTAAGTTTTGAAAAGGTTTTGAGGCTTTGTTGGGTCATTTCCGGTACCCACCCAGCCAATGACTGAGGGGAGTTGGGCTGAGGTGGGAACAGCTCTCGCCCCGCCCCCTGTCCCGCCCAGCCAATGACTGAGGGGAGTTGGGCTGAGGCGGGAACAGCTCTCGCCCCGCCCCCTGTCCCGCCCAGCCAATGACTGAGGGGAGTTGGGCTGAGGCGGGAACAGCTCTCGCCCCGCCCCCTGTCCCGCCCAGCCAATGACTGAGGGGAGTTGGTCTGAGGCGGGAACAGCTCTCGCCCCGCCCCCTGTCCCGCCCAGCCAATGACTGAGGGCGCTTTTCCCCGCCCGCCGGTTGGGCGGGAGCCGCTCCCCACTTGTCAGTCAATGAGGGGGGTCCGGCTGAGGCTGGAACTTCCCCCTCTCCCCCTCCCCGGCCGATCACTCCCGCCCCTCCCTGCCTCGCTGCCACTGGCCCCTTGTGACTCTGAATTTTCCCCACCTGCCCCAGTCTGGACTGGTTTATACTGCTTTATACTCCCCCCTCCCCAGGCAGAGGAGCTCCTGTGCCCCCCACCCCGCAGTGGGTAAAATTCACCTCACTAGAAGTTCGTGTCCACAAAGGAGACCGAGGAGTCCTGTAAAATTGCCTTGATTTGGAGAAAGGGAGAAAGTCCGTCAGGTGTGTGTCCAACGGGGTCTCTCCCAATTAGTTGGAGCAAGTAGCCTTCTTTTCTCCTCATTTCCTGGCCGCATTTTCTCCTCCTTCCCTTTCCCTGTTGGCTGCGGTACTTGGAAGGTACTTGGGACTTCCCGATCCACCTATCCGTGTCCCCCCTTAGTATGTGCCCCCTGTAAAACACACGATCCATGAGCATTACAATTAGCTAAATCAAATGATCTATTTTAGTAAGCTTTACTAATTGGCACGGACTGCTGCTCAGCCAAAGTCATGCTGAAGTCCTGAACTTTGGGAAGAAGAACAAAGACTTTATAGGATTATGAATATTAATATCTTTGCCTAGGGTGGATTAAAAGCTAATTAGAGCCCCCCAAACTCCCATCTCACCTCCCACAGACTCCCAGAATGTCTCCGGAGCCACCCCAAACCCCCCTGTTAGCCCCTAGAAACGCCCAAGGGACCCCCCCTGTTGGAAAACCAACCAGTTTAAAACCACTTTTTTTATATAACTTTAGCCAGGTTTCTTCACCTTTGCCCCGGAGAAGGGAACTGAAGCTTCTTTCCAGGGCATTGTTTCTCTAGGTGAGGCCTGAGATGGGCTTAGCATTTCAACAGACTGGGAGTAGCCCCAAAGAGATGAAGGCCATCGACGGAACATCAACAGAACATCAGCGGCCATCTATGAACATCTACCCCAGACTCTGCCTCTGGCAGAGTTGGAGACATCTCCTCCAGAAAAGACTGATAAGAAAATCAAGGAATGAAGATCTAATTAACATCAGAAGAGAAGAAATCTGGATTCCATAGGAGAGCAATTGCTAAGAACTACACTCACTTGGGACCAATGAACACTGACCCAATTTGTTTCTATGACTTTTGACTGTATAAAAGATCTGGAAAATCTAGTAGAAGCCATGTGTCATGGAATGATTCTCTCTGCACACCTGGGCTATGTGTGGATGAGATGATTTCTGGGGTACATCCTGGCCAGAACAATATCCTGGCCAGAATAAAGTAATGCCTTGACTCTCTAACATTAAAAATGTTGTGTGAGGGCTTTGTTTTTCCCACAGTTTTGGTGACACCCCCAGGCCACACATCCAAGGACGTGTTCTCCTTCCACCCGGGGGGGGGGGGGGGGGGGGTAGGGGGGGAGGCTCTGTGGGAGTCTTGGTGTTCTGGGGTCCCATCTAGCGTTCGGGGGGGTTCCCCTGATTTTGGGGTTTCCTCTGATTTCATGCTCCCCCAGTTACATTTTCCTCCCATGTGGGGGAGCTCGGGGGTCCCAGCTTCTTTGGCAGGGGCGTCACCCTGATATTGGGGTCTTACAGCATGATTTTGGGGTGTCCCCCAATTTTAAAGCCCCCTGATTTTGGGGTCCCCCACAGGACATGTTCTCCTTGCATCTGAGGGGGTGGGCAGGTCTTGGGGATCTCCCATCTTGGGAGGTCTGGGGGATCTGGGGGTCCCATCTACTCTTGTGGGGTGTTACAAACAACTTATTGAGAGTTGGCTTTTGCCATATGTTTATGGGTTATGAATTACATTATGAGTTATAATATTAAATATTATGATATTTTCCTTGGGAAATATTAAGACAATGGTATATGTTAAAATGTTTAATGTTGTTAAAATAGTCTGGTTGTAAAGTTGTTTTTTTATAAGGGCTGCATGAGTTTGTGTGCTGTAATGTCAGTTCTGTAAGTGGGACACGCTGTTGCGAGCCAAACTTCGAAGACACAGCCATAAATGTGTGATAAATACATACTATAATATTGGCTTTCCGCAAATGTTAAAATGGATGCTATATGTATAATGTTAAAGTATTTAATGTTAAAGTATCGTTGTTATAAAGATACAGTTTTGCAACAATAACTAATGCCTTTATTTCTGCCATTAACTAAACTTAGACATAACAGTGAAATAGCTGATACAGTTATGCTTGCGATAATTGAACTGTCTGCTTGGTTGGATAACATCCAATGAACGGATGATGAAGACCCCTGCTACTGACATGCCAGCTATCGGCAACTGCCGTCTGCAGAAACCATCGACCAAAGCCCACCCTGGAGGTGATAATAAAAACTGACTGAAACCACAGCCAGGAAATGCGCGTGCTCTAAAAAGGCAGATCCAAGGAGGAGCCATGCTAAACAGTTCCTGGAACATGTAAACTAGTTTGGGGGGGAAGTTTGAATTGGCATGATTGATTATGAATATGCATTAGGCTGATGCAATAGGACAGGTGTGTAAAGGGTGTCTCCGCAATAGCAGGTGCGCTCTTGGCTGAGTGCCAAAGCACCCAGCGCCGTGACTTTTGCTTTATTGTCTTTGTCCCCTATTGTCCTTTATTAAACTTTTAAATCCTAACAGCAGAGTGAACCTCGTTTTTCACAAAAGGAGTGGGATTCCATCCAACGAGGACCCCGACGAGCACAGCAACAGAACTGCGCCGGCTCCTAAAAGAGTGACGTGGGGTGAGACTATGCAAAACTGTACATCAGTGTGCATAAGGCTGATGCAGCCACAGGGGTATAAAAGGTAGCACCACCATTTTGTGATTGAGCCTCTGGCCCCTGGCCATGCTCCCAGCACAATCCCTTTTGCTTTGCTGAATTTTATAGTTCTCAATAAAATTTTTAATAACTCATTTCCATATTGGATCTGGGTTGTTTATAACATGGGGTTTCCCCCTGATTTGGGGGTCCTGTCCCCAGGCTGCACACCCGAGGACGTTTTCTCCTGAGCTGCTCCAGTTCCCGCTGGAGGGGGGAGGGAATCTGTGGGAGTGGTTGGGGTTTAGGGGTGGGGGGGAAGCCCCCCCCTCCCCCCCCACCAGCTACTCCATGGTCTTCCACCCTCCTCCCAAACCCTCCTCGTCTACGGGGGGGCACCAGCCCTCTACTGCCACATATAGGGGGGTGCCTGGGGAGGGTACTGGGAAGGGCTGGGAGGGGATCTAGGGGGAGATATGGGAGGAGTATGTGGGATACAGAGTCCTGGGGAGTCTAGGAGGGAGATATGGTCGGGTAGAGGGTCCGGGGAGGTCTGGGGGGAGTTTTGTGGGGCCCTGGGATGGCTTGGGGGGTATGGGCCCTACACTGACAGGTTGGGGGGGTATCTGCCAAGTTCTGGGGTGTCTTAAGGGGGCTCTGGAGGGGTCTGGGAGGAAGATATGGGGGGTACAGAGTCCTGGGGGTCTTTGGTGGGGAGATAGGGGGGGCAGCAGCCTTCCACTGACAGGTACGGGGCATCCTGGGGGGGTCCTGGGAGGCTCTTGGGAGGTCCTGAGGGCGCTGGGGAGGAAGATATGGGGGGTACAGAGTCCCGGAGGTCTCTGGGTGGTCCTCAGCAGGGGGACATGAGGTGAGTTACGGGATCCTGCGACAGCTCTCGGGGTCTCTGGGGGCACTTATTGGGCTGCCCCTCACCTGCCCCACCCCTGCCCCACCCCTTGCTCATTCCTGCCGCACCCTTCCCCTCATCCTTCCCACCCTGTCTCACCCCTGCCTGGCCCCTGCCCTGCTCTGCCCCTCACCTGCCCCACCCCTGCCACGCTCTCTCGCCTGTGCAGGTTCAGTGTCCGGGTGAACTGCACCGACCTGTTCCATGTGGATCGGCACCACTGGACCCCCCCTGCAGGGTTCGGGTGTGGGGGGGTTCGGGAACCCCGGGAATGCGCCTTCCCCAGAGCCACCGGCATTGGGGACTCATGGTGGCCTGTGGTGAGATCCCCGGGACACCCCCAAATCCATAAGAACCCCCAGAAACCTGTGGCCTTTGGAGAGCAGCTGAGCTCTCCTTCGGGACTCTTAAGGCTTCTGGGTGCTTTTTCAGGGCTTTTTGGAGGCATTTTAGGACCAAAATTGCCTTTTCATCCTCCACATTCCAGAAATAATGCCATGTCCTGAATTTATTCAAATTCAGTCAATTTAGATCTATTTTAGTTACATTTATTAAAATTTTCCAATGTGGTTGAGGCATTTTGTGTCTTTTTGAGGTGTTTTAATGCCCAAATGATCTTTTAACCCTCCACTTTTGAAATACAACATAAATATCATCCTAAATTACTCATATTTATTCACATTTACTCCCATTTTCATCCGTTTTGTTTAAATTCCTGACAAGAATGAGAAGTTGTCTTTACAAACTGTGGGCCTGCTGTAGATAAAGCCACATACTGAGAGGTAAAAGAAGCAATAATGAATCGTGCCGCAACCGGGCCAGGAGACACTTCAGAGACAGAGTCAGAGAAGCGGGTATTTGCTTTATTCGGCGCGCCGGGTGTGTGGGGATCGCTCCTCCAAACACACACACCTGGTGCTCTCTACAACACAGTATTAAGGGTTAAATTATGAATATTCATCACATTCCTTGGGACAGGTGTGGTTACACAAATTATTTCTCGGAAGTCATTAGCATATGGGCCACGCATGCGCTGTGTGTCCTGGTGGTCGCGCTGAGGAAGGCCTCTCCTCTTCCTCGGGGGTCTTTCTGATGGAGGCCAGTAGTCATCCTCGCAGTGAACTTTTTCACCTTTCTCCCTGGGCATGCGTAGTCCTTTGAGGGATGATTCAGCAATCTCTGAGATGATCCTTGTCCCCTCTATCTTGACAAGATTAGGGTGAATTCGGCTTCTCAGGCTTTGTAATGAACATCTTCTGTCTGAACTAACATTGCTGTCTCCCAATAGTTAACTTGTGCTTACATGAGGTAGTTATTGACTGCCCCTTCTTCAATAAGAGGAACCAAAAATTCCATAGGAATTCCACTAATTGACAGGGAGTGTTACTCACTCAAGACTGCCTTAAATCCCTGGACTTAGAGAAAAAGAACAGAAACACAAGGCAAAAGAAAACAGGGGGGAGGGGGGGAGAGGGAAGGGGAGAGTACACATTGGAAGGGGGTATGTTACTAGGCAATTCGGGAAGTCTGTACCTCTCAAGTACCTCAGCCAACGGGGAAAGACAGAGGGAAATGTGGCCGGGAAATTAGGATAAAAAGAAGGCTGGATCCTCCAACAATTTGAGAGACCCCACAGGAAATGACCATGATCACTCCCTTTATGTGAATAAAGTAACAGGATTTCTCTGTCTCCTTTTTGGACATAAACCTCCAGTGGTTTTGGGTTAGTTTTCCTGACATTCCGAAGGGGTTTGGGGTCTTTTCTGGGTCCTTCTGAAGCGTCCCGTCCTGTCGTGACTCCGCCCAGCCAACCCCTGAGGGGACGTTTTGCTGAGGCGGGGACGGCTGGTGCACACCCACGCCCTCCCCTCGCACAGCCAACCCCTGTGGGGAGTTTTCCCCGAGCGCGGTTTCGGCAGGAGCCGCCCCTCCCTTCTCAAGCAAATCGGTGCGGAGGGGGGACCGTGCGACGGCAGCTGAAGCGCTTGGGAGCCTCCGAAACGGCGGGCGGGCCCCACCAGGCCGCCCAATGTTCCTCCCCTCTCCCTCTCTTGCCGCCATTCCCCCCCCGCCCCAGCCCGTCCCTCACGGCCACCGCACTCTGATTGGTCGTCGCCGTGAGGCGCGCTGCGCTCCCATTGGTTCAGCCCTTCCCGAGCCACGCGCTGATTGGCGTTAGCCGCCCCTGCTGCCGCGCTTCTTCTGTTGCCAAGGGCAGCCGCGCGCTGATTGGCCGGCGGGTGAAGAAAGGGGCGGGGCAGAGCGATCAGGGCAATCCCAAGCACAGACTCGGGCTGGGCGGAGAATGGATCGAGAGTCGCCCTGTGGAGAAGGACTTGGGGGTGTTGGTGCATAAAAAGCTCAACGTGCCCCAGCCCCTTGCACTGTCACCCAGAAACCCCCAATGTCCTGGACTGACCTCACAGCGTGGGCAGCAGGGGACAGGGGGATTCTGCCCCTCTGCCCTGCTTGGGTGAGATCCCACCTGCAGAGCTGCCTCCAGCCCTGGGGTCCAGCATCAGAAGGATGTGGAGCTGCTGGAGTGAGTTCAGAGAGGCTGCAGAGATGCTCCAAGGGCTGGAGCCCCTCTGCTCCGAGCCGGGCTGGGAGAGCTGCGGGTGTTCAGCCTGGAGAAGAGAAGGCTCCGGGGAGACCTTAGAGCCATTTCCAGTGCCTAAAGGGGCTCCAGGAGAGCGGGGAGTGGGCCTGGAATGCCAGGACAAGGGGAATGGCTTTCCATTCCAGAGGGCAGGGTTAGAAGAAGTTCTTCCCTGGGAGGGTGGGGAGGCCCTGGCACAGGGTGCCCAGAGAAGCTGTGGCTGCCCCATGCCTGGAAGTGTCCAAGGCCAGGTTGGAGGGGCCTTGGAGCAACCTGGTTTGGAGGCAGATGTCCCTGCCCACGGCCAGGGGTGGCATAGGATGAGCTTTGAGGTCCCTCCATCCCAGACCAGTTGGGGATTCTATGCTGAGGAGAAACATCACGCTAGGGATGGCTAATCCAGGGGGTGCCAAGCTGCCACGGCATCATGTCCATTGGGTGGTCCCTGACAAGGCCAAAGGGCAGCTCCTGAGGAGACCAGGTCATCCAGTTGGGCCAAGACTGCAAAAGTGGGATGCCATCACTCGGTGCTGAAGGCTCACTGCCAGGTGCCCTGACCCTTGAGCAGCTGTAGAAAGCGGAGGCTTATGTGCCTTCAAGGCAGGGTAGCCTGAGCACACGGCTTCTGTCTCTCCTGCCTGTGGGTCTCCCCTGTCTGGGCAAGGGATGCAAGCTGAGCTGAGGCTGGACATGACATCAGTGCGTGACACATCCGTCAGCCTCAGGGACCATAGAAATGGGGGCTGGCTCCAGATGCATCTTCTCCAGAAGATGCATCGCTGCCACTCACTGTGACAGACAACATGGAGAATAGAAATTTTCGGTTGCAAAATAGAGCTTAAAGACTAACTAGCAAATTAGATAAAAGAATGTAAAAGTAGACACACAGGATGCTAAACAGAGCTGAAAGCAGTGGACAAACAGATAATAAGGAACCTAAGTGGGTTTTGTGACAAAGTTATGTAACAAGAAACACCAGTGCATGCCCTAAGAGAAGTTCAAGGCAAGGTCACTTCCAATTTTGGGGGCTCTCAGCGAATACGACCACCAGAGACCCCTTTAGACAACCCTCTAAGACCATAAAAGGACTTCCAGTAAGGGGCAGAGGTGGGTAAATTAGTTCTAGGAAAGTAATGTTTATGTATTAGCCCGGAAGCACCTTGTAATGAATGTGTATGATCCTGACGGAATAAACACCCGGTGTAAAGTTTCATGACACACATCTGCTTAGAGGAGACTTCCTCTGCATGTAAATATTAGTCGTTAATCAACAGTAATACCGGCTCCAGGGAGGATCAGTGAGTGGTGTCACCACAGCCTGGCCACTTCCTGCACCTGATCCAGCAGTACTGAGCCTGCTGGCTCGGGCAGTTTTCCATTCACTTGGCCGCTCACTCGGTCCGTACCTCACCAGTCCGGCTGTAAGGAGACTGTGTGGCTGTTGAATGGTTTGCAGTGTCAGCAAAACCCTCCCTGGTCCCCCATTATTCACAGAGTCCATCAGGTCGGCCAGCCATGATTTCCCCCGTGGTAAATCTGTGCTGGCTCTTCCCAGTGCCCTTCCCTCGCAGTTGCTTGAAAGGGTGTCCAGGACCATTTGCTCCATCACCTTCCCAGGGATTCCAAAGGAGCTGATTAGCCTGTAGTTCTTCAGATCCTCTTCTGTGCCCATCTTTAAGACTGGTGTAACACTCTTTGCTGTTCTCAGGAACCTCCTTCAATGGCCAGGCTTTTTTGAAGATGACAGACAGCTCCTGTAGCTTCCTCTGGTCCTCAGACCTGGTGGATGCCTGGCTCAAGAGCTCCCTGACTATTCTCCCCCTCCCCTACTGCTTCCACAGCAATGTCTGTTCACTCCTTCTGGATAACTTGATTCTTCTTCCACAATTTTTTCTTCCACATTCCTCCTTTCTGAGATGAGGTTGATCACAAGTTCCCCGCTCAGTTGATCTCCTGTCAGCCAGGGCTGTGATTCTGCTTTTCACCTTGCTAAGTTACCTTATTCTAAACTAGGACCTCAACCCCTGACCTTCTCATCCTCAGCCAGTTCTTGAGTGTTTCCAGGATCAAGAATTCCTCCCACTGGGAGGGTGGCCGAGCACTGGTGCAGGTGCCCAGGGAGGTGGTGGAGTCTCCATCCCTGGAGAGATTCAAAAGCCGCCTGGACACATCCTGGGCAGCCAGCTCTGGGTGGCCCTGATGGAGCAGGGGGCTGGGCAAGGTGACCTCCAGAGGTGCCTCCAGCCTCCCCCAGCCTGAGATTCTGTGACTCGGAGAAAAAACAGGTTGCAGTTTCCTAAGGACAAATGCAAAAGCTCCACATGTGGCAGGATTCTCCTGCCCTCACCAAAGTGGTTCATGTCACGTGTCTCCCATCTGCAGATTCCTCCCTGGAGTGAGGATGCCCCTCAAGGTCACTCCTTGAGGCTGACAGAAATATTTGCCCACGGTCATTGGTTTGGGTGAGAAGCATCAATCTTTAATTATTAATTGGTTTTGCTGGCTTGAATATAACTGCTTCCATGTTGCTTCAAATATAATGCACTCTACCGGAAGTTATAGTTCTCTGTACTGGGTAGTCAATAACTCTGATAAAGGTCTTTTTGTGTAGTCGTAATAAACACTTTATTTTTCTATAAATATATCCTTCATCCTATGGAACACAGTTGTATAAAGGTTCAATTACACCTATTATCCTACAATCCTACAATTACACCTGCAATCCTTTAAACATAAACTATGGACAAAATCTGAGGCTACGACTGCATGCAGCTGCACCCTGTCTCCTCTCTGACAAGCCTAGGAAGTAAGGAGGTCCTTGTGACTCAACGAGAGCATCTCCTGCCTGCTCCCTGCACAGCTCTCCAGGGGTTCCTGCCGGTCTCGGGCCAGCTGTGACTGCAGCAAGGACACCTGAAAGAGGCAGAAAGCCCAGCTCAGACAAGCCCACGTGGGCAGGAGCATCCGCAGCCCCACGGTACCGGCTGTGGGGGCAGACACAGCCTCCAACTCCAGCCCTCACCAACACTCTGCCCTTGGGGAAGGGGAAAGGAACAGGCTCCCACACTGCCCCTGAACGGAGCTCAGATGATCAACAAGTCCAGTTCATGGCTGGCAAACCCTTCCCTCATACAACCCTCAGCCACCACAGGTCGGGGAGAGAGAGTTCCGACAGGATTTAGGAACCCAGCTCTGATTCCCAAAGCACGCATTCGGGCCACTGACCCCTTTCTCCACAGGCTGTGCCTCAGCACGGGGGCTGCAGCTCCCCTGAGCTACTGGAGGACTCTTGTCTTTCAGAGGTTGATGCATTTTTCTGGTCAGACTGGGAGACAGGCAATGTAAAGTAGTCTGGGGGGAACACTCTCCTAAAAGTTCTGATTCTCCTCCCTTCATGTTCATCCTGCACCTTGGATGGGAGAAAGGGTCACAGAAACCTGTCAGCAACCATGGGGCAAAAGGACCTCTGGACATCAAGGCAAGGAGATCTCTGCTCACAGACCCTCAATTGCACCAGACAGCACTGGGGGCAAAGAGCTCTCGCTGGGGGCTGTGCAGGAGAGGCCAGTGTGTGTCCGGGGACACGGGGCCAGGGAGGGAGGCAGCGGAGTGAAGGTGCCTTTGTGAAAGCCATGGGCTGCCACAACAGAGAGAACAAACAAAGGGGTGTGCCCACAGCAGGGACAGGGAGAGGCAAGGAAACAAGCAGAGGACTCCAAAGCACTGCCTGGGCACACGAATCATGATCCAGAGGAGCCTGAGGCTCTGCAGAGGCAGTGAAAGCCCACTTTACCTCAAAAGTTCTCCTGAGCTCACGCTTCTCTGGCTTGTCTTTTGCTGCTGCTGCAACCTGGTCCCGCACACATTCCACACCCCTCCTGGAGTGCTCAGACAGCCGCTTGCCCTCTGCTCCAACAGCCTGCTGGGTGTTCAGAGAGGAGATGATTCCCTTATTTCAAACACCACAAGAGCTGTCCCTCAGAAATCTCCATCTCGGGAAGCATCCTCGAAGCTCCAGCAGTGCAGCTGCTCTTCAGCCCTCGCTACAGAACTCTGCTCACTTCAGTCCATCACTCTGCTCACCTGCTCCATTCCTTTCCACACCAAATCCAACCCACACATGTTGCCTCCCCTTGCCTGGGCACGGGAGAAGCAATTCCCCATGCCCAGCTTTTGGCCTGGAGCTGATTTGAACAGCAGCTCCAGAGCTGCCTCAGTCATTCCAGGCATGCCAGCAAACAATCTGGCAGCCAATGGTCTCTGGCTGGAGCCAGGCAGACACACAAGGCTGCCTGCTGCAGCCCGGGCTGCTTTGCCCAAGCAGGCCTAGACTGACAGGGATTTAGAATCCCACCTCTTCATGGGAAACTTCATTGGAATCTTTGAGAGACGTTGCAGTGGACTGAAGATCAGTGCCAGTGCCTACCTGGAGACAAAGCCTTTCCTTCAAGATGTCCAGGTCTTTCTTCAGAGCCCCTTTGGAAATTTCACTCTTGGTCAGTGCAACACTCAGGACTTGAGCGGTCTCTTGCCATTCCTTCAAAGCAGCAGCCCCATGCTCCAACTGTTCCTGCTTGGCTTCCCTCTCCACTTCCAGTTGTTGGGTGTTTTCCTTGACACTTCGCATCTCCGGTGTTTTCATTTCATTCTTCTTTTTCAGATCTCTCATCTGCTCCTCGTACAATTCCCGTTCACGCTGCCAAAACAGGGAGGTCACTCATTCCCTCTCTCAGTTTGCTTTTCATACCAGATCGGGACTCCTGCCACAGGCAGGCAAAGGCTGCCCCTCTCTCTCTGCCTCTCGGGATGCCTCAGACCTTTGCTGGGACCGCCCTTGACGCTGAGTCTTTCCCAGCTCACTCAGCCCATCCCAGCTCCCTTTCTGCCCTTCCCCGACCTCTTGCAGCTCCACTCGAGTGTTCCTTTGGGGAGCAGCTGCCAGAACTGCAGCCAGGATTCCAAGTCCATGCTAAGCAGGATTTAGGCGGTGCCATGAGGATGTGCTCTCCAGCAGGGAGAAAGGGAAGAGCAAACACCCCCAACATTTCATTCCCTGCAGCTGGGGTGACAGGAGTGGTTTTTGAGCTCTCCTGTGTAGAGTTTCCATGGCACCATCCCCGAGAGCCCCACTGCCCTCTCTTGGAGCAGCAATGGCCACATCAGTCTGTCATTCTCTGCTGCCACTCAGGACGAGTTCTCCCCTTGCAGGCACACGTCCTTATCTGCATCAGCACTTTGCTTTTCTCTCTTTTCTCCCCACTGGCTGCTCTCTGATGGCCAAGGCCAAACACCTTTCTATTAACAGCAAACTTGGCCTTCTCACCCCTCGTTCCAGGTCCAGGTATTTGAAATCTGGACGTGGGTTTGGACACGAGGAATTGCCCAGACCATGCAATGTCCATAGAGACAGTGTGGACATTGAGAACTAGAGGGCACAAAACTCCAGCATGGAGGAAAACCAGCAGCCTCAGCACTAACTGGCTTTGACATGACTACGACATCTTTTCCTCCTTATTCAGAAGAATGCAGTTTGAAAAGCTCAGCTGGAAAGAGGTGCTCCTTAGAACTATTAACACAAGGGCCAAACATAGCTAGGAAATGGCCCTTCATGGCATCTGCCGTTCTCACCAGCACATCCTTCCTTTCCTTCTCCAGGCTCTCCAGTTTCCTCTGCAGAGATGCCACCTCCTGACAAAGAGTCACACCCTCTTCCTTCAGGGCAATGGCCTCTTTCTCCAGGGCAGTTTCTCGAGAGGTCTTCTGGTGTTCTGCCCTCCACATCGCTGCGGCAGGAAGGAGAAGGAGAATGAGAACAGCAAAGCAAAGGCAAACTGATGTGCATCCTGCAGGGACAACAGCACTGTCTTCTTGGCCTGCCTGTGTTTGCCAGCCCCTAAGGCCACAAGGGCTTCCAAAGCTGACAGAAATGAAGGAAACTTCAAGGCAGAGAAAAAAGCAGGAATCCAAGGGGCAAGGTTCAGAGGAATAGGAAAGTGTCTTTACTCTTGGGCTTGTGCAGAGTGAGCAGTCCAAGAGAGACAAAGGAGCGGGGATGCCTGTGCAGCCCTGCTCCAGAGAGGCCAATAGCCTGGGGGCTCTGGCAGGGCCTGGAGTTGGGGGGAATCGAGCTGAGGCATCCAGCTACAGCTCCTCAGCACAGACACAGCACCTGAAAGGCACCACCTGTGCACGGGATCAGCCATAGCACAGCCAGATGGCACTGCCAGCCACAGCATCTTTCTCGAGAAAAAGCTTTCACTGGCACTGGATGGAGAAATCTCCTGCTGGTTGTTCTTCCCCTCTGCCATCTAGGGCACTTTTCCTCTGCATGGGATCAGAGAGCCCTGCTGGCAAGACAGGATGGGGCAGTGGGTGCGAGAGGAGAAGCTCTACCTTGCTCACTTTCCTCCAACTCCTGCTGCAGCTCCTGGTTGCGAGCCTTCAGATGGTCTATCTGAGCCTGCACCTCCCTCAGCTCCAGCTCCAAAGTCTTACACTGTGTGGCCATGGCCTCTGCTCTTTCCTCAGAGCTCTGGAGCCTCACATGCAGCTCAGACCCCTCAGTTTCCAGCTCCTGCTTCTCCTGAGTAGGCTGGGGAGCCGCCTTCTCGATCACTGCTTCCAGCTCGGCCGGCATCTGGAAGATGGATGCACAGAGCCTCAGGGACAGGGCTGCTCCTGAGGCAGCAGAGCAGGCAGTAGAGCAAGCAACAAAGGAGAAATGATTTCAGGCAAAAAAACATGCCCAAAACAGAAGGCACAGAGCCAAGGATTCCAGTGGAAACAAGTGTCCTGAAAATAGGGAAAGGGAGCCAATGGGCATCCTTGAGGCTGCAGCTCTGAACACCGGCTGAACTGGCTGCGCTGGAAGTGCCCTCCCCAGCCTGCCATAGCCACGTCTGTGTGCCCACATTGCTCGGTGCCCAGCACAGGCACCAACTCCATCTGGGACAACACTGCTAACAGAGGGATGGAGAAGCTCCAAAGGAGTCTGCTGCTGCTTCTCCTCCCACATTTCCTGCTGGGACCCGAGAGAGAACGGAGGAAAACATCGGCAGCAGACACCAGATCCAGCCTTGGCCTGTGGGTGCAGCAGCACCCCGGGGCAGAACACGGCAGCAGTGGATGCTGCTGGGAGGAGAAAGCAGTTGGGGCCTCCAAGCCAAAGGTGATGATGTGTGTCCCTGGAGAAGAGGACGCCAGGGCACAGATTACCTGGGCGTTGAGCTTCAGCACTTGTCCTGTGCGGTTTGCACAGAGCTGCTCGGCCTCGCGAAGAGCAGAACGAAATTGAGACACCTGATTGTTCAGTGCCTGGTTCTTTTCTTCCAGTGTTCTGAGGCACAGGTTCTTTTCCTCCAGAGACAGAAGCAGCCTAAAAGGGAAGCATGCAACTCATTACTACACGGTATCACATTTTAGGAACTCTTAGGACTCGCACCACCTCGGGGAAAACTGCTCTGTCTGATGAGGTTTGTCTAAACAACGTGGCTGTTTGTTTGTTCCCCCTGCAGTCACAGCCCAGCATGTGCCCACTCTGCTTTTATTCATGAAAGAATGGGGAGTTCCTGCCTACATGTCCTACCTTCTTCTTGAGATGGGAATGTGAATATAGACCTAACAAAGTCTTGCCATGAAGAGATTAGGGGAGAGGAAGAGTTTTCTTCTGACTACCCAGGCTCCAAGGGGGAAAGGTTTGGTCAACATGGAAGAGACATTTCCTTGCCCCATCTTGTATGTCCAGGTAGGAGGAGCAGCACCCTACAGCCAGAGGATCTCGGGGAAGTTCCCTAAGATTTACCAGCACCCATCCTACTTCCAGCTGGAGAAACAAAGGCCGATAGCAGAAGTGGCAACAGAGCCTTGGAGCACAACCTGATGGAAGATGCAGAAACCTGCAGGCAAGCAAGAGGGCCCTGCCCTTTCTTTGTCTTCTTCTCAAAAGAAGAATCCAGTGGCACTGAAGACCGGCAGGACTTGGTCAGCTGGAGGGGCCCCGCTAACCTTGGTCTTGTCTCTTGCATTCTTTGCACAGTCAGTATTGCCTGTGACTCTGGAGGCTGGCAGGGACCCTGCTTGAGCCCCCCCAGGCACCTGGGGGCATTTTCTGAGGAACGATGCAACAGAGACATTCTTGGTTCTTGGGTGCCTTTGAGGGGAATCTGGCCTAGGTCAGCAATCAGGGCCTTGAGATGGTTCTGCCAAGCAAAGGCATCAGGATGCCAGGCTGCTCCAGATCCCAAAGGCTTCAAGTTACAGGACCCAAGGCGGAGCTGCTGGATGTGTCCAGCTCCTTACACTGCAGCTTGGGCAGTGTTAGCACACCCACCTCACAACAGAACACACCCCTAGAGGGAAAGAGCTACTCCAAAAGCCTTTGTCTTCAGAAAAACTCTAACTGAAGGCTTGAAAGAAAAGAAAATGAAACACAACATCCAGACAACCAGACGCGTCTGCACGGAGAGTTCAGAACTCTGCCACGTAGGAAATGCTGCCAGAGCCCCTGGCAGGTGCAAAGATGGCAAAGAGGGAATCCATTCCCACAAGGCAGAGTCCCACAGGCTTTCATTTACCTGGCTTTTTCCTTCTCTAGGGTGTTCAAGGAAGCCCAAAGTCCCGAATTTTGGCGTGCCACTTCTTCCCATTGACTCCTTTCCATCTCCAAGTTCTTCAGGTGCACTTGCAGCTCCTTGTTCTGATGTTCTGCCTCCTCCAGCATCTTCTGGAGCTGCTCAACCTGCAACAGCTTCTGCCTTGACTGCTTCTGGGCCTCCCTCACATCTTGCTGGGCTCTCTGAACAATCGTTGCCTGGGACTCTCTGGAGGCTGCCAGCTGAGATGTCAGCTCTCCCACCTCCAGTCAAACAGAACAAAGCAGTCAGAGGCTACAGCCACAGCCTGTCACTGTCAGCCACAGCAGAGGCTGTGAGAAAAGGCAAAGGCCAACTTTCCATTTCTCCCTGTCCTCAGAGCACCAGATTCACAATGCATACGGACAACTTGTTTCAATCTCTACGTGGCCCACCAAGGGCACCTGAAAAAGCACCTCCCACACCAAGGCCAGCAAGAAGAGGCCAGCAGGAATCCGTGCTGATGGTTGCTGGCCAACAGCCCAGAGGACTAGCCCAGCTGTCCAGGGCAGCAGCTGAGATTCAGCAGAGCACCGAGGGTCCTTCAGAGCAGCTGCCAAGGAGCCCAGAGCACGAGGCAGCCCCAGGGACCACCCCAGCAGCTGCTGCTCTGCCATGGAAAAGCAAGAAGGGCACCAGACCCCCTGCTGGATGCTGCGGTGCCTCTGCTGTTTCACTCACCTGCTTTTGTAGAGCCTCCCTCTGCTCAAGGAGGAGATTCATTTCCTCTTTGATGCCTCGTAGTTCTTCCTTGTGCCTCTTCTGCGCTGCCTGGATTCCCCTCCGAGCTTCCTGCAGCTCAGCTTGCAGCTTTGCCTGGATGGTCTGGCAACAAAATGCAGAGCAACTTCCTGCGACCTGCCCTCAGGCTCAGCTTTTCCCACTTGCTCTCTCAAAATCCCATTCCTTCAGCGACTTCTTTTGGCTTCTCTACCCAGCTCTGCTTCCATTGCAAGCCTTGCTTCCCGGGCCTGAGCTCTGGAGCTTGCCAGGCTCTGTGCTGCCAGGGCCTGAAGCAGCCCTTGCCTCCTGACTCCCAGCACCTGCCTTTTGTGCCCTTGCCACTGCCCTGCACTCTGTTCCCTGCCTGCTCAGACTTACCTGCCCCTTCTCTTGCTGCTCTTTCACCTCCTGCCTGAGCTGCTGCACCTGCTGGCAGGCTTGGCTTAGCTGTCCCCGAGTTTGGAGCAGTGTCTCTGATAAAGAATTCTTCTCCTTCTGCTTTTCCAGCAGGACCTGCACAGAAGGAAAGAGCAGAGGGCTTGACACTTCCCCTGCAAACTCTGTGTGGCAAGAGGCAAAGACTGATGGGCTCACGCGCTCTCAGAGCACTCGGCTGCTGCTCCCCTGGGCCACTGTCTGCCCTGGGGGGGACACAGCTTCCCAGAGAGTGACTTAGAACACAGCCCAGGAGACATCTCTGGGTTGCTGTTCAGAAATACTCCAGGCGAGTCTTTAAAAAGATTTGTCTCTTGTCAGCGTTCCCGCTGCGCCCTCCCTGTGCCCACAAAAGAAAAGTCCTACAAACTCAGTTTGGCTATGGACACCGACCAGTACACACCAAAAGAGGACCCTTAAGAGAACAGTGAAGATCCTCCAAGGTAAGTCTTAGGAAAACAGAGCACAAGAGCAGCACAAAAATCCCAACGGAAAGCTGATGTTTCTGCCGGGCTTCCTGTGAGAGGGCTCATTCCTGGGCCCAAAGATAGCCCTCTTCACCTTTCACCTCCCCAAATTCAATGTAGAAGACATGGAGGGCATGCTCCACACAGCCCCATAGCCTGCCATCTCCCACAGCTCCAGCCTTGCAAAAAATCACACCAATTCTCCTTGCACAATCATTACCTCTCGCTTGGCATTTTCAAATCTAGTTTGTTCCTCTTGTCTTTGAGCCTGCAGGGTGGCAACTTTCTGCCTCATCTCAAACAGCACCTTCTGGTGCTCCTGCTCTCTCTCTGCCTTCTCTTTTCCCCATTGCTGCAGCATCTCCTGTATGTCTGCATGGTACCTTTCCCGCTCAATTGCCTGAGGAGGGGAGGAAAAATCTTCAAGTTGAAGTCCCCAGGCAAGCTCCTCGCTGAAAAACGTGAAGCTTCATCCCTCCCACAAACCCCAACCTGAAAAGACAACAGCACTGGCTCTCTGCTCTCCAGAAACCGTGTCCTGTCAGGGAATTTAAAAGGAGGCTCAGCAGGTGCAAGGATCCCAGAACCATGGAATCATTTCTGTTGGGAAAGACCTGCACAAGCATTGAGTCCAACCATTCAGAAAAGGAGGTGTCACCTTCTGGCACCCTGATGCCCCAGTCACAAGGACTGAAGGACCGGGGCCTGTTCCATTTGCTTCCAGCCCAAAGCTAATCCCTCTGTCCACCGTGGGAGCACAGCAAGACAGGAACCGAGTTCCCACGCCTGCAGCCAGCAGCACTGTTGGCATCTGCTCCACGCTGGCATCTGCTCCGTGGCAGGTGGGACTCGGGGAAGATCCTGCCCTGGGCCGCCACGCTTTGGGTGGGCACTGCCCAAGCTGCTCTGGAACTCGCCTTACGCCCTCACGGAAGCCGTGGCTGCATTTACTGGCCCAGCACCATCCTGTGGGTCTTCACGCGCCTCCAAGTCCGAGCCGCCGCCTCTCCTGCCCGGCCCAGCAGCGGGAGGCCTCTGGCAGAGGACTGCTGCCCTTTCACACCCTCAGGCTCTGCTGGTGCTAAACCAGCCCCCAGGGCCAGCTTGGACAATTCAGAAGCGTATTGTCACCTACCAGGTCTTGCAGGAGCTTGTTTATTTCCACCTGCTGAGCAGTTCCCTGAAGCCTGAGGCTTTTGTGACACTGCTGCTCTGCCTGCAAGAGCTGTTGTGCTGTGTCTTCCTGCTCCTGCTTCCTGAGAGTTCTCTCTGCTTCCAGCTCACGTTGGAGGCACTTCACTTCTCCTGCAAACACGACCAACAGCAAGATTCAGAGTCTTTACTGCCTTTACTGACTCAGGCCCTTTCAGTGTCAGCGTAGGAGGGCCCTGCCTCCAGCGCCACCGCTCCTCAGAAGCCCTGCAGACAGAGGAGGCTTTACAGCAGCTTCTCTAGGTGGGGCGGCACCACAAACAAAGCACACGAGGTTCTCACCTTGTAGCGCCTCCTTGGCCTGTGTGACTGTGAGCACTTGAGCCTCCAGATGGTTGCTGGTGATCTCCAGCTGGGATATCTGCTGCTGAGCAGCAAACAGGCTGGATTCCAGGCTCTCCTTCGCTGACCTACAGGTTGCAAATACGGAGAGACATGAGCTGCTCGCTCCTGACACTCCCGGGCAGTTATTCCAGGACAACGTGGCTCAAGATGCCCAGGCCTGAGAATGCAAAACGGGTCGCATGGAAACTTGTACAGAGAAGGCCCATTTGTGCCATTTCAGTAGCAAAGCAGGGCCCTCTGAGGGAGTGCCCAGGCCTTCCTTATGGCCTGGCACAGCACAGACAGCCCAGCCCAACGTGACCTCAACAGCCGAACCTTCAGCTGCTCTTCCTGACCTATGACCCTGGCTAGCTGTGCCCACACAGGCTGGGCCAAGGAGCAAAAGCCCAGCCTCTGCTCACAGCCCTTCTCTCATCAGCACTTCCAAGCTGCTCTGCAGGGGGACAGAACAGACTCTCGTCCTGGCTCACTCCTGACTTGTTAACTCTCTTCATCATGGACATAAAGGTACATAATTTTCCAGACACTCTGTATTTAAGAGACTTCAGAACTACTTTGCATGATACAGTAAAATCTCATGGTCATGGCAGCACTTGTAAAAATTCAGAACACCATGTTGTCTGAACAACAACTACCTGAATGCAGAGACTGCAGTTTAAGCTCCTGCACGGTCAAGGAATAGACTTGCCACCTTTCTTTTAGTGTTGCCAGCTAAGCAGGCAGTAGCCCAAGTCTTGTCCTTCTTTGGAGAGTGAGAGGGACCATCCAAAAGGACCTTGGCAGGTTTGACAGGTGGGTGCCCATCAACACAGCAAGAATCCCCAGGGGCTGTCAACAATTCCAAAGAGGTTTCCCTGCTGCTCTCTAAGCAGCTCTAGGTCCTGCCTCACACTTCTCAAGAGTGTGCTTGGAAGCAGAAGGCCCTCAGCATTTTCAGCAGGAGCCTCTGGCTTCCCCCTGAATGGCAGCATGCTACTGCCAACATCCCAAGGTCAGAGCCTGGAGTTCTGAAGATGAAGCTTCAGTTCTGAAGATCAGGATTGTGTCAAGCTACTTAGGAAGGAAAGAGGGATGTTCAATGCCCAGCACAAGGAACTAAACCCAAGAGAAACTTGAGGTTTCACTCAACAGCTGCATGGTTTAAGTACTACTCAATTCAGGGCCGGGTGGCTTGCTTTTGACTTCCCACACGAGTGTGCTTGGCGGCACAAACAGGAGCCCAAGGCTCACAACAGCTTTGCTGGCTTTAGATGTCAGAAAAATAACCTTCACATTGTGGCATATTTCTTTTTCTTGAGACTTCCATTTTCTGTCCATGCAAGGTAAAAGCATCCGGAAAGGGTCTCCTCCCTGCCTTTACCTGGTCTCTGCCAGCTGCTTGGAAAGGTCTTGTTGGTGACGCTCCATGGCTGCCAGTCGGCCCTCAAGGGCAGCCTTCTCCCGGCCCAGCAGCTCCTTCTCTCTGCACACCTGGGCCAGTGCGTGCCCTTGGCCAGAGGGCTCCTGGTGCAGCTGCTCCAGAGCCCTGCTCAATGACTCTTGCTCCTGGGAAACCTGGAAGCAGGACAAGGTACAGCTCGAGCCCTTCCTCAGGAGCCCTGTGCAGAGCCAGCCAGTGCCACCTCGCAGGCAGCCAGAGGACAGGGAGCTCCCGTGCTCTGGGCTCAAAGTTTCACAGCATCTGCCCTCTGCAGCTCCGATACCCTGGGCTGCCAAAAGCCTCTGGCACTGTTACCTTGGAAGTGCTGTGTCAGGCCCTGCTGGCTTGCCTGGCACCAGATTGCTCCTTCCCAACAAACATCCCTGCCCCAAATTCTGTGTTGTCACCCAAAAATACTGCATCTTCCACAACTGCCAATACACTTGACTCTAAGCACCAGCAGTGCAGCTGCTGTTCAGCCCTCGCTACAGAACTCTGCTCACTTCAGTCCATCACTGCTCACCCCCACGTGTTGCCTCCCCTTGCCTGGGCAAGGGAGAAGCAGATCCCCATGCCCGGCTTTTGGCCTGGAGCTGATCTGAACAGCAAGCTCCTGCACAGCCAGCCCAGGGACAGGGAGCAAACTCTCCTTCTCCCAAACTTCAGAGCATTCCACATGGGAGCAGAGCACAATGTGGGCAACGAAGCCCACGGGGAGAATGAGCCTTCAAGCACTGCTGAGGCCACGAAACTCCTCCAACTCTTCTTTCCTGACACCACGGGCTTGTGGCTGCTGGGCTGGCTGGCAGCAGAGAGCCAGCTGCTCCCACCTCCTGCTGGCTCTGCAGCGGGTGCAGCCACAGCAGCTCCAGCACGGTGCCCTCTGTCTGCTCTGGAGCAGAGGAGCTGCCAGCCCTGGGAGCAGCGCTCAGGGCTTGCCTGGCTTGGGGAAAACAGCTCAGCTCACAGCTGCTACTCTGCTTTCTGAGGGACATGTGCCTTGCCAAGGGTTGTGTTCCTCCCACCAAGGAAGATGATGTTCTCACCTGTCCAGAAGTCGACCTGCTGTGCTGGGAAGACGGGGGAGCATCCACTCTAATGGTATCCGAGAGGTAAACATTCCCAAAGATTCTCTGGACACTCCTCCCTTCAGGTTCCACCTGCAGGTTGGATGGGAGAAAGGGTCACAGAAACCTGTCAGCAAACATGGGGCAAAAGGACCTCTGGACATCAAGGCAAGGAGATCTCTGCTCACAGACCCTCAATTGCACCAGACAGCACTGGGGGCAAAGAGCTCTCGCTGGGGGCTGTGCAGGAGAGGCCAGTGTGTGTCCGGGGACACGGGGCCAGGGAGGGAGGCAGCGGAGTGAAGGTGCCTTTGTGAAAGCCATGGGCTGCCACAACAGAGAGAACAAACAAAGTGGTGTGCCCACAGCAGGGACAGGGAGAGGCAAGGAAACAAGCAGAGGACTCCAAAGCACTGCCTGGGCACACGAGTCATGATCCAGAGGAGCCTGAGGCTCTGCAGAGGCAGTGAAAGCCCACTTTACCTCAAAAGTTCTCCTGAGCTCACGCTTCTCTGGCTTGTCTGCTGCTGCTGCTGCAACCTGGTCCCGCACACATTCCACACCCCTCCTGGAGTGCTCAGACAGCCGCTTGCCCTCTGCTCCAACAGCCTGCTGGGTGTTCAGAGAGGAGATGATTCCCTTATTTCAAACACCACAAGAGCTGTCCCTCAGAAATCTCCATCTCGGGAAGCATCCTCGAAGCTCCAGCAGTGCAGCTGCTCTTCAGCCCTCGCTACAGAACTCTGCTCACTTCAGTCCATCACTCTGCTCACCTGCTCCATTCCTTTCCACACCAAATCCAACCCACACATGTTGCCTGCCCTTGCCTGGGCACGGGAGAAGCAATTCCCCATGCCCAGCTTTTGGCCTGGAGCTGATTTGAACAGCAGCTCCAGAGCTGCCTCAGTCATTCCAGGCATGCCAGCAAACAATCTGGCAGCCAATGGTCTCTGGCTGGAGCCAGGCAGACACACAAGGCTGCCTGCTGCAGCCCGGGCTGCTTTGCCCAAGCAGGCCTAGACTGACAGGGATTTAGAATCCCACCTCTTCATGGGAAACTTCATTGGAATCTTTGAGAGACGTTGCAGTGGACTGAAGATCAGTGCCAGTGCCTACCTGGAGACAAAGCCTTTCCTTCAAGATGTCCAGGTCTTTCTTCAGAGCCCCTTTGGAAATTTCACTCTTGGTCAGTGCAACACTCAGGACTTGAGCGGTCTCTTGCCATTCCTTCAAAGCAGCAGCCCCATGCTCCAACTGTTCCTGCTTGGCTTCCCTCTCCACTTCCAGTTGTTGGGTGTTTTCCTTGACACTTCGCATCTCCGGTGTTTTCATTTCATTCTTCTTTTTCAGATCTCTCATCTGCTCCTCGTACAATTCCCGTTCACGCTGCCAAAACAGGGAGGTCACTCATTCCCTCTCTCAGTTTGCTTTTCATACCAGATCGGGACTCCTGCCACAGGCAGGCAAAGGCTGCCCCTCTCTCTCTGCCTCTCGGGATGCCTCAGACCTTTGCTGGGACCGCCCTTGACGCTGAGTCTTTCCCAGCTCACTCAGCCCATCCCAGCTCCCTTTCTGCCCTTCCCCGACCTCTTGCAGCTCCACTCGAGTGTTCCTTTGGGGAGCAGCTGCCAGAACTGCAGCCAGGATTCCAAGTCCACGCTAAGCAGGATTTAGGCGGTGCCATGAGGATGTGCTCTCCAGCAGGGAGAAAGGGAAGAGCAGACACCCCCAACATTTCATTCCCTGCAGCTGGGGTGACAGGAGTGGTTTTTGAGCTCTCCTGTGTAGAGTTTCCATGGCACCATCCCCGAGAGCCCCACTGCCCTCTCTTGGAGCAGCAATGGCCACATCAGTCTGTCATTCTCTGCTGCCACTCAGGACGAGTTCTCCCCTTGCAGGCACACGTCCTTATCTGCATCAGCACTTTGCTTTTCTCTCTTTTCTCCCCACTGGCTGCTCTCTGATGGCCAAGGCCAAACACCTTTCTATTAACAGCAAACTTGGCCTTCTCACCTCTCGTTCCAGGTCCAGGTATTTGAAATCTGGACGTGGGTTTGGACACGAGGAATTGCCCAGACCATGCAATGTCCATAGAGACAGTGTGGACATTGAGAACTACAGGGCACAAAACTCCAGCATGGAGGAAAACCAGCAGCCTCAGCACTAACTGGCTTTGACATGACTACGACATCTTTTCCTCCTTATTCAGAAGAATGCAGTTTGAAAAGCTCAGCTGGAAAGAGGTGCTCCTTAGAACTATTAACACAAGGGCCAAACATAGCTAGGAAATGGCCCTTCATGGCATCTGCCGTTCTCACCAGCACATCCTTCCTTTCCTTCTCCAGGCTCTCCAGTTTCCTCTGCAGAGATGCCACCTCCTGACAAAGAGTCACACCCTCTTCCTTCAGGGCAATGGCCTCTTTCTCCAGGGCAGTTTCTCGAGAGGTCTTCTGGTGTTCTGCCCTCCACATCGCTGCAGCAGGAAGGAGAAGGAGAATGAGAACAGCAAAGCAAAGGCAAACTGATGTGCATCCTGCAGGGACAACAGCACTGTCTTCTTGGCCTGCCTGTGTTTGCCAGCCCCTAAGGCCGCAAGGGCTTCCAAAGCTGACAGAAATGAAGGAGAAAAAAGCAGGACTCCAAGGGGCAAGGTTCAGAGGAATAGGAAAGTGTCTTTACTCTTGGGCTTGTGCAGAGTGAGCAGTCCAAGAGAGACAAAGGAGCGGGGATGCCTGTGCAGCCCTGCTCCAGAGAGGCCAATAGCCTGGGGGCTCTGGCAGGGCCTGGAGTTGGGGGGAATCGAGCTGAGGCATCCAGCTACAGCTCCTCAGCACAGACACAGCACCTGAAAGGCACCACCTGTGCACGGGATCAGCCATAGCACAGCCAGATGGCACTGCCAGCCACGGCATCTTCCTCGAGAAAAAGCTTTCACTGGCACTGGATGGAGAAATCTCCTGCTGGTTGTTCTTCCCCTCTGCCATCTCTGGGCACTGCCCTTTTCCTCTGTGTGGCATCAGAGATCCCTGCTGGGACAGGATGGGGCAGCGGGTGGGAGAGGTGAAGCTGTACCTGCTTGAATTTCTTCCAACTGTTTCAGCAGCTCCTGATTGCTGGCTCTGAGATTGTCCCTCTCAGCCTGCCCCATGCCCAGCTCCAGCTCCAAGGCCTGTATCTTCTTCCTTGCATCATTCTGGAAGAGGCAAGAGGAACAGAATCACCTGTCAGTGCCACTGCTGGCAGGAGACAAAGGGCTACAAACACTAAAGCAGAAATAGCCCAGGTGGGAGAGGGCAGCTGGACCGTACTGGTAGATGTGATCGTGATCCTCCTTCCTCCCCATGCTAGTGAGACAACCCCCCTACAAGAACTTCCACCCATCCTGGCCTTGGCACTCTGCTTGTCCAGCAGCCCAGCAGCAGGACAGGATTTCTGGGTGCATATTACCAGATCTTTCTGGGAATGCTCCAGGTGCTGCTGCAGGTCTTGCAGAGCTGCTGACACTCTGTCCACTGTGAGCTCTGCGGGGACATCCCCATCCTGAGAAGCACTTAGGCCCAAGACATGACCCTTTTCTGAAAAGAGAAGACATTCTCTTTCAAGATTTAATCCAACAGTCTCCAACAAACAAGGCCTCTTTCTACCTAGGAGGAGGTGCCTTTGTCATTGTCCTAGAGCTCGCCTTGCAGCAGGATGTGTGTCACAGGCTGACGTTATTTTGATGACCACTAATGTCAGCACTGCCCCAAAGACAACTGCATGGGCCCTGTGGCTTGACAGGACTTGGGCCCTTCTCCCTTCTGACTCTAATCACTTCTCTACAAACAAACATGGACTTGTGTCTCTGCAGGGAGACAAGACTTCCCAAGGCCTGAGTCAGCCTGAACTGACAGGGTGAGTGTGTCATACCAGGATGACCAGGAACCACCCCCTCGCTCCACCTGCTCTCCCAGCCTCCCACACTTGCCTGAGCTCCAGGTGACCAAGTCTCTGCTATCCCTGATCACGTGGTGGAGAACCAGGAGCAGTTTGTCCAGCTGGGATTGAGTTTCCTGGTGAGCACCACTGGCCTGCTGACACTTTGTGGCCAAGGCCTCTGCTCTGTTCTCAGAGCTCTGGAGCTTCCTACGCAGCTCAGACACCTCAGCCTCCAGCACCTGCACAGAGTCCCTCAAGCTCCGTTCTCCTGCTCGGGACTCCTCCAGCTCCTGCAGCAGCTGCTTCTCTCGAGTTGCCTGGGTAGCCTCCATCTCCAGCACTGCCTTCTGCAGGGCCCGCATCTGGAAGATGGATGCACAGAGCCTCAGGGACAGGGCTGCTCCTGAGGCAGCAGAGCAGGCAGTAGAGCAAGCAACAAAGGAGAAATGACTTCAGGCAAAAAAACATGCCCAAAACAGAAGGCACAGAGCCAAGGATTCCAATGGAAACAAGTGTCCTGAAAATAGGGAAAGGGAGCCAATGGGCATCCTTGAGGCTGCAGCTCTGAACACCGGCTGAACTGGCTGCGCTGGAAGTGCCCTCCCCAGCCTGCCATAGCCACGTCTGTGTGCCCACATTGCTCGGTGCCCAGCACAGGCACCAACTCCATCTGGGACAACACTGCTAACAGAGGGATGGAGAAGCTCCAAAGGAGTCTGCTGCTGCTTCTCCTCCCACATTTCCTGCTGGGACCCGAGAGAGAACGGAGGAAAACATCGGCAGCAGACACCAGATCCAGCCTTGGCCTGTGGGTGCAGCAGCACCCCGGGGCAGAACACGGCAGCAGTGGATGCTGCTGGGAGGAGAAAGCAGTTGGGGCCTCCAAGCCAAAGGTGATGATGTGTGTCCCTGGAGAAGAGGACGCCAGGGCACAGATTACCTGGGCGTTGAGCTTCAGCACTTGTCCTGTGCGGTTTGCACAGAGCTGCTCGGCCTCGCGAAGAGCAGAACGAAATTGAGACACCTGATTGTTCAGTGCCTGGTTCTTTTCTTCCAGTGTTCTGAGGCACAGGTTCTTTTCCTCCAGAGACAGAAGCAGCCTAAAAGGGAAGCATGCAACTCATTACTACACGGTATCACATTTTAGGAACTCTTAGGACTCGCACCACCTCGGGGAAAACTGCTCTGTCTGATGAGGTTTGTCTAAACAACGTGGCTGTTTGTTTGTTCCCCCTGCAGTCACAGCCCAGCATGTGCCCACTCTGCTTTTATTCATGAAAGAATGGGGAGTTCCTGCCTACATGTCCTACCTTCTTCTTGAGATGGGAATGTGAATATAGACCTAACAAAGTCTTGCCATGAAGAGATTAGGGGAGAGGAAGAGTTTTCTTCTGACTACCCAGGCTCCAAGGGGGAAAGGTTTGGTCAACATGGAAGAGACATTTCCTTGCCCCATCTTGTATGTCCAGGTAGGAGGAGCAGCACCCTACAGCCAGAGGATCTCGGGGAAGTTCCCTAAGATTTACCAGCACCCATCCTACTTCCAGCTGGAGAAACAAAGGCCGATAGCAGAAGTGGCAACAGAGCCTTGGAGCACAACCTGATGGAAGATGCAGAAACCTGCAGGCAAGCAAGAGGGCCCTGCCCTTTCTTTGTCTTCTTCTCGAAAGAAGAATCCTGTGGCACTGAAGACCGGCAGGACTTGGTCAGCTGGAGGGGCCCCGCTAACCTTGGTCTTGTCTCTTGCATTCTTTGCACAGTCAGTATTGCCTGTGACTCTGGAGGCTGGCAGGGACCCTGCTTGAGCCCCCCCAGGCACCTGGGGGCATTTTCTGAGGAACGATGCAACAGAGACATTCTTGGTTCTTGGGTGCCTTTGAGGGGAATCTGGCCTAGGTCAGCAATCAGGGCCTTGAGATGGTTCTGCCAAGCAAAGGCATCAGGATGCCAGGCTGCTCCAGATCCCAAAGGCTTCAAGTTACAGGACCCAAGGCGGAGCTGCTGGATGTGTCCAGCTCCTTACACTGCAGCTTGGGCAGTGTTAGCACACCCACCTCACAACAGAACACACCCCTAGAGGGAAAGAGCTACTCCAAAAGCCTTTGTCTTCAGAAAAACTCTAACTGAAGGCTTGAAAGAAAAGAAAATGAAACACAACATCCAGACAACCAGACGCGTCTGCACGGAGAGTTCAGAACTCTGCCACATAGGAAATGCTGCCAGAGCCCCTGGCCAGTGCAAAGATGGCAAAGAGGGAATCCATTCCCACAAGGCAGAGTCCCACAGGCTTTCATTTACCTGGCTTTTTCCTTCTCTAGGGTGTTCAAGGAAGCCCAAAGTCCCGAATTTTGGCGTGCCACTTCTTCCCATTGACTCCTTTCCATCTCCAAGTTCTTCAGGTGCACTTGCAGCTCCTTGTTCTGATGTTCTGCCTCCTCCAGCATCTTCTGGAGCTGCTCAACCTGCAACAGCTTCTGCCTTGACTGCTTCTGGGCCTCCCTCACATCTTGCTGGGCTCTCTGAACAATCGTTGCCTGGGACTCTCTGGAGGCTGCCAGCTGAGATGTCAACTCTCCCACCTCCAGTCAAACAGAACAAAGCAGTCAGAGGCTACAGCCACAGCCTGTCACTGTCAGCCACAGCAGAGGCTGTGAGAAAAGGCAAAGGCCAACTTTCCATTTCTCCCTGTCCTCAGAGCACCAGATTCACAATGCATACGGACAACTTGTTTCAATCTCTACGTGGCCCACCAAGGGCACCTGAAAAAGCACCTCCCACACCAAGGCCAGCAAGAAGAGGCCAGCAGGAATCCGTGCTGATGGTTGCTGGCCAACAGCCCAGAGGACTAGTCCAGCTGTCCAGGGCAGCAGCTGAGATTCAGCAGAGCACCGAGGGTCCTTCAGAGCAGCTGCCAAGGAGCCCAGAGCACGAGGCAGCCCCAGGGACCACCCCAGCAGCTGCTGCTCTGCCATGGAAAAGCAAGAAGGGCACAGACCCCCTGCTGGATGCTGCGGTGCCACTGCTCTTTCACTCACCTGCTTTTGTAGAGCCTCCCTCTGCTCAAGGAGGAGATTCATTTCCTCTTTGATGCCTCGTAATTCTTCCTTGTGCCTCTTCTGCGCTGCCTGGATCTCCCCCCGAGCTTCCTGCAGCTCAGCTTGCAGCTTTGCCTGGATGGTCTGGCAACAAAATGCAGAGCAACTTCCTGCGACCTGCCCTCAGGCTCAGCTTTTCCCACTTGCTCTCTCAAAATCCCATTCCTTCAGCGACTTCTTTTGGCTTCTCTACCCAGCTCTGCTTCCATTGCAAGCCTTGCTTCCCGGGCCTGAGCTCTGGAGCTTGCCAGGCTCTGTGCTGCCAGGGCCTGAAGCAGCCCTTGCCTCCTGACTCCCAGCACCTGCCTTTTGTGCCCTTGCCACTGCCCTGCACTCTGTTCCCTGCCTGCTCAGACTTACCTGCCCCTTCTCTTGCTGCTCTTTCACCTCCTGCCTGAGCTGCTGCACCTGCTGGCAGGCTTGGCTTAGCTGTCCCCGAGTTTGGAGCAGTGTCTCTGATAAAGAATTCTTCTCCTTCTGCTTTTCCAGCAGGACCTGCACAGAAGGAAAGAGCAGAGGGCTTGACACTTCCCCTGCAAACTCTGTGTGGCAAGAGGCAAAGACTGATGGGCTCACGCGCTCTCAGAGCACTCGGCTGCTGCTCCCCTGGGCCACTGTCTGCCCTGGGGGGGACACAGCTTCCCAGGAAGTGACTTAGAACACAGCCCAGGAGACATCTCTGGGTTGCTGTTCAGAAATACTCCAGGCGAGTCTTTAAAAAGATTTGTCTCTTGTCAGCGTTCCTGCTGCGCCCTCCCTGTGCCCACAAAAGAAAAGTCCTACAAACTCAGTTTGGCTATGGACACCGACCAGTACACACCAAAAGAGGACCCTTAAGAGAACAGTGAAGATCCTCCGAGGTAAGTCTTAGGAAAACAGAGCACAAGAGCAGCACAAAAATCCCAACGGAAAGCTGATGTTTCTGCCGGGCTTCCTGTGAGAGGGCTCATTCCTGGGCCCAAAGATAGCCCTGTTCACCTTTCACCTCCCCAAATTCAATGTAGAAGGCATGGAGGGCATGCTCCACACAGCCCCATAGCCTGTCATCTCCCACAGCTCCAGCCTTGCAAAAAATCACACCAGTTCTCCTTTCACACTCCCTTACCAACAAAATGTCTATCAGGATCTATTCCTGTGCTGGACATTTTCAGGATGGTTGAGGAAAGCAATTTTGCTTGCTGAAGCAAGTGAAAATTCACAGGGTTTCTCCTTCTCGGACAAAACCCACATCAAAGTGTCCCCTCCTCCAGTGTGCAAAGCAGCTCTCTGCAACGAGGGCATGCCTGGCAGGGAAACGGCTCTTGTGGTGAGCAGTCCTTTAGTGACTGATGGCAGTCTGGCTGATGTGGCCAAAGCAGACTCTCTTTGTGCAGCAGTTCACACCGACAATACCATTTACTTGTCTTACACAAAGAAGGTGTCTCATGGCCCTTGCTGGTATTCAAGCCTGAAGACTACACTGTGGTTTTGAGCTTTTCTCTTCAAAAGCAAAACCTCTGCTGGGTATTTGCCAAACCTACCACATACTCCAGAACTGAGACTGTCTGACAGAGACCATCAGAAACAAACCCTTCTCTCACAGCTCTCCTGTAACACCCAATCCAAACCTCCCCCGGCACACTTGGGGCCGTTTCCTCTTGTCCTGTCCCTTGTTCCCTGGGAGCAAAGACCAACCCTCACCTGGCTGCACCTTCCTGTCACAGGGAGTTGGAGAGAGCGAGAAGGTGTCCCCTGAGCCTCCTTTTCTCCAGGCTCAGCCCCCCCAGCTCCCTCAGCCACTCCTTGTCACACCTGTGCTCCAGACCCTTCCCCAGCTCCGTTCCCTCTTTTAGAGGCTCTGGGGCTGCCCAAAGGAACAAATTTTGCAGAAGCATGTAACCCTTTGCTGATGAACATGCATATGCCTGGCTAATAAATGCATGTGCCATCTTGAGCCAGGTGTGCACAGCAGTGTCCCTCTCTTCTACTGCCAGAAACAGCATCTGGCCTGATCTGGCTGGCACAACTCCCACTCCCACAGGTGCTGCCTAGGAATAAGGTGTCCAGAGCCACGGTAACATCATGCCCCTCTTGCTCCAGCAGCTCCCTCTGAAGCTGCAATTCCTCCAGTGCCTGCCTGTTGACTTCCAGCTCCCTCTGCAGTGATGGGTCTTCTCCCTCGAGTGCAGCCAAGTCCTCCACTGTACAAGAAGGGGCAAGACAAGTTTTCAACGGAAAACCAGCCTCATTTCCAAAACCAACCTCCATCCTGTGCTGCTGCTCCGCCTTTTCCGCCTGGGCTGACGCTTCCTTCAGCTGCTTGCTGTTCTTCTGGCGCAGACTCAAGGCTCCTGGCTCCGGGATTCCAGTGCATTGCTGCAGCTTTTCCTTGGACTTCTCAAGGTTTTCACAGTCACTGCAGAGACAAGGCTCAGTCAGAAGAAGGAAGAGGCCTGAAGAGCCATCGATCCCATTTTCAGCCCTCCACAATGGAGCTGGGGGCAGTGGGCTAAGGAAGACCTTGCTCTTTCCCTCCCAAGGAAATCCTCCAGAGGCAAAGGGAAAGGAAGGCAGGATTTTGCCTTCCTTCAGTGAGAAGCAGTGGCTGGACAGGGGCTCTCAAAGAACAGAATTCAGGGAAGCAGCACGGTGAGAGGAAGGAGTCTTCTATTCCAACATCGCTGTGCATCTCCCAGGCAGCCTTGGGAGTCACAGTAGAGCATGAAAAGCCCTGACAGGACGATGCTCAAGAGCCACACTGAGGCCTACACATGGTAGGGCAGGTGAGTTCTTTGCCCAGAACACCTCTGAACTCCCAGACCTGGACGCAGATTGCCTCTGGAACGCAGGAGGAGGAGGAAGAAACACTCACCTTCTGATTTCTTCCATCACAGAGTCTATGTGCTCCCGGTGGCTACTGAGCCTCTTGCATCGCTCCTCCATTTTCTCAAAACATCGCTGCAAGCGCCCACAATTCTCTGTGGCTTCCCAAACCAATTCCAAGGGATGCTGTGCATCAGTGGATGTCAGAGTTGAGAGGCTGTTCCTGGAGGCTGCATGCTGGGAACGGTCAGCGCCGGTGATGGAACTGGCCATGCTGTCACTGCCGTCTAACAGCACCTGAAAGCCCACATCCAGCTGTTAGTCAGGTACTCTGTTCCTATTCCAAAGTACCACTGAGATGCCTCTTCTGATTCCACAAGAACCAGTGTCCATTTGTGGAGGACCAGTTTCAAATCCGAGCCAGCTCAGCACAGTTTACTCACCTCAGGGGCTCTGGAGAAATGTCCCTGGTGAGAAAGGCCTCGAGCTCCCTGGAAGAGCACAGGGAAGAGCACACTCAGACTGCATGGCTGCCCCTGAGGCAGTCGCCTCTAAATGCTTCCCAGCCTGGAATTCCAGCTCAGCTCCTTCCTCCCCTCCTTGGGAATATTTTCAGCCCAGTAGGTTGACAGCAGCACAAACAAACATGCTGGAAGGTGTCTCATCACTTCTTAGAACACCACAAGGGGAATTGCCCAGAGCCCCATCCAACCTGGTCTTGAACACTGCCAGGGATCCAGGGGCAGCCACAGCTTCTGTGGGCAACCTGTGCCAGGGCCTCAGCAGCCTCACAGGGAAGAATTCCCTCCCAATATCCCATTAGACCCTGTCCTTTCCCTGCAGGCCCCTGGCTTAAGACTCTCTCCAGCTCTCTTCCAGCCCCTTCATGCATTGGAAGGTCACCCTGGAACCTTCTCCAGGCTGGACAACCCCAACTCTTGCATCCTTTTCCCTTGGCACAGGTGCTCCAGCCCTTGGAGCATCTTCCTATCATCCTCGTGGCCTCCTCTGCACCACTGGGGATCATCTTGGAGATGTCTGGGAGAAACCCATTCTTGTCTCTGGGAAGCGCTCAGGCTGCGCTGTGAATTGGGCTGAGGGGAAGGCAGTGAAAGCTGCTCCCTTGTTTGTGCCCACACCCTCCAGTGGGACAAGGACGGAGGAGGAGATGTGGGTGTGCTCTGGGATGGCCAGGAGCCCCCCCATTCCCTCCCAGGCCTGTCCCCATGGCCAGCACCAAAGCTGCTGCTAGCTCTGGAACAGCCAACTGTTAATCCCTTGCTATTCCCAAAGGGAACTGTTCCCAGTGGCACAGCCCAGGCCCACCCAGGCCCCTGCTGGGCTTGGCACAAAGAGGGCAGCAGCTCTCTCACTCACCCGCCGGGTCTCCATCTGCCCCTTGGCACGAGCAGTGACCAAATGTCAGTGTCCAAAGGCCGTTGGCCTTTGCAGGGTCTAAACCCCAATCTCCAAAGGCTTTTGGCCTTTGCAGGGTCTAAACCCCAATCTCCAAAGGTTGTTTGACTTCGCAGGGTCTAAACCCCAATGTCCAAAGGCCGTTGGCCTTTGCAGGGTCTAAACCCCAATGTCCAAAGGCCGTTGGCCTTTGTAGGGTCAAACCCCAATCTCCAAAGGTTGTTTGACTTCGCAGGGTCTAAACCCCAATGTCCAAAGGCCGTTGGCCTTTGCAGGGTCAAACCCCAATATCCAAGGGTCGTTGGCCTTTGCAGGGTCAAGAGCACAAGATCAAAGTGCTGTTGGCAGTTGCAAGGTCAAAGCCCCAATGTTCAGGAGCTGTTGACAGTTGCCAGGGCGAAAACCCCAACATTCCATGGGCTGTTGATGGTTGCCAGGCTCCAAACCCCAACATTCCATGGGCTGTTGATGGTTGCCAGGCTCCAAACCCCAACATTCCATGGGCTGTTGATGGTTGCCAGGCTGCAAACCCCAACATTCCAGGGGCTGTTGGAGAGGCCCTCCCCTGGCTCTCCACCCATCCCAGCTCACTGCTGCCCGGCACCTGCACCAGCACCCCCACATCCCCACAGCCCAGCTGGGCAGCTGGGCAGGGACCTGGCTCATAACATGAGTTCAAAGTTGCTGGCCCAGACAGCATCAGTTTTAAGGCTCAGCATTCCTGAGACCCGCATGCTCTTTAGGGATGCGCTTAGTTCCTGAGTCACAGGAATTTGTCTGTCTCCCCTGACAAAGGGGAGGTGTAAGAAAAAGCCTCAAAAGGTTCTTGGTGCTTACAAATATTCATGGAAAGTAAAGCTCTGCATCTAGAACAGCCACATGAGGAGGAAAAATGGTGTTTCAGGGTCTTTTCAAATTCCTACAGAGAAATGCCAGGAGTTGCAGTGTTTAAGGCTCATAAAAGAGATTCAGAATCCCGAGACAGACACGAGTGCATTTTTTTCTCTGCTCTCTGTTTGGCAACATATCACTAGGTCTTCTAGGCAGAAGAAAAGTCTTGCTGCTTATTTCAAAGATTCCTCGTGTCTTGGGGTGACCTTATGATGTGTAGCCCATATCGCTGCCTATGCCCAGAAATTAATTTCTATGCCTCTAAACTGAGCACAACTTTTTCAAAGCAGTTTGCAGCTTGTTCAAGGTCACACACAGATAGCGGGGTTTTTTTTCCAGCTGCGGCAGGGGAGGGAGGAGGCACCTGGCTTGCGGCTTCCCGGTCAGCTTTTGGCCAGTTGTTCAGCTTCTTTTTCTCCGGAGAGAGAGGTGAATTTTTTTTTCCTTCCCTGGAATTTCGGACTTTCTCCCTTTTCCACTGGACTGCTACAATATTAGAACACATCAGGAGGACTTTCCACCGAGCGCAGAGGGCCTGGCCTTGGGCCAAGCCCCAGCTCCGAGGAGACCAACAGGAGGACTCTAACACTTCCCCAGGTTTTTTCTCCACAGCGAGAGATTTTATTGTTTAGCATTATTTTCCTTTTCCCGTGTGTTTGTTCAATAAATAGTTTTATCTCCTTCACTTTCCTTCAAGGAAAATTTATTTTTTCCCAAACCTGGTGGGGGAGGGGTGGTTGTGCCTTCTCTCAGAGGATATATTTCTAAATTTGGCCAAACCGGAACACCTCGCTAGGAACAGACCTTCCAGAACCAAATGCTTGGAAAAGCTTTGGTAGATATTTTACTCCTTCATCTTTGAGAACATTCATCTGTGTCCTAGGGAGAATTTTTGTGCCCCAGTTGACAGGAATTGGTTTCTGGCAGGGTACAAATCGTCTGGGGAAGAGAAGAGCGGCACCTGCCTTCTCCAGGGCCTCTCCAGACTCTCTCCAGAGACTGACGGCCTAGGGATGTCACTGCCAAGTTCAGCTTCAGAGACCGATGCAGCTTCGAGTCTCTGCTTCCAGAACAGCAGCTTTGGGCTCCTTGAGCACAGCTGCAAAGGAGCAGGACAGCTCCCGGTGAAGGTCTGAGCTCCTGGCTGGTCCTTGCACAGCTCTCAGTGTAGTTCTGCCAGTGCTGTTGGTCTCAGGCCAGCTGTGACTGCAGCAAGGACACCTGAAAGAGGCAGAAAGCCCAGCTCAGACAAGCCCACGTGGGCAGGAGCATCCGCAGCCCCACGGTACCGGCTGTGGGGGCAGACACAGCCTCCAACTCCAGCCCTCACCAACACTCTGCCCTTGGGGAAGGGGAAAGGAACAGGCTCCCACACTGCCCCTGAACGGAGCTCAGATGATCAACAAGTCCAGTTCATGGCTGGCAAACCCTTCCCTCATACAACCCTCAGCCACCACAGGTCGGGGAGAGAGAGTTCCGACAGGATTTAGGAACCCAGCTCTGATTCCCAAAGCACGCATTCGGGCCACTGACCCCTTTCTCCACGGGCTGTGCCTCAGCACGGGGGCCTCAGCTCCCCTGAGCTCCTGGAGGACTCTCCTACTTGAGCTGCTGGACAGCCAGCCCCGGCAGGAGGGGAATTTGGTGCTTGTGTTATAGCAGGTTGGCTTTCCCGGGCTGGTTACCTATATATCGATAATTAGTTGATGAATTGTTAAATAAAGTGCCTAATTAATGTACTATGAATTTAAATAGTTATAAGCTAATGAGTTAAGTGCGCGTGTGTACAGGAAGCAATGCATGGGTATAACCATTAGAGGCAGGTACAACAGGAACCTGATGGACTTTATAGAAGGATCCTTTTAGAACCATTACCCCATGAGACGATATCAGTACCCAAGACCCTGACTGGAAAAGGAGCTGACCAATGGAATGGATCCAATTAGAAATGATTGGTCAAGGATGCACCATGTTAAAAGGCAATCAGAACACCGGAAAGTGGCCAATCAGTGAGATTGAAAGCGCACCAGTCCTGGAGGTGACAGAGACAATAAAAACTGACCAAGTGCTCTGTACCAGGTTCTCTGGTGGAAACTTGTGGTCCAAGGGAGTACTCGATGTGTCACATTGTTCATTTTTCTGGCTTGTAGTGTAGGGTCTGAGCTTATCTTGGATCCTCGTTCTCAGTTGCTAATTAATAAACAAGTTAGCCTGCCAAAAGGTTTCCCACCTCGTTTATAACACCTGGGGTTTTTTGATGCCTTCTTGAAGCATTTTAGCACCCGAAGCCCCTTTCACACCGCCCCATTTTTTAATTATATGTTAAGTATAGCTTTAACTTCTTTATTCATATTTATTATGCTTCTACTTAATCTCACTTAATCCCGAGGGATTCTTAAAGGGGTTTTGGGGGTTTTCTTGGTTTTGCCACGTTTTTGTGCACAGTCCGCCTTTTCAACCCTCCATTCTTTAAATGTAACAAATATAGCCTTAAATTTTTCTATACTTATACAAATTTATTCCATTTTTGTCAGTTTTGTTAAGTTTTGAAAAGGTTTTGAGGCTTTGTTGGGTCATTTCCGGTACCCACCCAGCCAATGACTGAGGGGAGTTGGGCTGAGGCGGGAACAGCTCTCGCCCCGCCCCCTGTCCCGCCCAGCCAATGACTGAGGGGAGTTGGGCTGAGGCGGGAACAGCTCTCGCCCCGCCCCCTGTCCCGCCCAGCCAATGACTGAGGGGAGTTGGGCTGAGGCGGGAACAGCTCTCGCCCCGCCCCCTGTCCCGCCCAGCCAATGACTGAGGGGAGTTGGTCTGAGGCGGGAACAGCTCTCGCCCCGCCCCCTGTCCCGCCCAGCCAATGACTGAGGGCGCTTTTCCCCGCCCGCCGGTTGGGCGGGAGCCGCTCCCCACTTGTCAGTCAATGAGGGGGGTCCGGCTGAGGCTGGAACTTCCCCCTCTCCCCCTCCCCGGCCGATCACTCCCGCCCCTCCCTGCCTCGCTGCCACTGGCCCCTTGTGACTCTGAATTTTCCCCACCTGCCCCAGTCTGGACTGGTTTATACTGCTTTATACTCCCCCCTCCCCAGGCAGAGGAGCTCCTGTGCCCCCCACCCCGCAGTGGGTAAAATTCACCTCACTAGAAGTTCGTGTCCACAAAGGAGACCGAGGAGTCCTGTAAAATTGCCTTGATTTGGAGAAAGGGAGAAAGTCCGTCAGGTGTGTGTCCAACGGGGTCTCTCCCAATTAGTTGGAGCAAGTAGCCTTCTTTTCTCCTCATTTCCTGGCCGCATTTTCTCCTCCTTCCCTTTCCCTGTTGGCTGCGGTACTTGGAAGGTACTTGGGACTTCCCGATCCACCTATCCGTGTCCCCCCTTAGTATGTGCCCCCTGTAAAACACACGATCCATGAGCATTACAATTAGCTAAATCAAATGATCTATTTTAGTAAGCTTTACTAATTGGCACGGACTGCTGCTCAGCCAAAGTCATGCTGAAGTCCTGAACTTTGGGAAGAAGAACAAAGACTTTATAGGATTATGAATATTAATATCTTTGCCTAGGGTGGATTAAAAGCTAATTAGAGCCCCCCAAACTCCCATCTCACCTCCCACAGACTCCCAGAATGTCTCCGGAGCCACCCCAAACCCCCCTGTTAGCCCCTAGAAACGCCCAAGGGACCCCCCCTGTTGGAAAACCAACCAGTTTAAAACCACTTTTTTTATATAACTTTAGCCAGGTTTCTTCACCTTTGCCCCGGAGAAGGGAACTGAAGCTTCTTTCCAGGGCATTGTTTCTCTAGGTGAGGCCTGAGATGGGCTTAGCATTTCAACAGACTGGGAGTAGCCCCAAAGAGATGAAGGCCATCGACGGAACATCAACAGAACATCAGCGGCCATCTATGAACATCTACCCCAGACTCTGCCTCTGGCAGAGTTGGAGACATCTCCTCCAGAAAAGACTGATAAGAAAATCAAGGAATGAAGATCTAATTAACATCAGAAGAGAAGAAATCTGGATTCCATAGGAGAGCAATTGCTAAGAACTACACTCACTTGGGACCAATGAACACTGACCCAATTTGTTTCTATGACTTTTGACTGTATAAAAGATCTGGAAAATCTAGTAGAAGCCATGTGTCATGGAATGATTCTCTCTGCACACCTGGGCTATGTGTGGATGAGATGATTTCTGGGGTACATCCTGGCCAGAACAATATCCTGGCCAGAATAAAGTAATGCCTTGACTCTCTAACATTAAAAATGTTGTGTGAGGGCTTTGTTTTTCCCACAGTTTTGGTGACACCCCCAGGCCACACATCCAAGGACGTGTTCTCCTTCCACCCGGGGGGGGGGGGGGGGTAGGGGGGGAGGCTCTGTGGGAGTCTTGGTGTTCTGGGGTCCCATCTAGCGTTCGGGGGGGTTCCCCTGATTTTGGGGTTTCCTCTGATTTCATGCTCCCCCAGTTACATTTTCCTCCCATGTGGGGGAGCTCGGGGGTCCCAGCTTCTTTGGCAGGGGCGTCACCCTGATATTGGGGTCTTACAGCATGATTTTGGGGTGTCCCCCAATTTTAAAGCCCCCTGATTTTGGGGTCCCCCACAGGACATGTTCTCCTTGCATCTGAGGGGGTGGGCAGGTCTTGGGGATCTCCCATCTTGGGAGGTCTGGGGGATCTGGGGGTCCCATCTACTCTTGTGGGGTGTTACAAACAACTTATTGAGAGTTGGCTTTTGCCATATGTTTATGGGTTATGAATTACATTATGAGTTATAATATTAAATATTATGATATTTTCCTTGGGAAATATTAAGACAATGGTATATGTTAAAATGTTTAATGTTGTTAAAATAGTCTGGTTGTAAAGTTGTTTTTTTATAAGGGCTGCATGAGTTTGTGTGCTGTAATGTCAGTTCTGTAAGTGGGACACGCTGTTGCGAGCCAAACTTCGAAGACACAGCCATAAATGTGTGATAAATACATACTATAATATTGGCTTTCCGCAAATGTTAAAATGGATGCTATATGTATAATGTTAAAGTATTTAAATAACAATGTTAAAGTATTTAATGTTAAAGTATCGTTGTTATAAAGATACAGTTTTGCAACAATAACTAATGCCTTTATTTCTGCCATTAACTAAACTTAGACATAACAGTGAAATAGCTGATACAGTTATGCTTGCGATAATTGAACTGTCTGCTTGGTTGGATAACATCCAATGAACGGATGATGAAGACCCCTGCTACTGACATGCCAGCTATCGGCAACTGCCGTCTGCAGAAACCATCGACCAAAGCCCACCCTGGAGGTGATAATAAAAACTGACTGAAACCACAGCCAGGAAATGCGCGTGCTCTAAAAAGGCAGATCCAAGGAGGAGCCATGCTAAACAGTTCCTGGAACATGTAAACTAGTTTGGGGGGGAAGTTTGAATTGGCATGATTGATTATGAATATGCATTAGGCTGATGCAATAGGACAGGTGTGTAAAGGGTGTCTCCGCAATAGCAGGTGCGCTCTTGGCTGAGTGCCAAAGCACCCAGCGCCGTGACTTTTGCTTTATTGTCTTTGTCCCCTATTGTCCTTTATTAAACTTTTAAATCCTAACAGCAGAGTGAACCTCGTTTTTCACAAAAGGAGTGGGATTCCATCCAACGAGGACCCCGACGAGCACAGCAACAGAACTGCGCCGGCTCCTAAAAGAGTGACGTGGGGTGAGACTATGCAAAACTGTACATCAGTGTGCATAAGGCTGATGCAGCCACAGGGGTATAAAAGGTAGCACCACCATTTTGTGATTGAGCCTCTGGCCCCTGGCCATGCTCCCAGCACAATCCCTTTTGCTTTGCTGAATTTTATAGTTCTCAATAAAATTTTTAATAACTCATTTCCATATTGGATCTGGGTTGTTTATAACATGGGGTTTCCCCCTGATTTGGGGGTCCTGTCCCCAGGCTGCACACCCGAGGACGTTTTCTCCTGAGCTGCTCCAGTTCCCGCTGGAGGGGGGAGGGAATCTGTGGGAGTGGTTGGGGTTTAGGGGTGGGGGGGAAGCCCCCCCCTCCCCCCCCACCAGCTACTCCATGGTCTTCCACCCTCCTCCCAAACCCTCCTCGTCTACGGGGGGGCACCAGCCCTCTACTGCCACATATAGGGGGGTGCCTGGGGAGGGTACTGGGAAGGGCTGGGAGGGGATCTAGGGGGAGATATGGGAGGAGTATGTGGGATACAGAGTCCTGGGGAGTCTAGGAGGGAGATATGGTCGGGTAGAGGGTCCGGGGAGGTCTGGGGGGAGTTTTGTGGGGCCCTGGGATGGCTTGGGGGGTATGGGCCCTACACTGACAGGTTGGGGGGGTATCTGCCAAGTTCTGGGGTGTCTTAAGGGGGCTCTGGAGGGGTCTGGGAGGAAGATATGGGGGGTACAGAGTCCTGGGGGTCTTTGGTGGGGAGATAGGGGGGGCAGCAGCCTTCCACTGACAGGTACGGGGCATCCTGGGGGGGTCCTGGGAGGCTCTTGGGAGGTCCTGAGGGCGCTGGGGAGGAAGATATGGGGGGTACAGAGTCCCGGAGGTCTCTGGGTGGTCCTCAGCAGGGGGACATGAGGTGAGTTACGGGATCCTGCGACAGCTCTCGGGGTCTCTGGGGGCACTTATTGGGCTGCCCCTCACCTGCCCCACCCCTGCCCCACCCCTTGCTCATTCCTGCCGCACCCTTCCCCTCATCCTTCCCACCCTGTCTCACCCCTGCCTGGCCCCTGCCCTGCTCTGCCCCTCACCTGCCCCACCCCTGCCACGCTCTCTCGCCTGTGCAGGTTCAGTGTCCGGGTGAACTGCACCGACCTGTTCCATGTGGATCGGCACCACTGGACCCCCCCTGCAGGGTTCGGGTGTGGGGGGGTTCGGGAACCCCGGGAATGCGCCTTCCCCAGAGCCACCGGCATTGGGGACTCATGGTGGCCTGTGGTGAGATCCCCGGGACACCCCCAAATCCATAAGAACCCCCAGAAACCTGTGGCCTTTGGAGAGCAGCTGAGCTCTCCTTCGGGACTCTTAAGGCTTCTGGGTGCTTTTTCAGGGCTTTTTGGAGGCATTTTAGGACCAAAATTGCCTTTTCATCCTCCACATTCCAGAAATAATGCCATGTCCTGAATTTATTCAAATTCAGTCAATTTAGATCTATTTTAGTTACATTTATTAAAATTTTCCAATGTGGTTGAGGCATTTTGTGTCTTTTTGAGGTGTTTTAATGCCCAAATGATCTTTTAACCCTCCACTTTTGAAATACAACATAAATATCATCCTAAATTACTCATATTTATTCACATTTACTCCCATTTTCGTCCGTTTTGTTTAAATTCCTGACAAGAATGAGAAGTTGTCTTTACAAACTGTGGGCCTGCTGTAGATAAAGCCACATACTGAGAGGTAAAAGAAGCAATAATGAATCGTGCCGCAACCGGGCCAGGAGACACTTCAGAGACAGAGTCAGAGAAGCGGGTATTTGCTTTATTCGGCGCGCCGGGTGTGTGGGGATCGCTCCTCCAAACACACACACCTGGTGCTCTCTACAACACAGTATTAAGGGTTAAATTATGAATATTCATCACATTCCTTGGGACAGGTGTGGTTACACAAATTATTTCTCGGAAGTCATTAGCATATGGGCCACGCATGCGCTGTGTGTCCTGGTGGTCGCGCTGAGGAAGGCCTCTCCTCTTCCTCGGGGGTCTTTCTGATGGAGGCCAGTAGTCATCCTCGCAGTGAACTTTTTCACCTTTCTCCCTGGGCATGCGTAGTCCTTTGAGGGATGATTCAGCAATCTCTGAGATGATCCTTGTCCCCTCTATCTTGACAAGATTAGGGTGAATTCGGCTTCTCAGGCTTTGTAATGAACATCTTCCGTCTGAACTAACATTGCTGTCTCCCAATAGTTAACTTGTGCTTACATGAGGTAGTTATTGACTGCCCCTTCTTCAATAAGAGGAACCAAAAATTCCATAGGAATTCCACTAATTGACAGGGAGTGTTACTCACTCAAGACTGCCTTAAATCCCTGGACTTAGAGAAAAAGAACAGAAACACAAGGCAAAAGAAAACAGGGGGGAGGGGGGGAGAGGGAAGGGGAGAGTACACATTGGAAGGGGGTATGTTACTAGGCAATTCGGGAAGTCTGTACCTCTCAAGTACCTCAGCCAACGGGGAAAGACAGAGGGAAATGTGGCCGGGAAATTAGGATAAAAAGAAGGCTGGATCCTCCAACAACTTGAGAGACCCCACAGGAAATGACCATGATCGCTCCCTTTATGTGAATAAAGTAACAGGATTTCTCTGTCTCCTTTTTGGACATAAACCTCCAGTGGTTTTGGGTTAGTTTTCCTGACATTCCGAAGGGGTTTGGGGTCTTTTCTGGGTCCTTCTGAAGCGTCCCGTCCTGTCGTGACTCCGCCCAGCCAACCCCTGAGGGGACGTTTTGCTGAGGCGGGAACGGCTGGTGCACACCCACGCCCTCCCCTCGCACAGCCAACCCCTGTGGGGAGTTTTCCCCGAGCGCGGTTTCGGCAGGAGCCGCCCCTCCCTTCTCAAGCAAATCGGTGCGGAGGGGGGACCGTGCGACGGCAGCTGAAGCGCTTGGGAGCCTCCGAAACGGCGGGCGGGCCCCACCAGGCCGCCCAATGTTCCTCCCCTCTCCCTCTCTTGCCGCCATTCCCCCCCCCGCCCCAGCCCGTCCCTCACGGCCACCGCATTCTGATTGGTCGTCGCCGTGAGGCGCGCTGCGCTCCCATTGGTTCAGCCCTTCCCGAGCCACGCGCTGATTGGCGTTAGCCGCCCCTGCTGCCGCGCTTCTTCTGTTGCCAAGGGCAGCCGCGCGCTGATTGGCCGGCGGGTGAAGAAAGGGGCGGGGCAGAGCGATCAGGGCAATCCCAAGCACAGACTCGGGCTGGGCGGAGAATGGATCGAGAGTCGCCCTGTGGAGAAGGACTTGGGGGTGTTGGTGCATAAAAAGCTCAACGTGCCCCAGCCCCTTGCACTGTCACCCAGAAACCCCCAATGTCCTGGACTGACCTCACAGCGTGGGCAGCAGGGGACAGGGGGATTCTGCCCCTCTGCCCTGCTTGGGTGAGATCCCACCTGCAGAGCTGCCTCCAGCCCTGGGGTCCAGCATCAGAAGGATGTGGAGCTGCTGGAGTGAGTTCAGAGAGGCTGCAGAGATGCTCCAAGGGCTGGAGCCCCTCTGCTCCGAGCCGGGCTGGGAGAGCTGCGGGTGTTCAGCCTGGAGAAGAGAAGGCTCCGGGGAGACCTTAGAGCCATTTCCAGTGCCTAAAGGGGCTCCAGGAGAGCGGGGAGTGGGCCTGGAATGCCAGGACAAGGGGAATGGCTTTCCATTCCAGAGGGCAGGGTTAGAAGAAGTTCTTCCCTGGGAGGGTGGGGAGGCCCTGGCACAGGGTGCCCAGAGAAGCTGTGGCTGCCCCATGCCTGGAAGTGTCCAAGGCCAGGTTGGAGGAGCCTTGGAGCAACCTGGTCTGGAGGCAGATGTCCCTGCCCACGGCCAGGGGTGGCATAGGATGAGCTTTGAGGTCCCTCCATCCCAGACCAGTCGGGGATTCTATGCTGAGGAGAAACATCACGCTAGGGATGGCGAATCCAGGGAGTGCCAAGCTGCCACGGCATCATGTCCATTGGGTGGTCCCTGACAAGGCCAAAGGGCAGCTCCTGAGGAGACCAGGTCATCCAGTTGGGCCAAGACTGCAAAAGTGGGATGCCATCACTCGGTGCTGAAGGCTCACTGCCAGGTGCCCTGACCCTTGAGCAGCTGTAGAAAGCGGAGGCTTATGTGCCTTCAAGGCAGGGTAGCCTGAGCACACGGCTTCTGTCTCTCCTGCCTGTGGGTCTCCCCTGTCTGGGCAAGGGATGCAAGCTGAGCTGAGGCTGGACATGACATCAGTGCGTGACACATCCGTCAGCCTCAGGGACCATAGAAATGGGGGCTGGCTCCAGATGCATCTTCTCCAGAAGATGCATCGCTGCCACTCACTGTGACAGACAACATGGAGAATAGAAATTTTCGGTTGCAAAATAGAGCTTAAAGACTAACTAGCAAATTAGATAAAAGAATGTAAAAGTAGACACACAGGATGCTAAACAGAGCTGAAAGCAGTGGACAAACAGATAATAAGGAACCTAAGTGGGTTTTGTGACAAAGTTATGTAACAAGAAACACCAGTGCATGCCCTAAGAGAAGTTCAAGGCAAGGTCACTTCCAATTTTGGGGGCTCTCAGCGAATACGACCACCAGAGACCCCTTTAGACAACCCTCTAAGACCATAAAAGGACTTCCAGTAAGGGGCAGAGGTGGGTAAATTAGTTCTAGGAAAGTAATGTTTATGTATTAGCCCGGAAGCACCTTGTAATGAATGTGTATGATCCTGACGGAATAAACACCCGGTGTAAAGTTTCATGACACACATCTGCTTAGAGGAGACATCCTCTGCATGTAAATATTAGTCGTTAATCAACAGTAATACCGGCTCCAGGGAGGATCAGTGAGTGGTGTCACCACAGCCTGGCCACTTCCTGCACCTGATCCAGCAGTACTGAGCCTGCTGGCTCGGGCAGTTTTCCATTCACTTGGCCGCTCACTCGGTCCGTACCTCACCAGTCCGGCTGTAAGGAGACTGTGTGGCTGTTGAATGGTTTGCAGTGTCAGCAAAACCCTCCCTGGTCCCCCATTATTCACAGAGTCCATCAGGTCGGCCAGCCATGATTTCCCCCGTGGTAAATCTGTGCTGGCTCTTCCCAGTGCCCTTCCCTCGCAGTTGCTTGAAAGGGTGTCCAGGACCATTTGCTCCATCACCTTCCCAGGGATTCCAAAGGAGCTGATTAGCCTGTAGTTCTTCAGATCCTCTTCTGTGCCCATCTTTAAGACTGGTGTAACACTCTTTGCTGTTCTCAGGAACCTCCTTCAATGGCCAGGCTTTTTTGAAGATGACAGACAGCTCCTGTAGCTTCCTCTGGTCCTCAGACCTGGTGGATGCCTGGCTCAAGAGCTCCCTGACTATTCTCCCCCTCCCCTACTGCTTCCACAGCAATGTCTGTTCACTCCTTCTGGATAACTTGATTCTTCTTCCACAATTTTTTCTTCCACATTCCTCCTTTCTGAGATGAGGTTGATCACAAGTTCCCCGCTCAGTTGATCTCCTGTCAGCCAGGGCTGTGATTCTGCTTTTCACCTTGCTAAGTTACCTTATTCTAAACTAGGACCTCAACCCCTGACCTTCTCATCCTCAGCCAGTTCTTGAGTGTTTCCAGGATCAAGAATTCCTCCCACTGGGAGGGTGGCCGAGCACTGGTGCAGGTGCCCAGGGAGGTGGTGGAGTCTCCATCCCTGGAGAGATTCAAAAGCCGCCTGGACACCTCCTGGGCAGCCAGCTCTGGGTGGCCCTGATGGAGCAGGGGGCTGGGCAAGGTGACCTCCAGAGGTGCCTCCAGCCTCCCCCAGCCTGAGATTCTGTGACTCGGAGAAAAAACAGGTTGCAGTTTCCTAAGGACAAATGCAAAAGCTCCACATGTGGCAGGATTCTCCTGCCCTCACCAAAGTGGTTCATGTCACGTGTCTCCCATCTGCAGATTCCTCCCTGGAGTGAGGATGCCCCTCAAGGTCACTCCTTGAGGCTGACAGAAATATTTGCCCACGGTCATTGGTTTGGGTGAGAAGCATCAATCTTTAATTATTAATTGGTTTTGCTGGCTTGAATATAACTGCTTCCATGTTGCTTCAAATATAATGCACTCTACCGGAAGTTATAGTTCTCTGTACTGGGTAGTCAATAACTCTGATAAAGGTCTTTTTGTGTAGTCGTAATAAACACTTTATTTTTCTATAAATATATCCTTCATCCTATGGAACACAGTTGTATAAAGGTTCAATTACACCTATTATCCTACAATCCTACAATTACACCTGCAATCCTTTAAACATAAACTATGGACAAAATCTGAGGCTACGACTGCATGCAGCTGCACCCTGTCTCCTCTCTGACAAGCCTAGGAAGTAAGGAGGTCCTTGTGACTCAACGAGAGCATCTCCTGCCTGCTCCCTGCACAGCTCTCCAGGGGTTCCTGCCGGTCTCGGGCCAGCTGTGACTGCAGCAAGGACACCTGAAAGAGGCAGAAAGCCCAGCTCAGACAAGCCCACGTGGGCAGGAGCATCCGCAGCCCCACGGTACCGGCTGTGGGGGCAGACACAGCCTCCAACTCCAGCCCTCACCAACACTCTGCCCTTGGGGAAGGGGAAAGGAACAGGCTCCCACACTGCCCCTGAACGGAGCTCAGATGATCAACAAGTCCAGTTCATGGCTGGCAAACCCTTCCCTCATACAACCCTCAGCCACCACAGGTCGGGGAGAGAGAGTTCCGACAGGATTTAGGAACCCAGCTCTGATTCCCAAAGCACGCATTCTGGCCACTGACCCCTTTCTCCACAGGCTGTGCCTCAGCACGGGGGCTGCAGCTCCCCTGAGCTACTGGAGGACTCTTGTCTTTCAGAGGTTGATGCATTTTTCTGGTCAGACTGGGAGACAGGCAATGTAAAGTAGTCTGGGGGGAACACTCTCCAAAAAGTTCTGATTCTCCTCCCTTCATGTTCCACCTGCAGGTTGGATGGGAGAAAGGGTCACAGAAACCTGTCAGCAAACATGGGGCAAAAGGACCTCTGGACATCAAGGCAAGGAGATCTCTGCTCACAGACCCTCAATTGCACCAGACAGCACTGGGGGCAAAGAACTCTCGCTGGGGGCTGTGCAGGAGAGGCCAGTGTGTGTCCGGGGACACGGGGCCAGGGAGGGAGGCAGCGGAGTGAAGGTGCCTTTGTGAAAGCCATGGGCTGCCACAACAGAGACAACAAACAAAGGGGTGTGCCCACAGCAGGGACAGGGAGAGGCAAGGAAACAAGCAGAGGACTCCAAAGCACTGCCTGGGCACACGAGTCATGATCCAGAGGAGCCTGAGGCTCTGCAGAGGCAGTGAAAGCCCACTTTACCTCAAAAGTTCTCCTGAGCTCACGCTTCTCTGGCTTGTCTTTTGCTGCTGCTGCAACCTGGTCCCGCACACATTCCACACCCCTCCTGGAGTGCGGCTCAGACAGCCGCTTGCCTTCTGCTCCAACAGCCTGCTGGGTGTTCAGAGAGGAGATGATTCCCTTATTTCAAACACCACAAGAGCTGTCCCTCAGAAATCTCCATCTCGGGAAGCATCCTCGAAGCTCCAGCAGTGCAGCTGCTCTTCAGCCCTCGCTACAGAACTCTGCTCACTTCAGTCCATCACTCTGCTCACCTGCTCCATTCCTTTCCACACCAAATCCAACCCACACATGTTGCCTCCCCTTGCCTGGGCACGGGAGAAGCAATTCCCCATGCCCAGCTTTTGGCCTGGAGCTGATTTGAACAGCAGCTCCAGAGCTGCCTCAGTCATTCCAGGCGTGCCAGCAAACAATCTGGCAGCCAATGGTCTCTGGCTGGAGCCAGGCAGACACACAAGGCTGCCTGCTGCAGCCCGGGCTGCTTTGCCCAAGCAGGCCTAGACTGACAGGGATTTAGAATCCCACCTCTTCATGGGAAACTTCATTGGAATCTTTGAGAGACGTTGCAGTGGACTGAAGATCAGTGCCAGTGCCTACCTGGGGATGACTCTTTCCCTGCAGAAAGGCTGAGTGTTTCTTCAGAGCCTCTTTGGCAATTTTACACTTGGCCAGTGGAGCACACAGGACTTGAGCATTTCCTCTGCCTTCCTTCAAAGCAGCAGCCCCATGCTCCAACTCCTCCTGTTTTCTTTCATTTTCAGCGTCCAATTGTTGCGTTGTTTCCTTTCTTGAAATTTCAAGTGTTTTCATTTCATTCTTCTTTTTCAGATCCCTCATCTGCTCCTCGTACAATTCCCGTTCACGCTGCCAAAACAGGGAGGTCACTCATTCCCTCTCTCGGTTTGCTTTTCATACCAGATCGGGACTCCTGCCACAGGCAGGCAAAGGCTGCCCCTCTCTCTCTGCCTCTTGGGATGCCTCAGACCTTTGCTGGGACCGCCCTTGACGCTGAGTCTTTCCCAGCTCACTCAGCCCATCCCAGCTCCCTTTCTGCCCTTCCCCGACCTCTTGCAGCTCCACTCGAGTGTTCCTTTGGGGAGCAGCTGCCAGAACTGCAGCCAGGATTCCAAGTCCACGCTAAGCAGGATTTAGGCAGTGCCATGAGGATGTGCTCTCCAGCAGGGAGAAAGGGAAGAGCAAACACCCCCAACATTTCATTCCCTGCAGCTGGGGTGACAGGAGTGGTTTTTGAGCTCTCCTGTGTAGAGTTTCCATGGCACCATCCCCGAGAGCCCCACTGCCCTCTCTTGGAGCAGCAATGGCCACATCAGTCTGTCATTCTCTGCTGCCACTCAGGACGAGTTCTCCCCTTGCAGGCACACGTCCTTATCTGCATCAGCACTTTGCTTTTCTCTCTTTTCTCCCCACTGGCTGCTCTCTGATGGCCAAGGCCAAACACCTTTCTATTAACAGCAAACTTGGCCTTCTCACCCCTCGTTCCAGGTCCAGGTATTTGAAATCTGGACGTGGGTTTGGACACGAGGAATTGCCCAGACCATGCAATGTCCATAGAGACAGTGTGGACATTGAGAACTAGAGGGCACAAAACTCCAGCATGGAGGAAAACCAGCAGCCTCAGCACTAACTGGCTTTGACATGACTACGACATCTTTTCCTCCTTATTCAGAAGAATGCAGTTTGAAAAGCTCAGCTGGAAAGAGGTGCTCCTTAGAACTATTAACACAAGGGCCAAACATAGCTAGGAAATGGCCCTTCATGGCATCTGCCGTTCTCACCAGCACATCCTTCCTTTCCTTCTCCAGGCTCTCCAGTTTCCTCTGCAGAGATGCCACCTCCTGACAAAGAGTCACACCCTCTTCCTTCAGGGCAATGGCCTCTTTCTCCAGGGCAGTTTCTCGAGAGGTCTTCTGGTGTTCTGCCCTCCACATCGCTGCAGCAGGAAGGAGAAGGAGAATGAGAACAGCAAAGCAAAGGCAAACTGATGTGCATCCTGCAGGGACAACAGCACTGTCTTCTTGGCCTGCCTGTGTTTGCCAGCCCCTAAGGCCGCAAGGGCTTCCAAAGCTGACAGAAATGAAGGAAACTTCAAGGCAGAGAAAAAAGCAGGAATCCAAGGGGCAAGGTTCAGAGGAATAGGAAAGTGTCTTTCCTCTTGGGCTTGTGCAGAGTGAGCAGTCCAAGAGAGACAAAGGAGCGGGGATGCCTGTGCAGCCCTGCTCCAGAGAGGCCAATAGCCTGGGGGCTCTGGCAGGGCCTGGAGTTGGGGGGAATCGAGCTGAGGCATCCAGCTACAGCTCCTCAGCACAGACACAGCACCTGAAAGGCACCACCTGTGCACGGGATCAGCCATAGCACAGCCAGATGGCACTGCCAGCCACGGCATCTTCCTCGAGAAAAAGCTTTCACTGGCACTGGATGGAGAAATCTCCTGCTGGTTGTTCTTCCCCTCTGCCATCTCTGGGCACTTTTCCTCTGCATGGGATCAGAGAGCCCTGCTGGCAAGACGGGATGGGGCAGTGGGTGCGAGAGGAGAAGCTCTACCTTGCTCACTTTCCTCCAACTCCTGCTGCAGCTCCTGGTTGCGAGCCTTCAGATGGTCTATCTGAGCCTGCACCTCCCTCAGCTCCAGCTCCAAAGTCTTACACTGCGTGGCCATGGCCTCTGCTCTTTCCTCAGAGCTCTGGAGCCTCACATGCAGCTCAGACCCCTCAGTTTCCAGCTCCTGCTTCTCCTGAGTAGGCTGGGGAGCCGCCTTCTCGATCACTGCTTCCAGCTCGGCCGGCATCTGGAAGATGGATGCACAGAGCCTCAGGGACAGGGCTGCTCCTGAGGCAGCAGAGCAGGCAGTAGAGCAAGCAACAAAGGAGAAATGATTTCAGGCAAAAAAACATGCCCAAAACAGAAGGCACAGAGCCAAGGATTCCAGTGGAAACAAGTGTCCTGAAAATAGGGAAAGGGAGCCAATGGGCATCCTTGAGGCTGCAGCTCTGAACACCGGCTGAACTGGCTGCGCTGGAAGTGCCCTCCCCAGCCTGCCATAGCCACGTCTGTGTGCCCACATTGCTCGGTGCCCAGCACAGGCACCAACTCCATCTGGGACAACACTGCTAACAGAGGGATGGAGAAGCTCCAAAGGAGTCTGCTGCTGCTTCTCCTCCCACATTTCCTGCTGGGACCCGGGAGAGAACGGAGGAAAACATCGGCAGCAGACACCAGATCCAGCCTTGGCCTGTGGGTGCAGCAGCACCCCGGGGCAGAACACGGCAGCAGTGGATGCTGCTGGGAGGAGAAAGCAGTTGGGGCCTCCAAGCCAAAGGTGATGATGTGTGTCCCTGGAGAAGAGGACGCCAGGGCACAGATTACCTGGGTGTTGAGCTTCAGCACTTGTCCTGTGCGGTTTGCACAGAGCTGCTCGGCCTCGCGAAGAGCAGAACGAAATTGAGACACCTGATTGTTCAGTGCCTGGTTCTTTTCTTCCAGTGTTCTGAGGCACAGGTTCTTTTCCTCCAGAGACAGAAGCAGCCTAAAAGGGAAGCATGCAACTCATTACTACACGGTATCACATTTTAGGAACTCTTAGGACTCGCACCACCTCGGGGAAAACTGCTCTGTCTGATGAGGTTTGTCTAAACAACGTGGCTGTTTGTTTGTTCCCCCTGCAGTCACAGCCCAGCATGTGCCCACTCTGCTTTTATTCATGAAAGAATGGGGAGTTCCTGCCTACATGTCCTACCTTCTTCTTGAGATGGGAATGTGAATATAGACCTAACAAAGTCTTGCCATGAAGAGATTAGGGGAGAGGAAGAGTTTTCTTCTGACTACCCAGGCTCCAAGGGGGAAAGGTTTGGTCAACATGGAAGAGACATTTCCTTGCCCCATCTTGTATGTCCAGGTAGGAGGAGCAGCACCCTACAGCCAGAGGATCTCGGGGAAGTTCCCTAAGATTTACCAGCACCCATCCTACTTCCAGCTGGAGAAACAAAGGCCGATAGCAGAAGGGGCAACAGAGCCTTGGAGCACAACCTGATGGAAGATGCAGAAACCTGCAGGCAAGCAAGAGGGCCCTGCCCTTTCTTTGTCTTCTTCTCAAAAGAAGAATCCAGTGGCACTGAAGACCGGCAGGACTTGGTCAGCTGGAGGGGCCCCGCTAACCTTGGTCTTGTCTCTTGCATTCTTTGCACAGTCAGTATTGCCTGTGACTCTGGAGGCTGGCAGGGACCCTGCTTGAGCCCCCCCAGGCACCTGGGGGCATTTTCTGAGGAACGATGCAACAGAGACATTCTTGGTTCTTGGGTGCCTTTGAGGGGAATCTGGCCTAGGTCAGCAATCAGGGCCTTGAGATGGTTCTGCCAAGCAAAGGCATCAGCATGCCAGGCTGCTCCAGATCCCAAAGGCTTCAAGTTACAGGACCCAAGGCGGAGCTGCTGGATGTGTCCAGCTCCTTACACTGCAGCTTGGGCAGTGTTAGCACACCCACCTCACAACAGAACACACCCCTAGAGGGAAAGAGCTACTCCAAAAGCCTTTGTCTTCAGAAAAACTCTAACTGAAGGCTTGAAAGAAAAGAAAATGAAACACAACATCCAGACAACCAGACGCGTCTGCACGGAGAGTTCAGAACTCTGCCACATAGGAAATGCTGCCAGAGCCCCTGGCCAGTGCAAAGATGGCAAAGAGGGAATCCATTCCCACAAGGCAGAGTCCCACAGGCTTTCATTTACCTGGCTTTTTCCTTCTCTAGGGTGTTCAAGGAAGCCCAAAGTCCCGAATTTTGGCGTGCCACTTCTTCCCATTGACTCCTTTCCATCTCCAAGTTCTTCAGGTGCACTTGCAGCTCCTTGTTCTGATGTTCTGCCTCCTCCAGCATCTTCTGGAGCTGCTCAACCTGCAACAGCTTCTGCCTTGACTGCTTCTGGGCCTCCCTCACATCTTGCCGGGCTCTCTGAACAATCGTTGCCTGGGACTCTCTGGAGGCTGCCAGCTGAGATGTCAACTCTCCCACCTCCAGTCAAACAGAACAAAGCAGTCAGAGGCTACAGCCACAGCCTGTCACTGTCAGCCACAGCAGAGGCTGTGAGAAAAGGCAAAGGCCAACTTTCCATTTCTCCCTGTCCTCAGAGCACCAGATTCACAATGCATACGGACAACTTGTTTCAATCTCTACGTGGCCCACCAAGGGCACCTGAAAAAGCACCTCCCACACCAAGGCCAGCAAGAAGAGGCCAGCAGGAATCCGTGCTGATGGTTGCTGGCCAACAGCCCAGAGGACTAGCCCAGCTGTCCAGGGCAGCAGCTGAGATTCAGCAGAGCACCGAGGGTCCTTCAGAGCAGCTGCCAAGGAGCCCAGAGCACGAGGCAGCCCCAGGGACCACCCCAGCAGCTGCTGCTCTGCCATGGAAAAGCAAGAAGGGCACAGACCCCCTGCTGGATGCTGCGGTGCCACTGCTCTTTCACTCACCTGCTTTTGTAGAGCCTCCCTCTGCTCAAGGAGGAGATTCATTTCCTCTTTGATGCCTCGTAGTTCTTCCTCGTGCCTCTTCTGCGCTGCCTGGATTCCCCTCCGAGCTTTCTGCAGCTCAGCTTGCAGCTTTGCCTGGATGGTCTGGCAACAAAATGCAGAGCAACTTCCTGCGACCTGCCCTCAGGCTCAGCTTTTCCCACTTGCTCTCTCAAAATCCCATTCCTTCAGCGACTTCTTTTGGCTTCTCTACCCAGCTCTGCTTCCATTGTAAGCCTTGCTTCCTGGGCCTGAGCTCTGGAGTTTGCCAGGCTCTGTGCTGCCAGGGCCTGAAGCAGCCCTTGCCTCCTGACTCCCAGCACCTGCCTTTTGTGCCCTTGCCACTGCCCTGCACTCTGTTCCCTGCCTGCTCAGACTTACCTGCCCCTTCTCTTGCTGCTCTTTCACCTCCTGCCTGAGCTGCTGCACCTGCTGGCAGGCTTGGCTTAGCTGTCCCCGAGTTTGGAGCAGTGTCTCTGATAAAGAATTCTTCTCCTTCTGCTTTTCCAGCAGGACCTGCACAGAAGGAAAGAGCAGAGGGCTTGACACTTCCCCTGCAAACTCTGTGTGGCAAGAGGCAAAGACTGATGGGCTCACGCGCTCTCAGAGCACTCGGCTGCTGTTCCCCTGGGCCACTGTCTGCCCTGGGGGGGACACAGCTTCCCAGAGAGTGACTTAGAACACAGCCCAGGAGACATCTCTGGGTTGCTGTTCAGAAATACTCCAGGCGAGTCTTTAAAAAGATTTGTCTCTTGTCAGCGTTCCCGCTGCGCCCTCCCTGTGCCCACAAAAGAAAAGTCCTACAAACTCAGTTTGGCTATGGACACCGACCAGTACACACCAAAAGAGGACCCTTAAGAGAACAGTGAAGATCCTCCAAGGTAAGTCTTAGGAAAACAGAGCACAAGAGCAGCACAAAAATCCCAACGGAAAGCTGATGTTTCTGCCGGGCTTCCTGTGAGAGGGCTCATTCCTGGGCCCAAAGATAGCCCTCTTCACCTTTCACCTCCCCAAATTCAATGTAGAAGACATGGAGGGCATGCTCCACACAGCCCCATAGCCTGCCATCTCCCACAGCTCCAGCCTTGCAAAAAATCACACCAATTCTCCTTGCACAATCATTACCTCTCGCTTGGCATTTTCAAATCTAGTTTGTTCCTCTTGTCTTTGAGCCTGCAGGGTGGCAACTTTCTGCCTCATCTCAAACAGCACCTTCTGGTGCTCCTGCTCTCTCTCTGCCTTCTCTTTTCCCCATTGCTGCAGCATCTCCTGTATGTCTGCATGGTACCTTTCCCGCTCAATTGCCTGAGGAGGGGAGGAAAAATCTTCAAGTTGAAGTCCCCAGGCAAGCTCCTCGCTGAAAAACGTGAAGCTTCATCCCTCCCACAAACCCCAACCTGAAAAGACAACAGCACTGGCTCTCTGCTCTCCAGAAACCGTGTCCTGTCAGGGAATTTAAAAGGAGGCTCAGCAGGTGCAAGGATCCCAGAACCATGGAATCATTTCTGTTGGGAAAGACCTGCACAAGCATTGAGTCCAACCATTCAGAAAAGGAGGTGTCACCTTCTGGCACCCTGATGCCCCAGTCACAAGGACTGAAGGACCGGGGCCTGTTCCATTTGCTTCCAGCCCAAAGCTAATCCCTCTGTCCACCGTGGGAGCACAGCAAGACAGGAACCGAGTTCCCACGCCTGCAGCCAGCAGCACTGTTGGCATCTGCTCCACGCTGGCATCTGCTCCGTGGCAGGTGGGACTCGGGGAAGATCCTGCCCTGGGCCGCCACGCTTTGGGTGGGCACTGCCCAAGCTGCTCTGGAACTCGCCTTACGCCCTCACGGAAGCCGTGGCTGCATTTACTGGCCCAGCACCATCCTGTGGGTCTTCACGCGCCTCCAAGTCCGAGCCGCCGCCTCTCCTGCCCGGCCCAGCAGCGGGAGGCCTCTGGCAGAGGACTGCTGCCCTTTCACACCCTCAGGCTCTGCTGGTGCTAAACCAGCCCCCAGGGCCAGCTTGGACAATTCAGAAGCGTATTGTCACCTACCAGGTCTTGCAGGAGCTTGTTTATTTCCACCTGCTGAGCAGTTCCCTGAAGCCTGAGGCTTTTGTGACACTGCTGCTCTACCTGCAAGAGCTGTTGTGCTGTGTCTTCCTGCTCCTGCTTCCTGAGAGCTCTCTCTGCTTCCAGCTCACGTTGGAGGCACTTCACTTCTCCTGCAAACACGACCAACAGCAAGATTCAGAGTCTTTACTGCCTTTACTGACTCAGGCCCTTTCAGTGTCAGCGTAGGAGGGCCCTGCCTCCAGCGCCACCGCTCCTCAGAAGCCCTGCAGACAGAGGAGGCTTTACAGCAGCTTCTCTAGGTGGGGCGGCACCACAAACAAAGCACACGAGGTTCTCACCTTGTAGCGCCTCCTTGGCCTGTGTGACTGTGAGCACTTGAGCCTCCAGATGGTTGCTGGTGATCTCCAGCTGGGATATCTGCTGCTGAGCAGCAAACAGGCTGGATTCCAGGTTCTCCTTCGCTGACCTACAGGTTGCAAATACGGAGAGACATGAGCTGCTCGCTCCTGACACTCCCGGGCAGTTATTCCAGGACAACGTGGCTCAAGATGCCCAGGCCTGAGAATGCAAAACGGGTCGCATGGAAACTTGTACAGAGAAGGCCCATTTGTGCCATTTCAGTAGCAAAGCAGGGCCCTCTGAGGGAGTGCCCAGGCCTTCCTTATGGCCTGGCACAGCACAGACAGCCCAGCCCAACGTGACCTCAACAGCCGAACCTTCAGCTGCTCTTCCTGACCTATGACCCTGGCTAGCTGTGCCCACACAGGCTGGGCCAAGGAGCAAAAGCCCAGCCTCTGCTCACAGCCCTTCTCTCATCAGCACTTCCAAGCTGCTCTGCAGGGGGACAGAACAGACTCTCGTCCTGGCTCACTCCTGACTTGTTAACTCTCTTCATCATGGACATAAAGGTACATAATTTTCCAGACACTCTGTATTTAAGAGACTTCAGAACTACTTTGCATGATACAGTAAAATCTCATGGTCATGGCAGCACTTGTAAAAATTCAGAACACCATGTTGTCTGAACAACAACTACCTGAATGCAGAGACTGCAGTTTAAGCTCCTGCACGGTCAAGGAATAGACTTGCCACCTTTCTTTTAGTGTTGCCAGCTAAGCAGGCAGTAGCCCAAGTCTTGTCCTTCTTTGGAGAGTGAGAGGGACCATCCAAAAGGACCTTGGCAGGTTTGACAGGTGGGTGCCCATCAACACAGCAAGAATCCCCAGGGGCTGTCAACAATTCCAAAGAGGTTTCCCTGCTGCTCTCTAAGCAGCTCTAGGTCCTGCCTCACACTTCTCAAGAGTGTGCTTGGAAGCAGAAGGCCCTCAGCATTTTCAGCAGGAGCCTCTGGCTTCCCCCTGAATGGCAGCATGCTACTGCCAACATCCCAAGGTCAGAGCCTGGAGTTCTGAAGATGAAGCTTCAGTTCTGAAGATCAGGATTGTGTCAAGCTACTTAGGAAGGAAAGAGGGATGTTCAATGCCCAGCACAAGGAACTAAACCCAAGAGAAACTTGAGGTTTCACTCAACAGCTGCATGGTTTAAGTACTACTCAATTCAGGGCCGGGTGGCTTGCTTTTGACTTCCCACACGAGTGTGCTTGGCGGCACAAACAGGAGCCCAAGGCTCACAACAGCTTTGCTGGCTTTAGATGTCAGAAAAATAACCTTCACATTGTGGCATATTTCTTTTTCTTGAGACTTCCATTTTCTGTCCATGCAAGGTAAAAGCATCCGGAAAGGGTCTCCTCCCTGCCTTTACCTGGTCTCTGCCAGCTGCTTGGAAAGGTCTTGTTGGTGACGCTCCATGGCTGCCAGTCGGCCCTCAAGGGCAGCCTTCTCCCGGCCCAGCAGCTCCTTCTCTCTGCACACCTGGGCCAGTGCGTGCCCTTGGCCAGAGGGCTCCTGGTGCAGCTGCTCCAGAGCCCTGCTCAATGACTCTTGCTCCTGGGAAACCTGGAAGCAGGACAAGGTACAGCTCGAGCCCTTCCTCAGGAGCCCTGTGCAGAGCCAGCCAGTGCCACCTCGCAGGCAGCCAGAGGACAGGGAGCTCCCATGCTCTGGGCTCAAAGTTTCACAGCATCTGCCCTCTGCAGCTCCGATACCCTGGGCTGCCAAAAGCCTCTGGCACTGTTACCTTGGAAGTGCTGTGTCAGGCCCTGCTGGCTTGCCTGGCACCAGATTGCTCCTTCCCAACAAACATCCCTGCCCCAAATTCTGTGTTGTCACCCAAAAATACTGCATCTTCCACAACTGCCAATACACTTGACTCTAAGCACCAGCAGTGCAGCTGCTGTTCAGCCCTCGCTACAGAACTCTGCTCACTTCAGTCCATCACTGCTCACCCCCACGTGTTGCCTCCCCTTGCCTGGGCAAGGGAGAAGCAGATCCCCATGCCCGGCTTTTGGCCTGGAGCTGATCTGAACAGCAAGCTCCTGCACAGCCAGCCCAGGGACAGGGAGCAAACTCTCCTTCTCCCAAACTTCAGAGCATTCCACATGGGAGCAGAGCACAATGTGGGCAACGAAGCCCACGGGGAGAATGAGCCTTCAAGCACTGCTGAGGCCACGAAACTCCTCCAACTCTTCTTTCCTGACACCACGGGCTTGTGGCTGCTGGGCTGGCTGGCAGCAGAGAGCCAGCTGCTCCCACCTCCTGCTGGCTCTGCAGCGGGTGCAGCCACAGCAGCTCCAGCACGGTGCCCTCTGTCTGCTCTGGAGCAGAGGAGCTGCCAGCCCTGGGAGCAGCGCTCAGGGCTTGCCTGGCTTGGGGAAAACAGCTCAGCTCACAGCTGCTACTCTGCTTTCTGAGGGACATGTGCCTTGCCAAGGGTTGTGTTCCTCCCACCAAGGAAGATGATGTTCTCACCTGTCCAGAAGTCGACCTGCTGTGCTGGGAAGACGGGGGAGCATCCACTCTAATGGTATCCGAGAGGTAAACATTCCCAAAGATTCTCTGGACACTCCTCCCTTCAGGTTCCACCTGCAGGTTGGATGGGAGAAAGGGTCACAGAAACCTGTCAGCAAACATGGGGCAAAAGGACCTCTGGACATCAAGGCAAGGAGATCTCTGCTCACAGACCCTCAATTGCACCAGACAGCACTGGGGGCAAAGAGCTCTCGCTGGGGGCTGTGCAGGAGAGGCCAGTGTGTGTCCGGGGACACGGGGCCAGGGAGGGAGGCAGCGGAGTGAAGGTGCCTTTGTGAAAGCCATGGGCTGCCACAACAGAGAGAACAAACAAAGTGGTGTGCCCACAGCAGGGACAGGGAGAGGCAAGGAAACAAGCAGAGGACTCCAAAGCACTGCCTGGGCACACGAGTCATGATCCAGAGGAGCCTGAGGCTCTGCAGAGGCAGTGAAAGCCCACTTTACCTCAAAAGTTCTCCTGAGCTCACGCTTCTCTGGCTTGTCTGCTGCTGCTGCTGCAACCTGGTCCCGCACACATTCCACACCCCTCCTGGAGTGCTCAGACAGCCGCTTGCCCTCTGCTCCAACAGCCTGCTGGGTATTCAGAGAGGAGATGATTCCCTTATTTCAAACACCACAAGAGCTGTCCCTCAGAAATCTCCATCTCGGGAAGCATCCTCGAAGCTCCAGCAGTGCAGCTGCTCTTCAGCCCTCGCTACAGAACTCTGCTCACTTCAGTCCATCACTCTGCTCACCTGCTCCATTCCTTTCCACACCAAATCCAACCCACACATGTTGCCTCCCCTTGCCTGGGCACGGGAGAAGCAATTCCCCATGCCCAGCTTTTGGCCTGGAGCTGATTTGAACAGCAGCTCCAGAGCTGCCTCAGTCATTCCAGGCATGCCAGCAAACAATCTGGCAGCCAATGGTCTCTGGCTGGAGCCAGGCAGACACACAAGGCTGCCTGCTGCAGCCCGGGCTGCTTTGCCCAAGCAGGCCTAGACTGACAGGGATTTAGAATCCCACCTCTTCATGGGAAACTTCATTGGAATCTTTGAGAGACGTTGCAGTGGACTGAAGATCAGTGCCAGTGCCTACCTGGAGACAAAGCCTTTCCTTCAAGATGTCCAGGTCTTTCTTCAGAGCCCCTTTGGAAATTTCACTCTTGGTCAGTGCAACACTCAGGACTTGAGCGGTCTCTTGCCATTCCTTCAAAGCAGCAGCCCCATGCTCCAACTGTTCCTGCTTGGCTTCCCTCTCCACTTCCAGTTGTTGGGTGTTTTCCTTGACACTTCGCATCTCCGGTGTTTTCATTTCATTCTTCTTTTTCAGATCCCTCATCTGCTCCTCGTACAATTCCCGTTCATGCTGCCAAAACAGGGAGGTCACTCATTCCCTCTCTCAGTTTGCTTTTCATACCAGATCGGGACTCCTGCCACAGGCAGGCAAAGGCTGCCCCTCTCTCTCTGCCTCTCGGGATGCCTCAGACCTTTGCTGGGACCGCCCTTGACGCTGAGTCTTTCCCAGCTCACTCAGCCCATCCCAGCTCCCTTTCTGCCCTTCCCCGACCTCTTGCAGCTCCACTCGAGTGTTCCTTTGGGGAGCAGCTGCCAGAACTGCAGCCAGGATTCCAAGTCCACGCTAAGCAGGATTTAGGCGGTGCCATGAGGATGTGCTCTCCAGCAGGGAGAAAGGGAAGAGCAGACACCCCCAACATTTCATTCCCTGCAGCTGGGGTGACAGGAGTGGTTTTTGAGCTCTCCTGTGTAGAGTTTCCATGGCACCATCCCCGAGAGCCCCACTGCCCTCTCTTGGAGCAGCAATGGCCACATCAGTCTGTCATTCTCTGCTGCCACTCAGGACGAGTTCTCCCCTTGCAGGCACACGTCCTTATCTGCATCAGCACTTTGCTTTTCTCTCTTTTCTCCCCACTGGCTGCTCTCTGATGGCCAAGGCCAAACACCTTTCTATTAACAGCAAACTTGGCCTTCTCACCTCTCGTTCCAGGTCCAGGTATTTGAAATCTGGACGTGGGTTTGGACACGAGGAATTGCCCAGACCATGCAATGTCCATAGAGACAGTGTGGACATTGAGAACTAGAGGGCACAAAACTCCAGCATGGAGGAAAACCAGCAGCCTCAGCACTAACTGGCTTTGACATGACTACGACATCTTTTCCTCCTTATTCAGAAGAATGCAGTTTGAAAAGCTCAGCTGGAAAGAGGTGCTCCTTAGAACTATTAACACAAGGGCCAAACATAGCTAGGAAATGGCCCTTCATGGCATCTGCCGTTCTCACCAGCACATCCTTCCTTTCCTTCTCCAGGCTCTCCAGTTTCCTCTGCAGAGATGCCACCTCCTGACAAAGAGTCACACCCTCTTCCTTCAGGGCAATGGCCTCTTTCTCCAGGGCAGTTTCTCGAGAGGTCTTCTGGTGTTCTGCCCTCCACATCGCTGCAGCAGGAAGGAGAAGGAGAATGAGAACAGCAAAGCAAAGGCAAACTGATGTGCATCCTGCAGGGACAACAGCACTGTCTTCTTGGCCTGCCTGTGTTTGCCAGCCCCTAAGGCCGCAAGGGCTTCCAAAGCTGACAGAAATGAAGGAGAAAAAAGCAGGACTCCAAGGGGCAAGGTTCAGAGGAATAGGAAAGTGTCTTTCCTCTTGGGCTTGTGCAGAGTGAGCAGTCCAAGAGAGACAAAGGAGCGGGGATGCCTGTGCAGCCCTGCTCCAGAGAGGCCAATAGCCTGGGGGCTCTGGCAGGGCCTGGAGTTGGGGGGAATCGAGCTGAGGCATCCAGCTACAGCTCCTCAGCACAGACACAGCACCTGAAAGGCACCACCTGTGCACGGGATCAGCCATAGCACAGCCAGATGGCACTGCCAGCCACGGCATCTTCCTCGAGAAAAAGCTTTCACTGGCACTGGATGGAGAAATCTCCTGCTGGTTGTTCTTCCCCTCTGCCATCTCTGGGCACTGCCCTTTTCCTCTGTGTGGCATCAGAGATCCCTGCTGGGACAGGATGGGGCAGCGGGTGGGAGAGGTGAAGCTGTACCTGCTTGAATTTCTTCCAACTGTTTCAGCAGCTCCTGATTGCTGGCTCTGAGATTGTCCCTCTCAGCCTGCCCCATGCCCAGCTCCAGCTCCAAGGCCTGTATCTTCTTCCTTGCATCATTCTGGAAGAGGCAAGAGGAACAGAATCACCTGTCAGTGCCACTGCTGGCAGGAGACAAAGGGCTACAAACACTAAAGCAGAAATAGCCCAGGTGGGAGAGGGCAGCTGGACCGTACTGGTAGATGTGATCGTGATCCTCCTTCCTCCCCATGCTAGTGAGACAACCCCCCTACAAGAACTTCTACCCATCCTGGCCTTGGCACTCTGCTTGTCCAGCAGCCCAGCAGCAGGACAGGATTTCTGGGTGCATATTACCAGATCTTTCTGGGAATGCTCCAGGTGCTGCTGCAGGTCTTGCAGAGCTGCTGACACTCTGTCCACTGTGAGCTCTGCGGGGACATCCCCATCCTGAGAAGCACTTAGGCCCAAGACATGACCCTTTTCTGAAAAGAGAAGACATTCTCTTTCAAGATTTAATCCAACAGTCTCCAACAAACAAGGCCTCTTTCTACCTAGGAGGAGGTGCCTTTGTCATTGTCCTAGAGCTCGCCTTGCAGCAGGATGTGTGTCACAGGCTGACGTTATTTTGATGACCACTAATGTCAGCACTGCCCCAAAGACAACTGCATGGGCCCTGTGGCTTGACAGGACTTGGGCCCTTCTCCCTTCTGACTCTAATCACTTCTCTACAAACAAACATGGACTTGTGTCTCTGCAGGGAGACAAGACTTCCCAAGGCCTGAGTCAGCCTGAACTGACAGGGTGAGTGTGTCATACCAGGATGACCAGGAACCACCCCCTCGCTCCACCTGCTCTCCCAGCCTCCCACACTTGCCTGAGCTCCAGGTGACCAAGTCTCTGCTATCCCTGATCACGTGGTGGAGAACCAGGAGCAGTTTGTCCAGCTGGGATTGAGTTTCCTGGTGAGCACCACTGGCCTGCTGACACTTTGTGGCCAAGGCCTCTGCTCTGTTCTCAGAGCTCTGGAGCTTCCTACGCAGCTCAGACACCTCAGCCTCCAGCACCTGCACAGAGTCCCTCAAGCTCCGTTCTCCTGCTCGGGACTCCTCCAGCTCCTGCAGCAGCTGCTTCTCTCGAGTTGCCTGGGTAGCCTCCATCTCCAGCACTGCCTTCTGCAGGGCCCGCATCTGGAAGATGGATGCACAGAGCCTCAGGGACAGGGCTGCTCCTGAGGCAGCAGAGCAGGCAGTAGAGCAAGCAACAAAGGAGAAATGACTTCAGGCAAAAAAACATGCCCAAAACAGAAGGCACAGAGCCAAGGATTCCAATGGAAACAAGTGTCCTGAAAATAGGGAAAGGGAGCCAATGGGCATCCTTGAGGCTGCAGCTCTGAACACCGGCTGAACTGGCTGCGCTGGAAGTGCCCTCCCCAGCCTGCCATAGCCACGTCTGTGTGCCCACATTGCTCGGTGCCCAGCACAGGCACCAACTCCATCTGGGACAACACTGCTAACAGAGGGATGGAGGAGCTCCAAAGGAGTCTGCTGCTGCTTCTCCTCCCACATTTCCTGCTGGGACCCGAGAGAGAACGGAGGAAAACATCGGCAGCAGACACCAGATCCAGCCTTGGCCTGTGGGTGCAGCAGCACCCCGGGGCAGAACACGGCAGCAGTGGATGCTGCTGGGAGGAGAAAGCAGTTGGGGCCTCCAAGCCAAAGGTGATGATGTGTGTCCCTGGAGAAGAGGACGCCAGGGCACAGATTACCTGGGCGTTGAGCTTCAGCACTTGTCCTGTGCGGTTTGCACAGAGCTGCTCGGCCTCGCGAAGAGCAGAACGAAATTGAGACACCTGATTGTTCAGTGCCTGGTTCTTTTCTTCCAGTGTTCTGAGGCACAGGTTCTTTTCCTCCAGAGACAGAAGCAGCCTAAAAGGGAAGCATGCAACTCATTACTACACGGTATCACATTTTAGGAACTCTTAGGACTCGCACCACCTCGGGGAAAACTGCTCTGTCTGATGAGGTTTGTCTAAACAACGTGGCTGTTTGTTTGTTCCCCCTGCAGTCACAGCCCAGCATGTGCCCACTCTGCTTTTATTCATGAAAGAATGGGGAGTTCCTGCCTACATGTCCTACCTTCTTCTTGAGATGGGAATGTGAATATAGACCTAACAAAGTCTTGCCATGAAGAGATTAGGGGAGAGGAAGAGTTTTCTTCTGACTACCCAGGCTCCAAGGGGGAAAGGTTTGGTCAACATGGAAGAGACATTTCCTTGCCCCATCTTGTATGTCCAGGTAGGAGGAGCAGCACCCTACAGCCAGAGGATCTCGGGGAAGTTCCCTAAGATTTACCAGCACCCATCCTACTTCCAGCTGGAGAAACAAAGGCCGATAGCAGAAGTGGCAACAGAGCCTTGGAGCACAACCTGATGGAAGATGCAGAAACCTGCAGGCAAGCAAGAGGGCCCTGCCCTTTCTTTGTCTTCTTCTCAAAAGAAGAATCCAGTGGCACTGAAGACCGGCAGGACTTGGTCAGCTGGAGGGGCCCCGCTAACCTTGGTCTTGTCTCTTGCATTCTTTGCACAGTCAGTATTGCCTGTGACTCTGGAGGCTGGCAGGGACCCTGCTTGAGCCCCCCCAGGCACCTGGGGGCATTTTCTGAGGAACGATGCAACAGAGACATTCTTGGTTCTTGGGTGCCTTTGAGGGGAATCTGGCCTAGGTCAGCAATCAGGGCCTTGAGATGGTTCTGCCAAGCAAAGGCATCAGGATGCCAGGCTGCTCCAGATCCCAAAGGCTTCAAGTTACAGGACCCAAGGCGGAGCTGCTGGATGTGTCCAGCTCCTTACACTGCAGCTTGGGCAGTGTTAGCACACCCACCTCACAACAGAACACACCCCTAGAGGGAAAGAGCTACTCCAAAAGCCTTTGTCTTCAGAAAAACTCTAACTGAAGGCTTGAAAGAAAAGAAAATGAAACACAACATCCAGACAACCAGACGCGTCTGCACGGAGAGTTCAGAACTCTGCCACATAGGAAATGCTGCCAGAGCCCCTGGCCAGTGCAAAGATGGCAAAGAGGGAATCCATTCCCACAAGGCAGAGTCCCACAGGCTTTCATTTACCTGGCTTTTTCCTTCTCTAGGGTGTTCAAGGAAGCCCAAAGTCCCGAATTTTGGCGTGCCACTTCTTCCCATTGACTCCTTTCCATCTCCAAGTTCTTCAGGTGCACTTGCAGCTCCTTGTTCTGATGTTCTGCCTCCTCCAGCATCTTCTGGAGCTGCTCAACCTGCAACAGCTTCTGCCTTGACTGCTTCTGGGCCTCCCTCACATCTTGCCGGGCTCTCTGAACAATCGTTGCCTGGGACTCTCTGGAGGCTGCCAGCTGAGATGTCAACTCTCCCACCTCCAGTCAAACAGAACAAAGCAGTCAGAGGCTACAGCCACAGCCTGTCACTGTCAGCCACAGCAGAGGCTGTGAGAAAAGGCAAAGGCCAACTTTCCATTTCTCCCTGTCCTCAGAGCACCAGATTCACAATGCATACGGACAACTTGTTTCAATCTCTACGTGGCCCACCAAGGGCACCTGAAAAAGCACCTCCCACACCAAGGCCAGCAAGAAGAGGCCAGCAGGAATCCGTGCTGATGGTTGCTGGCCAACAGCCCAGAGGACTAGTCCAGCTGTCCAGGGCAGCAGCTGAGATTCAGCAGAGCACCGAGGGTCCTTCAGAGCAGCTGCCAAGGAGCCCAGAGCACGAGGCAGCCCCAGGGACCACCCCAGCAGCTGCTGCTCTGCCATGGAAAAGCAAGAAGGGCACAGACCCCCTGCTGGATGCTGCGGTGCCACTGCTCTTTCACTCACCTGCTTTTGTAGAGCCTCCCTCTGCTCAAGGAGGAGATTCATTTCCTCTTTGATGCCTCGTAATTCTTCCTTGTGCCTCTTCTGCGCTGCCTGGATCTCCCCCCGAGCTTCCTGCAGCTCAGCTTGCAGCTTTGCCTGGATGGTCTGGCAACAAAATGCAGAGCAACTTCCTGCGACCTGCCCTCAGGCTCAGCTTTTCCCACTTGCTCTCTCAAAATCCCATTCCTTCAGCGACTTCTTTTGGCTTCTCTACCCAGCTCTGCTTCCATTGCAAGCCTTGCTTCCCGGGCCTGAGCTCTGGAGCTTGCCAGGCTCTGTGCTGCCAGGGCCTGAAGCAGCCCTTGCCTCCTGACTCCCAGCACCTGCCTTTTGTGCCCTTGCCACTGCCCTGCACTCTGTTCCCTGCCTGCTCAGACTTACCTGCCCCTTCTCTTGCTGCTCTTTCACCTCCTGCCTGAGCTGCTGCACCTGCTGGCAGGCTTGGCTTAGCTGTCCCCGAGTTTGGAGCAGTGTCTCTGATAAAGAATTCTTCTCCTTCTGCTTTTCCAGCAGGACCTGCACAGAAGGAAAGAGCAGAGGGCTTGACACTTCCCCTGCAAACTCTGTGTGGCAAGAGGCAAAGACTGATGGGCTCACGCGCTCTCAGAGCACTCGGCTGCTGCTCCCCTGGGCCACTGTCTGCCCTGGGGGGGACACAGCTTCCCAGAGAGTGACTTAGAACACAGCCCAGGAGACATCTCTGGGTTGCTGTTCAGAAATACTCCAGGCGAGTCTTTAAAAAGATTTGTCTCTTGTCAGCGTTCCCGCTGCGCCCTCCCTGTGCCCACAAAAGAAAAGTCCTACAAACTCAGTTTGGCTATGGACACCGACCAGTACACACCAAAAGAGGACCCTTAAGAGAACAGTGAAGATCCTCCGAGGTAAGTCTTAGGAAAACAGAGCACAAGAGCAGCACAAAAATCCCAACGGAAAGCTGATGTTTCTGCCGGGCTTCCTGTGAGAGGGCTCATTCCTGGGCCCAAAGATAGCCCTGTTCACCTTTCACCTCCCCAAATTCAATGTAGAAGGCATGGAGGGCATGCTCCACACAGCCCCATAGCCTGTCATCTCCCACAGCTCCAGCCTTGCAAAAAATCACACCAGTTCTCCTTTCACACTCCCTTACCAACAAAATGTCTATCAGGATCTATTCCTGTGCTGGACATTTTCAGGATGGTTGAGGAAAGCAATTTTGCTTGCTGAAGCAAGTGAAAATTCACAGGGTTTCTCCTTCTCGGACAAAACCCACATCAAAGTGTCCCCTCCTCCAGTGTGCAAAGCAGCTCTCTGCAACGAGGGCATGCCTGGCAGGGAAACGGCTCTTGTGGTGAGCAGTCCTTTAGTGACTGATGGCAGTCTGGCTGATGTGGCCAAAGCAGACTCTCTTTGTGCAGCAGTTCACACCGACAATACCATTTACTTGTCTTACACAAAGAAGGTGTCTCATGGCCCTTGCTGGTATTCAAGCCTGAAGACTACACTGTGGTTTTGAGCTTTTCTCTTCAAAAGCAAAACCTCTGCTGGGTATTTGCCAAACCTACCACATACTCCAGAACTGAGACTGTCTGACAGAGACCATCAGAAACAAACCCTTCTCTCACAGCTCTCCTGTAACACCCAATCCAAACCTCCCCCGGCACACTTGGGGCCGTTTCCTCTTGTCCTGTCCCTTGTTCCCTGGGAGCAAAGACCAACCCTCACCTGGCTGCACCTTCCTGTCACAGGGAGTTGGAGAGAGCGAGAAGGTGTCCCCTGAGCCTCCTTTTCTCCAGGCTCAGCCCCCCCAGCTCCCTCAGCCACTCCTTGTCACACCTGTGCTCCAGACCCTTCCCCAGCTCCGTTCCCTCTTTTAGAGGCTCTGGGGCTGCCCAAAGGAACAAATTTTGCAGAAGCATGTAACCCTTTGCTGATGAACATGCATATGCCTGGCTAATAAATGCATGTGCCATCTTGAGCCAGGTGTGCACAGCAGTGTCCCTCTCTTCTACTGCCAGAAACAGCATCTGGCCTGATCTGGCTGGCACAACTCCCACTCCCACAGGTGCTGCCTAGGAATAAGGTGTCCAGAGCCACGGTAACATCATGCCCCTCTTGCTCCAGCAGCTCCCTCTGAAGCTGCAATTCCTCCAGTGCCTGCCTGTTGACTTCCAGCTCCCTCTGCAGTGATGGGTCTTCTCCCTCGAGTGCAGCCAAGTCCTCCACTGTACAAGAAGGGGCAAGACAAGTTTTCAACGGAAAACCAGCCTCATTTCCAAAACCAACCTCCATCCTGTGCTGCTGCTCCGCCTTTTCCGCCTGGGCTGACGCTTCCTTCAGCTGCTTGCTGTTCTTCTGGCGCAGACTCAAGGCTCCTGGCTCCGGGATTCCAGTGCATTGCTGCAGCTTTTCCTTGGACTTCTCAAGGTTTTCACAGTCACTGCAGAGACAAGGCTCAGTCAGAAGAAGGAAGAGGCCTGAAGAGCCATCGATCCCATTTTCAGCCCTCCACAATGGAGCTGGGGGCAGTGGGCTAAGGAAGACCTTGCTCTTTCCCTCCCAAGGAAATCCTCCAGAGGCAAAGGGAAAGGAAGGCAGGATTTTGCCTTCCTTCAGTGAGAAGCAGTGGCTGGACAGGGGCTCTCAAAGAACAGAATTCAGGGAAGCAGCACGGTGAGAGGAAGGAGTCTTCTATTCCAACATCGCTGTGCATCTCCCAGGCAGCCTTGGGAGTCACAGTAGAGCATGAAAAGCCCTGACAGGACGATGCTCAAGAGCCACACTGAGGCCTACACATGGTAGGGCAGGTGAGTTCTTTGCCCAGAACACCTCTGAACTCCCAGACCTGGACGCAGATTGCCTCTGGAACGCAGGAGGAGGAGGAAGAAACACTCACCTTCTGATTTCTTCCATCACAGAGTCTATGTGCTCCCGGTGGCTACTGAGCCTCTTGCATCGCTCCTCCATTTTCTCAAAACATCGCTGCAAGCGCCCACAATTCTCTGTGGCTTCCCAAACCAATTCCAAGGGATGCTGTGCATCAGTGGATGTCAGAGTTGAGAGGCTGTTCCTGGAGGCTGCATGCTGGGAACGGTCAGCGCCGGTGATGGAACTGGCCATGCTGTCACTGCCGTCTAACAGCACCTGAAAGCCCACATCCAGCTGTTAGTCAGGTACTCTGTTCCTATTCCAAAGTACCACTGAGATGCCTCTTCTGATTCCACAAGAACCAGTGTCCATTTGTGGAGGACCAGTTTCAAATCCGAGCCAGCTCAGCACAGTTTACTCACCTCAGGGGCTCTGGAGAAACGTCCCTGGTGAGAAAGGCCTCGAGCTCCCTGGAAGAGCACAGGGAAGAGCACACTCAGACTGCATGGCTGCCCCTGAGGCAGTCGCCTCTAAATGCTTCCCAGCCTGGAATTCCAGCTCAGCTCCTTCCTCCCCTCCTTGGGAATATTTTCAGCCCAGTAGGTTGACAGCAGCACAAACAAACATGCTGGAAGGTGTCTCATCACTTCTTAGAACACCACAAGGGGAATTGCCCAGAGCCCCATCCAACCTGGTCTTGAACACTGCCAGGGATCCAGGGGCAGCCACAGCTTCTGTGGGCAACCTGTGCCAGGGCCTCAGCAGCCTCACAGGGAAGAATTCCCTCCCAATATCCCATTAGACCCTGTCCTTTCCCTGCAGGCCCCTGGCTTAAGACTCTCTCCAGCTCTCTTCCAGCCCCTTCATGCATTGGAAGGTCACCCTGGAACCTTCTCCAGGCTGGACAACCCCAACTCTTGCATCCTTTTCCCTTGGCACAGGTGCTCCAGCCCTTGGAGCATCTTCCTATCATCCTCGTGGCCTCCTCTGCACCACTGGGGATCATCTTGGAGATGTCTGGGAGAAACCCATTCTTGTCTCTGGGAAGCGCTCAGGCTGCGCTGTGAATTGGGCTGAGGGGAAGGCAGTGAAAGCTGCTCCCTTGTTTGTGCCCACACCCTCCAGTGGGACAAGGACGGAGGAGGAGATGTGGGTGTGCTCTGGGATGGCCAGGAGCCCCCCCATTCCCTCCCAGGCCTGTCCCCATGGCCAGCACCAAAGCTGCTGCTAGCTCTGGAACAGCCAACTGTTAATCCCTTGCTATTCCCAAAGGGAACTGTTCCCAGTGGCACAGCCCAGGCCCACCCAGGCCCCTGCTGGGCTTGGCACAAAGAGGGCAGCAGCTCTCTCACTCACCCGCCGGGTCTCCATCTGCCCCTTGGCACGAGCAGTGACCAAATGTCAGTGTCCAAAGGCCGTTGGCCTTTGCAGGGTCTAAACCCCAATCTCCAAAGGCCGTTGGCCTTTGCAGGGTCTAAACCCCAATCTCCAAAGGCTTTTGGCCTTTGCAGGGTCTAAACCCCAATCTCCAAAGGTTGTTTGACTTCGCAGGGTCTAAACCCCAATGTCCAAAGGCCGTTGGCCTTTGCAGGGTCTAAACCCCAATGTCCAAAGGCCGTTGGCCTTTGTAGGGTCAAACCCCAATCTCCAAAGGTTGTTTGACTTCGCAGGGTCTAAACCCCAATGTCCAAAGGCCGTTGGCCTTTGCAGGGTCAAACCCCAATATCCAAGGGTCGTTGGCCTTTGCAGGGTCAAGAGCACAAGATCAAAGTGCTGTTGGCAGTTGCAAGGTCAAAGCCCCAATGTTCAGGAGCTGTTGACAGTTGCCAGGGCGAAAACCCCAACATTCCATGGGCTGTTGATGGTTGCCAGGCTCCAAACCCCAACATTCCATGGGCTGTTGATGGTTGCCAGGCTGCAAACCCCAACATTCCAGGGGCTGTTGGAGAGGCCCTCCCCTGGCTCTCCACCCATCCCAGCTCACTGCTGCCCGGCACCTGCACCAGCACCCCCACATCCCCACAGCCCAGCTGGGCAGCTGGGCAGGGACCTGGCTCATAACATGAGTTCAAAGTTGCTGGCCCAGACAGCATCAGTTTTAAGGCTCAGCATTCCTGAGACCCGCATGCTCTTTAGGGATGCGCTTAGTTCCTGAGTCACAGGAATTTGTCTGTCTCCCCTGACAAAGGGGAGGTGTAAGAAAAAGCCTCAAAAGGTTCTTGGTGCTTACAAATATTCATGGAAAGTAAAGCTCTGCATCTAGAACAGCCACATGAGGAGGAAAAATGGTGTTTCAGGGTCTTTTCAAATTCCTACAGAGAAATGCCAGGAGTTGCAGTGTTTAAGGCTCATAAAAGAGATTCAGAATCCCGAGACAGACACGAGTGCATTTTTTTCTCTGCTCTCTGTTTGGCAACATATCACTAGGTCTTCTAGGCAGAAGAAAAGTCTTGCTGCTTATTTCAAAGATTCCTCGTGTCTTGGGGTGACCTTATGATGTGTAGCCCATATCGCTGCCTATGCCCAGAAATTAATTTCTATGCCTCTAAACTGAGCACAACTTTTTCAAAGCAGTTTGCAGCTTGTTCAAGGTCACACACAGATAGCGGGGTTTTTTTCCAGCTGCGGCAGGGGAGGGAGGAGGCACCTGGCTTGCGGCTTCCCGGTCAGCTTTTGGCCAGTTGTTCAGCTTCTTTTTCTCCGGAGAGAGAGGTGAATTTTTTTTTCCTTCCCTGGAATTTCGGACTTTCTCCCTTTTCCACTGGACTGCTACAATATTAGAACACATCAGGAGGACTTTCCACCGAGCGCAGAGGGCCTGGCCTTGGGCCAAGCCCCAGCTCCGAGGAGACCAACAGGAGGACTCTAACACTTTCCCAGGTTTTTTCTCCACAGCGAGAGATTTTATTATTTAGCATTATTTTCCTTTTCCCGTGTGTTTGTTCAATAAATAGTTTTATCTCCTTCACTTTCCTTCAAGGAAAATTTATTTTTTCCCAAACCTGGTGGGGGAGGGGTGGTTGTGCCTTCTCTCAGAGGATATATTTCTAAATTTGGCCGGAACACCTCGCTAGGAACAGACCTTCCAGAACCAAATGCTTGGAAAAGCTTTGGTAGATATTTTACTCCTTCATCTTTGAGAACATTCATCTGTGTCCTAGGGAGAATTTTTGTGCCCCAGTTGACAGGAATTGGTTTCTGGCAGGGTACAAATCGTCTGGGGAAGAGAAGAGCGGCACCTGCCTTCTCCAGGGCCTCTCCAGACTCTCTCCAGAGACTGACGGCCCAGGGATGTCACTGCCAAGTTCAGCTTCAGAGACCGATGCAGCTTCGAGTCTCTGCTTCCAGAACAGCAGCTTTGGGCTCCTTGAGCACAGCTGCAAAGGAGCAGGACAGCTCCCGGTGAAGGTCTGAGCTCCTGGCTGGTCCTTGCACAGCTCTCAGTGTAGTTCTGCCAGTGCTGTTGGTCTCAGGCCACCTGTGACTGCAGCAAGGACACCTGAAAGAGGCAGAAAGCCCAGCTCAGACAAGCCCACGTGGGCAGGAGCATCCGCAGCCCCACGGTACCGGCTGTGGGGGCAGACACAGCCTCCAACTCCAGCCCTCACCAACACTCTGCCCTTGGGGAAGGGGAAAGGAACAGGCTCCCACACTGCCCCTGAACGGAGCTCAGATGATCAACAAGTCCAGTTCATGGCTGGCAAACCCTTCCCTCATACAACCCTCAGCCACCACAGGTCGGGGAGAGAGAGTTCCGACAGGATTTAGGAACCCAGCTCTGATTCCCAAAGCACGCATTCGGGCCACTGACCCCTTTCTCCACGGGCTGTGCCTCAGCACGAGGGCCTCAGCTCCCCTGAGCTCCTGGAGGACTCTCCTACTTGAGCTGCTGGACAGCCAGCCCCGGCAGGAGGGGAATTTGGTGCTTGTGTTATAGCAGGTTGGCTTTCCCGGGCTGGTTACCTATATATCGATAATTAGTTGATGAATTGTTAAATAAAGTGCCTAATTAATGTACTATGAATTTAGATAGTTATAAGCTAATGAGTTAAGTGCGCGTGTGTACAGGAAGCAATGCATGGGTATAACCATTAGAGGCAGGTACAACAGGAACCTGATGGACTTTATAGAAGGATCCTTTTAGAACCATTACCCCATGAGACGATATCAGTACCCAAGACCCTGACTGGAAAAGGAGCTGACCAATGGAATGGATCCAATTAGAAATGATTGGTCAAGGATGCACCATGTTAAAAGGCAATCAGAACACCGGAAAGTGGCCAATCAGTGAGATTGAAAGCGCACCAGTCCTGGAGGTGACAGAGACAATAAAAACTGACCAAGTGCTCTGTACCAGGTTCTCTGGTGGAAACTTGTGGTCCAAGGGAGTACTCGATGTGTCACATTGTTCATTTTTCTGGCTTGTAGTGTAGGGTCTGAGCTTATCTTGGATCCTCGTTCTCAGTTGCTAATTAATAAACAAGTTAGCCTGCCAAAAGGTTTCCCACCTCGTTTATAACACCTGGGGTTTTTTGATGCCTTCTTGAAGCATTTTAGCACCCGAAGCCCCTTTCACACCGCCCCATTTTTTAATTATATGTTAAGTATAGCTTTAACTTCTTTATTCATATTTATTATGCTTCCACTTAATCTCACTTAATCCCGAGGGATTCTTAAAGGGGTTTTGGGGGTTTTCTTGGTTTTGCCACGTTTTTGTGCACAGTCCGCCTTTTCAACCCTCCATTCTTTAAATGTAACAAATATAGCCTTAAATTTTTCTATACTTATACAAATTTATTCCATTTTTGTCAGTTTTGTTAAGTTTTGAAAAGGTTTTGAGGCTTTGTTGGGTCATTTCCGGTACCCACCCAGCCAATGACTGAGGGGAGTTGGGCTGAGGCGGGAACAGCTCTCGCCCCGCCCCCTGTCCCGCCCAGCCAATGACTGAGGGGAGTTGGGCTGAGGCGGGAACAGCTCTCGCCCCGCCCCCTGTCCCGCCCAGCCAATGACTGAGGGGAGTTGGGCTGAGGCGGGAACAGCTCTCGCCCCGCCCCCTGTCCCGCCCAGCCAATGACTGAGGGGAGTTGGGCTGAGGCGGGAACAGCTCTCGCCCCGCCCCCTGTCCCGCCCAGCCAATGACTGAGGGGAGTTGGGCTGAGGCGGGAACAGCTCTCGCCCCGCCCCCTGTCCCGCCCAGCCAATGACTGAGGGGAGTTGGGCTGAGGCGGGAACAGCTCTCGCCCCGCCCCCTGTCCCGCCCAGCCAATGACTGAGGGGAGTTGGGCTGAGGCGGGAACAGCTCTCGCCCCGCCCCCTGTCCCGCCCAGCCAATGACTGAGGGGAGTTGGGCTGAGGCGGGAACAGCTCTCGCCCCGCCCCCTGTCCCGCCCAGCCAATGACTGAGGGCGCTTTTCCCCGCCCGCCGGTTGGGCGGGAGCCGCTCCCCACTTGTCAGTCAATGAGGGGGGTCCGGCTGAGGCTGGAACTTCCCCCTCTCCCCCTCCCCGGCCGATCACTCCCGCCCCTCCCTGCCTCGCTGCCACTGGCCCCTTGTGACTCTGAATTTTCCCCACCTGCCCCAGTCTGGACTGGTTTATACTGCTTTATACTCCCCCCTCCCCAGGCAGAGGAGCTCCTGTGCCCCCCACCCCGCAGTGGGTAAAATTCACCTCACTAGAAGTTCGTGTCCACAAAGGAGACCGAGGAGTCCTGTAAAATTGCCTTGATTTGGAGAAAGGGAGAAAGTCCGTCAGGTGTGTGTCCAACGGGGTCTCTCCCAATTAGTTGGAGCAAGTAGCCTTCTTTTCTCCTCATTTCCTGGCCGCATTTTCTCCTCCTTCCCTTTCCCTGTTGGCTGCGGTACTTGGAAGGTACTTGGGACTTCCCGATCCACCTATCCGTGTCCCCCCTTAGTATGTGCCCCCTGTAAAACACACGATCCATGAGCATTACAATTAGCTAAATCAAATGATCTATTTTAGTAAGCTTTACTAATTGGCACGGACTGCTGCTCAGCCAAAGTCATGCTGAAGTCCTGAACTTTGGGAAGAAGAACAAAGACTTTATAGGATTATGAATATTAATATCTTTGCCTAGGGTGGATTAAAAGCTAATTAGAGCCCCCCAAACTCCCATCTCACCTCCCACAGACTCCCAGAATGTCTCCAGAGCCACCCCAAACCCCCCTGTTAGCCCCTAGAAACGCCCAAGGGACCCCCCCTGTTGGAAAACCAACCAGTTTAAAACCACTTTTTTTATATAACTTTAGCCAGGTTTCTTCACCTTTGCCCCGGAGAAGGGAACTGAAGCTTCTTTCCAGGGCATTGTTTCTCTAGGTGAGGCCTGAGATGGGCTTAGCATTTCAACAGACTGGGAGTAGCCCCAAAGAGATGAAGGCCATCGACGGAACATCAACAGAACATCAGCGGCCATCTATGAACATCTACCCCAGACTCTGCCTCTGGCAGAGTTGGAGACATCTCCTCCAGAAAAGACTGATAAGAAAATCAAGGAATGAAGATCTAATTAACATCAGAAGAGAAGAAATCTGGATTCCATAGGAGAGCAATTGCTAAGAACTACACTCACTTGGGACCAATGAACACTGACCCAATTTGTTTCTATGACTTTTGACTGTATAAAAGATCTGGAAAATCTAGTAGAAGCCATGTGTCATGGAATGATTCTCTCTGCACACCTGGGCTATGTGTGGATGAGATGATTTCTGGGGTACATCCTGGCCAGAACAATATCCTGGCCAGAATAAAGTAATGCCTTGACTCTCTAACATTAAAAATGTTGTGTGAGGGCTTTGTTTTTCCCACAGTTTTGGTGACACCCCCAGGCCACACATCCAAGGACGTGTTCTCCTTCCACCCGGGGGGGGGTAGGGGGGGAGGCTCTGTGGGAGTCTTGGTGTTCTGGGGTCCCATCTAGCGTTCGGGGGGGTTCCCCTGATTTTGGGGTTTCCTCTGATTTCATGCTCCCCCAGTTACATTCTCCTCCCATGTGGGGGAGCTCGGGGGTCCCAGCTTCTTTGGCAGGGGCGTCACCCTGATATTGGGGTCTTACAGCATGATTTTGGGGTGTCCCCCAATTTTAAAGCCCCCTGATTTTGGGGTCCCCCACAGGACATGTTCTCCTTGCATCTGAGGGGGTGGGCAGGTCTTGGGGATCTCCCATCTTGGGAGGTCTGGGGGATCTGGGGGTCCCATCTACTCTTGTGGGGTGTTACAAACAACTTATTGAGAGTTGGCTTTTGCCATATGTTTATGGGTTATGAATTACATTATGAGTTATAATATTAAATATTATGATATTTTCCTTGGGAAATATTAAGACAATGGTATATGTTAAAATGTTTAATGTTGTTAAAATAGTCTGGTTGTAAAGTTGTTTTTTTATAAGGGCTGCATGAGTTTGTGTGCTGTAATGTCAGTTCTGTAAGTGGGACACGCTGTTGCGAGCCAAACTTCGAAGACACAGCCATAAATGTGTGATAAATACATACTATAATATTGGCTTTCCGCAAATGTTAAAATGGATGCTATATGTATAATGTTAAAGTATTTAAATAACAATGTTAAAGTATTTAATGTTAAAGTATCGTTGTTATAAAGATACAGTTTTGCAACAATAACTAATGCCTTTATTTCTGCCATTAACTAAACTTAGACATAACAGTGAAATAGCTGATACAGTTATGCTTGCGATAATTGAACTGTCTGCTTGGTTGGATAACATCCAATGAACGGATGATGAAGACCCCTGCTACTGACATGCCAGCTATCGGCAACTGCCGTCTGCAGAAACCATCGACCAAAGCCCACCCTGGAGGTGATAATAAAAACTGACTGAAACCACAGCCAGGAAATGCGCGTGCTCTAAAAAGGCAGATCCAAGGAGGAGCCATGCTAAACAGTTCCTGGAACATGTAAACTAGTTTGGGGGGGAAGTTTGAATTGGCATGATTGATTATGAATATGCATTAGGCTGATGCAATAGGACAGGTGTGTAAAGGGTGTCTCCGCAATAGCAGGTGCGCTCTTGGCTGAGTGCCAAAGCACCCAGCGCCGTGACTTTTGCTTTATTGTCTTTGTCCCCTATTGTCCTTTATTAAACTTTTAAATCCTAACAGCAGAGTGAACCTCGTTTTTCACAAAAGGAGTGGGATTCCATCCAACGAGGACCCCGACGAGCACAGCAACAGAACTGCGCCGGCTCCTAAAAGAGTGACGTGGGGTGAGACTATGCAAAACTGTACATCAGTGTGCATAAGGCTGATGCAGCCACAGGGGTATAAAAGGTAGCACCACCATTTTGTGATTGAGCCTCTGGCCCCTGGCCATGCTCCCAGCACAATCCCTTTTGCTTTGCTGAATTTTATAGTTCTCAATAAAATTTTTAATAACTCATTTCCATATTGGATCTGGGTTGTTTATAACATGGGGTTTCCCCCTGATTTGGGGGTCCTGTCCCCAGGCTGCACACCCGAGGACGTTTTCTCCTGAGCTGCTCCAGTTCCCGCTGGAGGGGGGAGGGAATCTGTGGGAGTGGTTGGGGTTTAGGGGTGGGGGGGAAGCCCCCCCCTCCCCCCCACCAGCTACTCCATGGTCTTCCACCCTCCTCCCAAACCCTCCTCGTCTACGGGGGGGCACCAGCCCTCTACCGCCACATATAGGGGGGTGCCTGGGGAGGGTACTGGGAAGGGCTGGGAGGGGATCTAGGGGGAGATATGGGAGGAGTATGTGGGATACAGAGTCCTGGGGAGTCTAGGAGGGAGATATGGTCGGGTGGAGGGTCCGGGGAGGTCTGGGGGGAGTTTTGTGGGGCCCTGGGATGGCTTGGGGGGTATGGGCCCTACACTGACAGGTTGGGGGGGGTATCTGCCAAGTTCTGGGGTGTCTTAAGGGGGCTCTGGAGGGGTCTGGGAGGAAGATATGGGGGGTACAGAGTCCTGGGGGTCTTTGGTGGGGAGATAGGGGGGGCAGCAGCCTTCCACTGACAGGTACGGGGCATCCTGGGGGGGTCCTGGGAGGCTCTTGGGAGGTCCTGAGGGCGCTGGGGAGGAAGATATGGGGGGTACAGAGTCCCGGAGGTCTCTGGGTGGTCCTCAGCAGGGGGACATGAGGTGAGTTACGGGATCCTGCGACAGCTCTCGGGGTCTCTGGGGGCACTTATTGGGCTGCCCCTCACCTGCCCCACCCCTGCCCCACCCCTTGCTCATTCCTGCCGCACCCTTCCCCTCATCCTTCCCACCCTGTCTCACCCCTGCCTGGCCCCTGCCCTGCTCTGCCCCTCACCTGCCCCACCCCTGCCACGCTCTCTCGCCTGTGCAGGTTCAGTGTCCGGGTGAACTGCACCGACCTGTTCCATGTGGATCGGCACCACTGGACCCCCCCTGCAGGGTTCGGGTGTGGGGGGGTTCGGGAACCCCGGGAATGCGCCTTCCCCAGAGCCACCGGCATTGGGGACTCATGGTGGCCTGTGGTGAGATCCCCGGGACACCCCCAAATCCATAAGAACCCCCAGAAACCTGTGGCCTTTGGAGAGCAGCTGAGCTCTCCTTCGGGACTCTTAAGGCTTCTGGGTGCTTTTTCAGGGCTTTTTGGAGGCATTTTAGGACCAAAATTGCCTTTTCATCCTCCACATTCCAGAAATAATGCCATGTCCTGAATTTATTCAAATTCAGTCAATTTAGATCTATTTTAGTCACATTTATTAAAACTTTCCAATGTGGTTGAGGCATTTTGTGTCTTTTTGAGGTGTTTTAATGCCCAAATGATCTTTTAACCCTCCACTTTTGAAATACAACATAAATATCATCCTAAATTACTCATATTTATTCACATTTACTCCCATTTTCGTCCGTTTTGTTTAAATTCCTGACAAGAATGAGAAGTTGTCTTTACAAACTGTGGGCCTGCTGTAGATAAAGCCACATACTGAGAGGTAAAAGAAGCAATAATGAATCGTGCCGCAACCGGGCCAGGAGACACTTCAGAGACAGAGTCAGAGAAGCGGGTATTTGCTTTATTCGGCGCGCCGGGTGTGTGGGGATCGCTCCTCCAAACACACACACCTGGTGCTCTCTACAACACAGTATTAAGGGTTAAATTATGAATATTCATCACATTCCTTGGGACAGGTGTGGTTACACAAATTATTTCTCGGAAGTCATTAGCATATGGGCCACGCATGCGCTGTGTGTCCTGGTGGTCGCGCTGAGGAAGGCCTCTCCTCTTCCTCGGGGGTCTTTCTGATGGAGGCCAGTAGTCATCCTCGCAGTGAACTTTTTCACCTTTCTCCCTGGGCATGCGTAGTCCTTTGAGGGATGATTCAGCAATCTCTGAGATGATCCTTGTCCCCTCTATCTTGACAAGATTAGGGTGAATTCGGCTTCTCAGGCTTTGTAATGAACATCTTCCGTCTGAACTAACATTGCTGTCTCCCAATAGTTAACTTGTGCTTACATGAGGTAGTTATTGACTGCCCCTTCTTCAATAAGAGGAACCAAAAATTCCATAGGAATTCCACTAATTGACAGGGAGTGTTACTCACTCAAGACTGCCTTAAATCCCTGGACTTAGAGAAAAAGAACAGAAACACAAGGCAAAAGAAAACAGGGGGGAGGGGGGGAGAGGGAAGGGGAGAGTACACATTGGAAGGGGGTATGTTACTAGGCAATTCGGGAAGTCTGTACCTCTCAAGTACCTCAGCCAACGGGGAAAGACAGAGGGAAATGTGGCCGGGAAATTAGGATAAAAAGAAGGCTGGATCCTCCAACAACTTGAGAGACCCCACAGGAAATGACCATGATCGCTCCCTTTATGTGAATAAAGTAACAGGATTTCTCTGTCTCCTTTTTGGACATAAACCTCCAGTGGTTTTGGGTTAGTTTTCCTGACATTCCGAAGGGGTTTGGGGTCTTTTCTGGGTCCTTCTGAAGCGTCCCGTCCTGTCGTGACTCCGCCCAGCCAACCCCTGAGGGGACGTTTTGCTGAGGCGGGAACGGCTGGTTGCACACCCACGCCCTCCCCTCGCACAGCCAACCCCTGTGGGGAGTTTTCCCCGAGCGCGGTTTCGGCAGGAGCCGCCCCTCCCTTCTCAAGCAAATCGGTGCGGAGGGGGGACCGTGCGACGGCAGCTGAAGCGCTTGGGAGCCTCCGAAACGGCGGGCGGGCCCCACCAGGCCGCCCAATGTTCCTCCCCTCTCCCTCTCTTGCCGCCATTCCCCCCCCCGCCCCAGCCCGTCCCTCACGGCCACCGCATTCTGATTGGTCGTCGCCGTGAGGCGCGCTGCGCTCCCATTGGTTCAGCCCTTCCCGAGCCACGCGCTGATTGGCGTTAGCCGCCCCTGCTGCCGCGCTTCTTCTGTTGCCAAGGGCAGCCGCGCGCTGATTGGCCGGCGGGTGAAGAAAGGGGCGGGGCAGAGCGATCAGGGCAATCCCAAGCACAGACTCGGGCTGGGCGGAGAATGGATCGAGAGTCGCCCTGTGGAGAAGGACTTGGGGGTGTTGGTGCATAAAAAGCTCAACGTGCCCCAGCCCCTTGCACTGTCACCCAGAAACCCCCAATGTCCTGGACTGACCTCACAGCGTGGGCAGCAGGGGACAGGGGGATTCTGCCCCTCTGCCCTGCTTGGGTGAGATCCCACCTGCAGAGCTGCCTCCAGCCCTGGGGTCCAGCATCAGAAGGATGTGGAGCTGCTGGAGTGAGTTCAGAGAGGCTGCAGAGATGCTCCAAGGGCTGGAGCCCCTCTGCTCCGAGCCGGGCTGGGAGAGCTGCGGGTGTTCAGCCTGGAGAAGAGAAGGCTCCGGGGAGACCTTAGAGCCATTTCCAGTGCCTAAAGGGGCTCCAGGAGAGCGGGGAGTGGGCCTGGAATGCCAGGACAAGGGGAATGGCTTTCCATTCCAGAGGGCAGGGTTAGAAGAAGTTCTTCCCTGGGAGGGTGGGGAGGCCCTGGCACAGGGTGCCCAGAGAAGCTGTGGCTGCCCCATGCCTGGAAGTGTCCAAGGCCAGGTTGGAGGAGCCTTGGAGCAACCTGGTCTGGAGGCAGATGTCCCTGCCCACGGCCAGGGGTGGCATAGGATGAGCTTTGAGGTCCCTCCATCCCAGACCAGTCGGGGATTCTATGCTGAGGAGAAACATCACGCTAGGGATGGCGAATCCAGGGAGTGCCAAGCTGCCACGGCATCATGTCCATTGGGTGGTCCCTGACAAGGCCAAAGGGCAGCTCCTGAGGAGACCAGGTCATCCAGTTGGGCCAAGACTGCAAAAGTGGGATGCCATCACTCGGTGCTGAAGGCTCACTGCCAGGTGCCCTGACCCTTGAGCAGCTGTAGAAAGCGGAGGCTTATGTGCCTTCAAGGCAGGGTAGCCTGAGCACACGGCTTCTGTCTCTCCTGCCTGTGGGTCTCCCCTGTCTGGGCAAGGGATGCAAGCTGAGCTGAGGCTGGACATGACATCAGTGCGTGACACATCCGTCAGCCTCAGGGACCATAGAAATGGGGGCTGGCTCCAGATGCATCTTCTCCAGAAGATGCATCGCTGCCACTCACTGTGACAGACAACATGGAGAATAGAAATTTTCGGTTGCAAAATAGAGCTTAAAGACTAACTAGCAAATTAGATAAAAGAATGTAAAAGTAGACACACAGGATGCTAAACAGAGCTGAAAGCAGTGGACAAACAGATAATAAGGAACCTAAGTGGGTTTTGTGACAAAGTTATGTAACAAGAAACACCAGTGCATGCCCTAAGAGAAGTTCAAGGCAAGGTCACTTCCAATTTTGGGGGCTCTCAGCGAATACGACCACCAGAGACCCCTTTAGACAACCCTCTAAGACCATAAAAGGACTTCCAGTAAGGGGCAGAGGTGGGTAAATTAGTTCTAGGAAAGTAATGTTTATGTATTAGCCCGGAAGCACCTTGTAATGAATGTGTATGATCCTGACGGAATAAACACCCGGTGTAAAGTTTCATGACACACATCTGCTTAGAGGAGACTTCCTCTGCATGTAAATATTAGTCGTTAATCAACAGTAATACCGGCTCCAGGGAGGATCAGTGAGTGGTGTCACCACAGCCTGGCCACTTCCTGCACCTGATCCAGCAGTACTGAGCCTGCTGGCTCGGGCAGTTTTCCATTCACTTGGCCGCTCACTCGGTCCGTACCTCACCAGTCCGGCTGTAAGGAGACTGTGTGGCTGTTGAATGGTTTGCAGTGTCAGCAAAACCCTCCCTGGTCCCCCATTATTCACAGAGTCCATCAGGTCGGCCAGCCATGATTTCCCCCGTGGTAAATCTGTGCTGGCTCTTCCCAGTGCCCTTCCCTCGCAGTTGCTTGAAAGGGTGTCCAGGACCATTTGCTCCATCACCTTCCCAGGGATTCCAAAGGAGCTGATTAGCCTGTAGTTCTTCAGATCCTCTTCTGTGCCCATCTTTAAGACTGGTGTAACACTCTTTGCTGTTCTCAGGAACCTCCTTCAATGGCCAGGCTTTTTTGAAGATGACAGACAGCTCCTGTAGCTTCCTCTGGTCCTCAGACCTGGTGGATGCCTGGCTCAAGAGCTCCCTGACTATTCTCCCCCTCCCCTACTGCTTCCACAGCAATGTCTGTTCACTCCTTCTGGATAACTTGATTCTTCTTCCACAATTTTTTCTTCCACATTCCTCCTTTCTGAGATGAGGTTGATCACAAGTTCCCCGCTCAGTTGATCTCCTGTCAGCCAGGGCTGTGATTCTGCTTTTCACCTTGCTAAGTTACCTTATTCTAAACTAGGACCTCAACCCCTGACCTTCTCATCCTCAGCCAGTTCTTGAGTGTTTCCAGGATCAAGAATTCCTCCCACTGGGAGGGTGGCCGAGCACTGGTGCAGGTGCCCAGGGAGGTGGTGGAGTCTCCATCCCTGGAGAGATTCAAAAGCCGCCTGGACACCTCCTGGGCAGCCAGCTCTGGGTGGCCCTGATGGAGCAGGGGGCTGGGCAAGGTGACCTCCAGAGGTGCCTCCAGCCTCCCCCAGCCTGAGATTCTGTGACTCGGAGAAAAAACAGGTTGCAGTTTCCTAAGGACAAATGCAAAAGCTCCACATGTGGCAGGATTCTCCTGCCCTCACCAAAGTGGTTCATGTCACGTGTCTCCCATCTGCAGATTCCTCCCTGGAGTGAGGATGCCCCTCAAGGTCACTCCTTGAGGCTGACAGAAATATTTGCCCACGGTCATTGGTTTGGGTGAGAAGCATCAATCTTTAATTATTAATTGGTTTTGCTGGCTTGAATATAACTGCTTCCATGTTGCTTCAAATATAATGCACTCTACCGGAAGTTATAGTTCTCTGTACTGGGTAGTCAATAACTCTGATAAAGGTCTTTTTGTGTAGTCGTAATAAACACTTTATTTTTCTATAAATATATCCTTCATCCTATGGAACACAGTTGTATAAAGGTTCAATTACACCTATTATCCTACAATCCTACAATTACACCTGCAATCCTTTAAACATAAACTATGGACAAAATCTGAGGCTACGACTGCATGCAGCTGCACCCTGTCTCCTCTCTGACAAGCCTAGGAAGTAAGGAGGTCCTTGTGACTCAACGAGAGCATCTCCTGCCTGCTCCCTGCACAGCTCTCCAGGGGTTCCTGCCGGTCTCGGGCCAGCTGTGACTGCAGCAAGGACACCTGAAAGAGGCAGAAAGCCCAGCTCAGACAAGCCCACGTGGGCAGGAGCATCCGCAGCCCCACGGTACCGGCTGTGGGGGCAGACACAGCCTCCAACTCCAGCCCTCACCAACACTCTGCCCTTGGGGAAGGGGAAAGGAACAGGCTCCCACACTGCCCCTGAACGGAGCTCAGATGATCAACAAGTCCAGTTCATGGCTGGCAAACCCTTCCCTCATACAACCCTCAGCCACCACAGGTCTGGGAGAGAGAGTTCCGACAGGATTTAGGAACCCAGCTCTGATTCCCAAAGCACGCATTCTGGCCACTGACCCCTTTCTCCACAGGCTGTGCCTCAGCACGGGGGCTGCAGCTCCCCTGAGCTACTGGAGGACTCTTGTCTTTCAGAGGTTGATGCATTTTTCTGGTCAGACTGGGAGACAGGCAATGTAAAGTAGTCTGGGGGGAACACTCTCCTAAAAGTTCTGATTCTCCTCCCTTCATGTTCATCCTGCACCTTGGATGGGAGAAAGGGTCACAGAAACCTGTCAGCAAACATGGGGCAAAAGGACCTCTGGACATCAAGGCAAGGAGATCTCTGCTCACAGACCCTCAATTGCACCAGACAGCACTGGGGGCAAAGAGCTCTCGCTGGGGGCTGTGCAGGAGAGGCCAGTGTGTGTCCGGGGACACGGGGCCAGGGAGGGAGGCAGCGGAGTGAAGGTGCCTTTGTGAAAGCCATGGGCTGCCACAACAGAGAGAACAAACAAAGGGGTGTGCCCACAGCAGGGACAGGGAGAGGCAAGGAAACAAGCAGAGGACTCCAAAGCACTGCCTGGGCACACGAGTCATGATCCAGAGGAGCCTGAGGCTCTGCAGAGGCAGTGAAAGCCCACTTTACCTCAAAAGTTCTCCTGAGCTCACGCTTCTCTGGCTTGTCTGCTGCTGCTGCTGCAACCTGGTCCCGCACACATTCCACACCCCTCCTGGAGTGCTCAGACAGCCGCTTGCCTTCTGCTCCAACAGCCTGCTGGGTGTTCAGAGAGGAGATGATTCCCTTATTTCAAACACCACAAGAGCTGTCCCTCAGAAATCTCCATCTCGGGAAGCATCCTCGAAGCTCCAGCAGTGCAGCTGCTCTTCAGCCCTCGCTACAGAACTCTGCTCACTTCAGTCCATCACTCTGCTCACCTGCTCCATTCCTTTCCACACCAAATCCAACCCACACTTGTTGCCTCCCCTTGCCTGGGCACGGGAGAAGCAATTCCCCATGCCCAGCTTTTGGCCTGGAGCTGATTTGAACAGCAGCTCCAGAGCTGCCTCAGTCATTCCAGGCGTGCCAGCAAACAATCTGGCAGCCAATGGTCTCTGGCTGGAGCCAGGCAGACACACAAGGCTGCCTGCTGCAGCCCGGGCTGCTTTGCCCAAGCAGGCCTAGACTGACAGGGATTTAGAATCCCACCTCTTCATGGGAAACTTCATTGGAATCTTTGAGAGACGTTGCAGTGGACTGAAGATCAGTGCCAGTGCCTACCTGGGGATGACTCTTTCCCTGCAGAAAGGCTGAGTGTTTCTTCAGAGCCTCTTTGGCAATTTTACACTTGGCCAGTGGAGCACACAGGACTTGAGCATTTCCTCTGCCTTCCTTTAAAGCAGCAGCCCCATGCTCCAACTCCTCCTGTTTTCTTTCATTTTCAGCGTCCAATTGTTGCGTTGTTTCCTTTCTTGAAATTTCAAGTGTTTTCATTTCATTCTTCTTTTTCAGATCCCTCATCTGCTCCTCGTACAATTCCCGTTCACGCTGCCAAAACAGGGAGGTCACTCATTCCCTCTCTCGGTTTGCTTTTCATACCAGATCGGGACTCCTGCCACAGGCAGGCAAAGGCTGCCCCTCTCTCTCTGCCTCTTGGGATGCCTCAGACCTTTGCTGGGACCGCCCTTGACGCTGAGTCTTTCCCAGCTCACTCAGCCCATCCCAGCTCCCTTTCTGCCCTTCCCCGACCTCTTGCAGCTCCACTCGAGTGTTCCTTTGGGGAGCAGCTGCCAGAACTGCAGCCAGGATTCCAAGTCCACGCTAAGCAGGATTTAGGCAGTGCCATGAGGATGTGCTCTCCAGCAGGGAGAAAGGGAAGAGCAAACACCCCCAACATTTCATTCCCTGCAGCTGGGGTGACAGGAGTGGTTTTTGAGCTCTCCTGTGTAGAGTTTCCATGGCACCATCCCCGAGAGCCCCACTGCCCTCTCTTGGAGCAGCAATGGCCACATCAGTCTGTCATTCTCTGCTGCCACTCAGGACGAGTTCTCCCCTTGCAGGCACACGTCCTTATCTGCATCAGCACTTTGCTTTTCTCTCTTTTCTCCCCACTGGCTGCTCTCTGATGGCCAAGGCCAAACACCTTTCTATTAACAGCAAACTTGGCCTTCTCACCCCTCGTTCCAGGTCCAGGTATTTGAAATCTGGACGTGGGTTTGGACACGAGGAATTGCCCAGACCATGCAATGTCCATAGAGACAGTGTGGACATTGAGAACTAGAGGGCACAAAACTCCAGCATGGAGGAAAACCAGCAGCCTCAGCACTAACTGGCTTTGACATGACTACGACATCTTTTCCTCCTTATTCAGAAGAATGCAGTTTGAAAAGCTCAGCTGGAAAGAGGTGCTCCTTAGAACTATTAACACAAGGGCCAAACATAGCTAGGAAATGGCCCTTCATGGCATCTGCCGTTCTCACCAGCACATCCTTCCTTTCCTTCTCCAGGCTCTCCAGTTTCCTCTGCAGAGATGCCACCTCCTGACAAAGAGTCACACCCTCTTCCTTCAGGGCAATGGCCTCTTTCTCCAGGGCAGTTTCTCGAGAGGTCTTCTGGTGTTCTGCCCTCCACATCGCTGCAGCAGGAAGGAGAAGGAGAATGAGAACAGCAAAGCAAAGGCAAACTGATGTGCATCCTGCAGGGACAACAGCACTGTCTTCTTGGCCTGCCTGTGTTTGCCAGCCCCTAAGGCCGCAAGGGCTTCCAAAGCTGACAGAAATGAAGGAAACTTCAAGGCAGAGAAAAAAGCAGGAATCCAAGGGGCAAGGTTCAGAGGAATAGGAAAGTGTCTTTCCTCTTGGGCTTGTGCAGAGTGAGCAGTCCAAGAGAGACAAAGGAGCGGGGATGCCTGTGCAGCCCTGCTCCAGAGAGGCCAATAGCCTGGGGGCTCTGGCAGGGCCTGGAGTTGGGGGGAATCGAGCTGAGGCATCCAGCTACAGCTCCTCAGCACAGACACAGCACCTGAAAGGCACCACCTGTGCACGGGATCAGCCATAGCACAGCCAGATGGCACTGCCAGCCACGGCATCTTCCTCGAGAAAAAGCTTTCACTGGCACTGGATGGAGAAATCTCCTGCTGGTTGTTCTTCCCCTCTGCCATCTCTGGGCACTTTTCCTCTGCATGGGATCAGAGAGCCCTGCTGGCAAGACGGGATGGGGCAGTGGGTGCGAGAGGAGAAGCTCTACCTTGCTCACTTTCCTCCAACTCCTGCTGCAGCTCCTGGTTGCGAGCCTTCAGATGGTCTATCTGAGCCTGCACCTCCCTCAGCTCCAGCTCCAAAGTCTTACACTGCGTGGCCATGGCCTCTGCTCTTTCCTCAGAGCTCTGGAGCCTCACATGCAGCTCAGACCCCTCAGTTTCCAGCTCCTGCTTCTCCTGAGTAGGCTGGGGAGCCGCCTTCTCGATCACTGCTTCCAGCTCGGCCGGCATCTGGAAGATGGATGCACAGAGCCTCAGGGACAGGGCTGCTCCTGAGGCAGCAGAGCAGGCAGTAGAGCAAGCAACAAAGGAGAAATGATTTCAGGCAAAAAAACATGCCCAAAACAGAAGGCACAGAGCCAAGGATTCCAGTGGAAACAAGTGTCCTGAAAATAGGGAAAGGGAGCCAATGGGCATCCTTGAGGCTGCAGCTCTGAACACCGGCTGAACTGGCTGCGCTGGAAGTGCCCTCCCCAGCCTGCCATAGCCACGTCTGTGTGCCCACATTGCTCGGTGCCCAGCACAGGCACCAACTCCATCTGGGACAACACTGCTAACAGAGGGATGGAGAAGCTCCAAAGGAGTCTGCTGCTGCTTCTCCTCCCACATTTCCTGCTGGGACCCGGGAGAGAACGGAGGAAAACATCGGCAGCAGACACCAGATCCAGCCTTGGCCTGTGGGTGCAGCAGCACCCCGGGGCAGAACATGGCAGCAGTGGATGCTGCTGGGAGGAGAAAGCAGTTGGGGCCTCCAAGCCAAAGGTGATGATGTGTGTCCCTGGAGAAGAGGACGCCAGGGCACAGATTACCTGGGTGTTGAGCTTCAGCACTTGTCCTGTGCGGTTTGCACAGAGCTGCTCGGCCTCGCGAAGAGCAGAACGAAATTGAGACACCTGATTGTTCAGTGCCTGGTTCTTTTCTTCCAGTGTTCTGAGGCACAGGTTCTTTTCCTCCAGAGACAGAAGCAGCCTAAAAGGGAAGCATGCAACTCATTACTACACGGTATCACATTTTAGGAACTCTTAGGACTCGCACCACCTCGGGGAAAACTGCTCTGTCTGATGAGGTTTGTCTAAACAACGTGGCTGTTTGTTTGTTCCCCCTGCAGTCACAGCCCAGCATGTGCCCACTCTGCTTTTATTCATGAAAGAATGGGGAGTTCCTGCCTACATGTCCTACCTTCTTCTTGAGATGGGAATGTGAATATAGACCTAACAAAGTCTTGCCATGAAGAGATTAGGGGAGAGGAAGAGTTTTCTTCTGACTACCCAGGCTCCAAGGGGGAAAGGTTTGGTCAACATGGAAGAGACATTTCCTTGCCCCATCTTGTATGTCCAGGTAGGAGGAGCAGCACCCTACAGCCAGAGGATCTCGGGGAAGTTCCCTAAGATTTACCAGCACCCATCCTACTTCCAGCTGGAGAAACAAAGGCCGATAGCAGAAGTGGCAACAGAGCCTTGGAGCACAACCTGATGGAAGATGCAGAAACCTGCAGGCAAGCAAGAGGGCCCTGCCCTTTCTTTGTCTTCTTCTCGAAAGAAGAATCCTGTGGCACTGAAGACCGGCAGGACTTGGTCAGCTGGAGGGGCCCCGCTAACCTTGGTCTTGTCTCTTGCATTCTTTGCACAGTCAGTATTGCCTGTGACTCTGGAGGCTGGCAGGGACCCTGCTTGAGCCCCCCCAGGCACCTGGGGGCATTTTCTGAGGAACGATGCAACAGAGACATTCTTGGTTCTTGGGTGCCTTTGAGGGGAATCTGGCCTAGGTCAGCAATCAGGGCCTTGAGATGGTTCTGCCAAGCAAAGGCATCAGGATGCCAGGCTGCTCCAGATCCCAAAGGCTTCAAGTTACAGGACCCAAGGCGGAGCTGCTGGATGTGTCCAGCTCCTTACACTGCAGCTTGGGCAGTGTTAGCACACCCACCTCACAACAGAACACACCCCTAGAGGGAAAGAGCTACTCCAAAAGCCTTTGTCTTCAGAAAAACTCTAACTGAAGGCTTGAAAGAAAAGAAAATGAAACACAACATCCAGACAACGAGACGCGTCTGCACGGAGAGTTCAGAACTCTGCCACATAGGAAATGCTGCCAGAGCCCCTGGCAGGTGCAAAGATGGCAAAGAGGGAATCCATTCCCACAAGGCAGAGTCCCACAGGCTTTCATTTACCTGGCTTTTTCCTTCTCTAGGGTGTTCAAGGAAGCCCAAAGTCCCGAATTTTGGCGTGCCACTTCTTCCCATTGACTCCTTTCCATCTCCAAGTTCTTCAGGTGCACTTGCAGCTCCTTGTTCTGATGTTCTGCCTCCTCCAGCATCTTCTGGAGCTGCTCAACCTGCAACAGCTTCTGCCTTGACTGCTTCTGGGCCTCCCTCACATCTTGCCGGGCTCTCTGAACAATCGTTGCCTGGGACTCTCTGGAGGCTGCCAGCTGAGATGTCAACTCTCCCACCTCCAGTCAAACAGAACAAAGCAGTCAGAGGCTACAGCCACAGCCTGTCACTGTCAGCCACAGCAGAGGCTGTGAGAAAAGGCAAAGGCCAACTTTCCATTTCTCCCTGTCCTCAGAGCACCAGATTCACAATGCATACGGACAACTTGTTTCAATCTCTACGTGGCCCACCAAGGGCACCTGAAAAAGCACCTCCCACACCAAGGCCAGCAAGAAGAGGCCAGCAGGAATCCGTGCTGATGGTTGCTGGCCAACAGCCCAGAGGACTAGCCCAGCTGTCCAGGGCAGCAGCTGAGATTCAGCAGAGCACCGAGGGTCCTTCAGAGCAGCTGCCAAGGATCCCAGAGCACGAGGCAGCCCCAGGGACCACCCCAGCAGCTGCTGCTCTGCCATGGAAAAGCAAGAAGGGCACAGACCCCCTGCTGGATGCTGCGGTGCCACTGCTCTTTCACTCACCTGCTTTTGTAGAGCCTCCCTCTGCTCAAGGAGGAGATTCATTTCCTCTTTGATGCCTCGTAGTTCTTCCTCGTGCCTCTTCTGCGCTGCCTGGATTCCCCTCCGAGCTTTCTGCAGCTCAGCTTGCAGCTTTGCCTGGATGGTCTGGCAACAAAATGCAGAGCAACTTCCTGCGACCTGCCCTCAGGCTCAGCTTTTCCCACTTGCTCTCTCAAAATCCCATTCCTTCAGCGACTTCTTTTGGCTTCTCTACCCAGCTCTGCTTCCATTGTAAGCCTTGCTTCCCGGGCCTGAGCTCTGGAGCTTGCCAGGCTCTGTGCTGCCAGGGCCTGAAGCAGCCCTTGCCTCCTGACTCCCAGCACCTGCCTTTTGTGCCCTTGCCACTGCCCTGCACTCTGTTCCCTGCCTGCTCAGACTTACCTGCCCCTTCTCTTGCTGCTCTTTCACCTCCTGCCTGAGCTGCTGCACCTGCTGGCAGGCTTGGCTTAGCTGTCCCCGAGTTTGGAGCAGTGTCTCTGATAAAGAATTCTTCTCCTTCTGCTTTTCCAGCAGGACCTGCACAGAAGGAAAGAGCAGAGGGCTTGACACTTCCCCTGCAAACTCTGTGTGGCAAGAGGCAAAGACTGATGGGCTCACGCGCTCTCAGAGCACTCGGCTGCTGCTCCCCTGGGCCACTGTCTGCCCTGGGGGGGACACAGCTTCCCAGAGAGTGACTTAGAACACAGCCCAGGAGACATCTCTGGGTTGCTGTTCAGAAATACTCCAGGCGAGTCTTTAAAAAGATTTGTCTCTTGTCAGCGTTCCCGCTGCGCCCTCCCTGTGCCCACAAAAGAAAAGTCCTACAAACTCAGTTTGGCTATGGACACCGACCAGTACACACCAAAAGAGGACCCTTAAGAGAACAGTGAAGATCCTCCAAGGTAAGTCTTAGGAAAACAGAGCACAAGAGCAGCACAAAAATCCCAACGGAAAGCTGATGTTTCTGCCGGGCTTCCTGTGAGAGGGCTCATTCCTGGGCCCAAAGATAGCCCTCTTCACCTTTCACCTCCCCAAATTCAATGTAGAAGACATGGAGGGCATGCTCCACACAGCCCCATAGCCTGCCATCTCCCACAGCTCCAGCCTTGCAAAAAATCACACCAATTCTCCTTGCACAATCATTACCTCTCGCTTGGCATTTTCAAATCTAGTTTGTTCCTCTTGTCTTTGAGCCTGCAGGGTGGCAACTTTCTGCCTCATCTCAAACAGCACCTTCTGGTGCTCCTGCTCTCTCTCTGCCTTCTCTTTTCCCCATTGCTGCAGCATCTCCTGTATGTCTGCATGGTACCTTTCCCGCTCAATTGCCTGAGGAGGGGAGGAAAAATCTTCAAGTTGAAGTCCCCAGGCAAGCTCCTCGCTGAAAAACGTGAAGCTTCATCCCTCCCACAAACCCCAACCTGAAAAGACAACAGCACTGGCTCTCTGCTCTCCAGAAACCGTGTCCTGTCAGGGAATTTAAAAGGAGGCTCAGCAGGTGCAAGGATCCCAGAACCATGGAATCATTTCTGTTGGGAAAGACCTGCACAAGCATTGAGTCCAACCATTCAGAAAAGGAGGTGTCACCTTCTGGCACCCTGATGCCCCAGTCACAAGGACTGAAGGACCGGGGCCTGTTCCATTTGCTTCCAGCCCAAAGCTAATCCCTCTGTCCACCGTGGGAGCACAGCAAGACAGGAACCGAGTTCCCACGCCTGCAGCCAGCAGCACTGTTGGCATCTGCTCCACGCTGGCATCTGCTCCGTGGCAGGTGGGACTCGGGGAAGATCCTGCCCTGGGCCGCCACGCTTTGGGTGGGCACTGCCCAAGCTGCTCTGGAACTCGCCTTACGCCCTCACGGAAGCCGTGGCTGCATTTACTGGCCCAGCACCATCCTGTGGGTCTTCACGCGCCTCCAAGTCCGAGCCGCCGCCTCTCCTGCCCGGCCCAGCAGCGGGAGGCCTCTGGCAGAGGACTGCTGCCCTTTCACACCCTCAGGCTCTGCTGGTGCTAAACCAGCCCCCAGGGCCAGCTTGGACAATTCAGAAGCGTATTGTCACCTACCAGGTCTTGCAGGAGCTTGTTTATTTCCACCTGCTGAGCAGTTCCCTGAAGCCTGAGGCTTTTGTGACACTGCTGCTCTACCTGCAAGAGCTGTTGTGCTGTGTCTTCCTGCTCCTGCTTCCTGAGAGCTCTCTCTGCTTCCAGCTCACGTTGGAGGCACTTCACTTCTCCTGCAAACACGACCAACAGCAAGATTCAGAGTCTTTACTGCCTTTACTGACTCAGGCCCTTTCAGTGTCAGCGTAGGAGGGCCCTGCCTCCAGCGCCACCGCTCCTCAGAAGCCCTGCAGACAGAGGAGGCTTTACAGCAGCTTCTCTAGGTGGGGCGGCACCACAAACAAAGCACACGAGGTTCTCACCTTGTAGCGCCTCCTTGGCCTGTGTGACTGTGAGCACTTGAGCCTCCAGATGGTTGCTGGTGATCTCCAGCTGGGATATCTGCTGCTGAGCAGCAAACAGGCTGGATTCCAGGCTCTCCTTCGCTGACCTACAGGTTGCAAATACGGAGAGACATGAGCTGCTCGCTCCTGACACTCCCGGGCAGTTATTCCAGGACAACGTGGCTCAAGATGCCCAGGCCTGAGAATGCAAAACGGGTCGCATGGAAACTTGTACAGAGAAGGCCCATTTGTGCCATTTCAGTAGCAAAGCAGGGCCCTCTGAGGGAGTGCCCAGGCCTTCCTTATGGCCTGGCACAGCACAGACAGCCCAGCCCAACGTGACCTCAACAGCCGAACCTTCAGCTGCTCTTCCTGACCTATGACCCTGGCTAGCTGTGCCCACACAGGCTGGGCCGAGGAGCAAAAGCCCAGCCTCTGCTCACAGCCCTTCTCTCATCAGCACTTCCAAGCTGCTCTGCAGGGGGACAGAACAGACTCTCGTCCTGGCTCACTCCTGACTTGTTAACTCTCTTCATCATGGACATAAAGGTACATAATTTTCCAGACACTCTGTATTTAAGAGACTTCAGAACTACTTTGCATGATACAGTAAAATCTCATGGTCATGGCAGCACTTGTAAAAATTCAGAACACCATGTTGTCTGAACAACAACTACCTGAATGCAGAGACTGCAGTTTAAGCTCCTGCACGGTCAAGGAATAGACTTGCCACCTTTCTTTTAGTGTTGCCAGCTAAGCAGGCAGTAGCCCAAGTCTTGTCCTTCTTTGGAGAGTGAGAGGGACCATCCAAAAGGACCTTGGCAGGTTTGACAGGTGGGTGCCCATCAACACAGCAAGAATCCCCAGGGGCTGTCAACAATTCCAAAGAGGTTTCCCTGCTGCTCTCTAAGCAGCTCTAGGTCCTGCCTCACACTTCTCAAGAGTGTGCTTGGAAGCAGAAGGCCCTCAGCATTTTCAGCAGGAGCCTCTGGCTTCCCCCTGAATGGCAGCATGCTACTGCCAACATCCCAAGGTCAGAGCCTGGAGTTCTGAAGATGAAGCTTCAGTTCTGAAGATCAGGATTGTGTCAAGCTACTTAGGAAGGAAAGAGGGATGTTCAATGCCCAGCACAAGGAACTAAACCCAAGAGAAACTTGAGGTTTCACTCAACAGCTGCATGGTTTAAGTACTACTCAATTCAGGGCCGGGTGGCTTGCTTTTGACTTCCCACACGAGTGTGCTTGGCGGCACAAACAGGAGCCCAAGGCTCACAACAGCTTTGCTGGCTTTAGATGTCAGAAAAATAACCTTCACATTGTGGCATATTTCTTTTTCTTGAGACTTCCATTTTCTGTCCATGCAAGGTAAAAGCATCCGGAAAGGGTCTCCTCCCTGCCTTTACCTGGTCTCTGCCAGCTGCTTGGAAAGGTCTTGTTGGTGACGCTCCATGGCTGCCAGTCGGCCCTCAAGGGCAGCCTTCTCCCGGCCCAGCAGCTCCTTCTCTCTGCACACCTGGGCCAGTGCGTGCCCTTGGCCAGAGGGCTCCTGGTGCAGCTGCTCCAGAGCCCTGCTCAATGACTCTTGCTCCTGGGAAACCTGGAAGCAGGACAAGGTACAGCTCGAGCCCTTCCTCAGGAGCCCTGTGCAGAGCCAGCCAGTGCCACCTCGCAGGCAGCCAGAGGACAGGGAGCTCCCATGCTCTGGGCTCAAAGTTTCACAGCATCTGCCCTCTGCAGCTCCGATACCCTGGGCTGCCAAAAGCCTCTGGCACTGTTACCTTGGAAGTGCTGTGTCAGGCCCTGCTGGCTTGCCTGGCACCAGATTGCTCCTTCCCAACAAACATCCCTGCCCCAAATTCTGTGTTGTCACCCAAAAATACTGCATCTTCCACAACTGCCAATACACTTGACTCTAAGCACCAGCAGTGCAGCTGCTGTTCAGCCCTCGCTACAGAACTCTGCTCACTTCAGTCCATCACTGCTCACCCCCACGTGTTGCCTCCCCTTGCCTGGGCAAGGGAGAAGCAGATCCCCATGCCCGGCTTTTGGCCTGGAGCTGATCTGAACAGCAAGCTCCTGCACAGCCAGCCCAGGGACAGGGAGCAAACTCTCCTTCTCCCAAACTTCAGAGCATTCCACATGGGAGCAGAGCACAATGTGGGCAACGAAGCCCACGGGGAGAATGAGCCTTCAAGCACTGCTGAGGCCACGAAACTCCTCCAACTCTTCTTTCCTGACACCACGGGCTTGTGGCTGCTGGGCTGGCTGGCAGCAGAGAGCCAGCTGCTCCCACCTCCTGCTGGCTCTGCAGCGGGTGCAGCCACAGCAGCTCCAGCACGGTGCCCTCTGTCTGCTCTGGAGCAGAGGAGCTGCCAGCCCTGGGAGCAGCGCTCAGGGCTTGCCTGGCTTGGGGAAAACAGCTCAGCTCACAGCTGCTACTCTGCTTTCTGAGGGACATGTGCCTTGCCAAGGGTTGTGTTCCTCCCACCAAGGAAGATGATGTTCTCACCTGTCCAGAAGTCGACCTGCTGTGCTGGGAAGACGGGGGAGCATCCACTCTAATGGTATCCGAGAGGTAAACATTCCCAAAGATTCTCTGGACACTCCTCCCTTCAGGTTCCACCTGCAGGTTGGATGGGAGAAAGGGTCACAGAAACCTGTCAGCAAACATGGGGCAAAAGGACCTCTGGACATCAAGGCAAGGAGATCTCTGCTCACAGACCCTCAATTGCACCAGACAGCACTGGGGGCAAAGAGCTCTCGCTGGGGGCTGTGCAGGAGAGGCCAGTGTGTGTCCGGGGACACGGGGCCAGGGAGGGAGGCAGCGGAGTGAAGGTGCCTTTGTGAAAGCCATGGGCTGCCACAACAGAGAGAACAAACAAAGTGGTGTGCCCACAGCAGGGACAGGGAGAGGCAAGGAAACAAGCAGAGGACTCCAAAGCACTGCCTGGGCACACGAGTCATGATCCAGAGGAGCCTGAGGCTCTGCAGAGGCAGTGAAAGCCCACTTTACCTCAAAAGTTCTCCTGAGCTCACGCTTCTCTGGCTTGTCTGCTGCTGCTGCTGCAACCTGGTCCCGCACACATTCCACACCCCTCCTGGAGTGCTCAGACAGCCGCTTGCCCTCTGCTCCAACAGCCTGCTGGGTATTCAGAGAGGAGATGATTCCCTTATTTCAAACACCACAAGAGCTGTCCCTCAGAAATCTCCATCTCGGGAAGCATCCTCGAAGCTCCAGCAGTGCAGCTGCTCTTCAGCCCTCGCTACAGAACTCTGCTCACTTCAGTCCATCACTCTGCTCACCTGCTCCATTCCTTTCCACACCAAATCCAACCCACACTTGTTGCCTCCCCTTGCCTGGGCACGGGAGAAGCAATTCCCCATGCCCAGCTTTTGGCCTGGAGCTGATTTGAACAGCAGCTCCAGAGCTGCCTCAGTCATTCCAGGCATGCCAGCAAACAATCTGGCAGCCAATGGTCTCTGGCTGGAGCCAGGCAGACAAACAAGGCTGCCTGCTGCAGCCCGGGCTGCTTTGCCCAAGCAGGCCTAGACTGACAGGGATTTAGAATCCCACCTCTTCATGGGAAACTTCATTGGAATCTTTGAGAGACGTTGCAGTGGACTGAAGATCAGTGCCAGTGCCTACCTGGAGACAAAGCCTTTCCTTCAAGATGTCCAGGTCTTTCTTCAGAGCCCCTTTGGAAATTTCACTCTTGGTCAGTGCAACACTCAGGACTTGAGCGGTCTCTTGCCATTCCTTCAAAGCAGCAGCCCCATGCTCCAACTGTTCCTGCTTGGCTTCCCTCTCCACTTCCAGTTGTTGGGTGTTTTCCTTGACACTTCGCATCTCCGGTGTTTTCATTTCATTCTTCTTTTTCAGATCTCTCATCTGCTCCTCGTACAATTCCCGTTCATGCTGCCAAAACAGGGAGGTCACTCATTCCCTCTCTCAGTTTGCTTTTCATACCAGATCGGGACTCCTGCCACAGGCAGGCAAAGGCTGCCCCTCTCTCTCTGCCTCTCGGGATGCCTCAGACCTTTGCTGGGACCGCCCTTGACGCTGAGTCTTTCCCAGCTCACTCAGCCCATCCCAGCTCCCTTTCTGCCCTTCCCCGACCTCTTGCAGCTCCACTCGAGTGTTCCTTTGGGGAGCAGCTGCCAGAACTGCAGCCAGGATTCCAAGTCCACGCTAAGCAGGATTTAGGCGGTGCCATGAGGATGTGCTCTCCAGCAGGGAGAAAGGGAAGAGCAGACACCCCCAACATTTCATTCCCTGCAGCTGGGGTGACAGGAGTGGTTTTTGAGCTCTCCTGTGTAGAGTTTCCATGGCACCATCCCCGAGAGCCCCACTGCCCTCTCTTGGAGCAGCAATGGCCACATCAGTCTGTCATTCTCTGCTGCCACTCAGGACGAGTTCTCCCCTTGCAGGCACACGTCCTTATCTGCATCAGCACTTTGCTTTTCTCTCTTTTCTCCCCACTGGCTGCTCTCTGATGGCCAAGGCCAAACACCTTTCTATTAACAGCAAACTTGGCCTTCTCACCTCTCGTTCCAGGTCCAGGTATTTGAAATCTGGACGTGGGTTTGGACACGAGGAATTGCCCAGACCATGCAATGTCCATAGAGACAGTGTGGACATTGAGAACTAGAGGGCACAAAACTCCAGCATGGAGGAAAACCAGCAGCCTCAGCACTAACTGGCTTTGACATGACTACGACATCTTTTCCTCCTTATTCAGAAGAATGCAGTTTGAAAAGCTCAGCTGGAAAGAGGTGCTCCTTAGAACTATTAACACAAGGGCCAAACATAGCTAGGAAATGGCCCTTCATGGCATCTGCCGTTCTCACCAGCACATCCTTCCTTTCCTTCTCCAGGCTCTCCAGTTTCCTCTGCAGAGATGCCACCTCCTGACAAAGAGTCACACCCTCTTCCTTCAGGGCAATGGCCTCTTTCTCCAGGGCAGTTTCTCGAGAGGTCTTCTGGTGTTCTGCCCTCCACATCGCTGCAGCAGGAAGGAGAAGGAGAATGAGAACAGCAAAGCAAAGGCAAACTGATGTGCATCCTGCAGGAACAACAGCACTGTCTTCTTGGCCTGCCTGTGTTTGCCAGCCCCTAAGGCCGCAAGGGCTTCCAAAGCTGACAGAAATGAAGGAGAAAAAAGCAGGACTCCAAGGGGCAAGGTTCAGAGGAATAGGAAAGTGTCTTTACTCTTGGGCTTGTGCAGAGTGAGCAGTCCAAGAGAGACAAAGGAGCGGGGATGCCTGTGCAGCCCTGCTCCAGAGAGGCCAATAGCCTGGGGGCTCTGGCAGGGCCTGGAGTTGGGGGGAATCGAGCTGAGGCATCCAGCTACAGCTCCTCAGCACAGACACAGCACCTGAAAGGCACCACCTGTGCACGGGATCAGCCATAGCACAGCCAGATGGCACTGCCAGCCACGGCATCTTCCTCGAGAAAAAGCTTTCACTGGCACTGGATGGAGAAATCTCCTGCTGGTTGTTCTTCCCCTCTGCCATCTCTGGGCACTGCCCTTTTCCTCTGTGTGGCATCAGAGATCCCTGCTGGGACAGGATGGGGCAGCGGGTGGGAGAGGTGAAGCTGTACCTGCTTGAATTTCTTCCAACTGTTTCAGCAGCTCCTGATTGCTGGCTCTGAGATTGTCCCTCTCAGCCTGCCCCATGCCCAGCTCCAGCTCCAAGGCCTGTATCTTCTTCCTTGCATCATTCTGGAAGAGGCAAGAGGAACAGAATCACCTGTCAGTGCCACTGCTGGCAGGAGACAAAGGGCTACAAACACTAAAGCAGAAATAGCCCAGGTGGGAGAGGGCAGCTGGACCGTACTGGTAGATGTGATCGTGATCCTCCTTCCTCCCCATGCTAGTGAGACAACCCCCCTACAAGAACTTCCACCCATCCTGGCCTTGGCACTCTGCTTGTCCAGCAGCCCAGCAGCAGGACAGGATTTCTGGGTGCATATTACCAGATCTTTCTGGGAATGCTCCAGGTGCTGCTGCAGGTCTTGCAGAGCTGCTGACACTCTGTCCACTGTGAGCTCTGCGGGGACATCCCCATCCTGAGAAGCACTTAGGCCCAAGACATGACCCTTTTCTGAAAAGAGAAGACATTCTCTTTCAAGATTTAATCCAACAGTCTCCAACAAACAAGGCCTCTTTCTACCTAGGAGGAGGTGCCTTTGTCATTGTCCTAGAGCTCGCCTTGCAGCAGGATGTGTGTCACAGGCTGACGTTATTTTGATGACCACTAATGTCAGCACTGCCCCAAAGACAACTGCATGGGCCCTGTGGCTTGACAGGACTTGGGCCCTTCTCCCTTCTGACTCTAATCACTTCTCTACAAACAAACATGGACTTGTGTCTCTGCAGGGAGACAAGACTTCCCAAGGCCTGAGTCAGCCTGAACTGACAGGGTGAGTGTGTCATACCAGGATGACCAGGAACCACCCCCTCGCTCCACCTGCTCTCCCAGCCTCCCACACTTGCCTGAGCTCCAGGTGACCAAGTCTCTGCTATCCCTGATCACGTGGTGGAGAACCAGGAGCAGTTTGTCCAGCTGGGATTGAGTTTCCTGGTGAGCACCACTGGCCTGCTGACACTTTGTGGCCAAGGCCTCTGCTCTGTTCTCAGAGCTCTGGAGCTTCCTACGCAGCTCAGACACCTCAGCCTCCAGCACCTGCACAGAGTCCCTCAAGCTCCGTTCTCCTGCTCGGGACTCCTCCAGCTCCTGCAGCAGCTGCTTCTCTCGAGTTGCCTGGGTAGCCTCCATCTCCAGCACTGCCTTCTGCAGGGCCCGCATCTGGAAGATGGATGCACAGAGCCTCAGGGACAGGGCTGCTCCTGAGGCAGCAGAGCAGGCAGTAGAGCAAGCAACAAAGGAGAAATGACTTCAGGCAAAAAAACATGCCCAAAACAGAAGGCACAGAGCCAAGGATTCCAATGGAAACAAGTGTCCTGAAAATAGGGAAAGGGAGCCAATGGGCATCCTTGAGGCTGCAGCTCTGAACACCGGCTGAACTGGCTGCGCTGGAAGTGCCCTCCCCAGCCTGCCATAGCCACGTCTGTGTGCCCACATTGCTCGGTGCCCAGCACAGGCACCAACTCCATCTGGGACAACACTGCTAACAGAGGGATGGAGGAGCTCCAAAGGAGTCTGCTGCTGCTTCTCCTCCCACATTTCCTGCTGGGACCCGAGAGAGAACGGAGGAAAACATCGGCAGCAGACACCAGATCCAGCCTTGGCCTGTGGGTGCAGCAGCACCCCGGGGCAGAACACGGCAGCAGTGGATGCTGCTGGGAGGAGAAAGCAGTTGGGGCCTCCAAGCCAAAGGTGATGATGTGTGTCCCTGGAGAAGAGGACGCCAGGGCACAGATTACCTGGGTGTTGAGCTTCAGCACTTGTCCTGTGCGGTTTGCACAGAGCTGCTCGGCCTCGCGAAGAGCAGAACGAAATTGAGACACCTGATTGTTCAGTGCCTGGTTCTTTTCTTCCAGTGTTCTGAGGCACAGGTTCTTTTCCTCCAGAGACAGAAGCAGCCTAAAAGGGAAGCATGCAACTCATTACTACACGGTATCACATTTTAGGAACTCTTAGGACTCGCACCACCTCGGGGAAAACTGCTCTGTCTGATGAGGTTTGTCTAAACAACGTGGCTGTTTGTTTGTTCCCCCTGCAGTCACAGCCCAGCATGTGCCCACTCTGCTTTTATTCATGAAAGAATGGGGAGTTCCTGCCTACATGTCCTACCTTCTTCTTGAGATGGGAATGTGAATATAGACCTAACAAAGTCTTGCCATGAAGAGATTAGGGGAGAGGAAGAGTTTTCTTCTGACTACCCAGGCTCCAAGGGGGAAAGGTTTGGTCAACATGGAAGAGACATTTCCTTGCCCCATCTTGTATGTCCAGGTAGGAGGAGCAGCACCCTACAGCCAGAGGATCTCGGGGAAGTTCCCTAAGATTTACCAGCACCCATCCTACTTCCAGCTGGAGAAACAAAGGCCGATAGCAGAAGTGGCAACAGAGCCTTGGAGCACAACCTGATGGAAGATGCAGAAACCTGCAGGCAAGCAAGAGGGCCCTGCCCTTTCTTTGTCTTCTTCTCGAAAGAAGAATCCTGTGGCACTGAAGACCGGCAGGACTTGGTCAGCTGGAGGGGCCCCGTTAACCTTGGTCTTGTCTCTTGCATTCTTTGCACAGTCAGTATTGCCTGTGACTCTGGAGGCTGGCAGGGACCCTGCTTGAGCCCCCCCAGGCACCTGGGGGCATTTTCTGAGGAACGATGCAACAGAGACATTCTTGGTTCTTGGGTGCCTTTGAGGGGAATCTGGCCTAGGTCAGCAATCAGGGCCTTGAGATGGTTCTGCCAAGCAAAGGCATCAGGATGCCAGGCTGCTCCAGATCCCAAAGGCTTCAAGTTACAGGACCCAAGGCGGAGCTGCTGGATGTGTCCAGCTCCTTACACTGCAGCTTGGGCAGTGTTAGCACACCCACCTCACAACAGAACACACCCCTAGAGGGAAAGAGCTACTCCAAAAGCCTTTGTCTTCAGAAAAACTCTAACTGAAGGCTTGAAAGAAAAGAAAATGAAACACAACATCCAGACAACCAGACGCGTCTGCACGGAGAGTTCAGAACTCTGCCACATAGGAAATGCTGCCAGAGCCCCTGGCCAGTGCAAAGATGGCAAAGAGGGAATCCATTCCCACAAGGCAGAGTCCCACAGGCTTTCATTTACCTGGCTTTTTCCTTCTCTAGGGTGTTCAAGGAAGCCCAAAGTCCCGAATTTTGGCGTGCCACTTCTTCCCATTGACTCCTTTCCATCTCCAAGTTCTTCAGGTGCACTTGCAGCTCCTTGTTCTGATGTTCTGCCTCCTCCAGCATCTTCTGGAGCTGCTCAACCTGCAACAGCTTCTGCCTTGACTGCTTCTGGGCCTCCCTCACATCTTGCCGGGCTCTCTGAACAATCGTTGCCTGGGACTCTCTGGAGGCTGCCAGCTGAGATGTCAACTCTCCCACCTCCAGTCAAACAGAACAAAGCAGTCAGAGGCTACAGCCACAGCCTGTCACTGTCAGCCACAGCAGAGGCTGTGAGAAAAGGCAAAGGCCAACTTTCCATTTCTCCCTGTCCTCAGAGCACCAGATTCACAATGCATACGGACAACTTGTTTCAATCTCTACGTGGCCCACCAAGGGCACCTGAAAAAGCACCTCCCACACCAAGGCCAGCAAGAAGAGGCCAGCAGGAATCCGTGCTGATGGTTGCTGGCCAACAGCCCAGAGGACTAGCCCAGCTGTCCAGGGCAGCAGCTGAGATTCAGCAGAGCACCGAGGGTCCTTCAGAGCAGCTGCCAAGGAGCCCAGAGCACGAGGCAGCCCCAGGGACCACCCCAGCAGCTGCTGCTCTGCCATGGAAAAGCAAGAAGGGCACAGACCCCCTGCTGGATGCTGCGGTGCCACTGCTCTTTCACTCACCTGCTTTTGTAGAGCCTCCCTCTGCTCAAGGAGGAGATTCATTTCCTCTTTGATGCCTCGTAATTCTTCCTTGTGCCTCTTCTGCGCTGCCTGGATCTCCCCCCGAGCTTCCTGCAGCTCAGCTTGCAGCTTTGCCTGGATGGTCTGGCAACAAAATGCAGAGCAACTTCCTGCGACCTGCCCTCAGGCTCAGCTTTTCCCACTTGCTCTCTCAAAATCCCATTCCTTCAGCGACTTCTTTTGGCTTCTCTACCCAGCTCTGCTTCCATTGCAAGCCTTGCTTCCCGGGCCTGAGCTCTGGAGCTTGCCAGGCTCTGTGCTGCCAGGGCCTGAAGCAGCCCTTGCCTCCTGACTCCCAGCACCTGCCTTTTGTGCCCTTGCCACTGCCCTGCACTCTGTTCCCTGCCTGCTCAGACTTACCTGCCCCTTCTCTTGCTGCTCTTTCACCTCCTGCCTGAGCTGCTGCACCTGCTGGCAGGCTTGGCTTAGCTGTCCCCGAGTTTGGAGCAGTGTCTCTGATAAAGAATTCTTCTCCTTCTGCTTTTCCAGCAGGACCTGCACAGAAGGAAAGAGCAGAGGGCTTGACACTTCCCCTGCAAACTCTGTGTGGCAAGAGGCAAAGACTGATGGGCTCACGCGCTCTCAGAGCACTCGGCTGCTGCTCCCCTGGGCCACTGTCTGCCCTGGGGGGGACACAGCTTCCCAGAGAGTGACTTAGAACACAGCCCAGGAGACATCTCTGGGTTGCTGTTCAGAAATACTCCAGGCGAGTCTTTAAAAAGATTTGTCTCTTGTCAGCGTTCCTGCTGCGCCCTCCCTGTGCCCACAAAAGAAAAGTCCTACAAACTCAGTTTGGCTATGGACACCGACCAGTACACACCAAAAGAGGACCCTTAAGAGAACAGTGAAGATCCTCCGAGGTAAGTCTTAGGAAAACAGAGCACAAGAGCAGCACAAAAATCCCAACGGAAAGCTGATGTTTCTGCCGGGCTTCCTGTGAGAGGGCTCATTCCTGGGCCCAAAGATAGCCCTGTTCACCTTTCACCTCCCCAAATTCAATGTAGAAGGCATGGAGGGCATGCTCCACACAGCCCCATAGCCTGTCATCTCCCACAGCTCCAGCCTTGCAAAAAATCACACCAGTTCTCCTTGCACACTCCCTTACCAACAAAATGTCTATCAGGATCTATTCCAGTGCTGGACATTTTCAGGATGGTTGAGGAAAGCAATTTTGCTTGCTGAAGCAAGTGAAAATTCACAGGGTTTCTCCTTCTCGGACAAAACCCACATCAAAGTGTCCCCTCCTCCAGTGTGCAAAGCAGCTCTCTGCAACGAGGGCATGCCTGGCAGGGAAACGGCTCTTGTGGTGAGCAGTCCTTTAGTGACTGATGGCAGTCTGGCTGATGTGGCCAAAGCAGACTCTCTTTGTGCAGCAGTTCACACCGACAATACCATTTACTTGTCTTACACAAAGAAGGTGTCTCATGGCCCTTGCTGGTATTCAAGCCTGAAGACTACACTGTGGTTTTGAGCTTTTCTCTTCAAAAGCAAAACCTCTGCTGGGTATTTGCCAAACCTACCACATACTCCAGAACTGAGACTGTCTGACAGAGACCATCAGAAACAAACCCTTCTCTCACAGCTCTCCTGTAACACCCAATCCAAACCTCCCCCGGCACACTTGGGGCCGTTTCCTCTTGTCCTGTCCCTTGTTCCCTGGGAGCAAAGACCAACCCTCACCTGGCTGCACCTTCCTGTCACAGGGAGTTGGAGAGAGCGAGAAGGTGTCCCCTGAGCCTCCTTTTCTCCAGGCTCAGCCCCCCCAGCTCCCTCAGCCACTCCTTGTCACACCTGTGCTCCAGACCCTTCCCCAGCTCCGTTCCCTCTTTTAGAGGCTCTGGGGCTGCCCAAAGGAACAAATTTTGCAGAAGCATGTAACCCTTTGCTGATGAACATGCATATGCCTGGCTAATAAATGCATGTGCCATCTTGAGCCAGGTGTGCACAGCAGTGTCCCTCTCTTCTACTGCCAGAAACAGCATCTGGCCTGATCTGGCTGGCACAACTCCCACTCCCACAGGTGCTGCCTAGGAATAAGGTGTCCAGAGCCACGGTAACATCATGCCCCTCTTGCTCCAGCAGCTCCCTCTGAAGCTGCAATTCCTCCAGTGCCTGCCTGTTGACTTCCAGCTCCCTCTGCAGTGATGGGTCTTCTCCCTCGAGTGCAGCCAAGTCCTCCACTGTACAAGAAGGGGCAAGACAAGTTTTCAACGGAAAACCAGCCTCATTTCCAAAACCAACCTCCATCCTGTGCTGCTGCTCCGCCTTTTCCGCCTGGGCTGACGCTTCCTTCAGCTGCTTGCTGTTCTTCTGGCGCAGACTCAAGGCTCCTGGCTCCGGGATTCCAGTGCATTGCTGCAGCTTTTCCTTGGACTTCTCAAGGTTTTCACAGTCACTGCAGAGACAAGGCTCAGTCAGAAGAAGGAAGAGGCCTGAAGAGCCATCGATCCCATTTTCAGCCCTCCACAATGGAGCTGGGGGCAGTGGGCTAAGGAAGACCTTGCTCTTTCCCTCCCAAGGAAATCCTCCAGAGGCAAAGGGAAAGGAAGGCAGGATTTTGCCTTCCTTCAGTGAGAAGCAGTGGCTGGACAGGGGCTCTCAAAGAACAGAATTCAGGGAAGCAGCACGGTGAGAGGAAGGAGTCTTCTATTCCAACATCGCTGTGCATCTCCCAGGCAGCCTTGGGAGTCACAGTAGAGCATGAAAAGCCCTGACAGGACGATGCTCAAGAGCCACACTGAGGCCTACACATGGTAGGGCAGGTGAGTTCTTTGCCCAGAACACCTCTGAACTCCCAGACCTGGACGCAGATTGCCTCTGGAACGCAGGAGGAGGAGGAAGAAACACTCACCTTCTGATTTCTTCCATCACAGAGTCTATGTGCTCCCGGTGGCTACTGAGCCTCTTGCATCGCTCCTCCATTTTCTCAAAACATCGCTGTAAGCGCCCACAATTCTCTGTGGCTTCCCAAACCAATTCCAAGGGATGCTGTGCATCAGTGGATGTCAGAGTTGAGAGGCTGTTCCTGGAGGCTGCATGCTGGGAACGGTCAGCGCCGGTGATGGAACTGGCCATGCTGTCACTGCCGTCTAACAGCACCTGAAAGCCCACATCCAGCTGTTAGTCAGGTACTCTGTTCCTATTCCAAAGTACCACTGAGATGCCTCTTCTGATTCCACAAGAACCAGTGTCCATTTGTGGAGGACCAGTTTCAAATCCGAGCCAGCTCAGCACAGTTTACTCACCTCAGGGGCTCTGGAGAAACGTCCCTGGTGAGAAAGGCCTCGAGCTCCCTGGAAGAGCACAGGGAAGAGCACACTCAGACTGCATGGCTGCCCCTGAGGCAGTCGCCTCTAAATGCTTCCCAGCCTGGAATTCCAGCTCAGCTCCTTCCTCCCCTCCTTGGGAATATTTTCAGCCCAGTAGGTTGACAGCAGCACAAACAAACATGCTGGAAGGTGTCTCATCACTTCTTAGAACACCACAAGGGGAATTGCCCAGAGCCCCATCCAACCTGGTCTTGAACACTGCCAGGGATCCAGGGGCAGCCACAGCTTCTGTGGGCAACCTGTGCCAGGGCCTCAGCAGCCTCACAGGGAAGAATTCCCTCCCAATATCCCATTAGACCCTGTCCTTTCCCTGCAGGCCCCTGGCTTAAGACTCTCTCCAGCTCTCTTCCAGCCCCTTCATGCATTGGAAGGTCACCCTGGAACCTTCTCCAGGCTGGACAACCCCAACTCTTGCATCCTTTTCCCTTGGCACAGGTGCTTCAGCCCTTGGAGCATCTTCCTATCATCCTCGTGGCCTCCTCTGCACCACTGGGGATCATCTTGGAGATGTCTGGGAGAAACCCATTCTTGTCTCTGGGAAGCGCTCAGGCTGCGCTGTGAATTGGGCTGAGGGGAAGGCAGTGAAAGCTGCTCCCTTGTTTGTGCCCACACCCTCCAGTGGGACAAGGACGGAGGAGGAGATGTGGGTGTGCTCTGGGATGGCCAGGAGCCCCCCCATTCCCTCCCAGGCCTGTCCCCATGGCCAGCACCAAAGCTGCTGCTAGCTCTGGAACAGCCAACTGTTAATCCCTTGCTATTCCCAAAGGGAACTGTTCCCAGTGGCACAGCCCAGGCCCACCCAGGCCCCTGCTGGGCTTGGCACAAAGAGGGCAGCAGCTCTCTCACTCACCCGCCGGGTCTCCATCTGCCCCTTGGCACGAGCAGTGACCAAATGTCAGTGTCCAAAGGCCGTTGGCCTTTGCAGGGTCTAAACCCCAATCTCCAAAGGCCGTTGGCCTTTGCAGGGTCTAAACCCCAATCTCCAAAGGCTTTTGGCCTTTGCAGGGTCTAAACCCCAATCTCCAAAGGTTGTTTGACTTCGCAGGGTCTAAACCCCAATGTCCAAAGGCCGTTGGCCTTTGCAGGGTCTAAACCCCAATGTCCAAAGGCCGTTGGCCTTTGTAGGGTCAAACCCCAATCTCCAAAGGTTGTTTGACTTCGCAGGGTCTAAACCCCAATGTCCAAAGGCCGTTGGCCTTTGCAGGGTCAAACCCCAATATCCAAGGGTCGTTGGCCTTTGCAGGGTCAAGAGCACAAGATCAAAGTGCTGTTGGCAGTTGCAAGGTCAAAGCCCCAATGTTCAGGAGCTGTTGACAGTTGCCAGGGCGAAAACCCCAACATTCCATGGGCTGTTGATGGTTGCCAGGCTCCAAACCCCAACATTCCATGGGCTGTTGATGGTTGCCAGGCTGCAAACCCCAACATTCCAGGGGCTGTTGGAGAGGCCCTCCCCTGGCTCTCCACCCATCCCAGCTCACTGCTGCCCGGCACCTGCACCAGCACCCCCACATCCCCACAGCCCAGCTGGGCAGCTGGGCAGGGACCTGGCTCATAACATGAGTTCAAAGTTGCTGGCCCAGACAGCATCAGTTTTAAGGCTCAGCATTCCTGAGACCCGCATGCTCTTTAGGGATGCGCTTAGTTCCTGAGTCACAGGAATTTGTCTGTCTCCCCTGACAAAGGGGAGGTGTAAGAAAAAGCCTCAAAAGGTTCTTGGTGCTTACAAATATTCATGGAAAGTAAAGCTCTGCATCTAGAACAGCCACATGAGGAGGAAAAATGGTGTTTCAGGGTCTTTTCAAATTCCTACAGAGAAATGCCAGGAGTTGCAGTGTTTAAGGCTCATAAAAGAGATTCAGAATCCCGAGACAGACACGAGTGCATTTTTTTCTCTGCTCTCTGTTTGGCAACATATCACTAGGTCTTCTAGGCAGAAGAAAAGTCTTGCTGCTTATTTCAAAGATTCCTCGTGTCTTGGGGTGACCTTATGATGTGTAGCCCATATCGCTGCCTATGCCCAGAAATTAATTTCTATGCCTCTAAACTGAGCACAACTTTTTCAAAGCAGTTTGCGGCTTGTTCAAGGTCACACACAGATAGCGGGGTTTTTTTTCCAGCTGCGGCAGGGGAGGGAGGAGGCACCTGGCTTGCGGCTTCCCGGTCAGCTTTTGGCCAGTTGTTCAGCTTCTTTTTCTCCGGAGAGAGAGGTGAATTTTTTTTTCCTTCCCTGGAATTTCGGACTTTCTCCCTTTTCCACTGGACTGCTACAATATTAGAACACATCAGGAGGACTTTCCACCGAGCGCAGAGGGCCTGGCCTTGGGCCAAGCCCCAGCTCCGAGGAGACCAACAGGAGGACTCTAACACTTTCCCAGGTTTTTTCTCCACAGCGAGAGATTTTATTATTTAGCATTATTTTCCTTTTCCCGTGTGTTTGTTCAATAAATAGTTTTATCTCCTTCACTTTCCTTCAAGGAAAATTTATTTTTTCCCAAACCTGGTGGGGGAGGGGTGGTTGTGCCTTCTCTCAGAGGATATATTTCTAAATTTGGCCGGAACACCTCGCTAGGAACAGACCTTCCAGAACCAAATGCTTGGAAAAGCTTTGGTAGATATTTTACTCCTTCATCTTTGAGAACATTCATCTGTGTCCTAGGGAGAATTTTTGTGCCCCAGTTGACAGGAATTGGTTTCTGGCAGGGTACAAATCGTCTGGGGAAGAGAAGAGCGGCACCTGCCTTCTCCAGGGCCTCTCCAGACTCTCTCCAGAGACTGACGGCCCAGGGATGTCACTGCCAAGTTCAGCTTCAGAGACCGATGCAGCTTCGAGTCTCTGCTTCCAGAACAGCAGCTTTGGGCTCCTTGAGCACAGCTGCAAAGGAGCAGGACAGCTCCCGGTGAAGGTCTGAGCTCCTGGCTGGTCCTTGCACAGCTCTCAGTGTAGTTCTGCCAGTGCTGTTGGTCTCAGGCCAGCTGTGACTGCAGCAAGGACACCTGAAAGAGGCAGAAAGCCCAGCTCAGACAAGCCCACGTGGGCAGGAGCATCCGCAGCCCCACGGTACCGGCTGTGGGGGCAGACACAGCCTCCAACTCCAGCCCTCACCAACACTCTGCCCTTGGGGAAGGGGAAAGGAACAGGCTCCCACACTGCCCCTGAACGGAGCTCAGATGATCAACAAGTCCAGTTCATGGCTGGCAAACCCTTCCCTCATACAACCCTCAGCCACCACAGGTCGGGGAGAGAGAGTTCCGACAGGATTTAGGAACCCAGCTCTGATTCCCAAAGCACGCATTCGGGCCACTGACCCCTTTCTCCACGGGCTGTGCCTCAGCACGGGGGCTGCAGCTCCCCTGAGCTCCTGGAGGACTCTCCTACTTGAGCTGCTGGACAGCCAGCCCCGGCAGGAGGGGAATTTGGTGCTTGTGTTATAGCAGGTTGGCTTTCCCGGGCTGGTTACCTATATATCGATAATTAGTTGATGAATTGTTAAATAAAGTGCCTAATTAATGTACTATGAATTTAAATAGTTATAAGCTAATGAGTTAAGTGCGCGTGTGTACAGGAAGCAATGCATGGGTATAACCATTAGAGGCAGGTACAACAGGAACCTGATGGACTTTATAGAAGGATCCTTTTAGAACCATTACCCCATGAGACGATATCAGTACCCAAGACCCTGACTGGAAAAGGAGCTGACCAATAGAATGGATCCAATTAGAAATGATTGGTCAAGGATGCACCATGTTAAAAGGCAATCAGAACACCGGAAAGTGGCCAATCAGTGAGATTGAAAGCGCACCAGTCCTGGAGGTGACAAGAGACAATAAAAACTGACCAAGTGCTCTGTACCAGGTTCTCTGGTGGAAACTTGTGGTCCAAGGGAGTACTCGATGTGTCACATTGTTCATTTTTCTGGCTTGTAGTGTAGGGTCTGAGCTTATCTTGGATCCTCGTTCTCAGTTGCTAATTAATAAACAAGTTAGCCTGCCAAAAGGTTTCCCACCTCGTTTATAACACCTGGGGTTTTTTGATGCCTTCTTGAGGCATTTTAGCACCCGAAGCCCCTTTCACACCGCCCCATTTTTTAATTATATGTTAAGTATAGCTTTAACTTCTTTATTCATATTTATTATGCTTCTACTTAATCTCACTTAATCCCGAGGGATTCTTAAAGGGGTTTTGGGGGTTTTCTTGGTTTTGCCACGTTTTTGTGCACAGTCCGCCTTTTCAACCCTCCATTCTTTAAATGTAACAAATATAGCCTTAAATTTTTCTATACTTATACAAATTTATTCCATTTTTGTCAGTTTTGTTAAGTTTTGAAAAGGTTTTGAGGCTTTGTTGGGTCATTTCCGGTACCCACCCAGCCAATGACTGAGGGGAGTTGGGCTGAGGCGGGAACAGCTCTCGCCCCGCCCCCTGTCCCGCCCAGCCAATGACTGAGGGGAGTTGGGCTGAGGCGGGAACAGCTCTCGCCCCGCCCCCTGTCCCGCCCAGCCAATGACTGAGGGGAGTTGGGCTGAGGCGGGAACAGCTCTCGCCCCGCCCCCTGTCCCGCCCAGCCAATGACTGAGGGGAGTTGGGCTGAGGCGGGAACAGCTCTCGCCCCGCCCCCTGTCCCGCCCAGCCAATGACTGAGGGGAGTTGGGCTGAGGCGGGAACAGCTCTCGCCCCGCCCCCTGTCCCGCCCAGCCAATGACTGAGGGGAGTTGGGCTGAGGCGGGAACAGCTCTCGCCCCGCCCCCTGTCCCGCCCAGCCAATGACTGAGGGCGCTTTTCCCCGCCCGCCGGTTGGGCGGGAGCCGCTCCCCACTTGTCAGTCAATGAGGGGGGTCCGGCTGAGGCTGGAACTTCCCCCTCTCCCCCTCCCCGGCCGATCACTCCCGCCCCTCCCTGCCTCGCTGCCACTGGCCCCTTGTGACTCTGAATTTTCCCCACCTGCCCCAGTCTGGACTGGTTTATACTGCTTTATACTCCCCCCTCCCCAGGCAGAGGAGCTCCTGTGCCCCCCACCCCGCAGTGGGTAAAATTCACCTCACTAGAAGTTCGTGTCCACAAAGGAGACCGAGGAGTCCTGTAAAATTGCCTTGATTTGGAGAAAGGGAGAAAGTCCGTCAGGTGTGTGTCCAACGGGGTCTCTCCCAATTAGTTGGAGCAAGTAGCCTTCTTTTCTCCTCATTTCCTGGCCGCATTTTCTCCTCCTTCCCTTTCCCTGTTGGCTGCGGTACTTGGAAGGTACTTGGGACTTCCCGATCCACCTATCCGTGTCCCCCCTTAGTATGTGCCCCCTGTAAAACGCACGATCCATGAGCATTACAATTAGCTAAATCAAATGATCTATTTTAGTAAGCTTTACTAATTGGCACGGACTGCTGCTCAGCCAAAGTCATGCTGAAGTCCTGAACTTTGGGAAGAAGAACAAAGACTTTATAGGATTATGAATATTAATATCTTTGCCTAGGGTGGATTAAAAGCTAATTAGAGCCCCCCAAACTCCCATCTCACCTCCCACAGACTCCCAGAATGTCTCCAGAGCCACCCCAAACCCCCCTGTTAGCCCCTAGAAACGCCCAAGGGACCCCCCCTGTTGGAAAACCAACCAGTTTAAAACCACTTTTTTTATATAACTTTAGCCAGGTTTCTTCACCTTTGCCCCGGAGAAGGGAACTGAAGCTTCTTTCCAGGGCATTGTTTCTCTAGGTGAGGCCTGAGATGGGCTTAGCATTTCAACAGACTGGGAGTAGCCCCAAAGAGATGAAGGCCATCGACGGAACATCAACAGAACATCAGCGGCCATCTATGAACATCTACCCCAGACTCTGCCTCTGGCAGAGTTGGAGACATCTCCTCCAGAAAAGACTGATAAGAAAATCAAGGAATGAAGATCTAATTAACATCAGAAGAGAAGAAATCTGGATTCCATAGGAGAGCAATTGCTAAGAACTACACTCACTTGGGACCAATGAACACTGACCCAATTTGTTTCTATGACTTTTGACTGTATAAAAGATCTGGAAAATCTAGTAGAAGCCATGTGTCATGGAATGATTCTCTCTGCACACCTGGGCTATGTGTGGATGAGATGATTTCTGGGGTACATCCTGGCCAGAACAATATCCTGGCCAGAATAAAGTAATGCCTTGACTCTCTAACATTAAAAATGTTGTGTGAGGGCTTTGTTTTTCCCACAGTTTTGGTGACACCCCCAGGCCACACATCCAAGGACGTGTTCTCCTTCCACCCGGGGGGGGGGGGGGGGGGGGGGTAGGGGGGGAGGCTCTGTGGGAGTCTTGGTGTTCTGGGGTCCCATCTAGCGTTCGGGGGGGTTCCCCTGATTTTGGGGTTTCCTCTGATTTCATGCTCCCCCAGTTACATTTTCCTCCCATGTGGGGGAGCTCGGGGGTCCCAGCTTCTTTGGCAGGGGCGTCACCCTGATATTGGGGTCTTACAGCATGATTTTGGGGTGTCCCCCAATTTTAAAGCCCCCTGATTTTGGGGTCCCCCACAGGACATGTTCTCCTTGCATCTGAGGGGGTGGGCAGGTCTTGGGGATCTCCCATCTTGGGAGGTCTGGGGGATCTGGGGGTCCCATCTACTCTTGTGGGGTGTTACAAACAACTTATTGAGAGTTGGCTTTTGCCATATGTTTATGGGTTATGAATTACATTATGAGTTATAATATTAAATATTATGATATTTTCCTTGGGAAATATTAAGACAATGGTATATGTTAAAATGTTTAATGTTGTTAAAATAGTCTGGTTGTAAAGTTGTTTTTTTATAAGGGCTGCATGAGTTTGTGTGCTGTAATGTCAGTTCTGTAAGTGGGACACGCTGTTGCGAGCCAAACTTCGAAGACACAGCCATAAATGTGTGATAAATACATACTATAATATTGGCTTTCCGCAAATGTTAAAATGGATGCTATATGTATAATGTTAAAGTATTTAAATAACAATGTTAAAGTATTTAATGTTAAAGTATCGTTGTTATAAAGATACAGTTTTGCAACAATAACTAATGCCTTTATTTCTGCCATTAACTAAACTTAGACATAACAGTGAAATAGCTGATACAGTTATGCTTGCGATAATTGAACTGTCTGCTTGGTTGGATAACATCCAATGAACGGATGATGAAGACCCCTGCTACTGACATGCCAGCTATCGGCAACTGCCGTCTGCAGAAACCATCGACCAAAGCCCACCCTGGAGGTGATAATAAAAACTGACTGAAACCACAGCCAGGAAATGCGCGTGCTCTAAAAAGGCAGATCCAAGGAGGAGCCATGCTAAACAGTTCCTGGAACATGTAAACTAGTTTGGGGGGGAAGTTTGAATTGGCATGATTGATTATGAATATGCATTAGGCTGATGCAATAGGACAGGTGTGTAAAGGGTGTCTCCGCAATAGCAGGTGCGCTCTTGGCTGAGTGCCAAAGCACCCAGCGCCGTGACTTTTGCTTTATTGTCTTTGTCCCCTATTGTCCTTTATTAAACTTTTAAATCCTAACAGCAGAGTGAACCTCGTTTTTCACAAAAGGAGTGGGATTCCATCCAACGAGGACCCCGACGAGCACAGCAACAGAACTGCGCCGGCTCCTAAAAGAGTGACGTGGGGTGAGACTATGCAAAACTGTACATCAGTGTGCATAAGGCTGATGCAGCCACAGGGGTATAAAAGGTAGCACCACCATTTTGTGATTGAGCCTCTGGCCCCTGGCCATGCTCCCAGCACAATCCCTTTTGCTTTGCTGAATTTTATAGTTCTCAATAAAATTTTTAATAACTCATTTCCATATTGGATCTGGGTTGTTTATAACATGGGGTTTCCCCCTGATTTGGGGGTCCTGTCCCCAGGCTGCACACCCGAGGACGTTTTCTCCTGAGCTGCTCCAGTTCCCGCTGGAGGGGGGAGGGAATCTGTGGGAGTGGTTGGGGTTTAGGGGTGGGGGGGAAGCCCCCCCCTCCCCCCCCACCAGCTACTCCATGGTCTTCCACCCTCCTCCCAAACCCTCCTCGTCTACGGGGGGGCACCAGCCCTCTACTGCCACATATAGGGGGGTGCCTGGGGAGGGTACTGGGAAGGGCTGGGAGGGGATCTAGGGGGAGATATGGGAGGAGTATGTGGGATACAGAGTCCTGGGGAGTCTAGGAGGGAGATATGGTCGGGTAGAGGGTCCGGGGAGGTCTGGGGGGAGTTTTGTGGGGCCCTGGGATGGCTTGGGGGGTATGGGCCCTACACTGACAGGTTGGGGGGGTATCTGCCAAGTTCTGGGGTGTCTTAAGGGGGCTCTGGAGGGGTCTGGGAGGAAGATATGGGGGGTACAGAGTCCTGGGGGTCTTTGGTGGGGAGATAGGGGGGGCAGCAGCCTTCCACTGACAGGTACGGGGCATCCTGGGGGGGTCCTGGGAGGCTCTTGGGAGGTCCTGAGGGCGCTGGGGAGGAAGATATGGGGGGTACAGAGTCCCGGAGGTCTCTGGGTGGTCCTCAGCAGGGGGACATGAGGTGAGTTACGGGATCCTGCGACAGCTCTCGGGGTCTCTGGGGGCACTTATTGGGCTGCCCCTCACCTGCCCCACCCCTGCCCCACCCCTTGCTCATTCCTGCCGCACCCTTCCCCTCATCCTTCCCACCCTGTCTCACCCCTGCCTGGCCCCTGCCCTGCTCTGCCCCTCACCTGCCCCACCCCTGCCACGCTCTCTCGCCTGTGCAGGTTCAGTGTCCGGGTGAACTGCACCGACCTGTTCCATGTGGATCGGCACCACTGGACCCCCCCTGCAGGGTTCGGGTGTGGGGGGGTTCGGGAACCCCGGGAATGCGCCTTCCCCAGAGCCACCGGCATTGGGGACTCATGGTGGCCTGTGGTGAGATCCCCGGGACACCCCCAAATCCATAAGAACCCCCAGAAACCTGTGGCCTTTGGAGAGCAGCTGAGCTCTCCTTCGGGACTCTTAAGGCTTCTGGGTGCTTTTTCAGGGCTTTTTGGAGGCATTTTAGGACCAAAATTGCCTTTTCATCCTCCACATTCCAGAAATAATGCCATGTCCTGAATTTATTCAAATTCAGTCAATTTAGATCTATTTTAGTCACATTTATTAAAACTTTCCAATGTGGTTGAGGCATTTTGTGTCTTTTTGAGGTGTTTTAATGCCCAAATGATCTTTTAACCCTCCACTTTTGAAATACAACATAAATATCATCCTAAATTACTCATATTTATTCACATTTACTCCCATTTTCGTCCGTTTTGTTTAAATTCCTGACAAGAATGAGAAGTTGTCTTTACAAACTGTGGGCCTGCTGTAGATAAAGCCACATACTGAGAGGTAAAAGAAGCAATAATGAATCGTGCCGCAACCGGGCCAGGAGACACTTCAGAGACAGAGTCAGAGAAGCGGGTATTTGCTTTATTCGGCGCGCCGGGTGTGTGGGGATCGCTCCTCCAAACACACACACCTGGTGCTCTCTACAACACAGTATTAAGGGTTAAATTATGAATATTCATCACATTCCTTGGGACAGGTGTGGTTACACAAATTATTTCTCGGAAGTCATTAGCATATGGGCCACGCATGCGCTGTGTGTCCTGGTGGTCGCGCTGAGGAAGGCCTCTCCTCTTCCTCGGGGGTCTTTCTGATGGAGGCCAGTAGTCATCCTCGCAGTGAACTTTTTCACCTTTCTCCCTGGGCATGCGTAGTCCTTTGAGGGATGATTCAGCAATCTCTGAGATGATCCTTGTCCCCTCTATCTTGACAAGATTAGGGTGAATTCGGCTTCTCAGGCTTTGTAATGAACATCTTCCGTCTGAACTAACATTGCTGTCTCCCAATAGTTAACTTGTGCTTACATGAGGTAGTTATTGACTGCCCCTTCTTCAATAAGAGGAACCAAAAATTCCATAGGAATTCCACTAATTGACAGGGAGTGTTACTCACTCAAGACTGCCTTAAATCCCTGGACTTAGAGAAAAAGAACAGAAACACAAGGCAAAAGAAAACAGGGGGGAGGGGGGGAGAGGGAAGGGGAGAGTACACATTGGAAGGGGGTATGTTACTAGGCAATTCGGGAAGTCTGTACCTCTCAAGTACCTCAGCCAACGGGGAAAGACAGAGGGAAATGTGGCCGGGAAATTAGGATAAAAAGAAGGCTGGATCCTCCAACAATTTGAGAGACCCCACAGGAAATGACCATGATCACTCCCTTTATGTGAATAAAGTAACAGGATTTCTCTGTCTCCTTTTTGGACATAAACCTCCAGTGGTTTTGGGTTAGTTTTCCTGACATTCCGAAGGGGTTTGGGGTCTTTTCTGGGTCCTTCTGAAGCGTCCCGTCCTGTCGTGACTCCGCCCAGCCAACCCCTGAGGGGACGTTTTGCTGAGGCGGGGACGGCTGGTGCACACCCACGCCCTCCCCTCGCACAGCCAACCCCTGTGGGGAGTTTTCCCCGAGCGCGGTTTCGGCAGGAGCCGCCCCTCCCTTCTCAAGCAAATCGGTGCGGAGGGGGGACCGTGCGACGGCAGCTGAAGCGCTTGGGAGCCTCCGAAACGGCGGGCGGGCCCCACCAGGCCGCCCAATGTTCCTCCCCTCTCCCTCTCTTGCCGCCATTCCCCCCCCGCCCCAGCCCGTCCCTCACGGCCACCGCACTCTGATTGGTCGTCGCCGTGAGGCGCGCTGCGCTCCCATTGGTTCAGCCCTTCCCGAGCCACGCGCTGATTGGCGTTAGCCGCCCCTGCTGCCGCGCTTCTTCTGTTGCCAAGGGCAGCCGCGCGCTGATTGGCCGGCGGGTGAAGAAAGGGGCGGGGCAGAGCGATCAGGGCAATCCCAAGCACAGACTCGGGCTGGGCGGAGAATGGATCGAGAGTCGCCCTGTGGAGAAGGACTTGGGGGTGTTGGTGCATAAAAAGCTCAACGTGCCCCAGCCCCTTGCACTGTCACCCAGAAACCCCCAATGTCCTGGACTGACCTCACAGCGTGGGCAGCAGGGGACAGGGGGATTCTGCCCCTCTGCCCTGCTTGGGTGAGATCCCACCTGCAGAGCTGCCTCCAGCCCTGGGGTCCAGCATCAGAAGGATGTGGAGCTGCTGGAGTGAGTTCAGAGAGGCTGCAGAGATGCTCCAAGGGCTGGAGCCCCTCTGCTCCGAGCCGGGCTGGGAGAGCTGCGGGTGTTCAGCCTGGAGAAGAGAAGGCTCCGGGGAGACCTTAGAGCCATTTCCAGTGCCTAAAGGGGCTCCAGGAGAGCGGGGAGTGGGCCTGGAATGCCAGGACAAGGGGAATGGCTTTCCATTCCAGAGGGCAGGGTTAGAAGAAGTTCTTCCCTGGGAGGGTGGGGAGGCCCTGGCACAGGGTGCCCAGAGAAGCTGTGGCTGCCCCATGCCTGGAAGTGTCCAAGGCCAGGTTGGAGGGGCCTTGGAGCAACCTGGTCTGGAGGCAGATGTCCCTGCCCACGGCCAGGGGTGGCATAGGATGAGCTTTGAGGTCCCTCCATCCCAGACCAGTCGGGGATTCTATGCTGAGGAGAAACATCACGCTAGGGATGGCGAATCCAGGGGGTGCCAAGCTGCCACGGCATCATGTCCATTGGGTGGTCCCTGACAAGGCCAAAGGGCAGCTCCTGAGGAGACCAGGTCATCCAGTTGGGCCAAGACTGCAAAAGTGGGATGCCATCACTCGGTGCTGAAGGCTCACTGCCAGGTGCCCTGACCCTTGAGCAGCTGTAGAAAGCGGAGGCTTATGTGCCTTCAAGGCAGGGTAGCCTGAGCACACGGCTTCTGTCTCTCCTGCCTGTGGGTCTCCCCTGTCTGGGCAAGGGATGCAAGCTGAGCTGAGGCTGGACGTGACATCAGTGCGTGACACATCCGTCAGCCTCAGGGACCATAGAAATGGGGGCTGGCTCCAGATGCATCTTCTCCAGAAGATGCATCGCTGCCACTCACTGTGACAGACAACATGGAGAATAGAAATTTTCGGTTGCAAAATAGAGCTTAAAGACTAACTAGCAAATTAGATAAAAGAATGTAAAAGTAGACACACAGGATGCTAAACAGAGCTGAAAGCAGTGGACAAACAGATAATAAGGAACCTAAGTGGGTTTTGTGACAAAGTTATGTAACAAGAAACACCAGTGCATGCCCTAAGAGAAGTTCAAGGCAAGGTCACTTCCAATTTTGGGGGCTCTCAGCGAATACGACCACCAGAGACCCCTTTAGACAACCCTCTAAGACCATAAAAGGACTTCCAGTAAGGGGCAGAGGTGGGTAAATTAGTTCTAGGAAAGTAATGTTTATGTATTAGCCCGGAAGCACCTTGTAATGAATGTGTATGATCCTGACGGAATAAACACCCGGTGTAAAGTTTCATGACACACATCTGCTTAGAGGAGACTTCCTCTGCATGTAAATATTAGTCGTTAATCAACAGTAATACCGGCTCCAGGGAGGATCAGTGAGTGGTGTCACCACAGCCTGGCCACTTCCTGCACCTGATCCAGCAGTACTGAGCCCGCTGGCTCGGGCAGTTTTCCATTCACTTGGCCGCTCACTCGGTCCGTACCTCACCAGTCCGGCTGTAAGGAGACTGTGTGGCTGTTGAATGGTTTGCAGTGTCAGCAAAACCCTCCCTGGTCCCCCATTATTCACAGAGTCCATCAGGTCGGCCAGCCATGATTTCCCCCGTGGTAAATCTGTGCTGGCTCTTCCCAGTGCCCTTCCCTCGCAGTTGCTTGAAAGGGTGTCCAGGACCATTTGCTCCATCACCTTCCCAGGGATTCCAAAGGAGCTGATTAGCCTGTAGTTCTTCAGATCCTCTTCTGTGCCCATCTTTAAGACTGGTGTAACACTCTTTGCTGTTCTCAGGAACCTCCTTCAATGGCCAGGCTTTTTTGAAGATGACAGACAGCTCCTGTAGCTTCCTCTGGTCCTCAGACCTGGTGGATGCCTGGCTCAAGAGCTCCCTGACTATTCTCCCCCTCCCCTACTGCTTCCACAGCAATGTCTGTTCACTCCTTCTGGATAACTTGATTCTTCTTCCACAATTTTTTCTTCCACATTCCTCCTTTCTGAGATGAGGTTGATCACAAGTTCCCCGCTCAGTTGATCTCCTGTCAGCCAGGGCTGTGATTCTGCTTTTCACCTTGCTAAGTTACCTTATTCTAAACTAGGACCTCAACCCCTGACCTTCTCATCCTCAGCCAGTTCTTGAGTGTTTCCAGGATCAAGAATTCCTCCCACTGGGAGGGTGGCCGAGCACTGGTGCAGGTGCCCAGGGAGGTGGTGGAGTCTCCATCCCTGGAGAGATTCAAAAGCCGCCTGGACACATCCTGGGCAGCCAGCTCTGGGTGGCCCTGATGGAGCAGGGGGCTGGGCAAGGTGACCTCCAGAGGTGCCTCCAGCCTCCCCCAGCCTGAGATTCTGTGACTCGGAGAAAAAACAGGTTGCAGTTTCCTAAGGACAAATGCAAAAGCTCCACATGTGGCAGGATTCTCCTGCCCTCACCAAAGTGGTTCATGTCACGTGTCTCCCATCTGCAGATTCCTCCCTGGAGTGAGGATGCCCCTCAAGGTCACTCCTTGAGGCTGACAGAAATATTTGCCCACGGTCATTGGTTTGGGTGAGAAGCATCAATCTTTAATTATTAATTGGTTTTGCTGGCTTGAATATAACTGCTTCCATGTTGCTTCAAATATAATGCACTCTACCGGAAGTTATAGTTCTCTGTACTGGGTAGTCAATAACTCTGATAAAGGTCTTTTTGTGTAGTCGTAATAAACACTTTATTTTTCTATAAATATATCCTTCATCCTATGGAACACAGTTGTATAAAGGTTCAATTACACCTATTATCCTACAATCCTACAATTACACCTGCAATCCTTTAAACATAAACTATGGACAAAATCTGAGGCTACGACTGCATGCAGCTGCACCCTGTCTCCTCTCTGACAAGCCTAGGAAGTAAGGAGGTCCTTGTGACTCAACGAGAGCATCTCCTGCCTGCTCCCTGCACAGCTCTCCAGGGGTTCCTGCCGGTCTCGGGCCAGCTGTGACTGCAGCAAGGACACCTGAAAGAGGCAGAAAGCCCAGCTCAGACAAGCCCACGTGGGCAGGAGCATCCGCAGCCCCACGGTACCGGCTGTGGGGGCAGACACAGCCTCCAACTCCAGCCCTCACCAACACTCTGCCCTTGGGGAAGGGGAAAGGAACAGGCTCCCACACTGCCCCTGAACGGAGCTCAGATGATCAACAAGTCCAGTTCATGGCTGGCAAACCCTTCCCTCATACAACCCTCAGCCACCACAGGTCTGGGAGAGAGAGTTCCGACAGGATTTAGGAACCCAGCTCTGATTCCCAAAGCACGCATTCTGGCCACTGACCCCTTTCTCCACAGGCTGTGCCTCAGCACGGGGGCTGCAGCTCCCCTGAGCTACTGGAGGACTCTTGTCTTTCAGAGGTTGATGCATTTTTCTGGTCAGACTGGGAGACAGGCAATGTAAAGTAGTCTGGGGGGAACACTCTCCAAAAAGTTCTGATTCTCCTCCCTTCATGTTCATCCTGCACCTTGGATGGGAGAAAGGGTCACAGAAACCTGTCAGCAAACATGGGGCAAAAGGACCTCTGGACATCAAGGCAAGGAGATCTCTGCTCACAGACCCTCAATTGCACCAGACAGCACTGGGGGCAAAGAACTCTCGCTGGGGGCTGTGCAGGAGAGGCCAGTGTGTGTCCGGGGACACAGGGCCAGGGAGGGAGGCAGCGGAGTGAAGGTGCCTTTGTGAAAGCCATGGGCTGCCACAACAGAGAGAACAAACAAAGGGGTGTGCCCACAGCAGGGACAGGGAGAGGCAAGGAAACAAGCAGAGGACTCCAAAGCACTGCCTGGGCACACGAGTCATGATCCAGAGGAGCCTGAGGCTCTGCAGAGGCAGTGAAAGCCCACTTTACCTCAAAAGTTCTCCTGAGCTCACGCTTCTCTGGCTTGTCTGCTGCTGCTGCTGCAACCTGGTCCCGCACACATTCCACACCCCTCCTGGAGTGCTCAGACAGCCGCTTGCCTTCTGCTCCAACAGCCTGCTGGGTGTTCAGAGAGGAGATGATTCCCTTATTTCAAACACCACAAGAGCTGTCCCTCAGAAATCTCCATCTCGGGAAGCATCCTCGAAGCTCCAGCAGTGCAGCTGCTCTTCAGCCCTCGCTACAGAACTCTGCTCACTTCAGTCCATCACTCTGCTCACCTGCTCCATTCCTTTCCACACCAAATCCAACCCACACGTGTTGCCTGCCCTTGCCTGGGCACAGGAGAAGCAATTCCCCATGCCCAGCTTTTGGCCTGGAGCTGATTTGAACAGCAGCTCCAGAGCTGCCTCAGTCGTTCCAGGCGTGCCAGCAAACAATCTGGCAGCCAATGGTCTCTGGCTGGAGCCAGGCAGACACACAAGGCTGCCTGCTGCAGCCCGGGCTGCTTTGCCCAAGCAGGCCTAGACTGACAGGGATTTAGAATCCCACCTCTTCATGGGAAACTTCATTGGAATCTTTGAGAGACGTTGCAGTGGACTGAAGATCAGTGCCAGTGCCTACCTGGGGATGACTCTTTCCCTGCAGAAAGGCTGAGTGTTTCTTCAGAGCCTCTTTGGCAATTTTACACTTGGCCAGTGGAGCACACAGGACTTGAGCATTTCCTCTGCCTTCCTTCAAAGCAGCAGCCCCATGCTCCAACTCCTCCTGTTTTCTTTCATTTTCAGCGTCCAATTGTTGCGTTTTTTCCTTTCTTGAAATTTCAAGTGTTTTCATTTCATTCTTCTTTTTCAGATCCCTCATCTGCTCCTCGTACAATTCCCGTTCACGCTGCCAAAACAGGGAGGTCACTCATTCCCTCTCTCGGTTTGCTTTTCATACCAGATCGGGACTCCTGCCACAGGCAGGCAAAGGCTGCCCCTCTCTCTCTGCCTCTCGGGATGCCTCAGACCTTTGCTGGGACCGCCCTTGACGCTGAGTCTTTCCCAGCTCACTCAGCCCATCCCAGCTCCCTTTCTGCCCTTCCCCGACCTCTTGCAGCTCCACTCGAGTGTTCCTTTGGGGAGCAGCTGCCAGAACTGCAGCCAGGATTCCAAGTCCACGCTAAGCAGGATTTAGGCGGTGCCATGAGGATGTGCTCTCCAGCAGGGAGAAAGGGAAGAGCAAACACCCCCAACATTTCATTCCCTGCAGCTGGGGTGACAGGAGTGGTTTTTGAGCTCTCCTGTGTAGAGTTTCCATGGCACCATCCCCGAGAGCCCCACTGCCCTCTCTTGGAGCAGCAATGGCCACATCAGTCTGTCATTCTCTGCTGCCACTCAGGACGAGTTCTCCCCTTGCAGGCACACGTCCTTATCTGCATCAGCACTTTGCTTTTCTCTCTTTTCTCCCCACTGGCTGCTCTCTGATGGCCAAGGCCAAACACCTTTCTATTAACAGCAAACTTGGCCTTCTCACCCCTCGTTCCAGGTCCAGGTATTTGAAATCTGGACGTGGGTTTGGACACGAGGAATTGCCCAGACCATGCAATGTCCATAGAGACAGTGTGGACATTGAGAACTAGAGGGCACAAAACTCCAGCATGGAGGAAAACCAGCAGCCTCAGCACTAACTGGCTTTGACATGACTACGACATCTTTTCCTCCTTATTCAGAAGAATGCAGTTTGAAAAGCTCAGCTGGAAAGAGGTGCTCCTTAGAACTATTAACACAAGGGCCAAACATAGCTAGGAAATGGCCCTTCATGGCATCTGCCGTTCTCACCAGCACATCCTTCCTTTCCTTCTCCAGGCTCTCCAGTTTCCTCTGCAGAGATGCCACCTCCTGACAAAGAGTCACACCCTCTTCCTTCAGGGCAATGGCCTCTTTCTCCAGGGCAGTTTCTCGAGAGGTCTTCTGGTGTTCTGCCCTCCACATCGCTGCGGCAGGAAGGAGAAGGAGAATGAGAACAGCAAAGCAAAGGCAAACTGATGTGCATCCTGCAGGGACAACAGCACTGTCTTCTTGGCCTGCCTGTGTTTGCCAGCCCCTAAGGCCACAAGGGCTTCCAAAGCTGACAGAAATGAAGGAAACTTCAAGGCAGAGAAAAAAGCAGGAATCCAAGGGGCAAGGTTCAGAGGAATAGGAAAGTGTCTTTACTCTTGGGCTTGTGCAGAGTGAGCAGTCCAAGAGAGACAAAGGAGCGGGGATGCCTGTGCAGCCCTGCTCCAGAGAGGCCAATAGCCTGGGGGCTCTGGCAGGGCCTGGAGTTGGGGGGAATCGAGCTGAGGCATCCAGCTACAGCTCCTCAGCACAGACACAGCACCTGAAAGGCACCACCTGTGCACGGGATCAGCCATAGCACAGCCAGATGGCACTGCCAGCCACAGCATCTTTCTCGAGAAAAAGCTTTCACTGGCACTGGATGGAGAAATCTCCTGCTGGTTGTTCTTCCCCTCTGCCATCTCTGGGCACTTTTCCTCTGCATGGGATCAGAGAGCCCTGCTGGCAAGACAGGATGGGGCAGTGGGTGCGAGAGGAGAAGCTCTACCTTGCTCACTTTCCTCCAACTCCTGCTGCAGCTCCTGGTTGCGAGCCTTCAGATGGTCTATCTGAGCCTGCACCTCCCTCAGCTCCAGCTCCAAAGTCTTACACTGCGTGGCCATGGCCTCTGCTCTTTCCTCAGAGCTCTGGAGCCTCACATGCAGCTCAGACCCCTCAGTTTCCAGCTCCTGCTTCTCCTGAGTAGGCTGGGGAGCCGCCTTCTCGATCACTGCTTCCAGCTCGGCCGGCATCTGGAAGATGGATGCACAGAGCCTCAGGGACAGGGCTGCTCCTGAGGCAGCAGAGCAGGCAGTAGAGCAAGCAACAAAGGAGAAATGATTTCAGGCAAAAAAACATGCCCAAAACAGAAGGCACAGAGCCAAGGATTCCAATGGAAACAAGTGTCCTGAAAATAGGGAAAGGGAGCCAATGGGCATCCTTGAGGCTGCAGCTCTGAACACCGGCTGAACTGGCTGCGCTGGAAGTGCCCTCCCCAGCCTGCCATAGCCACGTCTGTGTGCCCACATTGCTCGGTGCCCAGCACAGGCACCAACTCCATCTGGGACAACACTGCTAACAGAGGGATGGAGAAGCTCCAAAGGAGTCTGCTGCTGCTTCTCCTCCCACATTTCCTGCTGGGACCCGGGAGAGAACGGAGGAAAACATCGGCAGCAGACACCAGATCCAGCCTTGGCCTGTGGGTGCAGCAGCACCCCGGGGCAGAACACGGCAGCAGTGGATGCTGCTGGGAGGAGAAAGCAGTTGGGGCCTCCAAGCCAAAGGTGATGATGTGTGTCCCTGGAGAAGAGGACGCCAGGGCACAGATTACCTGGGTGTTGAGCTTCAGCACTTGTCCTGTGCGGTTTGCACAGAGCTGCTCGGCCTCGCGAAGAGCAGAACGAAATTGAGACACCTGATTGTTCAGTGCCTGGTTCTTTTCTTCCAGTGTTCTGAGGCACAGGTTCTTTTCCTCCAGAGACAGAAGCAGCCTAAAAGGGAAGCATGCAACTCATTACTACACGGTATCACATTTTAGGAACTCTTAGGACTCGCACCACCTCGGGGAAAACTGCTCTGTCTGATGAGGTTTGTCTAAACAACGTGGCTGTTGGTTTGTTCCCCCTGCAGTCACAGCCCAGCATGTGCCCACTCTGCTTTTATTCATGAAAGAATGGGGAGTTCCTGCCTACATGTCCTACCTTCTTCTTGAGATGGGAATGTGAATATAGACCTAACAAAGTCTTGCCATGAAGAGATTAGGGGAGAGGAAGAGTTTTCTTCTGACTACCCAGGCTCCAAGGGGGAAAGGTTTGGTCAACATGGAAGAGACATTTCCTTGCCCCATCTTGTATGTCCAGGTAGGAGGAGCAGCACCCTACAGCCAGAGGATCTCGGGGAAGTTCCCTAAGATTTACCAGCACCCATCCTACTTCCAGCTGGAGAAACAAAGGCCGATAGCAGAAGTGGCAACAGAGCCTTGGAGCACAACCTGATGGAAGATGCAGAAACCTGCAGGCAAGCAAGAGGGCCCTGCCCTTTCTTTGTCTTCTTCTCAAAAGAAGAATCCAGTGGCACTGAAGACCGGCAGGACTTGGTCAGCTGGAGGGGCCCCGCTAACCTTGGTCTTGTCTCTTGCATTCTTTGCACAGTCAGTATTGCCTGTGACTCTGGAGGCTGGCAGGGACCCTGCTTGAGCCCCCCCAGGCACCTGGGGGCATTTTCTGAGGAACGATGCAACAGAGACATTCTTGGTTCTTGGGTGCCTTTGAGGGGAATCTGGCCTAGGTCAGCAATCAGGGCCTTGAGATGGTTCTGCCAAGCAAAGGCATCAGGATGCCAGGCTGCTCCAGATCCCAAAGGCTTCAAGTTACAGGACCCAAGGCGGAGCTGCTGGATGTGTCCAGCTCCTTACACTGCAGCTTGGGCAGTGTTAGCACACCCACCTCACAACAGAACACACCCCTAGAGGGAAAGAGCTACTCCAAAAGCCTTTGTCTTCAGAAAAACTCTAACTGAAGGCTTGAAAGAAAAGAAAATGAAACACAACATCCAGACAACCAGACGCGTCTGCACGGAGAGTTCAGAACTCTGCCACGTAGGAAATGCTGCCAGAGCCCCTGGCAGATGCAAAGATGGCAAAGAGGGAATCCATTCCCACAAGGCAGAGTCCCACAGGCTTTCATTTACCTGGCTTTTTCCTTCTCTAGGGTGTTCAAGGAAGCCCAAAGTCCCGAATTTTGGCGTGCCACTTCTTCCCATTGACTCCTTTCCATCTCCAAGTTCTTCAGGTGCACTTGCAGCTCCTTGTTCTGATGTTCTGCCTCCTCCAGCATCTTCTGGAGCTGCTCAACCTGCAACAGCTTCTGCCTTGACTGCTTCTGGGCCTCCCTCACATCTTGCCGGGCTCTCTGAACAATCGTTGCCTGGGACTCTCTGGAGGCTGCCAGCTGAGATGTCAACTCTCCCACCTCCAGTCAAACAGAACAAAGCAGTCAGAGGCTACAGCCACAGCCTGTCACTGTCAGCCACAGCAGAGGCTGTGAGAAAAGGCAAAGGCCAACTTTCCATTTCTCCCTGTCCTCAGAGCACCAGATTCACAATGCATACGGACAACTTGTTTCAATCTCTACGTGGCCCACCAAGGGCACCTGAAAAAGCACCTCCCACACCAAGGCCAGCAAGAAGAGGCCAGCAGGAATCCGTGCTGATGGTTGCTGGCCAACAGCCCAGAGGACTAGCCCAGCTGTCCAGGGCAGCAGCTGAGATTCAGCAGAGCACCGAGGGTCCTTCAGAGCAGCTGCCAAGGATCCCAGAGCACGAGGCAGCCCCAGGGACCACCCCAGCAGCTGCTGCTCTGCCATGGAAAAGCAAGAAGGGCACAGACCCCCTGCTGGATGCTGCGGTGCCACTGCTCTTTCACTCACCTGCTTTTGTAGAGCCTCCCTCTGCTCAAGGAGGAGATTCATTTCCTCTTTGATGCCTCGTAGTTCTTCCTCGTGCCTCTTCTGCGCTGCCTGGATTCCCCTCCGAGCTTTCTGCAGCTCAGCTTGCAGCTTTGCCTGGATGGTCTGGCAACAAAATGCAGAGCAACTTCCTGCGACCTGCCCTCAGGCTCAGCTTTTCCCACTTGCTCTCTCAAAATCCCATTCCTTCAGCGACTTCTTTTGGCTTCTCTACCCAGCTCTGCTTCCATTGTAAGCCTTGCTTCCCGGGCCTGAGCTCTGGAGTTTGCCAGGCTCTGTGCTGCCAGGGCCTGAAGCAGCCCTTGCCTCCTGACTCCCAGCACCTGCCTTTTGTGCCCTTGCCACTGCCCTGCACTCTGTTCCCTGCCTGCTCAGACTTACCTGCCCCTTCTCTTGCTGCTCTTTCACCTCCTGCCTGAGCTGCTGCACCTGCTGGCAGGCTTGGCTTAGCTGTCCCCGAGTTTGGAGCAGTGTCTCTGATAAAGAATTCTTCTCCTTCTGCTTTTCCAGCAGGACCTGCACAGAAGGAAAGAGCAGAGGGCTTGACACTTCCCCTGCAAACTCTGTGTGGCAAGAGGCAAAGACTGATGGGCTCACGCGCTCTCAGAGCACTCGGCTGCTGTTCCCCTGGGCCACTGTCTGCCCTGGGGGGGACACAGCTTCCCAGAGAGTGACTTAGAACACAGCCCAGGAGACATCTCTGGGTTGCTGTTCAGAAATACTCCAGGCGAGTCTTTAAAAAGATTTGTCTCTTGTCAGTGTTCCCGCTGCGCCCTCCCTGTGCCCACAAAAGAAAAGTCCTACAAACTCAGTTTGGCTATGGACACCGACCAGTACACACCAAAAGAGGACCCTTAAGAGAACAGTGAAGATCCTCCAAGGTAAGTCTTAGGAAAACAGAGCACAAGAGCAGCACAAAAATCCCAACGGAAAGCTGATGTTTCTGCCGGGCTTCCTGTGAGAGGGCTCATTCCTGGGCCCAAAGATAGCCCTCTTCACCTTTCACCTCCCCAAATTCAATGTAGAAGACATGGAGGGCATGCTCCACACAGCCCCATAGCCTGCCATCTCCCACAGCTCCAGCCTTGCAAAAAATCACACCAATTCTCCTTGCACAATCATTACCTCTCGCTTGGCATTTTCAAATCTAGTTTGTTCCTCTTGTCTTTGAGCCTGCAGGGTGGCAACTTTCTGCCTCATCTCAAACAGCACCTTCTGGTGCTCCTGCTCTCTCTCTGCCTTCTCTTTTTCCCATTGCTGCAGCATCTCCTGTATGTCTGCATGGTACCTTTCCCGCTCAATTGCCTGAGGAGGGGAGGAAAAATCTTCAAGTTGAAGTCCCCAGGCAAGCTCCTCGCTGAAAAACGTGAAGCTTCATCCCTCCCACAAACCCCAACCTGAAAAGACAACAGCACTGGCTCTCTGCTCTCCAGAAACCGTGTCCTGTCAGGGAATTTAAAAGGAGGCTCAGCAGGTGCAAGGATCCCAGAACCATGGAATCATTTCTGTTGGGAAAGACCTGCACAAGCATTGAGTCCAACCATTCAGAAAAGGAGGTGTCACCTTCTGGCACCCTGATGCCCCAGTCACAAGGACTGAAGGACCGGGGCCTGTTCCATTTGCTTCCAGCCCAAAGCTAATCCCTCTGTCCACCGTGGGAGCACAGCAAGACAGGAACCGAGTTCCCACGCCTGCAGCCAGCAGCACTGTTGGCATCTGCTCCACGCTGGCATCTGCTCCGTGGCAGGTGGGACTCGGGGAAGATCCTGCCCTGGGCCGCCACGCTTTGGGTGGGCACTGCCCAAGCTGCTCTGGAACTCGCCTTACGCCCTCACGGAAGCCGTGGCTGCATTTACTGGCCCAGCACCATCCTGTGGGTCTTCACGCGCCTCCAAGTCCGAGCCGCCGCCTCTCCTGCCCGGCCCAGCAGCGGGAGGCCTCTGGCAGAGGACTGCTGCCCTTTCACACCCTCAGGCTCTGCTGGTGCTAAACCAGCCCCCAGGGCCAGCTTGGACAATTCAGAAGCGTATTGTCACCTACCAGGTCTTGCAGGAGCTTGTTTATTTCCACCTGCTGAGCAGTTCCCTGAAGCCTGAGGCTTTTGTGACACTGCTGCTCTACCTGCAAGAGCTGTTGTGCTGTGTCTTCCTGCTCCTGCTTCCTGAGAGCTCTCTCTGCTTCCAGCTCACGTTGGAGGCACTTCACTTCTCCTGCAAACACGACCAACAGCAAGATTCAGAGTCTTTACTGCCTTTACTGACTCAGGCCCTTTCAGTGTCAGCGTAGGAGGGCCCTGCCTCCAGCGCCACCGCTCCTCAGAAGCCCTGCAGACAGAGGAGGCTTTACAGCAGCTTCTCTAGGTGGGGCGGCACCACAAACAAAGCACACGAGGTTCTCACCTTGTAGCGCCTCCTTGGCCTGTGTGACTGTGAGCACTTGAGCCTCCAGATGGTTGCTGGTGATCTCCAGCTGGGATATCTGCTGCTGAGCAGCAAACAGGCTGGATTCCAGGTTCTCCTTCGCTGACCTACAGGTTGCAAATACGGAGAGACATGAGCTGCTCGCTCCTGACACTCCCGGGCAGTTATTCCAGGACAACGTGGCTCAAGATGCCCAGGCCTGAGAATGCAAAACGGGTCGCATGGAAACTTGTACAGAGAAGGCCCATTTGTGCCATTTCAGTAGCAAAGCAGGGCCCTCTGAGGGAGTGCCCAGGCCTTCCTTATGGCCTGGCACAGCACAGACAGCCCAGCCCAACGTGACCTCAACAGCCGAACCTTCAGCTGCTCTTCCTGACCTATGACCCTGGCTAGCTGTGCCCACACAGGCTGGGCCGAGGAGCAAAAGCCCAGCCTCTGCTCACAGCCCTTCTCTCATCAGCACTTCCAAGCTGCTCTGCAGGGGGACAGAACAGACTCTCGTCCTGGCTCACTCCTGACTTGTTAACTCTCTTCATCATGGACATAAAGGTACATAATTTTCCAGACACTCTGTATTTAAGAGACTTCAGAACTACTTTGCATGATACAGTAAAATCTCATGGTCATGGCAGCACTTGTAAAAATTCAGAACACCATGTTGTCTGAACAACAACTACCTGAATGCAGAGACTGCAGTTTAAGCTCCTGCACGGTCAAGGAATAGACTTGCCACCTTTCTTTTAGTGTTGCCAGCTAAGCAGGCAGTAGCCCAAGTCTTGTCCTTCTTTGGAGAGTGAGAGGGACCATCCAAAAGGACCTTGGCAGGTTTGACAGGTGGGTGCCCATCAACACAGCAAGAATCCCCAGGGGCTGTCAACAATTCCAAAGAGGTTTCCCTGCTGCTCTCTAAGCAGCTCTAGGTCCTGCCTCACACTTCTCAAGAGTGTGCTTGGAAGCAGAAGGCCCTCAGCATTTTCAGCAGGAGCCTCTGGCTTCCCCCTGAATGGCAGCATGCTACTGCCAACATCCCAAGGTCAGAGCCTGGAGTTCTGAAGATGAAGCTTCAGTTCTGAAGATCAGGATTGTGTCAAGCTACTTAGGAAGGAAAGAGGGATGTTCAATGCCCAGCACAAGGAACTAAACCCAAGAGAAACTTGAGGTTTCACTCAACAGCTGCATGGTTTAAGTACTACTCAATTCAGGGCCGGGTGGCTTGCTTTTGACTTCCCACACGAGTGTGCTTGGCGGCACAAACAGGAGCCCAAGGCTCACAACAGCTTTGCTGGCTTTAGATGTCAGAAAAATAACCTTCACATTGTGGCATATTTCTTTTTCTTGAGACTTCCATTTTCTGTCCATGCAAGGTAAAAGCATCCGGAAAGGGTCTCCTCCCTGCCTTTACCTGGTCTCTGCCAGCTGCTTGGAAAGGTCTTGTTGGTGACGCTCCATGGCTGCCAGTCGGCCCTCAAGGGCAGCCTTCTCCCGGCCCAGCAGCTCCTTCTCTCTGCACACCTGGGCCAGTGCGTGCCCTTGGCCAGAGGGCTCCTGGTGCAGCTGCTCCAGAGCCCTGCTCAATGACTCTTGCTCCTGGGAAACCTGGAAGCAGGACAAGGTACAGCTCGAGCCCTTCCTCAGGAGCCCTGTGCAGAGCCAGCCAGTGCCACCTCGCAGGCAGCCAGAGGACAGGGAGCTCCCGTGCTCTGGGCTCAAAGTTTCACAGCATCTGCCCTCTGCAGCTCCGATACCCTGGGCTGCCAAAAGCCTCTGGCACTGTTACCTTGGAAGTGCTGTGTCAGGCCCTGCTGGCTTGCCTGGCACCAGATTGCTCCTTCCCAACAAACATCCCTGCCCCAAATTCTGTGTTGTCACCCAAAAATACTGCATCTTCCACAACTGCCAATACACTTGACTCTAAGCACCAGCAGTGCAGCTGCTGTTCAGCCCTCGCTACAGAACTCTGCTCACTTCAGTCCATCACTGCTCACCCCCACGTGTTGCCTCCCCTTGCCTGGGCAAGGGAGAAGCAGATCCCCATGCCCGGCTTTTGGCCTGGAGCTGATCTGAACAGCAAGCTCCTGCACAGCCAGCCCAGGGACAGGGAGCAAACTCTCCTTCTCCCAAACTTCAGAGCATTCCACATGGGAGCAGAGCACAATGTGGGCAACGAAGCCCACGGGGAGAATGAGCCTTCAAGCACTGCTGAGGCCACGAAACTCCTCCAACTCTTCTTTCCTGACACCACGGGCTTGTGGCTGCTGGGCTGGCTGGCAGCAGAGAGCCAGCTGCTCCCACCTCCTGCTGGCTCTGCAGCGGGTGCAGCCACAGCAGCTCCAGCACGGTGCCCTCTGTCTGCTCTGGAGCAGAGGAGCTGCCAGCCCTGGGAGCAGCGCTCAGGGCTTGCCTGGCTTGGGGAAAACAGCTCAGCTCACAGCTGCTACTCTGCTTTCTGAGGGACATGTGCCTTGCCAAGGGTTGTGTTCCTCCCACCAAGGAAGATGATGTTCTCACCTGTCCAGAAGTCGACCTGCTGTGCTGGGAAGACGGGGGAGCATCCACTCTAATGGTATCCGAGAGGTAAACATTCCCAAAGATTCTCTGGACACTCCTCCCTTCAGGTTCCACCTGCAGGTTGGATGGGAGAAAGGGTCACAGAAACCTGTCAGCAAACATGGGGCAAAAGGACCTCTGGACATCAAGGCAAGGAGATCTCTGCTCACAGACCCTCAATTGCACCAGACAGCACTGGGGGCAAAGAGCTCTCGCTGGGGGCTGTGCAGGAGAGGCCAGTGTGTGTCCGGGGACACGGGGCCAGGGAGGGAGGCAGCGGAGTGAAGGTGCCTTTGTGAAAGCCATGGGCTGCCACAACAGAGAGAACAAACAAAGTGGTGTGCCCACAGCAGGGACAGGGAGAGGCAAGGAAACAAGCAGAGGACTCCAAAGCACTGCCTGGGCACACGAGTCATGATCCAGAGGAGCCTGAGGCTCTGCAGAGGCAGTGAAAGCCCACTTTACCTCAAAAGTTCTCCTGAGCTCACGCTTCTCTGGCTTGTCTGCTGCTGCTGCTGCAACCTGGTCCCGCACACATTCCACACCCCTCCTGGAGTGCTCAGACAGCCGCTTGCCCTCTGCTCCAACAGCCTGCTGGGTATTCAGAGAGGAGATGATTCCCTTATTTCAAACACCACAAGAGCTGTCCCTCAGAAATCTCCATCTCGGGAAGCATCCTCGAAGCTCCAGCAGTGCAGCTGCTCTTCAGCCCTCGCTACAGAACTCTGCTCACTTCAGTCCATCACTCTGCTCACCTGCTCCATTCCTTTCCACACCAAATCCAACCCACACATGTTGCCTCCCCTTGCCTGGGCACGGGAGAAGCAATTCCCCATGCCCAGCTTTTGGCCTGGAGCTGATTTGAACAGCAGCTCCAGAGCTGCCTCAGTCATTCCAGGCATGCCAGCAAACAATCTGGCAGCCAATGGTCTCTGGCTGGAGCCAGGCAGACACACAAGGCTGCCTGCTGCAGCCCGGGCTGCTTTGCCCAAGCAGGCCTAGACTGACAGGGATTTAGAATCCCACCTCTTCATGGGAAACTTCATTGGAATCTTTGAGAGACGTTGCAGTGGACTGAAGATCAGTGCCAGTGCCTACCTGGAGACAAAGCCTTTCCTTCAAGATGTCCAGGTCTTTCTTCAGAGCCCCTTTGGAAATTTCACTCTTGGTCAGTGCAACACTCAGGACTTGAGCGGTCTCTTGCCATTCCTTCAAAGCAGCAGCCCCATGCTCCAACTGTTCCTGCTTGGCTTCCCTCTCCACTTCCAGTTGTTGGGTGTTTTCCTTGACACTTCGCATCTCCGGTGTTTTCATTTCATTCTTCTTTTTCAGATCTCTCATCTGCTCCTCGTACAATTCCCGTTCACGCTGCCAAAACAGGGAGGTCACTCATTCCCTCTCTCAGTTTGCTTTTCATACCAGATCAGGACTCCTGCCACAGGCAGGCAAAGGCTGCCCCTCTCTCTCTGCCTCTCGGGATGCCTCAGACCTTTGCTGGGACCGCCCTTGACGCTGAGTCTTTCCCAGCTCACTCAGCCCATCCCAGCTCCCTTTCTGCCCTTCCCCGACCTCTTGCAGCTCCACTCGAGTGTTCCTTTGGGGAGCAGCTGCCAGAACTGCAGCCAGGATTCCAAGTCCACGCTAAGCAGGATTTAGGCGGTGCCATGAGGATGTGCTCTCCAGCAGGGAGAAAGGGAAGAGCAAACACCCCCAACATTTCATTCCCTGCAGCTGGGGTGACAGGAGTGGTTTTTGAGCTCTCCTGTGTAGAGTTTCCATGGCACCATCCCCGAGAGCCCCACTGCCCTCTCTTGGAGCAGCAATGGCCACATCAGTCTGTCATTCTCTGCTGCCACTCAGGACGAGTTCTCCCCTTGCAGGCACACGTCCTTATCTGCATCAGCACTTTGCTTTTCTCTCTTTTCTCCCCACTGGCTGCTCTCTGATGGCCAAGGCCAAACACCTTTCTATTAACAGCAAACTTGGCCTTCTCACCTCTCGTTCCAGGTCCAGGTATTTGAAATCTGGACGTGGGTTTGGACACGAGGAATTGCCCAGACCATGCAATGTCCATAGAGACAGTGTGGACATTGAGAACTACAGGGCACAAAACTCCAGCATGGAGGAAAACCAGCAGCCTCAGCACTAACTGGCTTTGACATGACTACGACATCTTTTCCTCCTTATTCAGAAGAATGCAGTTTGAAAAGCTCAGCTGGAAAGAGGTGCTCCTTAGAACTATTAACACAAGGGCCAAACATAGCTAGGAAATGGCCCTTCATGGCATCTGCCGTTCTCACCAGCACATCCTTCCTTTCCTTCTCCAGGCTCTCCAGTTTCCTCTGCAGAGATGCCACCTCCTGACAAAGAGTCACACCCTCTTCCTTCAGGGCAATGGCCTCTTTCTCCAGGGCAGTTTCTCGAGAGGTCTTCTGGTGTTCTGCCCTCCACATCGCTGCAGCAGGAAGGAGAAGGAGAATGAGAACAGCAAAGCAAAGGCAAACTGATGTGCATCCTGCAGGAACAACAGCACTGTCTTCTTGGCCTGCCTGTGTTTGCCAGCCCCTAAGGCCGCAAGGGCTTCCAAAGCTGACAGAAATGAAGGAGAAAAAAGCAGGACTCCAAGGGGCAAGGTTCAGAGGAATAGGAAAGTGTCTTTACTCTTGGGCTTGTGCAGAGTGAGCAGTCCAAGAGAGACAAAGGAGCGGGGATGCCTGTGCAGCCCTGCTCCAGAGAGGCCAATAGCCTGGGGGCTCTGGCAGGGCCTGGAGTTGGGGGGAATCGAGCTGAGGCATCCAGCTACAGCTCCTCAGCACAGACACAGCACCTGAAAGGCACCACCTGTGCACGGGATCAGCCATAGCACAGCCAGATGGCACTGCCAGCCACGGCATCTTCCTCGAGAAAAAGCTTTCACTGGCACTGGATGGAGAAATCTCCTGCTGGTTGTTCTTCCCCTCTGCCATCTCTGGGCACTGCCCTTTTCCTCTGTGTGGCATCAGAGATCCCTGCTGGGACAGGATGGGGCAGCGGGTGGGAGAGGTGAAGCTGTACCTGCTTGAATTTCTTCCAACTGTTTCAGCAGCTCCTGATTGCTGGCTCTGAGATTGTCCCTCTCAGCCTGCCCCATGCCCAGCTCCAGCTCCAAGGCCTGTATCTTCTTCCTTGCATCATTCTGGAAGAGGCAAGAGGAACAGAATCACCTGTCAGTGCCACTGCTGGCAGGAGACAAAGGGCTACAAACACTAAAGCAGAAATAGCCCAGGTGGGAGAGGGCAGCTGGACCGTACTGGTAGATGTGATCGTGATCCTCCTTCCTCCCCATGCTAGTGAGACAACCCCCCTACAAGAACTTCCACCCATCCTGGCCTTGGCACTCTGCTTGTCCAGCAGCCCAGCAGCAGGACAGGATTTCTGGGTGCATATTACCAGATCTTTCTGGGAATGCTCCAGGTGCTGCTGCAGGTCTTGCAGAGCTGCTGACACTCTGTCCACTGTGAGCTCTGCGGGGACATCCCCATCCTGAGAAGCACTTAGGCCCAAGACATGACCCTTTTCTGAAAAGAGAAGACATTCTGTTTCAAGATTTAATCCAACAGTCTCCAACAAACAAGGCCTCTTTCTACCTAGGAGGAGGTGCCTTTGTCATTGTCCTAGAGCTCGCCTTGCAGCAGGATGTGTGTCACAGGCTGACGTTATTTTGATGACCACTAATGTCAGCACTGCCCCAAAGACAACTGCATGGGCCCTGTGGCTTGACAGGACTTGGGCCCTTCTCCCTTCTGACTCTAATCACTTCTCTACAAACAAACATGGACTTGTGTCTCTGCAGGGAGACAAGACTTCCCAAGGCCTGAGTCAGCCTGAACTGACAGGGTGAGTGTGTCATACCAGGATGACCAGGAACCACCCCCTCGCTCCACCTGCTCTCCCAGCCTCCCACACTTGCCTGAGCTCCAGGTGACCAAGTCTCTGCTATCCCTGATCACGTGGTGGAGAACCAGGAGCAGTTTGTCCAGCTGGGATTGAGTTTCCTGGTGAGCACCACTGGCCTGCTGACACTTTGTGGCCAAGGCCTCTGCTCTGTTCTCAGAGCTCTGGAGCTTCCTACGCAGCTCAGACACCTCAGCCTCCAGCACCTGCACAGAGTCCCTCAAGCTCCGTTCTCCTGCTCGGGACTCCTCCAGCTCCTGCAGCAGCTGCTTCTCTCGAGTTGCCTGGGTAGCCTCCATCTCCAGCACTGCCTTCTGCAGGGCCCGCATCTGGAAGATGGATGCACAGAGCCTCAGGGACAGGGCTGCTCCTGAGGCAGCAGAGCAGGCAGTAGAGCAAGTAACAAAGGAGAAATGACTTCAGGCAAAAAAACATGCCCAAAACAGAAGGCACAGAGCCAAGGATTCCAATGGAAACAAGTGTCCTGAAAATAGGGAAAGGGAGCCAATGGGCATCCTTGAGGCTGCAGCTCTGAACACCGGCTGAACTGGCTGCGCTGGAAGTGCCCTCCCCAGCCTGCCATAGCCACGTCTGTGTGCCCACATTGCTCGGTGCCCAGCACAGGCACCAACTCCATCTGGGACAACACTGCTAACAGAGGGATGGAGAAGCTCCAAAGGAGTCTGCTGCTGCTTCTCCTCCCACATTTCCTGCTGGGAGCCGGGAGAGAACGGAGGAAAACATCGGCAGCAGACACCAGATCCAGCCTTGGCCTGTGGGTGCAGCAGCACCCCGGGGCAGAACACGGCAGCAGTGGATGCTGCTGGGAGGGGAAAGCAGTTGGGGCCTCCAAGCCAAAGGTGATGATGTGTGTCCCTGGAGAAGAGGACGCCAGGGCACAGATTACCTGGGCGTTGAGCTTCAGCACTTGTCCTGTGCGGTTTGCACAGAGCTGCTCGGCCTCGCGAAGAGCAGAACGAAATTGAGACACCTGATTGTTCAGTGCCTGGTTCTTTTCTTCCAGTGTTCTGAGGCACAGGTTCTTTTCCTCCAGAGACAGAAGCAGCCTAAAAGGGAAGCATGCAACTCATTACTACACGGTATCACATTTTAGGAACTCTTAGGACTCGCACCACCTCGGGGAAAACTGCTCTGTCTGATGAGGTTTGTCTAAACAACGTGGCTGTTTGTTTGTTCCCCCTGCAGTCACAGCCCAGCATGTGCCCACTCTGCTTTTATTCATGAAAGAATGAGGAGTTCCTGCCTACATGTCCTACCTTCTTCTTGAGATGGGAATGTGAATATAGACCTAACAAAGTCTTGCCATGAAGAGATTAGGGGAGAGGAAGAGTTTTCTTCTGACTACCCAGGCTCCAAGGGGGAAAGGTTTGGTCAACATGGAAGAGACATTTCCTTGCCCCATCTTGTATGTCCAGGTAGGAGGAGCAGCACCCTACAGCCAGAGGATCTCGGGGAAGTTCCCTAAGATCTACCAGCACCCATCCTACTTCCAGCTGGAGAAACAAAGGCCGATAGCAGAAGTGGCAACAGAGCCTTGGAGCACAACCTGATGGAAGATGCAGAAACCTGCAGGCAAGCAAGAGGGCCCTGCCCTTTCTTTGTCTTCTTCTCGAAAGAAGAATCCTGTGGCAATGAAGACTGGCAGGACTTGGTCAGCTGGAGGGGCCCCGCTAACCTTGGTCTTGTCTCTTGCATTCTTTGCACAGTCAGTATTGCCTGTGACTCTGGAGGCTGGCAGGGACCCTGCTTGAGCCCCCCCAGGCACCTGGGGGCATTTTCTGAGGAACGATGCAACAGAGACATTCTTGGTTCTTGGGTGCCTTTGAGGGGAATCTGGCCTAGGTCAGCAATCAGGGCCTTGAGATGGTTCTGCCAAGCAAAGGCATCAGCATGCCAGGCTGGTCCAGATCCCAAAGGCTTCAAGTTACAGGACCCAAGGCGGAGCTGCTGGATGTGTCCAGCTCCTTACACTGCAGCTTGGGCAGTGTTAGCACACCCACCTCACAACAGAACACACCCCTAGAGGGAAAGAGCTACTCCAAAAGCCTTTGTCTTCAGAAAAACTCTAACTGAAGGCTTGAAAGAAAAGAAAATGAAACACAACATCCAGACAACCAGACGCGTCTGCACGGAGAGTTCAGAACTCTGCCACGTAGGAAATGCTGCCAGAGCCCCTGGCAGGTGCAAAGATGGCAAAGAGGGAATCCATTCCCACAAGGCAGAGTCCCACAGGCTTTCATTTACCTGGCTTTTTCCTTCTCTAGGGTGTTCAAGGAAGCCCAAAGTCCCGAATTTTGGCGTGCCACTTCTTCCCATTGACTCCTTTCCATCTCCAAGTTCTTCAGGTGCACTTGCAGCTCCTTGTTCTGATGTTCTGCCTCCTCCAGCATCTTCTGGAGCTGCTCAACCTGCAACAGCTTCTGCCTTGACTGCTTCTGGGCCTCCCTCACATCTTGCCGGGCTCTCTGAACAATCGTTGCCTGGGACTCTCTGGAGGCTGCCAGCTGAGATGTCAACTCTCCCACCTCCAGTCAAACAGAACAAAGCAGTCAGAGGCTACAGCCACAGCCTGTCACTGTCAGCCACAGCAGAGGCTGTGAGAAAAGGCAAAGGCCAACTTTCCATTTCTCCCTGTCCTCAGAGCACCAGATTCACAATGCATACGGACAACTTGTTTCAATCTCTACGTGGCCCACCAAGGGCACCTGAAAAAGCACCTCCCACACCAAGGCCAGCAAGAAGAGGCCAGCAGGAATCCGTGCTGATGGTTGCTGGCCAACAGCCCAGAGGACTAGCCCAGCTGTCCAGGGCAGCAGCTGAGATTCAGCAGAGCACCGAGGGTCCTTCAGAGCAGCTGCCAAGGATCCCAGAGCACGAGGCAGCCCCAGGGACCACCCCAGCAGCTGCTGCTCTGCCATGGAAAAGCAAGAAGGGCACAGACCCCCTGCTGGATGCTGCGGTGCCTCTGCTGTTTCACTCACCTGCTTTTGTAGAGCCTCCCTCTGCTCAAGGAGGAGATTCATTTCCTCTTTGATGCCTCGTAGTTCTTCCTTGTGCCTCTTCTGCGCTGCCTGGATTCCCCTCCGAGCTTTCTGCAGCTCAGCTTGCAGCTTTGCCTGGATGGTCTGGCAACAAAATGCAGAGCAACTTCCTGCGACCTGCCCTCAGGCTCAGCTTTTCCCACTTGCTCTCTCAAAATCCCATTCCTTCAGCGACTTCTTTTGGCTTCTCTACCCAGCTCTGCTTCCATTGTAAGCCTTGCTTCCCGGGCCTGAGCTCTGGAGCTTGCCAGGCTCTGTGCTGCCAGGGCCTGAAGCAGCCCTTGCCTCCTGACTCCCAGCACCTGCCTTTTGTGCCCTTGCCACTGCCCTGCACTCTGTTCCCTGCCTGCTCAGACTTACCTGCCCCTTCTCTTGCTGCTCTTTCACCTCCTGCCTGAGCTGCTGCACCTGCTGGCAGGCTTGGCTTAGCTGTCCCCGAGTTTGGAGCAGTGTCTCTGATAAAGAATTCTTCTCCTTCTGCTTTTCCAGCAGGACCTGCACAGAAGGAAAGAGCAGAGGGCTTGACACTTCCCCTGCAAACTCTGTGTGGCAAGAGGCAAAGACTGATGGGCTCACGCGCTCTCAGAGCACTCGGCTGCTGCTCCCCTGGGCCACTGTCTGCCCTGGGGGGGACACAGCTTCCCAGAGAGTGACTTAGAACACAGCCCAGGAGACATCTCTGGGTTGCTGTTCAGAAATACTCCAGGCGAGTCTTTAAAAAGATTTGTCTCTTGTCAGCGTTCCTGCTGCGCCCTCCCTGTGCCCACAAAAGAAAAGTCCTACAAACTCAGTTTGGCTATGGACACCGACCAGTACACACCAAAAGAGGACCCTTAAGAGAACAGTGAAGATCCTCCAAGGTAAGTCTTAGGAAAACAGAGCACAAGAGCAGCACAAAAATCCCAACGGAAAGCTGATGTTTCTGCCGGGCTTCCTGTGAGAGGGCTCATTCCTGGGCCCAAAGATAGCCCTGTTCACCTTTCACCTCCCCAAATTCAATGTAGAAGACATGGAGGGCATGCTCCACACAGCCCCATAGCCTGCCATCTCCCACAGCTCCAGCCTTGCAAAAAATCACACCAGTTCTCCTTGCACACTCCCTTACCAACAAAATGTCTATCAGGATCTATTCCAGTGCTGGACATTTTCAGGATGGTTGAGGAAAGCAATTTTGCTTGCTGAAGCAAGTGAAAATTCACAGGGTTTCTCCTTCTCGGACAAAACCCACATCAAAGTGTCCCCTCCTCCAGTGTGCAAAGCAGCTCTCTGCAACGAGGGCATGCCTGGCAGGGAAACGGCTCTTGTGGTGAGCAGTCCTTTAGTGACTGATGGCAGTCTGGCTGATGTGGCCAAAGCAGACTCTCTTTGTGCAGCAGTTCACACCGACAATACCATTTACTTGTCTTACACAAAGAAGGTGTCTCATGGCCCTTGCTGGTATTCAAGCCTGAAGACTACACTGTGGTTTTGAGCTTTTCTCTTCAAAAGCAAAACCTCTGCTGGGTATTTGCCAAACCTACCACATACTCCAGAACTGAGACTGTCTGACAGAGACCATCAGAAACAAACCCTTCTCTCACAGCTCTCCTGTAACACCCAATCCAAACCTCCCCCGGCACACTTGGGGCCGTTTCCTCTTGTCCTGTCCCTTGTTCCCTGGGAGCAAAGACCAACCCTCACCTGGCTGCACCTTCCTGTCACAGGGAGTTGGAGAGAGCGAGAAGGTGTCCCCTGAGCCTCCTTTTCTCCAGGCTCAGCCCCCCCAGCTCCCTCAGCCACTCCTTGTCACACCTGTGCTCCAGACCCTTCCCCAGCTCCGTTCCCTCTTTTAGAGGCTCTGGGGCTGCCCAAAGGAACAAATTTTGCAGAAGCATGTAACCCTTTGCTGATGAACATGCATATGCCTGGCTAATAAATGCGTGTGCCATCTTGAGCCAGGTGTGCACAGCAGTGTCCCTCTCTTCTACTGCCAGAAACAGCATCTGGCCTGATCTGGCTGGCACAACTCCCACTCCCACAGGTGCTGCCTAGGAATAAGGTGTCCAGAGCCACGGTAACATCATGCCCCTCTTGCTCCAGCAGCTCCCTCTGAAGCTGCAATTCCTCCAGTGCCTGCCTGTTGACTTCCAGCTCCCTCTGCAGTGATGGGTCTTCTCCCTCAAGTGCAGCCAAGTCCTCCACTGTACAAGAAGGGGCAAGACAAGTTTTCAACGGAAAACCAGCCTCATTTCCAAAACCAACCTCCATCCTGTGCTGCTGCTCCGCCTTTTCCGCCTGGGCTGACGCTTCCTTCAGCTGCTTGCTGTTCTTCTGGCGCAGACTCAAGGCTCCTGGCTCCGGGATTCCAGTGCATTGCTGCAGCTTTTCCTTGGACTTCTCAAGGTTTTCACAGTCACTGCAGAGACAAGGCTCAGTCAGAAGAAGGAAGAGGCCTGAAGAGCCATCGATCCCATTTTCAGCCCTCCACAATGGAGCTGGGGGCAGTGGGCTAAGGAAGACCTTGCTCTTTCCCTCCCAAGGAAATCCTCCAGAGGCAAAGGGAAAGGAAGGCAGGATTTTGCCTTCCTTCAGTGAGAAGCAGTGGCTGGACAGGGGCTCTCAAAGAACAGAATTCAGGGAAGCAGCACGGTGAGAGGAAGGAGTCTTCTATTCCAACATCGCTGTGCATCTCCCAGGCAGCCTTGGGAGTCACAGTAGAGCATGAAAAGCCCTGACAGGACGATGCTCAAGAGCCACACTGAGGCCTACACATGGTAGGGCAGGTGAGTTCTTTGCCCAGAACACCTCTGAACTCCCAGACCTGGACGCAGATTGCCTCTGGAACGCAGGAGGAGGAGGAAGAAACACTCACCTTCTGATTTCTTCCATCACAGAGTCTATGTGCTCCCGGTGGCTACTGAGCCTCTTGCATCGCTCCTCCATTTTCTCAAAACATCGCTGTAAGCGCCCACAATTCTCTGTGGCTTCCCAAACCAATTCCAAGGGATGCTGTGCAGCAGTGGATGTCGGAGTTGAGAGGCTGTTCCTGGAGGCTGCATGCTGGGAACGGTCAGCGCCGGTGATGGAACTGGCCATGCTGTCACTGCCGTCTAACAGCACCTGAAAGCCCACATCCAGCTGTTAGTCAGGTACTCTGTTCCTATTCCAAAGTACCACTGAGATGCCTCTTCTGATTCCACAAGAACCAGTGTCCATTTGTGGAGGACCAGTTTCAAATCCGAGCCAGCTCAGCACAGTTTACTCACCTCAGGGGCTCTGGAGAAACGTCCCTGGTGAGAAAGGCCTCGAGCTCCCTGGAAGAGCACAGGGAAGAGCACACTCAGACTGCATGGCTGCCCCTGAGGCAGTCGCCTCTAAATGCTTCCCAGCCTGGAATTCCAGCTCAGCTCCTTCCTCCCCTCCTTGGGAATATTTTCAGCCCAGTAGGTTGACAGCAGCACAAACAAACATGCTGGAAGGTGTCTCATCACTTCTTAGAACACCACAAGGGGAATTGCCCAGAGCCCCATCCAACCTGGTCTTGAACACTGCCAGGGATCCAGGGGCAGCCACAGCTTCTGTGGGCAACCTGTGCCAGGGCCTCAGCAGCCTCACAGGGAAGAATTCCCTCCCAATATCCCATTAGACCCTGTCCTTTCCCTGCAGGCCCCTGGCTTAAGTCTCTCTCCAGCTCTCTTCCAGCCCCTTCATGCATTGGAAGGTCACCCTGGAACCTTCTCCAGGCTGGACAACCCCAACTCTTGCATCCTTTTCCCTTGGCACAGGTGCTCCAGCCCTTGGAGCATCTTCCTATCATCCTCGTGGCCTCCTCTGCACCACTGGGGATCATCTTGGAGATGTCTAGGAGAAACCCATTCTTGTCTCTGGGAAGCGCTCAGGCTGCGCTGTGAATTGGGCTGAGGGGAAGGCAGTGAAAGCTGCTCCCTTGTTTGTGCCCACACCCTCCAGTGGGACAAGGACGGAGGAGGAGATGTGGGTGTGCTCTGGGATGGCCAGGAGCCCCCCCATTCCCTCCCAGGCCTGTCCCCATGGCCAGCACCAAAGCTGCTGCTAGCTCTGGAACAGCCAACTGTTAATCCCTTGCTATTCCCAAAGGGAACTGTTCCCAGTGGCACAGCCCAGGCCCACCCAGGCCCCTGCTGGGCTTGGCACAAAGAGGGCAGCAGCTCTCTCACTCACCCGCCGGGTCTCCATCTGCCCCTTGGCACGAGCAGTGACCAAATGTCAGTGTCCAAAGGCCGTTGGCCTTTGCAGGGTCTAAACCCCAATCTCCAAAGGCCGTTGGCCTTTGCAGGGTCTAAACCCCAATCTCCAAAGGCTTTTGGCCTTTGCAGGGTCTAAACCCCAATCTCCAAAGGTTGTTTGACTTCGCAGGGTCTAAACCCCAATCTCCAAAGGCCGTTGGCCTTTGCAGGGTCAAACCCCAATATCCAAGGGTCGTTGGCCTTTGCAGGGTCAAGAGCACAAAATCAAAGTGCTGTTGGCAGTTGCAAGGTCAAAGCCCCAATGTTCAGGAGCTGTTGACAGTTGCCAGGCTCCAAACCCCAACATTCCATGGGCTGTTGATGGTTGCCAGGCTCCAAACCCCAACATTCCATGGGCTGTTGATGGTTGCCAGGCTGCAAACCCCAACATTCCAGGGGCTGTTGGAGAGGCCCTCCCCTGGCTCTCCACCCATCCCAGCTCACTGCTGCCCGGCACCTGCACCAGCACCCCCACATCCCCACAGCCCAGCTGGGCAGCTGGGCAGGGACCTGGCTCATAACATGAGTTCAAAGTTGCTGGCCCAGACAGCATCAGTTTTAAGGCTCAGCATTCCAGAGACCCGCATGCTCTTTAGGGATGCGCTTAGTTCCTGAGTCACAGGAATTTGTCTGTCTCCCCTGACAAAGGGGAGGTGTAAGAAAAAGCCTCAAAAGGTTCTTGGTGCTTACAAATATTCATGGAAAGTAAAGCTCTGCATCTAGAACAGCCACATGAGGAGGAAAAATGGTGTTTCAGGGTCTTTTCAAATTCCTACAGAGAAATGCCAGGAGTTGCAGTGTTTAAGGCTCATAAAAGAGATTCAGAATCCCGAGACAGACACGAGTGCATTTTTTTCTCTGCTCTCTGTTTGGCAACATATCACTAGGTCTTCTAGGCAGAAGAAAAGTCTTGCTGCTTATTTCAAAGATTCCTCGTGTCTTGGGGTGACCTTATGATGTGTAGCCCATATCGCTGCCTATGCCCAGAAATTAATTTCTATGCCTCTAAACTGAGCACAACTTTTTCAAAGCAGTTTGCAGCTTGTTCAAGGTCACACACAGATAGCGGGGTTTTTTTCCAGCTGCGGCAGGGGAGGGAGGAGGCACCTGGCTTGCGGCTTCCCGGTCAGCTTTTGGCCAGTTGTTCAGCTTCTTTTTCTCCGGAGAGAGAGGTGAATTTTTTTTTCCTTCCCTGGAATTTCGGACTTTCTCCCTTTTCCACTGGACTGCTACAATATTAGAACACATCAGGAGGACTTTCCACCGAGCGCAGAGGGCCTGGCCTTGGGCCAAGCCCCAGCTCCGAGGAGACCAACAGGAGGACTCTAACACTTCCCCAGGTTTTTTCTCCACAGCGAGAGATTTTATTGTTTAGCATTATTTTCCTTTTCCCGTGTGTTTGTTCAATAAATAGTTTTATCTCCTTCACTTTCCTTCAAGGAAAATTTATTTTTTCCCAAACCTGGTGGGGGAGGGGTGGTTGTGCCTTCTCTCAGAGGATATATTTCTAAATTTGGCCAAACCGGAACACCTCGCTAGGAACAGACCTTCCAGAACCAAATGCTTGGAAAAGCTTTGGTAGATATTTTACTCCTTCATCTTTGAGAACATTCATCTGTGTCCTAGGGAGAATTTTTGTGCCCCAGTTGACAGGAATTGGTTTCTGGCAGGGTACAAATCGTCTGGGGAAGAGAAGAGCGGCACCTGCCTTCTCCAGGGCCTCTCCAGACTCTCTCCAGAGACTGACGGCCCAGGGATGTCACTGCCAAGTTCAGCTTCAGAGACCGATGCAGCTTCGAGTCTCTGCTTCCAGAACAGCAGCTTTGGGCTCCTTGAGCACAGCTGCAAAGGAGCAGGACAGCTCCCGGTGAAGGTCTGAGCTCCTGGCTGGTCCTTGCACAGCTCTCAGTGTAGTTCTGCCAGTGCTGTTGGTCTCAGGCCAGCTGTGACTGCAGCAAGGACACCTGAAAGAGGCAGAAAGCCCAGCTCAGACAAGCCCACGTGGGCAGGAGCATCCGCAGCCCCACGGTACCGGCTGTGGGGGCAGACACAGCCTCCAACTCCAGCCCTCACCAACACTCTGCCCTTGGGGAAGGGGAAAGGAACAGGCTCCCACACTGCCCCTGAACGGAGCTCAGATGATCAACAAGTCCAGTTCATGGCTGGCAAACCCTTCCCTCATACAACCCTCAGCCACCACAGGTCGGGGAGAGAGAGTTCCGACAGGATTTAGGAACCCAGCTCTGATTCCCAAAGCACGCATTCTGGCCACTGACCCCTTTCTCCACGGGCTGTGCCTCAGCACGAGGGCCTCAGCTCCCCTGAGCTCCTGGAGGACTCTCCTACTTGAGCTGCTGGACAGCCAGCCCCGGCAGGAGGGGAATTTGGTGCTTGTGTTATAGCAGGTTGGCTTTCCCGGGCTGGTTACCTATATATCGATAATTAGTTGATGAATTGTTAAATAAAGTGCCTAATTAATGTACTATGAATTTAAATAGTTATAAGCTAATGAGTTAAGTGCGCGTGTGTACAGGAAGCAATGCATGGGTATAACCATTAGAGGCAGGTACAACAGGAACCTGATGGACTTTATAGAAGGATCCTTTTAGAACCATTACCCCATGAGACGATATCAGTACCCAAGACCCTGACTGGAAAAGGAGCTGACCAATAGAATGGATCCAATTAGAAATGATTGGTCAAGGATGCACCATGTTAAAAGGCAATCAGAACACCGGAAAGTGGCCAATCAGTGAGATTGAAAGCGCACCAGTCCTGGAGGTGACAGAGACAATAAAAACTGACCAAGTGCTCTGTACCAGGTTCTCTGGTGGAAACTTGTGGTCCAAGGGAGTACTCGATGTGTCACATTGTTCATTTTTCTGGCTTGTAGTGTAGGGTCTGAGCTTATCTTGGATCCTCGTTCTAAGTTGCTAATTAATAAACAAGTTAGCCTGCCAAAAGGTTTCCCACCTCGTTTATAACACCTGGGGTTTTTTGATGCCTTCTTGAGGCATTTTAGCACCCGAAGCCCCTTTCACACCGCCCCATTTTTTAATTATATGTTAAGTATAGCTTTAACTTCTTTATTCATATTTATTATGCTTCCACTTAATCTCACTTAATCCCGAGGGATTCTTAAAGGGGTTTTGGGGGTTTTCTTGGTTTTGCCACGTTTTTGTGCACAGTCCGCCTTTTCAACCCTCCATTCTTTAAATGTAACAAATATAGCCTTAAATTTTTCTATACTTATACAAATTTATTCCATTTTTGTCAGTTTTGTTAAGTTTTGAAAAGGTTTTGAGGCTTTGTTGGGTCATTTCCGGTACCCACCCAGCCAATGACTGAGGGGAGTTGGGCTGAGGCGGGAACAGCTCTCGCCCCGCCCCCTGTCCCGCCCAGCCAATGACTGAGGGGAGTTGGGCTGAGGCGGGAACAGCTCTCGCCCCGCCCCCTGTCCCGCCCAGCCAATGACTGAGGGGAGTTGGGCTGAGGCGGGAACAGCTCTCGCCCCGCCCCCTGTCCCGCCCAGCCAATGACTGAGGGGAGTTGGGCTGAGGCGGGAACAGCTCTCGCCCCGCCCCCTGTCCCGCCCAGCCAATGACTGAGGGGAGTTGGGCTGAGGCGGGAACAGCTCTCGCCCCGCCCCCTGTCCCGCCCAGCCAATGACTGAGGGCGCTTTTCCCCGCCCGCCGGTTGGGCGGGAGCCGCTCCCCACTTGTCAGTCAATGAGGGGGGTCCGGCTGAGGCTGGAACTTCCCCCTCTCCCCCTCCCCGGCCGATCACTCCCGCCCCTCCCTGCCTCGCTGCCACTGGCCCCTTGTGACTCTGAATTTTCCCCACCTGCCCCAGTCTGGACTGGTTTATACTGCTTTATACTCCCCCCTCCCCAGGCAGAGGAGCTCCTGTGCCCCCCACCCCGCAGTGGGTAAAATTCACCTCACTAGAAGTTCGTGTCCACAAAGGAGACCGAGGAGTCCTGTAAAATTGCCTTGATTTGGAGAAAGGGAGAAAGTCCGTCAGGTGTGTGTCCAACGGGGTCTCTCCCAATTAGTTGGAGCAAGTAGCCTTCTTTTCTCCTCATTTCCTGGCCGCATTTTCTCCTCCTTCCCTTTCCCTGTTGGCTGCGGTACTTGGAAGGTACTTGGGACTTCCCGATCCACCTATCCGTGTCCCCCCTTAGTATGTGCCCCCTGTAAAACACACGATCCATGAGCATTACAATTAGCTAAATCAAATGATCTATTTTAGTAAGCTTTACTAATTGGCACGGACTGCTGCTCAGCCAAAGTCATGCTGAAGTCCTGAACTTTGGGAAGAAGAACAAAGACTTTATAGGATTATGAATATTAATATCTTTGCCTAGGGTGGATTAAAAGCTAATTAGAGCCCCCCAAACTCCCATCTCACCTCCCACAGACTCCCAGAATGTCTCCGGAGCCACCCCAAACCCCCCTGTTAGCCCCTAGAAACGCCCAAGGGACCCCCCCTGTTGGAAAACCAACCAGTTTAAAACCACTTTTTTTATATAACTTTAGCCAGGTTTCTTCACCTTTGCCCCGGAGAAGGGAACTGAAGCTTCTTTCCAGGGCATTGTTTCTCTAGGTGAGGCCTGAGATGGGCTTAGCATTTCAACAGACTGGGAGTAGCCCCAAAGAGATGAAGGCCATCGACGGAACATCAACAGAACATCAGCGGCCATCTATGAACATCTACCCCAGACTCTGCCTCTGGCAGAGTTGGAGACATCTCCTCCAGAAAAGACTGATAAGAAAATCAAGGAATGAAGATCTAATTAACATCAGAAGAGAAGAAATCTGGATTCCATAGGAGAGCAATTGCTAAGAACTACACTCACTTGGGACCAATGAACACTGACCCAATTTGTTTCTATGACTTTTGACTGTATAAAAGATCTGGAAAATCTAGTAGAAGCCATGTGTCATGGAATGATTCTCTCTGCACACCTGGGCTATGTGTGGATGAGATGATTTCTGGGGTACATCCTGGCCAGAACAATATCCTGGCCAGAATAAAGTAATGCCTTGACTCTCTAACATTAAAAATGTTGTGTGAGGGCTTTGTTTTTCCCACAGTTTTGGTGACACCCCCAGGCCACACATCCAAGGACGTGTTCTCCTTCCACCCGGGGGGGGGGGGGGGGGGGGGTAGGGGGGGAGGCTCTGTGGGAGTCTTGGTGTTCTGGGGTCCCATCTAGCGTTCGGGGGGGTTCCCCTGATTTTGGGGTTTCCTCTGATTTCATGCTCCCCCAGTTACATTTTCTTCCCATGTGGGGGAGCTCGGGGGTCCCAGCTTCTTTGGCAGGGGCGTCACCCTGATATTGGGGTCTTACAGCATGATTTTGGGGTGTCCCCCAATTTTAAAGCCCCCTGATTTTGGGGTCCCCCACAGGACATGTTCTCCTTGCATCTGAGGGGGTGGGCAGGTCTTGGGGATCTCCCATCTTGGGAGGTCTGGGGGATCTGGGGGTCCCATCTACTCTTGTGGGGTGTTACAAACAACTTATTGAGAGTTGGCTTTTGCCATATGTTTATGGGTTATGAATTACATTATGAGTTATAATATTAAATATTATGATATTTTCCTTGGGAAATATTAAGACAATGGTATATGTTAAAATGTTTAATGTTGTTAAAATAGTCTGGTTGTAAAGTTGTTTTTTTATAAGGGCTGCATGAGTTTGTGTGCTGTAATGTCAGTTCTGTAAGTGGGACACGCTGTTGCGAGCCAAACTTCGAAGACACAGCCATAAATGTGTGATAAATACATACTATAATATTGGCTTTCCGCAAATGTTAAAATGGATGCTATATGTATAATGTTAAAGTATTTAAATAACAATGTTAAAGTATTTAATGTTAAAGTATCGTTGTTATAAAGATACAGTTTTGCAACAATAACTAATGCCTTTATTTCTGCCATTAACTAAACTTAGACATAACAGTGAAATAGCTGATACAGTTATGCTTGCGATAATTGAACTGTCTGCTTGGTTGGATAACATCCAATGAACGGATGATGAAGACCCCTGCTACTGACATGCCAGCTATCGGCAACTGCCGTCTGCAGAAACCATCGACCAAAGCCCACCCTGGAGGTGATAATAAAAACTGACTGAAACCACAGCCAGGAAATGCGCGTGCTCTAAAAAGGCAGATCCAAGGAGGAGCCATGCTAAACAGTTCCTGGAACATGTAAACTAGTTTGGGGGGGAAGTTTGAATTGGCATGATTGATTATGAATATGCATTAGGCTGATGCAATAGGACAGGTGTGTAAAGGGTGTCTCCGCAATAGCAGGTGCGCTCTTGGCTGAGTGCCAAAGCACCCAGCGCCGTGACTTTTGCTTTATTGTCTTTGTCCCCTATTGTCCTTTATTAAACTTTTAAATCCTAACAGCAGAGTGAACCTCGTTTTTCACAAAAGGAGTGGGATTCCATCCAACGAGGACCCCGACGAGCACAGCAACAGAACTGCGCCGGCTCCTAAAAGAGTGACGTGGGGTGAGACTATGCAAAACTGTACATCAGTGTGCATAAGGCTGATGCAGCCACAGGGGTATAAAAGGTAGCACCACCATTTTGTGATTGAGCCTCTGGCCCCTGGCCATGCTCCCAGCACAATCCCTTTTGCTTTGCTGAATTTTATAGTTCTCAATAAAATTTTTAATAACTCATTTCCATATTGGATCTGGGTTGTTTATAACATGGGGTTTCCCCCTGATTTGGGGGTCCTGTCCCCAGGCTGCACACCCGAGGACGTTTTCTCCTGAGCTGCTCCAGTTCCCGCTGGAGGGGGGAGGGAATCTGTGGGAGTGGTTGGGGTTTAGGGGTGGGGGGGAAGCCCCCCCCTCCCCCCCCACCAGCTACTCCATGGTCTTCCACCCTCCTCCCAAACCCTCCTCGTCTACGGGGGGGCACCAGCCCTCTACTGCCACATATAGGGGGGTGCCTGGGGAGGGTACTGGGAAGGGCTGGGAGGGGATCTAGGGGGAGATATGGGAGGAGTATGTGGGATACAGAGTCCTGGGGAGTCTAGGAGGGAGATATGGTCGGGTAGAGGGTCCGGGGAGGTCTGGGGGGAGTTTTGTGGGGCCCTGGGATGGCTTGGGGGGTATGGGCCCTACACTGACAGGTTGGGGGGGGTATCTGCCAAGTTCTGGGGTGTCTTAAGGGGGCTCTGGAGGGGTCTGGGAGGAAGATATGGGGGGTACAGAGTCCTGGGGGTCTTTGGTGGGGAGATAGGGGGGGCAGCAGCCTTCCACTGACAGGTACGGGGCATCCTGGGGGGGTCCTGGGAGGCTCTTGGGAGGTCCTGAGGGCGCTGGGGAGGAAGATATGGGGGGTACAGAGTCCCGGAGGTCTCTGGGTGGTCCTCAGCAGGGGGACATGAGGTGAGTTACGGGATCCTGCGACAGCTCTCGGGGTCTCTGGGGGCACTTATTGGGCTGCCCCTCACCTGCCCCACCCCTGCCCCACCCCTTGCTCATTCCTGCCGCACCCTTCCCCTCATCCTTCCCACCCTGTCTCACCCCTGCCTGGCCCCTGCCCTGCTCTGCCCCTCACCTGCCCCACCCCTGCCACGCTCTCTCGCCTGTGCAGGTTCAGTGTCCGGGTGAACTGCACCGACCTGTTCCATGTGGATCGGCACCACTGGACCCCCCCTGCAGGGTTCGGGTGTGGGGGGGTTCGGGAACCCCGGGAATGCGCCTTCCCCAGAGCCACCGGCATTGGGGACTCATGGTGGCCTGTGGTGAGATCCCCGGGACACCCCCAAATCCATAAGAACCCCCAGAAACCTGTGGCCTTTGGAGAGCAGCTGAGCTCTCCTTCGGGACTCTTAAGGCTTCTGGGTGCTTTTTCAGGGCTTTTTGGAGGCATTTTAGGACCAAAATTGCCTTTTCATCCTCCACATTCCAGAAATAATGCCATGTCCTGAATTTATTCAAATTCAGTCAATTTAGATCTATTTTAGTTACATTTATTAAAATTTTCCAATGTGGTTGAGGCATTTTGTGTCTTTTTGAGGTGTTTTAATGCCCAAATGATCTTTTAACCCTCCACTTTTGAAATACAACATAAATATCATCCTAAATTACTCATATTTATTCACATTTACTCCCATTTTCATCCGTTTTGTTTAAATTCCTGACAAGAATGAGAAGTTGTCTTTACAAACTGTGGGCCTGCTGTAGATAAAGCCACATACTGAGAGGTAAAAGAAGCAATAATGAATCGTGCCGCAACCGGGCCAGGAGACACTTCAGAGACAGAGTCAGAGAAGCGGGTATTTGCTTTATTCGGCGCGCCGGGTGTGTGGGGATCGCTCCTCCAAACACACACACCTGGTGCTCTCTACAACACAGTATTAAGGGTTAAATTATGAATATTCATCACATTCCTTGGGACAGGTGTGGTTACACAAATTATTTCTCGGAAGTCATTAGCATATGGGCCACGCATGCGCTGTGTGTCCTGGTGGTCGCGCTGAGGAAGGCCTCTCCTCTTCCTCGGGGGTCTTTCTGATGGAGGCCAGTAGTCATCCTCGCAGTGAACTTTTTCACCTTTCTCCCTGGGCATGCGTAGTCCTTTGAGGGATGATTCAGCAATCTCTGAGATGATCCTTGTCCCCTCTATCTTGACAAGATTAGGGTGAATTCGGCTTCTCAGGCTTTGTAATGAACATCTTCTGTCTGAACTAACATTGCTGTCTCCCAATAGTTAACTTGTGCTTACATGAGGTAGTTATTGACTGCCCCTTCTTCAATAAGAGGAACCAAAAATTCCATAGGAATTCCACTAATTGACAGGGAGTGTTACTCACTCAAGACTGCCTTAAATCCCTGGACTTAGAGAAAAAGAACAGAAACACAAGGCAAAAGAAAACAGGGGGGAGGGGGGGAGAGGGAAGGGGAGAGTACACATTGGAAGGGGGTATGTTACTAGGCAATTCGGGAAGTCTGTACCTCTCAAGTACCTCAGCCAACGGGGAAAGACAGAGGGAAATGTGGCCGGGAAATTAGGATAAAAAGAAGGCTGGATCCTCCAACAATTTGAGAGACCCCACAGGAAATGACCATGATCACTCCCTTTATGTGAATAAAGTAACAGGATTTCTCTGTCTCCTTTTTGGACATAAACCTCCAGTGGTTTTGGGTTAGTTTTCCTGACATTCCGAAGGGGTTTGGGGTCTTTTCTGGGTCCTTCTGAAGCGTCCCGTCCTGTCGTGACTCCGCCCAGCCAACCCCTGAGGGGACGTTTTGCTGAGGCGGGGACGGCTGGTGCACACCCACGCCCTCCCCTCGCACAGCCAACCCCTGTGGGGAGTTTTCCCCGAGCGCGGTTTCGGCAGGAGCCGCCCCTCCCTTCTCAAGCAAATCGGTGCGGAGGGGGGACCGTGCGACGGCAGCTGAAGCGCTTGGGAGCCTCCGAAACGGCGGGCGGGCCCCACCAGGCCGCCCAATGTTCCTCCCCTCTCCCTCTCTTGCCGCCATTCCCCCCCCGCCCCAGCCCGTCCCTCACGGCCACCGCACTCTGATTGGTCGTCGCCGTGAGGCGCGCTGCGCTCCCATTGGTTCAGCCCTTCCCGAGCCACGCGCTGATTGGCGTTAGCCGCCCCTGCTGCCGCGCTTCTTCTGTTGCCAAGGGCAGCCGCGCGCTGATTGGCCGGCGGGTGAAGAAAGGGGCGGGGCAGAGCGATCAGGGCAATCCCAAGCACAGACTCGGGCTGGGCGGAGAATGGATCGAGAGTCGCCCTGTGGAGAAGGACTTGGGGGTGTTGGTGCATAAAAAGCTCAACGTGCCCCAGCCCCTTGCACTGTCACCCAGAAACCCCCAATGTCCTGGACTGACCTCACAGCGTGGGCAGCAGGGGACAGGGGGATTCTGCCCCTCTGCCCTGCTTGGGTGAGATCCCACCTGCAGAGCTGCCTCCAGCCCTGGGGTCCAGCATCAGAAGGATGTGGAGCTGCTGGAGTGAGTTCAGAGAGGCTGCAGAGATGCTCCAAGGGCTGGAGCCCCTCTGCTCCGAGCCGGGCTGGGAGAGCTGCGGGTGTTCAGCCTGGAGAAGAGAAGGCTCCGGGGAGACCTTAGAGCCATTTCCAGTGCCTAAAGGGGCTCCAGGAGAGCGGGGAGTGGGCCTGGAATGCCAGGACAAGGGGAATGGCTTTCCATTCCAGAGGGCAGGGTTAGAAGAAGTTCTTCCCTGGGAGGGTGGGGAGGCCCTGGCACAGGGTGCCCAGAGAAGCTGTGGCTGCCCCATGCCTGGAAGTGTCCAAGGCCAGGTTGGAGGGGCCTTGGAGCAACCTGGTTTGGAGGCAGATGTCCCTGCCCACGGCCAGGGGTGGCATAGGATGAGCTTTGAGGTCCCTCCATCCCAGACCAGTTGGGGATTCTATGCTGAGGAGAAACATCACGCTAGGGATGGCTAATCCAGGGGGTGCCAAGCTGCCACGGCATCATGTCCATTGGGTGGTCCCTGACAAGGCCAAAGGGCAGCTCCTGAGGAGACCAGGTCATCCAGTTGGGCCAAGACTGCAAAAGTGGGATGCCATCACTCGGTGCTGAAGGCTCACTGCCAGGTGCCCTGACCCTTGAGCAGCTGTAGAAAGCGGAGGCTTATGTGCCTTCAAGGCAGGGTAGCCTGAGCACACGGCTTCTGTCTCTCCTGCCTGTGGGTCTCCCCTGTCTGGGCAAGGGATGCAAGCTGAGCTGAGGCTGGACGTGACATCAGTGCGTGACACATCCGTCAGCCTCAGGGACCATAGAAATGGGGGCTGGCTCCAGATGCATCTTCTCCAGAAGATGCATCGCTGCCACTCACTGTGACAGACAACATGGAGAATAGAAATTTTCGGTTGCAAAATAGAGCTTAAAGACTAACTAGCAAATTAGATAAAAGAATGTAAAAGTAGACACACAGGATGCTAAACAGAGCTGAAAGCAGTGGACAAACAGATAATAAGGAACCTAAGTGGGTTTTGTGACAAAGTTATGTAACAAGAAACACCAGTGCATGCCCTAAGAGAAGTTCAAGGCAAGGTCACTTCCAATTTTGGGGGCTCTCAGCGAATACGACCACCAGAGACCCCTTTAGACAACCCTCTAAGACCATAAAAGGACTTCCAGTAAGGGGCAGAGGTGGGTAAATTAGTTCTAGGAAAGTAATGTTTATGTATTAGCCCGGAAGCACCTTGTAATGAATGTGTATGATCCTGACGGAATAAACACCCGGTGTAAAGTTTCATGACACACATCTGCTTAGAGGAGACTTCCTCTGCATGTAAATATTAGTCGTTAATCAACAGTAATACCGGCTCCAGGGAGGATCAGTGAGTGGTGTCACCACAGCCTGGCCACTTCCTGCACCTGATCCAGCAGTACTGAGCCTGCTGGCTCGGGCAGTTTTCCATTCACTTGGCCGCTCACTCGGTCCGTACCTCACCAGTCCGGCTGTAAGGAGACTGTGTGGCTGTTGAATGGTTTGCAGTGTCAGCAAAACCCTCCCTGGTCCCCCATTATTCACAGAGTCCATCAGGTCGGCCAGCCATGATTTCCCCCGTGGTAAATCTGTGCTGGCTCTTCCCAGTGCCCTTCCCTCGCAGTTGCTTGAAAGGGTGTCCAGGACCATTTGCTCCATCACCTTCCCAGGGATTCCAAAGGAGCTGATTAGCCTGTAGTTCTTCAGATCCTCTTCTGTGCCCATCTTTAAGACTGGTGTAACACTCTTTGCTGTTCTCAGGAACCTCCTTCAATGGCCAGGCTTTTTTGAAGATGACAGACAGCTCCTGTAGCTTCCTCTGGTCCTCAGACCTGGTGGATGCCTGGCTCAAGAGCTCCCTGACTATTCTCCCCCTCCCCTACTGCTTCCACAGCAATGTCTGTTCACTCCTTCTGGATAACTTGATTCTTCTTCCACAATTTTTTCTTCCACATTCCTCCTTTCTGAGATGAGGTTGATCACAAGTTCCCCGCTCAGTTGATCTCCTGTCAGCCAGGGCTGTGATTCTGCTTTTCACCTTGCTAAGTTACCTTATTCTAAACTAGGACCTCAACCCCTGACCTTCTCATCCTCAGCCAGTTCTTGAGTGTTTCCAGGATCAAGAATTCCTCCCACTGGGAGGGTGGCCGAGCACTGGTGCAGGTGCCCAGGGAGGTGGTGGAGTCTCCATCCCTGGAGAGATTCAAAAGCCGCCTGGACACATCCTGGGCAGCCAGCTCTGGGTGGCCCTGATGGAGCAGGGGGCTGGGCAAGGTGACCTCCAGAGGTGCCTCCAGCCTCCCCCAGCCTGAGATTCTGTGACTCGGAGAAAAAACAGGTTGCAGTTTCCTAAGGACAAATGCAAAAGCTCCACATGTGGCAGGATTCTCCTGCCCTCACCAAAGTGGTTCATGTCACGTGTCTCCCATCTGCAGATTCCTCCCTGGAGTGAGGATGCCCCTCAAGGTCACTCCTTGAGGCTGACAGAAATATTTGCCCACGGTCATTGGTTTGGGTGAGAAGCATCAATCTTTAATTATTAATTGGTTTTGCTGGCTTGAATATAACTGCTTCCATGTTGCTTCAAATATAATGCACTCTACCGGAAGTTATAGTTCTCTGTACTGGGTAGTCAATAACTCTGATAAAGGTCTTTTTGTGTAGTCGTAATAAACACTTTATTTTTCTATAAATATATCCTTCATCCTATGGAACACAGTTGTATAAAGGTTCAATTACACCTATTATCCTACAATCCTACAATTACACCTGCAATCCTTTAAACATAAACTATAGACAAAATCTGAGGCTACGACTGCATGCAGCTGCACCCTGTCTCCTCTCTGACAAGCCTAGGAAGTAAGGAGGTCCTTGTGACTCAACGAGAGCATCTCCTGCCTGCTCCCTGCACAGCTCTCCAGGGGTTCCTGCCGGTCTCGGGCCAGCTGTGACTGCAGCAAGGACACCTGAAAGAGGCAGAAAGCCCAGCTCAGACAAGCCCACGTGGGCAGGAGCATCCGCAGCCCCACGGTACCGGCTGTGGGGGCAGACACAGCCTCCAACTCCAGCCCTCACCAACACTCTGCCCTTGGGGAAGGGGAAAGGAACAGGCTCCCACACTGCCCCTGAACGGAGCTCAGATGATCAACAAGTCCAGTTCATGGCTGGCAAACCCTTCCCTCATACAACCCTCAGCCACCACAGGTCGGGGAGAGAGAGTTCCGACAGGATTTAGGAACCCAGCTCTGATTCCCAAAGCACGCATTCGGGCCACTGACCCCTTTCTCCACGGGCTGTGCCTCAGCACGGGGGCTGCAGCTCCCCTGAGCTACTGGAGGACTCTTGTCTTTCAGAGGTTGATGCATTTTTCTGGTCAGACTGGGAGACAGGCAATGTAAAGTAGTCTGGGGGGAACACTCTCCTAAAAGTTCTGATTCTCCTCCCTTCATGTTCATCCTGCACCTTGGATGGGAGAAAGGGTCACAGAAACCTGTCAGCAACCATGGGGCAAAAGGACCTCTGGACATCAAGGCAAGGAGATCTCTGCTCACAGACCCTCAATTGCACCAGACAGCACTGGGGGCAAAGAGCTCTCGCTGGGGGCTGTGCAGGAGAGGCCAGTGTGTGTCCGGGGACACGGGGCCAGGGAGGGAGGCAGCGGAGTGAAGGTGCCTTTGTGAAAGCCATGGGCTGCCACAACAGAGAGAACAAACAAAGGGGTGTGCCCACAGCAGGGACAGGGAGAGGCAAGGAAACAAGCAGAGGACTCCAAAGCACTGCCTGGGCACACGAATCATGATCCAGAGGAGCCTGAGGCTCTGCAGAGGCAGTGAAAGCCCACTTTACCTCAAAAGTTCTCCTGAGCTCACGCTTCTCTGGCTTGTCTTTTGCTGCTGCTGCAACCTGGTCCCGCACACATTCCACACCCCTCCTGGAGTGCTCAGACAGCCGCTTGCCCTCTGCTCCAACAGCCTGCTGGGTGTTCAGAGAGGAGATGATTCCCTTATTTCAAACACCACAAGAGCTGTCCCTCAGAAATCTCCATCTCGGGAAGCATCCTCGAAGCTCCAGCAGTGCAGCTGCTCTTCAGCCCTCGCTACAGAACTCTGCTCACTTCAGTCCATCACTCTGCTCACCTGCTCCATTCCTTTCCACACCAAATCCAACCCACACATGTTGCCTCCCCTTGCCTGGGCACGGGAGAAGCAATTCCCCATGCCCAGCTTTTGGCCTGGAGCTGATTTGAACAGCAGCTCCAGAGCTGCCTCAGTCATTCCAGGCATGCCAGCAAACAATCTGGCAGCCAATGGTCTCTGGCTGGAGCCAGGCAGACACACAAGGCTGCCTGCTGCAGCCCGGGCTGCTTTGCCCAAGCAGGCCTAGACTGACAGGGATTTAGAATCCCACCTCTTCATGGGAAACTTCATTGGAATCTTTGAGAGACGTTGCAGTGGACTGAAGATCAGTGCCAGTGCCTACCTGGAGACAAAGCCTTTCCTTCAAGATGTCCAGGTCTTTCTTCAGAGCCCCTTTGGAAATTTCACTCTTGGTCAGTGCAACACTCAGGACTTGAGCGGTCTCTTGCCATTCCTTCAAAGCAGCAGCCCCATGCTCCAACTGTTCCTGCTTGGCTTCCCTCTCCACTTCCAGTTGTTGGGTGTTTTCCTTGACACTTCGCATCTCCGGTGTTTTCATTTCATTCTTCTTTTTCAGATCTCTCATCTGCTCCTCGTACAATTCCCGTTCACGCTGCCAAAACAGGGAGGTCACTCATTCCCTCTCTCAGTTTGCTTTTCATACCAGATCGGGACTCCTGCCACAGGCAGGCAAAGGCTGCCCCTCTCTCTCTGCCTCTCGGGATGCCTCAGACCTTTGCTGGGACCGCCCTTGACGCTGAGTCTTTCCCAGCTCACTCAGCCCATCCCAGCTCCCTTTCTGCCCTTCCCCGACCTCTTGCAGCTCCACTCGAGTGTTCCTTTGGGGAGCAGCTGCCAGAACTGCAGCCAGGATTCCAAGTCCATGCTAAGCAGGATTTAGGCGGTGCCATGAGGATGTGCTCTCCAGCAGGGAGAAAGGGAAGAGCAAACACCCCCAACATTTCATTCCCTGCAGCTGGGGTGACAGGAGTGGTTTTTGAGCTCTCCTGTGTAGAGTTTCCATGGCACCATCCCCGAGAGCCCCACTGCCCTCTCTTGGAGCAGCAATGGCCACATCAGTCTGTCATTCTCTGCTGCCACTCAGGACGAGTTCTCCCCTTGCAGGCACACGTCCTTATCTGCATCAGCACTTTGCTTTTCTCTCTTTTCTCCCCACTGGCTGCTCTCTGATGGCCAAGGCCAAACACCTTTCTATTAACAGCAAACTTGGCCTTCTCACCCCTCGTTCCAGGTCCAGGTATTTGAAATCTGGACGTGGGTTTGGACACGAGGAATTGCCCAGACCATGCAATGTCCATAGAGACAGTGTGGACATTGAGAACTAGAGGGCACAAAACTCCAGCATGGAGGAAAACCAGCAGCCTCAGCACTAACTGGCTTTGACATGACTACGACATCTTTTCCTCCTTATTCAGAAGAATGCAGTTTGAAAAGCTCAGCTGGAAAGAGGTGCTCCTTAGAACTATTAACACAAGGGCCAAACATAGCTAGGAAATGGCCCTTCATGGCATCTGCCGTTCTCACCAGCACATCCTTCCTTTCCTTCTCCAGGCTCTCCAGTTTCCTCTGCAGAGATGCCACCTCCTGACAAAGAGTCACACCCTCTTCCTTCAGGGCAATGGCCTCTTTCTCCAGGGCAGTTTCTCGAGAGGTCTTCTGGTGTTCTGCCCTCCACATCGCTGCGGCAGGAAGGAGAAGGAGAATGAGAACAGCAAAGCAAAGGCAAACTGATGTGCATCCTGCAGGGACAACAGCACTGTCTTCTTGGCCTGCCTGTGTTTGCCAGCCCCTAAGGCCACAAGGGCTTCCAAAGCTGACAGAAATGAAGGAAACTTCAAGGCAGAGAAAAAAGCAGGAATCCAAGGGGCAAGGTTCAGAGGAATAGGAAAGTGTCTTTACTCTTGGGCTTGTGCAGAGTGAGCAGTCCAAGAGAGACAAAGGAGCGGGGATGCCTGTGCAGCCCTGCTCCAGAGAGGCCAATAGCCTGGGGGCTCTGGCAGGGCCTGGAGTTGGGGGGAATCGAGCTGAGGCATCCAGCTACAGCTCCTCAGCACAGACACAGCACCTGAAAGGCACCACCTGTGCACGGGATCAGCCATAGCACAGCCAGATGGCACTGCCAGCCACAGCATCTTTCTCGAGAAAAAGCTTTCACTGGCACTGGATGGAGAAATCTCCTGCTGGTTGTTCTTCCCCTCTGCCATCTCTGGGCACTTTTCCTCTGCATGGGATCAGAGAGCCCTGCTGGCAAGACAGGATGGGGCAGTGGGTGCGAGAGGAGAAGCTCTACCTTGCTCACTTTCCTCCAACTCCTGCTGCAGCTCCTGGTTGCGAGCCTTCAGATGGTCTATCTGAGCCTGCACCTCCCTCAGCTCCAGCTCCAAAGTCTTACACTGCGTGGCCATGGCCTCTGCTCTTTCCTCAGAGCTCTGGAGCCTCACATGCAGCTCAGACCCCTCAGTTTCCAGCTCCTGCTTCTCCTGAGTAGGCTGGGGAGCCGCCTTCTCGATCACTGCTTCCAGCTCGGCCGGCATCTGGAAGATGGATGCACAGAGCCTCAGGGACAGGGCTGCTCCTGAGGCAGCAGAGCAGGCAGTAGAGCAAGCAACAAAGGAGAAATGATTTCAGGCAAAAAAACATGCCCAAAACAGAAGGCACAGAGCCAAGGATTCCAATGGAAACAAGTGTCCTGAAAATAGGGAAAGGGAGCCAATGGGCATCCTTGAGGCTGCAGCTCTGAACACCGGCTGAACTGGCTGCGCTGGAAGTGCCCTCCCCAGCCTGCCATAGCCACGTCTGTGTGCCCACATTGCTCGGTGCCCAGCACAGGCACCAACTCCATCTGGGACAACACTGCTAACAGAGGGATGGAGAAGCTCCAAAGGAGTCTGCTGCTGCTTCTCCTCCCACATTTCCTGCTGGGACCCGGGAGAGAACGGAGGAAAACATCGGCAGCAGACACCAGATCCAGCCTTGGCCTGTGGGTGCAGCAGCACCCCGGGGCAGAACACGGCAGCAGTGGATGCTGCTGGGAGGAGAAAGCAGTTGGGGCCTCCAAGCCAAAGGTGATGATGTGTGTCCCTGGAGAAGAGGACGCCAGGGCACAGATTACCTGGGTGTTGAGCTTCAGCACTTGTCCTGTGCGGTTTGCACAGAGCTGCTCGGCCTCGCGAAGAGCAGAACGAAATTGAGACACCTGATTGTTCAGTGCCTGGTTCTTTTCTTCCAGTGTTCTGAGGCACAGGTTCTTTTCCTCCAGAGACAGAAGCAGCCTAAAAGGGAAGCATGCAACTCATTACTACACGGTATCACATTTTAGGAACTCTTAGGACTCGCACCACCTCGGGGAAAACTGCTCTGTCTGATGAGGTTTGTCTAAACAACGTGGCTGTTGGTTTGTTCCCCCTGCAGTCACAGCCCAGCATGTGCCCACTCTGCTTTTATTCATGAAAGAATGGGGAGTTCCTGCCTACATGTCCTACCTTCTTCTTGAGATGGGAATGTGAATATAGACCTAACAAAGTCTTGCCATGAAGAGATTAGGGGAGAGGAAGAGTTTTCTTCTGACTACCCAGGCTCCAAGGGGGAAAGGTTTGGTCAACATGGAAGAGACATTTCCTTGCCCCATCTTGTATGTCCAGGTAGGAGGAGCAGCACCCTACAGCCAGAGGATCTCGGGGAAGTTCCCTAAGATTTACCAGCACCCATCCTACTTCCAGCTGGAGAAACAAAGGCCGATAGCAGAAGTGGCAACAGAGCCTTGGAGCACAACCTGATGGAAGATGCAGAAACCTGCAGGCAAGCAAGAGGGCCCTGCCCTTTCTTTGTCTTCTTCTCAAAAGAAGAATCCAGTGGCACTGAAGACCGGCAGGACTTGGTCAGCTGGAGGGGCCCCGCTAACCTTGGTCTTGTCTCTTGCATTCTTTGCACAGTCAGTATTGCCTGTGACTCTGGAGGCTGGCAGGGACCCTGCTTGAGCCCCCCCAGGCACCTGGGGGCATTTTCTGAGGAACGATGCAACAGAGACATTCTTGGTTCTTGGGTGCCTTTGAGGGGAATCTGGCCTAGGTCAGAAATCAGGGCCTTGAGATGGTTCTGCCAAGCAAAGGCATCAGGATGCCAGGCTGCTCCAGATCCCAAAGGCTTCAAGTTACAGGACCCAAGGCGGAGCTGCTGGATGTGTCCAGCTCCTTACACTGCAGCTTGGGCAGTGTTAGCACACCCACCTCACAACAGAACACACCCCTAGAGGGAAAGAGCTACTCCAAAAGCCTTTGTCTTCAGAAAAACTCTAACTGAAGGCTTGAAAGAAAAGAAAATGAAACACAACATCCAGACAACCAGACGCGTCTGCACGGAGAGTTCAGAACTCTGCCACATAGGAAATGCTGCCAGAGCCCCTGGCCAGTGCAAAGATGGCAAAGAGGGAATCCATTCCCACAAGGCAGAGTCCCACAGGCTTTCATTTACCTGGCTTTTTCCTTCTCTAGGGTGTTCAAGGAAGCCCAAAGTCCCGAATTTTGGCGTGCCACTTCTTCCCATTGACTCCTTTCCATCTCCAAGTTCTTCAGGTGCACTTGCAGCTCCTTGTTCTGATGTTCTGCCTCCTCCAGCATCTTCTGGAGCTGCTCAACCTGCAACAGCTTCTGCCTTGACTGCTTCTGGGCCTCCCTCACATCTTGCCGGGCTCTCTGAACAATCGTTGCCTGGGACTCTCTGGAGGCTGCCAGCTGAGATGTCAACTCTCCCACCTCCAGTCAAACAGAACAAAGCAGTCAGAGGCTACAGCCACAGCCTGTCACTGTCAGCCACAGCAGAGGCTGTGAGAAAAGGCAAAGGCCAACTTTCCATTTCTCCCTGTCCTCAGAGCACCAGATTCACAATGCATACGGACAACTTGTTTCAATCTCTACGTGGCCCACCAAGGGCACCTGAAAAAGCACCTCCCACACCAAGGCCAGCAAGAAGAGGCCAGCAGGAATCCGTGCTGATGGTTGCTGGCCAACAGCCCAGAGGACTAGCCCAGCTGTCCAGGGCAGCAGCTGAGATTCAGCAGAGCACCGAGGGTCCTTCAGAGCAGCTGCCAAGGATCCCAGAGCACGAGGCAGCCCCAGGGACCACCCCAGCAGCTGCTGCTCTGCCATGGAAAAGCAAGAAGGGCACAGACCCCCTGCTGGATGCTGCGGTGCCACTGCTCTTTCACTCACCTGCTTTTGTAGAGCCTCCCTCTGCTCAAGGAGGAGATTCATTTCCTCTTTGATGCCTCGTAGTTCTTCCTCGTGCCTCTTCTGCGCTGCCTGGATTCCCCTCCGAGCTTTCTGCAGCTCAGCTTGCAGCTTTGCCTGGATGGTCTGGCAACAAAATGCAGAGCAACTTCCTGCGACCTGCCCTCAGGCTCAGCTTTTCCCACTTGCTCTCTCAAAATCCCATTCCTTCAGCGACTTCTTTTGGCTTCTCTACCCAGCTCTGCTTCCATTGTAAGCCTTGCTTCCCGGGCCTGAGCTCTGGAGTTTGCCAGGCTCTGTGCTGCCAGGGCCTGAAGCAGCCCTTGCCTCCTGACTCCCAGCACCTGCCTTTTGTGCCCTTGCCACTGCCCTGCACTCTGTTCCCTGCCTGCTCAGACTTACCTGCCCCTTCTCTTGCTGCTCTTTCACCTCCTGCCTGAGCTGCTGCACCTGCTGGCAGGCTTGGCTTAGCTGTCCCCGAGTTTGGAGCAGTGTCTCTGATAAAGAATTCTTCTCCTTCTGCTTTTCCAGCAGGACCTGCACAGAAGGAAAGAGCAGAGGGCTTGACACTTCCCCTGCAAACTCTGTGTGGCAAGAGGCAAAGACTGATGGGCTCACGCGCTCTCAGAGCACTCGGCTGCTGTTCCCCTGGGCCACTGTCTGCCCTGGGGGGGACACAGCTTCCCAGAGAGTGACTTAGAACACAGCCCAGGAGACATCTCTGGGTTGCTGTTCAGAAATACTCCAGGCGAGTCTTTAAAAAGATTTGTCTCTTGTCAGTGTTCCCGCTGCGCCCTCCCTGTGCCCACAAAAGAAAAGTCCTACAAACTCAGTTTGGCTATGGACACCGACCAGTACACACAAAAGAGGACCCTTAAGAGAACAGTGAAGATCCTCCAAGGTAAGTCTTAGGAAAACAGAGCACAAGAGCAGCACAAAAATCCCAACGGAAAGCTGATGTTTCTGCCGGGCTTCCTGTGAGAGGGCTCATTCCTGGGCCCAAAGATAGCCCTCTTCACCTTTCACCTCCCCAAATTCAATGTAGAAGACATGGAGGGCATGCTCCACACAGCCCCATAGCCTGCCATCTCCCACAGCTCCAGCCTTGCAAAAAATCACACCAATTCTCCTTGCACAATCATTACCTCTCGCTTGGCATTTTCAAATCTAGTTTGTTCCTCTTGTCTTTGAGCCTGCAGGGTGGCAACTTTCTGCCTCATCTCAAACAGCACCTTCTGGTGCTCCTGCTCTCTCTCTGCCTTCTCTTTTCCCCGTTGCTGCAGCATCTCCTGTATGTCTGCATGGTACCTTTCCCGCTCAATTGCCTGAGGAGGGGAGGAAAAATCTTCAAGTTGAAGTCCCCAGGCAAGCTCCTCGCTGAAAAACGTGAAGCTTCATCCCTCCCACAAACCCCAACCTGAAAAGACAACAGCACTGGCTCTCTGCTCTCCAGAAACCGTGTCCTGTCAGGGAATTTAAAAGGAGGCTCAGCAGGTGCAAGGATCCCAGAACCATGGAATCATTTCTGTTGGGAAAGACCTGCACAAGCATTGAGTCCAACCATTCAGAAAAGGAGGTGTCACCTTCTGGCACCCTGATGCCCCAGTCACAAGGACTGAAGGACCGGGGCCTGTTCCATTTGCTTCCAGCCCAAAGCTAATCCCTCTGTCCACCGTGGGAGCACAGCAAGACAGGAACCGAGTTCCCACGCCTGCAGCCAGCAGCACTGTTGGCATCTGCTCCACGCTGGCATCTGCTCCGTGGCAGGTGGGACTCGGGGAAGATCCTGCCCTGGGCCGCCACGCTTTGGGTGGGCACTGCCCAAGCTGCTCTGGAACTCGCCTTACGCCCTCACGGAAGCCGTGGCTGCATTTACTGGCCCAGCACCATCCTGTGGGTCTTCACGCGCCTCCAAGTCCGAGCCGCCGCCTCTCCTGCCCGGCCCAGCAGCGGGAGGCCTCTGGCAGAGGACTGCTGCCCTTTCACACCCTCAGGCTCTGCTGGTGCTAAACCAGCCCCCAGGGCCAGCTTGGACAATTCAGAAGCGTATTGTCACCTACCAGGTCTTGCAGGAGCTTGTTTATTTCCACCTGCTGAGCAGTTCCCTGAAGCCTGAGGCTTTTGTGACACTGCTGCTCTACCTGCAAGAGCTGTTGTGCTGTGTCTTCCTGCTCCTGCTTCCTGAGAGCTCTCTCTGCTTCCAGCTCACGTTGGAGGCACTTCACTTCTCCTGCAAACACGACCAACAGCAAGATTCAGAGTCTTTACTGCCTTTACTGACTCAGGCCCTTTCAGTGTCAGCGTAGGAGGGCCCTGCCTCCAGCGCCACCGCTCCTCAGAAGCCCTGCAGACAGAGGAGGCTTTACAGCAGCTTCTCTAGGTGGGGCGGCACCACAAACAAAGCACACGAGGTTCTCACCTTGTAGCGCCTCCTTGGCCTGTGTGACTGTGAGCACTTGAGCCTCCAGATGGTTGCTGGTGATCTCCAGCTGGGATATCTGCTGCTGAGCAGCAAACAGGCTGGATTCCAGGTTCTCCTTCGCTGACCTACAGGTTGCAAATACGGAGAGACATGAGCTGCTCGCTCCTGACACTCCCGGGCAGTTATTCCAGGACAACGTGGCTCAAGATGCCCAGGCCTGAGAATGCAAAACGGGTCGCATGGAAACTTGTACAGAGAAGGCCCATTTGTGCCATTTCAGTAGCAAAGCAGGGCCCTCTGAGGGAGTGCCCAGGCCTTCCTTATGGCCTGGCACAGCACAGACAGCCCAGCCCAACGTGACCTCAACAGCCGAACCTTCAGCTGCTCTTCCTGACCTATGACCCTGGCTAGCTGTGCCCACACAGGCTGGGCCGAGGAGCAAAAGCCCAGCCTCTGCTCACAGCCCTTCTCTCATCAGCACTTCCAAGCTGCTCTGCAGGGGGACAGAACAGACTCTCGTCCTGGCTCACTCCTGACTTGTTAACTCTCTTCATCATGGACATAAAGGTACATAATTTTCCAGACACTCTGTATTTAAGAGACTTCAGAACTACTTTGCATGATACAGTAAAATCTCATGGTCATGGCAGCACTTGTAAAAATTCAGAACACCATGTTGTCTGAACAACAACTACCTGAATGCAGAGACTGCAGTTTAAGCTCCTGCACGGTCAAGGAATAGACTTGCCACCTTTCTTTTAGTGTTGCCAGCTAAGCAGGCAGTAGCCCAAGTCTTGTCCTTCTTTGGAGAGTGAGAGGGACCATCCAAAAGGACCTTGGCAGGTTTGACAGGTGGGTGCCCATCAACACAGCAAGAATCCCCAGGGGCTGTCAACAATTCCAAAGAGGTTTCCCTGCTGCTCTCTAAGCAGCTCTAGGTCCTGCCTCACACTTCTCAAGAGTGTGCTTGGAAGCAGAAGGCCCTCAGCATTTTCAGCAGGAGCCTCTGGCTTCCCCCTGAATGGCAGCATGCTACTGCCAACATCCCAAGGTCAGAGCCTGGAGTTCTGAAGATGAAGCTTCAGTTCTGAAGATCAGGATTGTGTCAAGCTACTTAGGAAGGAAAGAGGGATGTTCAATGCCCAGCACAAGGAACTAAACCCAAGAGAAACTTGAGGTTTCACTCAACAGCTGCATGGTTTAAGTACTACTCAATTCAGGGCCGGGTGGCTTGCTTTTGACTTCCCACACGAGTGTGCTTGGCGGCACAAACAGGAGCCCAAGGCTCACAACAGCTTTGCTGGCTTTAGATGTCAGAAAAATAACCTTCACATTGTGGCATATTTCTTTTTCTTGAGACTTCCATTTTCTGTCCATGCAAGGTAAAAGCATCCGGAAAGGGTCTCCTCCCTGCCTTTACCTGGTCTCTGCCAGCTGCTTGGAAAGGTCTTGTTGGTGACGCTCCATGGCTGCCAGTCGGCCCTCAAGGGCAGCCTTCTCCCGGCCCAGCAGCTCCTTCTCTCTGCACACCTGGGCCAGTGCGTGCCCTTGGCCAGAGGGCTCCTGGTGCAGCTGCTCCAGAGCCCTGCTCAATGACTCTTGCTCCTGGGAAACCTGGAAGCAGGACAAGGTACAGCTCGAGCCCTTCCTCAGGAGCCCTGTGCAGAGCCAGCCAGTGCCACCTCGCAGGCAGCCAGAGGACAGGGAGCTCCCATGCTCTGGGCTCAAAGTTTCACAGCATCTGCCCTCTGCAGCTCCGATACCCTGGGCTGCCAAAAGCCTCTGGCACTGTTACCTTGGAAGTGCTGTGTCAGGCCCTGCTGGCTTGCCTGGCACCAGATTGCTCCTTCCCAACAAACATCCCTGCCCCAAATTCTGTGTTGTCACCCAAAAATACTGCATCTTCCACAACTGCCAATACACTTGACTCTAAGCACCAGCAGTGCAGCTGCTGTTCAGCCCTCGCTACAGAACTCTGCTCACTTCAGTCCATCACTGCTCACCCCCACGTGTTGCCTCCCCTTGCCTGGGCAAGGGAGAAGCAGATCCCCATGCCCGGCTTTTGGCCTGGAGCTGATCTGAACAGCAAGCTCCTGCACAGCCAGCCCAGGGACAGGGAGCAAACTCTCCTTCTCCCAAACTTCAGAGCATTCCACATGGGAGCAGAGCACAATGTGGGCAACGAAGCCCACGGGGAGAATGAGCCTTCAAGCACTGCTGAGGCCACGAAACTCCTCCAACTCTTCTTTCCTGACACCACGGGCTTGTGGCTGCTGGGCTGGCTGGCAGCAGAGAGCCAGCTGCTCCCACCTCCTGCTGGCTCTGCAGCGGGTGCAGCCACAGCAGCTCCAGCACGGTGCCCTCTGTCTGCTCTGGAGCAGAGGAGCTGCCAGCCCTGGGAGCAGCGCTCAGGGCTTGCCTGGCTTGGGGAAAACAGCTCAGCTCACAGCTGCTACTCTGCTTTCTGAGGGACATGTGCCTTGCCAAGGGTTGTGTTCCTCCCACCAAGGAAGATGATGTTCTCACCTGTCCAGAAGTCGACCTGCTGTGCTGGGAAGACGGGGGAGCATCCACTCTAATGGTATCCGAGAGGTAAACATTCCCAAAGATTCTCTGGACACTCCTCCCTTCAGGTTCCACCTGCAGGTTGGATGGGAGAAAGGGTCACAGAAACCTGTCAGCAAACATGGGGCAAAAGGACCTCTGGACATCAAGGCAAGGAGATCTCTGCTCACAGACCCTCAATTGCACCAGACAGCACTGGGGGCAAAGAGCTCTCGCTGGGGGCTGTGCAGGAGAGGCCAGTGTGTGTCCGGGGACACGGGGCCAGGGAGGGAGGCAGCGGAGTGAAGGTGCCTTTGTGAAAGCCATGGGCTGCCACAACAGAGAGAACAAACAAAGTGGTGTGCCCACAGCAGGGACAGGGAGAGGCAAGGAAACAAGCAGAGGACTCCAAAGCACTGCCTGGGCACACGAGTCATGATCCAGAGGAGCCTGAGGCTCTGCAGAGGCAGTGAAAGCCCACTTTACCTCAAAAGTTCTCCTGAGCTCACGCTTCTCTGGCTTGTCTGCTGCTGCTGCTGCAACCTGGTCCCGCACACATTCCACACCCCTCCTGGAGTGCTCAGACAGCCGCTTGCCCTCTGCTCCAACAGCCTGCTGGGTATTCAGAGAGGAGATGATTCCCTTATTTCAAACACCACAAGAGCTGTCCCTCAGAAATCTCCATCTCGGGAAGCATCCTCGAAGCTCCAGCAGTGCAGCTGCTCTTCAGCCCTCGCTACAGAACTCTGCTCACTTCAGTCCATCACTCTGCTCACCTGCTCCATTCCTTTCCACACCAAATCCAACCCACACATGTTGCCTCCCCTTGCCTGGGCACGGGAGAAGCAATTCCCCATGCCCAGCTTTTGGCCTGGAGCTGATTTGAACAGCAGCTCCAGAGCTGCCTCAGTCATTCCAGGCATGCCAGCAAACAATCTGGCAGCCAATGGTCTCTGGCTGGAGCCAGGCAGACACACAAGGCTGCCTGCTGCAGCCCGGGCTGCTTTGCCCAAGCAGGCCTAGACTGACAGGGATTTAGAATCCCACCTCTTCATGGGAAACTTCATTGGAATCTTTGAGAGACGTTGCAGTGGACTGAAGATCAGTGCCAGTGCCTACCTGGAGACAAAGCCTTTCCTTCAAGATGTCCAGGTCTTTCTTCAGAGCCCCTTTGGAAATTTCACTCTTGGTCAGTGCAACACTCAGGACTTGAGCGGTCTCTTGCCATTCCTTCAAAGCAGCAGCCCCATGCTCCAACTGTTCCTGCTTGGCTTCCCTCTCCACTTCCAGTTGTTGGGTGTTTTCCTTGACACTTCGCATCTCCGGTGTTTTCATTTCATTCTTCTTTTTCAGATCTCTCATCTGCTCCTCGTACAATTCCCGTTCACGCTGCCAAAACAGGGAGGTCACTCATTCCCTCTCTCAGTTTGCTTTTCATACCAGATCAGGACTCCTGCCACAGGCAGGCAAAGGCTGCCCCTCTCTCTCTGCCTCTCGGGATGCCTCAGACCTTTGCTGGGACCGCCCTTGACGCTGAGTCTTTCCCAGCTCACTCAGCCCATCCCAGCTCCCTTTCTGCCCTTCCCCGACCTCTTGCAGCTCCACTCGAGTGTTCCTTTGGGGAGCAGCTGCCAGAACTGCAGCCAGGATTCCAAGTCCACGCTAAGCAGGATTTAGGCGGTGCCATGAGGATGTGCTCTCCAGCAGGGAGAAAGGGAAGAGCAAACACCCCCAACATTTCATTCCCTGCAGCTGGGGTGACAGGAGTGGTTTTTGAGCTCTCCTGTGTAGAGTTTCCATGGCACCATCCCCGAGAGCCCCACTGCCCTCTCTTGGAGCAGCAATGGCCACATCAGTCTGTCATTCTCTGCTGCCACTCAGGACGAGTTCTCCCCTTGCAGGCACACGTCCTTATCTGCATCAGCACTTTGCTTTTCTCTCTTTTCTCCCCACTGGCTGCTCTCTGATGGCCAAGGCCAAACACCTTTCTATTAACAGCAAACTTGGCCTTCTCACCTCTCGTTCCAGGTCCAGGTATTTGAAATCTGGACGTGGGTTTGGACACGAGGAATTGCCCAGACCATGCAATGTCCATAGAGACAGTGTGGACATTGAGAACTAGAGGGCACAAAACTCCAGCATGGAGGAAAACCAGCAGCCTCAGCACTAACTGGCTTTGACATGACTACGACATCTTTTCCTCCTTATTCAGAAGAATGCAGTTTGAAAAGCTCAGCTGGAAAGAGGTGCTCCTTAGAACTATTAACACAAGGGCCAAACATAGCTAGGAAATGGCCCTTCATGGCATCTGCCGTTCTCACCAGCACATCCTTCCTTTCCTTCTCCAGGCTCTCCAGTTTCCTCTGCAGAGATGCCACCTCCTGACAAAGAGTCACACCCTCTTCCTTCAGGGCAATGGCCTCTTTCTCCAGGGCAGTTTCTCGAGAGGTCTTCTGGTGTTCTGCCCTCCACATCGCTGCGGCAGGAAGGAGAAGGAGAATGAGAACAGCAAAGCAAAGGCAAACTGATGTGCATCCTGCAGGGACAACAGCACTGTCTTCTTGGCCTGCCTGTGTTTGCCAGCCCCTAAGGCCGCAAGGGCTTCCAAAGCTGACAGAAATGAAGGAGAAAAAAGCAGGACTCCAAGGGGCAAGGTTCAGAGGAATAGGAAAGTGTCTTTACTCTTGGGCTTGTGCAGAGTGAGCAGTCCAAGAGAGACAAAGGAGCGGGGATGCCTGTGCAGCCCTGCTCCAGAGAGGCCAATAGCCTGGGGGCTCTGGCAGGGCCTGGAGTTGGGGGGAATCGAGCTGAGGCATCCAGCTACAGCTCCTCAGCACAGACACAGCACCTGAAAGGCACCACCTGTGCACGGGATCAGCCATAGCACAGCCAGATGGCACTGCCAGCCACGGCATCTTCCTCGAGAAAAAGCTTTCACTGGCACTGGATGGAGAAATCTCCTGCTGGTTGTTCTTCCCCTCTGCCATCTCTGGGCACTGCCCTTTTCCTCTGTGTGGCATCAGAGATCCCTGCTGGGACAGGATGGGGCAGCGGGTGGGAGAGGTGAAGCTGTACCTGCTTGAATTTCTTCCAACTGTTTCAGCAGCTCCTGATTGCTGGCTCTGAGATTGTCCCTCTCAGCCTGCCCCATGCCCAGCTCCAGCTCCAAGGCCTGTATCTTCTTCCTTGCATCATTCTGGAAGAGGCAAGAGGAACAGAATCACCTGTCAGTGCCACTGCTGGCAGGAGACAAAGGGCTACAAACACTAAAGCAGAAATAGCCCAGGTGGGAGAGGGCAGCTGGACCGTACTGGTAGATGTGATCGTGATCCTCCTTCCTCCCCATGCTAGTGAGACAACCCCCCTACAAGAACTTCCACCCATCCTGGCCTTGGCACTCTGCTTGTCCAGCAGCCCAGCAGCAGGACAGGATTTCTGGGTGCATATTACCAGATCTTTCTGGGAATGCTCCAGGTGCTGCTGCAGGTCTTGCAGAGCTGCTGACACTCTGTCCACTGTGAGCTCTGCGGGGACATCCCCATCCTGAGAAGCACTTAGGCCCAAGACATGACCCTTTTCTGAAAAGAGAAGACATTCTCTTTCAAGATTTAATCCAACAGTCTCCAACAAACAAGGCCTCTTTCTACCTAGGAGGAGGTGCCTTTGTCATTGTCCTAGAGCTCGCCTTGCAGCAGGATGTGTGTCACAGGCTGACGTTATTTTGATGACCACTAATGTCAGCACTGCCCCAAAGACAACTGCATGGGCCCTGTGGCTTGACAGGACTTGGGCCCTTCTCCCTTCTGACTCTAATCACTTCTCTACAAACAAACATGGACTTGTGTCTCTGCAGGGAGACAAGACTTCCCAAGGCCTGAGTCAGCCTGAACTGACAGGGTGAGTGTGTCATACCAGGATGACCAGGAACCACCCCCTCGCTCCACCTGCTCTCCCAGCCTCCCACACTTGCCTGAGCTCCAGGTGACCAAGTCTCTGCTATCCCTGATCACGTGGTGGAGAACCAGGAGCAGTTTGTCCAGCTGGGATTGAGTTTCCTGGTGAGCACCACTGGCCTGCTGACACTTTGTGGCCAAGGCCTCTGCTCTGTTCTCAGAGCTCTGGAGCTTCCTACGCAGCTCAGACACCTCAGCCTCCAGCACCTGCACAGAGTCCCTCAAGCTCCGTTCTCCTGCTCGGGACTCCTCCAGCTCCTGCAGCAGCTGCTTCTCTCGAGTTGCCTGGGTAGCCTCCATCTCCAGCACTGCCTTCTGCAGGGCCCGCATCTGGAAGATGGATGCACAGAGCCTCAGGGACAGGGCTGCTCCTGAGGCAGCAGAGCAGGCAGTAGAGCAAGTAACAAAGGAGAAATGACTTCAGGCAAAAAAACATGCCCAAAACAGAAGGCACAGAGCCAAGGATTCCAATGGAAACAAGTGTCCTGAAAATAGGGAAAGGGAGCCAATGGGCATCCTTGAGGCTGCAGCTCTGAACACCGGCTGAACTGGCTGCGCTGGAAGTGCCCTCCCCAGCCTGCCATAGCCACGTCTGTGTGCCCACATTGCTCGGTGCCCAGCACAGGCACCAACTCCATCTGGGACAACACTGCTAACAGAGGGATGGAGAAGCTCCAAAGGAGTCTGCTGCTGCTTCTCCTCCCACATTTCCTGCTGGGAGCCGGGAGAGAACGGAGGAAAACATCGGCAGCAGACACCAGATCCAGCCTTGGCCTGTGGGTGCAGCAGCACCCCGGGGCAGAACACGGCAGCAGTGGATGCTGCTGGGAGGGGAAAGCAGTTGGGGCCTCCAAGCCAAAGGTGATGATGTGTGTCCCTGGAGAAGAGGACGCCAGGGCACAGATTACCTGGGCGTTGAGCTTCAGCACTTGTCCTGTGCGGTTTGCACAGAGCTGCTCGGCCTCGCGAAGAGCAGAACGAAATTGAGACACCTGATTGTTCAGTGCCTGGTTCTTTTCTTCCAGTGTTCTGAGGCACAGGTTCTTTTCCTCCAGAGACAGAAGCAGCCTAAAAGGGAAGCATGCAACTCATTACTACACGGTATCACATTTTAGGAACTCTTAGGACTCGCACCACCTCGGGGAAAACTGCTCTGTCTGATGAGGTTTGTCTAAACAACGTGGCTGTTTGTTTGTTCCCCCTGCAGTCACAGCCCAGCATGTGCCCACTCTGCTTTTATTCATGAAAGAATGAGGAGTTCCTGCCTACATGTCCTACCTTCTTCTTGAGATGGGAATGTGAATATAGACCTAACAAAGTCTTGCCATGAAGAGATTAGGGGAGAGGAAGAGTTTTCTTCTGACTACCCAGGCTCCAAGGGGGAAAGGTTTGGTCAACATGGAAGAGACATTTCCTTGCCCCATCTTGTATGTCCAGGTAGGAGGAGCAGCACCCTACAGCCAGAGGATCTCGGGGAAGTTCCCTAAGATCTACCAGCACCCATCCTACTTCCAGCTGGAGAAACAAAGGCCGATAGCAGAAGTGGCAACAGAGCCTTGGAGCACAATCTGATGGAAGATGCAGAAACCTGCAGGCAAGCAAGAGGGCCCTGCCCTTTCTTTGTCTTCTTCTCGAAAGAAGAATCCTGTGGCAATGAAGACTGGCAGGACTTGGTCAGCTGGAGGGGCCCCGCTAACCTTGGTCTTGTCTCTTGCATTCTTTGCACAGTCAGTATTGCCTGTGACTCTGGAGGCTGGCAGGGACCCTGCTTGAGCCCCCCCAGGCACCTGGGGGCATTTTCTGAGGAACGATGCAACAGAGACATTCTTGGTTCTTGGGTGCCTTTGAGGGGAATCTGGCCTAGGTCAGCAATCAGGGCCTTGAGATGGTTCTGCCAAGCAAAGGCATCAGCATGCCAGGCTGGTCCAGATCCCAAAGGCTTCAAGTTACAGGACCCAAGGCGGAGCTGCTGGATGTGTCCAGCTCCTTACACTGCAGCTTGGGCAGTGTTAGCACACCCACCTCACAACAGAACACACCCCTAGAGGGAAAGAGCTACTCCAAAAGCCTTTGTCTTCAGAAAAACTCTAACTGAAGGCTTGAAAGAAAAGAAAATGAAACACAACATCCAGACAACCAGACGCGTCTGCACGGAGAGTTCAGAACTCTGCCACGTAGGAAATGCTGCCAGAGCCCCTGGCAGGTGCAAAGATGGCAAAGAGGGAATCCATTCCCACAAGGCAGAGTCCCACAGGCTTTCATTTACCTGGCTTTTTCCTTCTCTAGGGTGTTCAAGGAAGCCCAAAGTCCCGAATTTTGGCGTGCCACTTCTTCCCATTGACTCCTTTCCATCTCCAAGTTCTTCAGGTGCACTTGCAGCTCCTTGTTCTGATGTTCTGCCTCCTCCAGCATCTTCTGGAGCTGCTCAACCTGCAACAGCTTCTGCCTTGACTGCTTCTGGGCCTCCCTCACATCTTGCCGGGCTCTCTGAACAATCGTTGCCTGGGACTCTCTGGAGGCTGCCAGCTGAGATGTCAACTCTCCCACCTCCAGTCAAACAGAACAAAGCAGTCAGAGGCTACAGCCACAGCCTGTCACTGTCAGCCACAGCAGAGGCTGTGAGAAAAGGCAAAGGCCAACTTTCCATTTCTCCCTGTCCTCAGAGCACCAGATTCACAATGCATACGGACAACTTGTTTCAATCTCTACGTGGCCCACCAAGGGCACCTGAAAAAGCACCTCCCACACCAAGGCCAGCAAGAAGAGGCCAGCAGGAATCCGTGCTGATGGTTGCTGGCCAACAGCCCAGAGGACTAGCCCAGCTGTCCAGGGCAGCAGCTGAGATTCAGCAGAGCACCGAGGGTCCTTCAGAGCAGCTGCCAAGGAGCCCAGAGCACGAGGCAGCCCCAGGGACCACCCCAGCAGCTGCTGCTCTGCCATGGAAAAGCAAGAAGGGCACAGACCCCCTGCTGGATGCTGCGGTGCCTCTGCTGTTTCACTCACCTGCTTTTGTAGAGCCTCCCTCTGCTCAAGGAGGAGATTCATTTCCTCTTTGATGCCTCGTAGTTCTTCCTTGTGCCTCTTCTGCGCTGCCTGGATTCCCCTCCGAGCTTTCTGCAGCTCAGCTTGCAGCTTTGCCTGGATGGTCTGGCAACAAAATGCAGAGCAACTTCCTGCGACCTGCCCTCAGGCTCAGCTTTTCCCACTTGCTCTCTCAAAATCCCATTCCTTCAGCGACTTCTTTTGGCTTCTCTACCCAGCTCTGCTTCCATTGTAAGCCTTGCTTCCCGGGCCTGAGCTCTGGAGCTTGCCAGGCTCTGTGCTGCCAGGGCCTGAAGCAGCCCTTGCCTCCTGACTCCCAGCACCTGCCTTTTGTGCCCTTGCCACTGCCCTGCACTCTGTTCCCTGCCTGCTCAGACTTACCTGCCCCTTCTCTTGCTGCTCTTTCACCTCCTGCCTGAGCTGCTGCACCTGCTGGCAGGCTTGGCTTAGCTGTCCCCGAGTTTGGAGCAGTGTCTCTGATAAAGAATTCTTCTCCTTCTGCTTTTCCAGCAGGACCTGCACAGAAGGAAAGAGCAGAGGGCTTGACACTTCCCCTGCAAACTCTGTGTGGCAAGAGGCAAAGACTGATGGGCTCACGCGCTCTCAGAGCACTCGGCTGCTGCTCCCCTGGGCCACTGTCTGCCCTGGGGGGGACACAGCTTCCCAGAGAGTGACTTAGAACACAGCCCAGGAGACATCTCTGGGTTGCTGTTCAGAAATACTCCAGGCGAGTCTTTAAAAAGATTTGTCTCTTGTCAGCGTTCCTGCTGCGCCCTCCCTGTGCCCACAAAAGAAAAGTCCTACAAACTCAGTTTGGCTATGGACACCGACCAGTACACACCAAAAGAGGACCCTTAAGAGAACAGTGAAGATCCTCCAAGGTAAGTCTTAGGAAAACAGAGCACAAGAGCAGCACAAAAATCCCAACGGAAAGCTGATGTTTCTGCCGGGCTTCCTGTGAGAGGGCTCATTCCTGGGCCCAAAGATAGCCCTCTTCACCTTTCACCTCCCCAAATTCAATGTAGAAGACATGGAGGGCATGCTCCACACAGCCCCATAGCCTGCCATCTCCCACAGCTCCAGCCTTGCAAAAAATCACACCAGTTCTCCTTGCACACTCCCTTACCAACAAAATGTCTATCAGGATCTATTCCAGTGCTGGACATTTTCAGGATGGTTGAGGAAAGCAATTTTGCTTGCTGAAGCAAGTGAAAATTCACAGGGTTTCTCCTTCTCGGACAAAACCCACATCAAAGTGTCCCCTCCTCCAGTGTGCAAAGCAGCTCTCTGCAACGAGGGCATGCCTGGCAGGGAAACGGCTCTTGTGGTGAGCAGTCCTTTAGTGACTGATGGCAGTCTGGCTGATGTGGCCAAAGCAGACTCTCTTTGTGCAGCAGTTCACACCGACAATACCATTTACTTGTCTTACACAAAGAAGGTGTCTCATGGCCCTTGCTGGTATTCAAGCCTGAAGACTACACTGTGGTTTTGAGCTTTTCTCTTCAAAAGCAAAACCTCTGCTGGGTATTTGCCAAACCTACCACATACTCCAGAACTGAGACTGTCTGACAGAGACCATCAGAAACAAACCCTTCTCTCACAGCTCTCCTGTAACACCCAATCCAAACCTCCCCCGGCACACTTGGGGCCGTTTCCTCTTGTCCTGTCCCTTGTTCCCTGGGAGCAAAGACCAACCCTCACCTGGCTGCACCTTCCTGTCACAGGGAGTTGGAGAGAGCGAGAAGGTGTCCCCTGAGCCTCCTTTTCTCCAGGCTCAGCCCCCCCAGCTCCCTCAGCCACTCCTTGTCACACCTGTGCTCCAGACCCTTCCCCAGCTCCGTTCCCTCTTTTAGAGGCTCTGGGGCTGCCCAAAGGAACAAATTTTGCAGAAGCATGTAACCCTTTGCTGATGAACATGCATATGCCTGGCTAATAAATGCGTGTGCCATCTTGAGCCAGGTGTGCACAGCAGTGTCCCTCTCTTCTACTGCCAGAAACAGCATCTGGCCTGATCTGGCTGGCACAACTCCCACTCCCACAGGTGCTGCCTAGGAATAAGGTGTCCAGAGCCACGGTAACATCATGCCCCTCTTGCTCCAGCAGCTCCCTCTGAAGCTGCAATTCCTCCAGTGCCTGCCTGTTGACTTCCAGCTCCCTCTGCAGTGATGGGTCTTCTCCCTCGAGTGCAGCCAAGTCCTCCACTGTACAAGAAGGGGCAAGACAAGTTTTCAACGGAAAACCAGCCTCATTTCCAAAACCAACCTCCATCCTGTGCTGCTGCTCCGCCTTTTCCGCCTGGGCTGACGCTTCCTTCAGCTGCTTGCTGTTCTTCTGGCGCAGACTCAAGGCTCCTGGCTCCGGGATTCCAGTGCATTGCTGCAGCTTTTCCTTGGACTTCTCAAGGTTTTCACAGTCACTGCAGAGACAAGGCTCAGTCAGAAGAAGGAAGAGGCCTGAAGAGCCATCGATCCCATTTTCAGCCCTCCACAATGGAGCTGGGGGCAGTGGGCTAAGGAAGACCTTGCTCTTTCCCTCCCAAGGAAATCCTCCAGAGGCAAAGGGAAAGGAAGGCAGGATTTTGCCTTCCTTCAGTGAGAAGCAGTGGCTGGACAGGGGCTCTCAAAGAACAGAATTCAGGGAAGCAGCACGGTGAGAGGAAGGAGTCTTCTATTCCAACATCGCTGTGCATCTCCCAGGCAGCCTTGGGAGTCACAGTAGAGCATGAAAAGCCCTGACAGGACGATGCTCAAGAGCCACACTGAGGCCTACACATGGTAGGGCAGGTGAGTTCTTTGCCCAGAACACCTCTGAACTCCCAGACCTGGACGCAGATTGCCTCTGGAACGCAGGAGGAGGAGGAAGAAACACTCACCTTCTGATTTCTTCCATCACAGAGTCTATGTGCTCCCGGTGGCTACTGAGCCTCTTGCATCGCTCCTCCATTTTCTCAAAACATCGCTGCAAGCGCCCACAATTCTCTGTGGCTTCCCAAACCAATTCCAAGGGATGCTGTGCAGCAGTGGATGTCGGAGTTGAGAGGCTGTTCCTGGAGGCTGCATGCTGGGAACGGTCAGCGCCGGTGATGGAACTGGCCATGCTGTCACTGCCGTCTAACAGCACCTGAAAGCCCACATCCAGCTGTTAGTCAGGTACTCTGTTCCTATTCCAAAGTACCACTGAGATGCCTCTTCTGATTCCACAAGAACCAGTGTCCATTTGTGGAGGACCAGTTTCAAATCCGAGCCAGCTCAGCACAGTTTACTCACCTCAGGGGCTCTGGAGAAACGTCCCTGGTGAGAAAGGCCTCGAGCTCCCTGGAAGAGCACAGGGAAGAGCACACTCAGACTGCATGGCTGCCCCTGAGGCAGTCGCCTCTAAATGCTTCCCAGCCTGGAATTCCAGCTCAGCTCCTTCCTCCCCTCCTTGGGAATATTTTCAGCCCAGTAGGTTGACAGCAGCACAAACAAACATGCTGGAAGGTGTCTCATCACTTCTTAGAACACCACAAGGGGAATTGCCCAGAGCCCCATCCAACCTGGTCTTGAACACTGCCAGGGATCCAGGGGCAGCCACAGCTTCTGTGGGCAACCTGTGCCAGGGCCTCAGCAGCCTCACAGGGAAGAATTCCCTCCCAATATCCCATTAGACCCTGTCCTTTCCCTGCAGGCCCCTGGCTTAAGTCTCTCTCCAGCTCTCTTCCAGCCCCTTCATGCATTGGAAGGTCACCCTGGAACCTTCTCCAGGCTGGACAACCCCAACTCTTGCATCCTTTTCCCTTGGCACAGGTGCTCCAGCCCTTGGAGCATCTTCCTATCATCCTCGTGGCCTCCTCTGCACCACTGGGGATCATCTTGGAGATGTCTAGGAGAAACCCATTCTTGTCTCTGGGAAGCGCTCAGGCTGCGCTGTGAATTGGGCTGAGGGGAAGGCAGTGAAAGCTGCTCCCTTGTTTGTGCCCACACCCTCCAGTGGGACAAGGACGGAGGAGGAGATGTGGGTGTGCTCTGGGATGGCCAGGAGCCCCCCCATTCCCTCCCAGGCCTGTCCCCATGGCCAGCACCAAAGCTGCTGCTAGCTCTGGAACAGCCAACTGTTAATCCCTTGCTATTCCCAAAGGGAACTGTTCCCAGTGGCACAGCCCAGGCCCACCCAGGCCCCTGCTGGGCTTGGCACAAAGAGGGCAGCAGCTCTCTCACTCACCCGCCGGGTCTCCATCTGCCCCTTGGCACGAGCAGTGACCAAATGTCAGTGTCCAAAGGCCGTTGGCCTTTGCAGGGTCTAAACCCCAATCTCCAAAGGCCGTTGGCCTTTGCAGGGTCTAAACCCCAATCTCCAAAGGCTTTTGGCCTTTGCAGGGTCTAAACCCCAATCTCCAAAGGTTGTTTGACTTCGCAGGGTCTAAACCCCAATCTCCAAAGGCCGTTGGCCTTTGCAGGGTCAAACCCCAATATCCAAGGGTCGTTGGCCTTTGCAGGGTCAAGAGCACAAAATCAAAGTGCTGTTGGCAGTTGCAAGGTCAAAGCCCCAATGTTCAGGAGCTGTTGACAGTTGCCAGGCTCCAAACCCCAACATTCCATGGGCTGTTGATGGTTGCCAGGCTCCAAACCCCAACATTCCATGGGCTGTTGATGGTTGCCAGGCTGCAAACCCCAACATTCCAGGGGCTGTTGGAGAGGCCCTCCCCTGGCTCTCCACCCATCCCAGCTCACTGCTGCCCGGCACCTGCACCAGCACCCCCACATCCCCACAGCCCAGCTGGGCAGCTGGGCAGGGACCTGGCTCATAACATGAGTTCAAAGTTGCTGGCCCAGACAGCATCAGTTTTAAGGCTCAGCATTCCAGAGACCCGCATGCTCTTTAGGGATGCGCTTAGTTCCTGAGTCACAGGAATTTGTCTGTCTCCCCTGACAAAGGGGAGGTGTAAGAAAAAGCCTCAAAAGGTTCTTGGTGCTTACAAATATTCATGGAAAGTAAAGCTCTGCATCTAGAACAGCCACATGAGGAGGAAAAATGGTGTTTCAGGGTCTTTTCAAATTCCTACAGAGAAATGCCAGGAGTTGCAGTGTTTAAGGCTCATAAAAGAGATTCAGAATCCCGAGACAGACACGAGTGCATTTTTTTCTCTGCTCTCTGTTTGGCAACATATCACTAGGTCTTCTAGGCAGAAGAAAAGTCTTGCTGCTTATTTCAAAGATTCCTCGTGTCTTGGGGTGACCTTATGATGTGTAGCCCATATCGCTGCCTATGCCCAGAAATTAATTTCTATGCCTCTAAACTGAGCACAACTTTTTCAAAGCAGTTTGCAGCTTGTTCAAGGTCACACACAGATAGCGGGGTTTTTTTCCAGCTGCGGCAGGGGAGGGAGGAGGCACCTGGCTTGCGGCTTCCCGGTCAGCTTTTGGCCAGTTGTTCAGCTTCTTTTTCTCCGGAGAGAGAGGTGAATTTTTTTTTCCTTCCCTGGAATTTCGGACTTTCTCCCTTTTCCACTGGACTGCTACAATATTAGAACACATCAGGAGGACTTTCCACCGAGCGCAGAGGGCCTGGCCTTGGGCCAAGCCCCAGCTCCGAGGAGACCAACAGGAGGACTCTAACACTTTCCCAGGTTTTTTCTCCACAGCGAGAGATTTTATTGTTTAGCATTATTTTCCTTTTCCCGTGTGTTTGTTCAATAAATAGTTTTATCTCCTTCACTTTCCTTCAAGGAAAATTTATTTTTTCCCAAACCTGGTGGGGGAGGGGTGGTTGTGCCTTCTCTCAGAGGATATATTTCTAAATTTGGCCAAACCGGAACACCTCGCTAGGAACAGACCTTCCAGAACCAAATGCTTGGAAAAGCTTTGGTAGATATTTTACTCCTTCATCTTTGAGAACATTCATCTGTGTCCTAGGGAGAATTTTTGTGCCCCAGTTGACAGGAATTGGTTTCTGGCAGGGTACAAATCGTCTGGGGAAGAGAAGAGCGGCACCTGCCTTCTCCAGGGCCTCTCCAGACTCTCTCCAGAGACTGACGGCCCAGGGATGTCACTGCCAAGTTCAGCTTCAGAGACCGATGCAGCTTCGAGTCTCTGCTTCCAGAACAGCAGCTTTGGGCTCCTTGAGCACAGCTGCAAAGGAGCAGGACAGCTCCCGGTGAAGGTCTGAGCTCCTGGCTGGTCCTTGCACAGCTCTCAGTGTAGTTCTGCCAGTGCTGTTGGTCTCAGGCCACCTGTGACTGCAGCAAGGACACCTGAAAGAGGCAGAAAGCCCAGCTCAGACAAGCCCACGTGGGCAGGAGCATCCGCAGCCCCACGGTACCGGCTGTGGGGGCAGACACAGCCTCCAACTCCAGCCCTCACCAACACTCTGCCCTTGGGGAAGGGGAAAGGAACAGGCTCCCACTAACTGCCCCTGAACGGAGCTCAGATGATCAACAAGTCCAGTTCATGGCTGGCAAACCCTTCCCTCATACAACCCTCAGCCACCACAGGTCGGGGAGAGAGAGTTCCGACAGGATTTAGGAACCCAGCTCTGATTCCCAAAGCACGCATTCTGGCCACTGACCCCTTTCTCCACGGGCTGTGCCTCAGCACGAGGGCCTCAGCTCCCCTGAGCTCCTGGAGGACTCTCCTACTTGAGCTGCTGGACAGCCAGCCCCGGCAGGAGGGGAATTTGGTGCTTGTGTTATAGCAGGTTGGCTTTCCCGGGCTGGTTACCTATATATCGATAATTAGTTGATGAATTGTTAAATAAAGTGCCTAATTAATGTACTATGAATTTAAATAGTTATAAGCTAATGAGTTAAGTGTGCGTGTGTACAGGAAGCAATGCATGGGTATAACCATTAGAGGCAGGTACAACAGGAACCTGATGGACTTTATAGAAGGATCCTTTTAGAACCATTACCCCATGAGACGATATCAGTACCCAAGACCCTGACTGGAAAAGGAGCTGACCAATGGAATGGATCCAATTAGAAATGATTGGTCAAGGATGCACCATGTTAAAAGGCAATCAGAACACCGGAAAGTGGCCAATCAGTGAGATTGAAAGCGCACCAGTCCTGGAGGTGACAGAGACAATAAAAACTGACCAAGTGCTCTGTACCAGGTTCTCTGGTGGAAACTTGTGGTCCAAGGGAGTACTCGATGTGTCACATTGTTCATTTTTCTGGCTTGTAGTGTAGGGTCTGAGCTTATCTTGGATCCTCGTTCTAAGTTGCTAATTAATAAACAAGTTAGCCTGCCAAAAGGTTTCCCACCTCGTTTATAACACCTGGGGTTTTTTGATGCCTTCTTGAGGCATTTTAGCACCCGAAGCCCCTTTCACACCGCCCCATTTTTTAATTATATGTTAAGTATAGCTTTAACTTCTTTATTCATATTTATTATGCTTCCACTTAATCTCACTTAATCCCGAGGGATTCTTAAAGGGGTTTTGGGGGTTTTCTTGGTTTTGCCACGTTTTTGTGCACAGTCCGCCTTTTCAACCCTCCATTCTTTAAATGTAACAAATATAGCCTTAAATTTTTCTATACTTATACAAATTTATTCCATTTTTGTCAGTTTTGTTAAGTTTTGAAAAGGTTTTGAGGCTTTGTTGGGTCATTTCCGGTACCCACCCAGCCAATGACTGAGGGGAGTTGGGCTGAGGCGGGAACAGCTCTCGCCCCGCCCCCTGTCCCGCCCAGCCAATGACTGAGGGGAGTTGGGCTGAGGCGGGAACAGCTCTCGCCCCGCCCCCTGTCCCGCCCAGCCAATGACTGAGGGGAGTTGGGCTGAGGCGGGAACAGCTCTCGCCCCGCCCCCTGTCCCGCCCAGCCAATGACTGAGGGGAGTTGGGCTGAGGCGGGAACAGCTCTCGCCCCGCCCCCTGTCCCGCCCAGCCAATGACTGAGGGCGCTTTTCCCCGCCCGCCGGTTGGGCGGGAGCCGCTCCCCACTTGTCAGTCAATGAGGGGGGTCCGGCTGAGGCTGGAACTTCCCCCTCTCCCCCTCCCCGGCCGATCACTCCCGCCCCTCCCTGCCTCGCTGCCACTGGCCCCTTGTGACTCTGAATTTTCCCCACCTGCCCCAGTCTGGACTGGTTTATACTGCTTTATACTCCCCCCTCCCCAGGCAGAGGAGCTCCTGTGCCCCCCACCCCGCAGTGGGTAAAATTCACCTCACTAGAAGTTCGTGTCCACAAAGGAGACCGAGGAGTCCTGTAAAATTGCCTTGATTTGGAGAAAGGGAGAAAGTCCGTCAGGTGTGTGTCCAACGGGGTCTCTCCCAATTAGTTGGAGCAAGTAGCCTTCTTTTCTCCTCATTTCCTGGCCGCATTTTCTCCTCCTTCCCTTTCCCTGTTGGCTGCGGTACTTGGAAGGTACTTGGGACTTCCCGATCCACCTATCCGTGTCCCCCCTTAGTATGTGCCCCCTGTAAAACACACGATCCATGAGCATTACAATTAGCTAAATCAAATGATCTATTTTAGTAAGCTTTACTAATTGGCACGGACTGCTGCTCAGCCAAAGTCATGCTGAAGTCCTGAACTTTGGGAAGAAGAACAAAGACTTTATAGGATTATGAATATTAATATCTTTGCCTAGGGTGGATTAAAAGCTAATTAGAGCCCCCCAAACTCCCATCTCACCTCCCACAGACTCCCAGAATGTCTCCGGAGCCACCCCAAACCCCCCTGTTAGCCCCTAGAAACGCCCAAGGGACCCCCCCTGTTGGAAAACCAACCAGTTTAAAACCACTTTTTTTATATAACTTTAGCCAGGTTTCTTCACCTTTGCCCCGGAGAAGGGAACTGAAGCTTCTTTCCAGGGCATTGTTTCTCTAGGTGAGGCCTGAGATGGGCTTAGCATTTCAACAGACTGGGAGTAGCCCCAAAGAGATGAAGGCCATCGACGGAACATCAACAGAACATCAGCGGCCATCTATGAACATCTACCCCAGACTCTGCCTCTGGCAGAGTTGGAGACATCTCCTCCAGAAAAGACTGATAAGAAAATCAAGGAATGAAGATCTAATTAACATCAGAAGAGAAGAAATCTGGATTCCATAGGAGAGCAATTGCTAAGAACTACACTCACTTGGGACCAATGAACACTGACCCAATTTGTTTCTATGACTTTTGACTGTATAAAAGATCTGGAAAATCTAGTAGAAGCCATGTGTCATGGAATGATTCTCTCTGCACACCTGGGCTATGTGTGGATGAGATGATTTCTGGGGTACATCCTGGCCAGAACAATATCCTGGCCAGAATAAAGTAATGCCTTGACTCTCTAACATTAAAAATGTTGTGTGAGGGCTTTGTTTTTCCCACAGTTTTGGTGACACCCCCAGGCCACACATCCAAGGACGTGTTCTCCTTCCACCCGGGGGGGGGGGGGGGGGGGGGTAGGGGGGGAGGCTCTGTGGGAGTCTTGGTGTTCTGGGGTCCCATCTAGCGTTCGGGGGGGTTCCCCTGATTTTGGGGTTTCCTCTGATTTCATGCTCCCCCAGTTACATTTTCCTCCCATGTGGGGGAGCTCGGGGGTCCCAGCTTCTTTGGCAGGGGCGTCACCCTGATATTGGGGTCTTACAGCATGATTTTGGGGTGTCCCCCAATTTTAAAGCCCCCTGATTTTGGGGTCCCCCACAGGACATGTTCTCCTTGCATCTGAGGGGGTGGGCAGGTCTTGGGGATCTCCCATCTTGGGAGGTCTGGGGGATCTGGGGGTCCCATCTACTCTTGTGGGGTGTTACAAACAACTTATTGAGAGTTGGCTTTTGCCATATGTTTATGGGTTATGAATTACATTATGAGTTATAATATTAAATATTATGATATTTTCCTTGGGAAATATTAAGACAATGGTATATGTTAAAATGTTTAATGTTGTTAAAATAGTCTGGTTGTAAAGTTGTTTTTTTATAAGGGCTGCATGAGTTTGTGTGCTGTAATGTCAGTTCTGTAAGTGGGACACGCTGTTGCGAGCCAAACTTCGAAGACACAGCCATAAATGTGTGATAAATACATACTATAATATTGGCTTTCCGCAAATGTTAAAATGGATGCTATATGTATAATGTTAAAGTATTTAAATAACAATGTTAAAGTATTTAATGTTAAAGTATCGTTGTTATAAAGATACAGTTTTGCAACAATAACTAATGCCTTTATTTCTGCCATTAACTAAACTTAGACATAACAGTGAAATAGCTGATACAGTTATGCTTGCGATAATTGAACTGTCTGCTTGGTTGGATAACATCCAATGAACGGATGATGAAGACCCCTGCTACTGACATGCCAGCTATCGGCAACTGCCGTCTGCAGAAACCATCGACCAAAGCCCACCCTGGAGGTGATAATAAAAACTGACTGAAACCACAGCCAGGAAATGCGCGTGCTCTAAAAAGGCAGATCCAAGGAGGAGCCATGCTAAACAGTTCCTGGAACATGTAAACTAGTTTGGGGGGGAAGTTTGAATTGGCATGATTGATTATGAATATGCATTAGGCTGATGCAATAGGACAGGTGTGTAAAGGGTGTCTCCGCAATAGCAGGTGCGCTCTTGGCTGAGTGCCAAAGCACCCAGCGCCGTGACTTTTGCTTTATTGTCTTTGTCCCCTATTGTCCTTTATTAAACTTTTAAATCCTAACAGCAGAGTGAACCTCGTTTTTCACAAAAGGAGTGGGATTCCATCCAACGAGGACCCCGACGAGCACAGCAACAGAACTGCGCCGGCTCCTAAAAGAGTGACGTGGGGTGAGACTATGCAAAACTGTACATCAGTGTGCATAAGGCTGATGCAGCCACAGGGGTATAAAAGGTAGCACCACCATTTTGTGATTGAGCCTCTGGCCCCTGGCCATGCTCCCAGCACAATCCCTTTTGCTTTGCTGAATTTTATAGTTCTCAATAAAATTTTTAATAACTCATTTCCATATTGGATCTGGGTTGTTTATAACATGGGGTTTCCCCCTGATTTGGGGGTCCTGTCCCCAGGCTGCACACCCGAGGACGTTTTCTCCTGAGCTGCTCCAGTTCCCGCTGGAGGGGGGAGGGAATCTGTGGGAGTGGTTGGGGTTTAGGGGTGGGGGGGAAGCCCCCCCCTCCCCCCCCACCAGCTACTCCATGGTCTTCCACCCTCCTCCCAAACCCTCCTCGTCTACGGGGGGGCACCAGCCCTCTACTGCCACATATAGGGGGGTGCCTGGGGAGGGTACTGGGAAGGGCTGGGAGGGGATCTAGGGGGAGATATGGGAGGAGTATGTGGGATACAGAGTCCTGGGGAGTCTAGGAGGGAGATATGGTCGGGTAGAGGGTCCGGGGAGGTCTGGGGGGAGTTTTGTGGGGCCCTGGGATGGCTTGGGGGGTATGGGCCCTACACTGACAGGTTGGGGGGGTATCTGCCAAGTTCTGGGGTGTCTTAAGGGGGCTCTGGAGGGGTCTGGGAGGAAGATATGGGGGGTACAGAGTCCTGGGGGTCTTTGGTGGGGAGATAGGGGGGGCAGCAGCCTTCCACTGACAGGTACGGGGCATCCTGGGGGGGTCCTGGGAGGCTCTTGGGAGGTCCTGAGGGCGCTGGGGAGGAAGATATGGGGGGTACAGAGTCCCGGAGGTCTCTGGGTGGTCCTCAGCAGGGGGACATGAGGTGAGTTACGGGATCCTGCGACAGCTCTCGGGGTCTCTGGGGGCACTTATTGGGCTGCCCCTCACCTGCCCCACCCCTGCCCCACCCCTTGCTCATTCCTGCCGCACCCTTCCCCTCATCCTTCCCACCCTGTCTCACCCCTGCCTGGCCCCTGCCCTGCTCTGCCCCTCACCTGCCCCACCCCTGCCACGCTCTCTCGCCTGTGCAGGTTCAGTGTCCGGGTGAACTGCACCGACCTGTTCCATGTGGATCGGCACCACTGGACCCCCCCTGCAGGGTTCGGGTGTGGGGGGGTTCGGGAACCCCGGGAATGCGCCTTCCCCAGAGCCACCGGCATTGGGGACTCATGGTGGCCTGTGGTGAGATCCCCGGGACACCCCCAAATCCATAAGAACCCCCAGAAACCTGTGGCCTTTGGAGAGCAGCTGAGCTCTCCTTCGGGACTCTTAAGGCTTCTGGGTGCTTTTTCAGGGCTTTTTGGAGGCATTTTAGGACCAAAATTGCCTTTTCATCCTCCACATTCCAGAAATAATGCCATGTCCTGAATTTATTCAAATTCAGTCAATTTAGATCTATTTTAGTTACATTTATTAAAATTTTCCAATGTGGTTGAGGCATTTTGTGTCTTTTTGAGGTGTTTTAATGCCCAAATGATCTTTTAACCCTCCACTTTTGAAATACAACATAAATATCATCCTAAATTACTCATATTTATTCACATTTACTCCCATTTTCATCCGTTTTGTTTAAATTCCTGACAAGAATGAGAAGTTGTCTTTACAAACTGTGGGCCTGCTGTAGATAAAGCCACATACTGAGAGGTAAAAGAAGCAATAATGAATCGTGCCGCAACCGGGCCAGGAGACACTTCAGAGACAGAGTCAGAGAAGCGGGTATTTGCTTTATTCGGCGCGCCGGGTGTGTGGGGATCGCTCCTCCAAACACACACACCTGGTGCTCTCTACAACACAGTATTAAGGGTTAAATTATGAATATTCATCACATTCCTTGGGACAGGTGTGGTTACACAAATTATTTCTCGGAAGTCATTAGCATATGGGCCACGCATGCGCTGTGTGTCCTGGTGGTCGCGCTGAGGAAGGCCTCTCCTCTTCCTCGGGGGTCTTTCTGATGGAGGCCAGTAGTCATCCTCGCAGTGAACTTTTTCACCTTTCTCCCTGGGCATGCGTAGTCCTTTGAGGGATGATTCAGCAATCTCTGAGATGATCCTTGTCCCCTCTATCTTGACAAGATTAGGGTGAATTCGGCTTCTCAGGCTTTGTAATGAACATCTTCTGTCTGAACTAACATTGCTGTCTCCCAATAGTTAACTTGTGCTTACATGAGGTAGTTATTGACTGCCCCTTCTTCAATAAGAGGAACCAAAAATTCCATAGGAATTCCACTAATTGACAGGGAGTGTTACTCACTCAAGACTGCCTTAAATCCCTGGACTTAGAGAAAAAGAACAGAAACACAAGGCAAAAGAAAACAGGGGGGAGGGGGGGAGAGGGAAGGGGAGAGTACACATTGGAAGGGGGTATGTTACTAGGCAATTCGGGAAGTCTGTACCTCTCAAGTACCTCAGCCAACGGGGAAAGACAGAGGGAAATGTGGCCGGGAAATTAGGATAAAAAGAAGGCTGGATCCTCCAACAATTTGAGAGACCCCACAGGAAATGACCATGATCACTCCCTTTATGTGAATAAAGTAACAGGATTTCTCTGTCTCCTTTTTGGACATAAACCTCCAGTGGTTTTGGGTCAGTTTTCCTGACATTCCGAAGGGGTTTGGGGTCTTTTCTGGGTCCTTCTGAAGCGTCCCGTCCTGTCGTGACTCCGCCCAGCCAACCCCTGAGGGGACGTTTTGCTGAGGCGGGGACGGCTGGTGCACACCCACGCCCTCCCCTCGCACAGCCAACCCCTGTGGGGAGTTTTCCCCGAGCGCGGTTTCGGCAGGAGCCGCCCCTCCCTTCTCAAGCAAATCGGTGCGGAGGGGGGACCGTGCGACGGCAGCTGAAGCGCTTGGGAGCCTCCGAAACGGCGGGCGGGCCCCACCAGGCCGCCCAATGTTCCTCCCCTCTCCCTCTCTTGCCGCCATTCCCCCCCCGCCCCAGCCCGTCCCTCACGGCCACCGCACTCTGATTGGTCGTCGCCGTGAGGCGCGCTGCGCTCCCATTGGTTCAGCCCTTCCCGAGCCACGCGCTGATTGGCGTTAGCCGCCCCTGCTGCCGCGCTTCTTCTGTTGCCAAGGGCAGCCGCGCGCTGATTGGCCGGCGGGTGAAGAAAGGGGCGGGGCAGAGCGATCAGGGCAATCCCAAGCACAGACTCGGGCTGGGCGGAGAATGGATCGAGAGTCGCCCTGTGGAGAAGGACTTGGGGGTGTTGGTGCATAAAAAGCTCAACGTGCCCCAGCCCCTTGCACTGTCACCCAGAAACCCCCAATGTCCTGGACTGACCTCACAGCGTGGGCAGCAGGGGACAGGGGGATTCTGCCCCTCTGCCCTGCTTGGGTGAGATCCCACCTGCAGAGCTGCCTCCAGCCCTGGGGTCCAGCATCAGAAGGATGTGGAGCTGCTGGAGTGAGTTCAGAGAGGCTGCAGAGATGCTCCAAGGGCTGGAGCCCCTCTGCTCCGAGCCGGGCTGGGAGAGCTGCGGGTGTTCAGCCTGGAGAAGAGAAGGCTCCGGGGAGACCTTAGAGCCATTTCCAGTGCCTAAAGGGGCTCCAGGAGAGCGGGGAGTGGGCCTGGAATGCCAGGACAAGGGGAATGGCTTTCCATTCCAGAGGGCAGGGTTAGAAGAAGTTCTTCCCTGGGAGGGTGGGGAGGCCCTGGCACAGGGTGCCCAGAGAAGCTGTGGCTGCCCCATGCCTGGAAGTGTCCAAGGCCAGGTTGGAGGGGCCTTGGAGCAACCTGGTTTGGAGGCAGATGTCCCTGCCCACGGCCAGGGGTGGCATAGGATGAGCTTTGAGGTCCCTCCATCCCAGACCAGTTGGGGATTCTATGCTGAGGAGAAACATCACGCTAGGGATGGCTAATCCAGGGGGTGCCAAGCTGCCACGGCATCATGTCCATTGGGTGGTCCCTGACAAGGCCAAAGGGCAGCTCCTGAGGAGACCAGGTCATCCAGTTGGGCCAAGACTGCAAAAGTGGGATGCCATCACTCGGTGCTGAAGGCTCACTGCCAGGTGCCCTGACCCTTGAGCAGCTGTAGAAAGCGGAGGCTTATGTGCCTTCAAGGCAGGGTAGCCTGAGCACACGGCTTCTGTCTCTCCTGCCTGTGGGTCTCCCCTGTCTGGGCAAGGGATGCAAGCTGAGCTGAGGCTGGACATGACATCAGTGCGTGACACATCCGTCAGCCTCAGGGACCATAGAAATGGGGGCTGGCTCCAGATGCATCTTCTCCAGAAGATGCATCGCTGCCACTCACTGTGACAGACAACATGGAGAATAGAAATTTTCGGTTGCAAAATAGAGCTTAAAGACTAACTAGCAAATTAGATAAAAGAATGTAAAAGTAGACACACAGGATGCTAAACAGAGCTGAAAGCAGTGGACAAACAGATAATAAGGAACCTAAGTGGGTTTTGTGACAAAGTTATGTAACAAGAAACACCAGTGCATGCCCTAAGAGAAGTTCAAGGCAAGGTCACTTCCAATTTTGGGGGCTCTCAGCGAATACGACCACCAGAGACCCCTTTAGACAACCCTCTAAGACCATAAAAGGACTTCCAGTAAGGGGCAGAGGTGGGTAAATTAGTTCTAGGAAAGTAATGTTTATGTATTAGCCCGGAAGCACCTTGTAATGAATGTGTATGATCCTGACGGAATAAACACCCGGTGTAAAGTTTCATGACACACATCTGCTTAGAGGAGACTTCCTCTGCATGTAAATATTAGTCGTTAATCAACAGTAATACCGGCTCCAGGGAGGATCAGTGAGTGGTGTCACCACAGCCTGGCCACTTCCTGCACCTGATCCAGCAGTACTGAGCCTGCTGGCTCGGGCAGTTTTCCATTCACTTGGCCGCTCACTCGGTCCGTACCTCACCAGTCCGGCTGTAAGGAGACTGTGTGGCTGTTGAATGGTTTGCAGTGTCAGCAAAACCCTCCCTGGTCCCCCATTATTCACAGAGTCCATCAGGTCGGCCAGCCATGATTTCCCCCGTGGTAAATCTGTGCTGGCTCTTCCCAGTGCCCTTCCCTCGCAGTTGCTTGAAAGGGTGTCCAGGACCATTTGCTCCATCACCTTCCCAGGGATTCCAAAGGAGCTGATTAGCCTGTAGTTCTTCAGATCCTCTTCTGTGCCCATCTTTAAGACTGGTGTAACACTCTTTGCTGTTCTCAGGAACCTCCTTCAATGGCCAGGCTTTTTTGAAGATGACAGACAGCTCCTGTAGCTTCCTCTGGTCCTCAGACCTGGTGGATGCCTGGCTCAAGAGCTCCCTGACTATTCTCCCCCTCCCCTACTGCTTCCACAGCAATGTCTGTTCACTCCTTCTGGATAACTTGATTCTTCTTCCACAATTTTTTCTTCCACATTCCTCCTTTCTGAGATGAGGTTGATCACAAGTTCCCCGCTCAGTTGATCTCCTGTCAGCCAGGGCTGTGATTCTGCTTTTCACCTTGCTAAGTTACCTTATTCTAAACTAGGACCTCAACCCCTGACCTTCTCATCCTCAGCCAGTTCTTGAGTGTTTCCAGGATCAAGAATTCCTCCCACTGGGAGGGTGGCCGAGCACTGGTGCAGGTGCCCAGGGAGGTGGTGGAGTCTCCATCCCTGGAGAGATTCAAAAGCCGCCTGGACACATCCTGGGCAGCCAGCTCTGGGTGGCCCTGATGGAGCAGGGGGCTGGGCAAGGTGACCTCCAGAGGTGCCTCCAGCCTCCCCCAGCCTGAGATTCTGTGACTCGGAGAAAAAACAGGTTGCAGTTTCCTAAGGACAAATGCAAAAGCTCCACATGTGGCAGGATTCTCCTGCCCTCACCAAAGTGGTTCATGTCACGTGTCTCCCATCTGCAGATTCCTCCCTGGAGTGAGGATGCCCCTCAAGGTCACTCCTTGAGGCTGACAGAAATATTTGCCCACGGTCATTGGTTTGGGTGAGAAGCATCAATCTTTAATTATTAATTGGTTTTGCTGGCTTGAATATAACTGCTTCCATGTTGCTTCAAATATAATGCACTCTACTGGAAGTTATAGTTCTCTGTACTGGGTAGTCAATAACTCTGATAAAGGTCTTTTTGTGTAGTCGTAATAAACACTTTATTTTTCTATAAATATATCCTTCATCCTATGGAACACAGTTGTATAAAGGTTCAATTACACCTATTATCCTACAATCCTACAATTACACCTGCAATCCTTTAAACATAAACTATGGACAAAATCTGAGGCTACGACTGCATGCAGCTGCACCCTGTCTCCTCTCTGACAAGCCTAGGAAGTAAGGAGGTCCTTGTGACTCAACGAGAGCATCTCCTGCCTGCTCCCTGCACAGCTCTCCAGGGGTTCCTGCCGGTCTCGGGCCAGCTGTGACTGCAGCAAGGACACCTGAAAGAGGCAGAAAGCCCAGCTCAGACAAGCCCACGTGGGCAGGAGTATCCGCAGCCCCACGGTACCGGCTGTGGGGGCAGACACAGCCTCCAACTCCAGCCCTCACCAACACTCTGCCCTTGGGGAAGGGGAAAGGAACAGGCTCCCACACTGCCCCTGAACGGAGCTCAGATGATCAACAAGTCCAGTTCATGGCTGGCAAACCCTTCCCTCATACAACCCTCAGCCACCACAGGTCGGGGAGAGAGAGTTCCGACAGGATTTAGGAACCCAGCTCTGATTCCCAAAGCACGCATTCGGGCCACTGACCCCTTTCTCCACAGGCTGTGCCTCAGCACGGGGGCTGCAGCTCCCCTGAGCTACTGGAGGACTCTTGTCTTTCAGAGGTTGATGCATTTTTCTGGTCAGACTGGGAGACAGGCAATGTAAAGTAGTCTGGGGGGAACACTCTCCTAAAAGTTCTGATTCTCCTCCCTTCGTGTTCATCCTGCACCTTGGATGGGAGAAAGGGTCACAGAAACCTGTCAGCAACCATGGGGCAAAAGGACCTCTGGACATCAAGGCAAGGAGATCTCTGCTCACAGACCCTCAATTGCACCAGACAGCACTGGGGGCAAAGAGCTCTCGCTGGGGGCTGTGCAGGAGAGGCCAGTGTGTGTCCGGGGACACGGGGCCAGGGAGGGAGGCAGCGGAGTGAAGGTGCCTTTGTGAAAGCCATGGGCTGCCACAACAGAGAGAACAAACAAAGGGGTGTGCCCACAGCAGGGACAGGGAGAGGCAAGGAAACAAGCAGAGGACTCCAAAGCACTGCCTGGGCACACGAATCATGATCCAGAGGAGCCTGAGGCTCTGCAGAGGCAGTGAAAGCCCACTTTACCTCAAAAGTTCTCCTGAGCTCACGCTTCTCTGGCTTGTCTGCTGCTGCTGCTGCAACCTGGTCCCGCACACATTCCACACCCCTCCTGGAGTGCTCAGACAGCCGCTTGCCCTCTGCTCCAACAGCCTGCTGGGTGTTCAGAGAGGAGATGATTCCCTTATTTCAAACACCACAAGAGCTGTCCCTCAGAAATCTCCATCTCGGGAAGCATCCTCGAAGCTCCAGCAGTGCAGCTGCTCTTCAGCCCTCGCTACAGAACTCTGCTCACTTCAGTCCATCACTCTGCTCACCTGCTCCATTCCTTTCCACACCAAATCCAACCCACACATGTTGCCTCCCCTTGCCTGGGCACGGGAGAAGCAATTCCCCATGCCCAGCTTTTGGCCTGGAGCTGATTTGAACAGCAGCTCCAGAGCTGCCTCAGTCATTCCAGGCATGCCAGCAAACAATCTGGCAGCCAATGGTCTCTGGCTGGAGCCAGGCAGACACACAAGGCTGCCTGCTGCAGCCCGGGCTGCTTTGCCCAAGCAGGCCTAGACTGACAGGGATTTAGAATCCCACCTCTTCATGGGAAACTTCATTGGAATCTTTGAGAGACGTTGCAGTGGACTGAAGATCAGTGCCAGTGCCTACCTGGAGACAAAGCCTTTCCTTCAAGATGTCCAGGTCTTTCTTCAGAGCCCCTTTGGAAATTTCACTCTTGGTCAGTGCAACACTCAGGACTTGAGCGGTCTCTTGCCATTCCTTCAAAGCAGCAGCCCCATGCTCCAACTGTTCCTGCTTGGCTTCCCTCTCCACTTCCAGTTGTTGGGTGTTTTCCTTGACACTTCGCATCTCCGGTGTTTTCATTTCATTCTTCTTTTTCAGATCTCTCATCTGCTCCTCGTACAATTCCCGTTCACGCTGCCAAAACAGGGAGGTCACTCATTCCCTCTCTCAGTTTGCTTTTCATACCAGATCGGGACTCCTGCCACAGGCAGGCAAAGGCTGCCCCTCTCTCTCTGCCTCTCGGGATGCCTCAGACCTTTGCTGGGACCGCCCTTGACGCTGAGTCTTTCCCAGCTCACTCAGCCCATCCCAGCTCCCTTTCTGCCCTTCCCCGACCTCTTGCAGCTCCACTCGAGTGTTCCTTTGGGGAGCAGCTGCCAGAACTGCAGCCAGGATTCCAAGTCCATGCTAAGCAGGATTTAGGCGGTGCCATGAGGATGTGCTCTCCAGCAGGGAGAAAGGGAAGAGCAAACACCCCCAACATTTCATTCCCTGCAGCTGGGGTGACAGGAGTGGTTTTTGAGCTCTCCTGTGTAGAGTTTCCATGGCACCATCCCCGAGAGCCCCACTGCCCTCTCTTGGAGCAGCAATGGCCACATCAGTCTGTCATTCTCTGCTGCCACTCAGGACGAGTTCTCCCCTTGCAGGCACACGTCCTTATCTGCATCAGCACTTTGCTTTTCTCTCTTTTCTCCCCACTGGCTGCTCTCTGATGGCCAAGGCCAAACACCTTTCTATTAACAGCAAACTTGGCCTTCTCACCCCTCGTTCCAGGTCCAGGTATTTGAAATCTGGACGTGGGTTTGGACACGAGGAATTGCCCAGACCATGCAATGTCCATAGAGACAGTGTGGACATTGAGAACTAGAGGGCACAAAACTCCAGCATGGAGGAAAACCAGCAGCCTCAGCACTAACTGGCTTTGACATGACTACGACATCTTTTCCTCCTTATTCAGAAGAATGCAGTTTGAAAAGCTCAGCTGGAAAGAGGTGCTCCTTAGAACTATTAACACAAGGGCCAAACATAGCTAGGAAATGGCCCTTCATGGCATCTGCCGTTCTCACCAGCACATCCTTCCTTTCCTTCTCCAGGCTCTCCAGTTTCCTCTGCAGAGATGCCACCTCCTGACAAAGAGTCACACCCTCTTCCTTCAGGGCAATGGCCTCTTTCTCCAGGGCAGTTTCTCGAGAGGTCTTCTGGTGTTCTGCCCTCCACATCGCTGCGGCAGGAAGGAGAAGGAGAATGAGAACAGCAAAGCAAAGGCAAACTGATGTGCATCCTGCAGGGACAACAGCACTGTCTTCTTGGCCTGCCTGTGTTTGCCAGCCCCTAAGGCCACAAGGGCTTCCAAAGCTGACAGAAATGAAGGAAACTTCAAGGCAGAGAAAAAAGCAGGAATCCAAGGGGCAAGGTTCAGAGGAATAGGAAAGTGTCTTTACTCTTGGGCTTGTGCAGAGTGAGCAGTCCAAGAGAGACAAAGGAGCGGGGATGCCTGTGCAGCCCTGCTCCAGAGAGGCCAATAGCCTGGGGGCTCTGGCAGGGCCTGGAGTTGGGGGGAATCGAGCTGAGGCATCCAGCTACAGCTCCTCAGCACAGACACAGCACCTGAAAGGCACCACCTGTGCACGGGATCAGCCATAGCACAGCCAGATGGCACTGCCAGCCACAGCATCTTTCTCGAGAAAAAGCTTTCACTGGCACTGGATGGAGAAATCTCCTGCTGGTTGTTCTTCCCCTCTGCCATCTAGGGCACTTTTCCTCTGCATGGGATCAGAGAGCCCTGCTGGCAAGACAGGATGGGGCAGTGGGTGCGAGAGGAGAAGCTCTACCTTGCTCACTTTCCTCCAACTCCTGCTGCAGCTCCTGGTTGCGAGCCTTCAGATGGTCTATCTGAGCCTGCACCTCCCTCAGCTCCAGCTCCAAAGTCTTACACTGTGTGGCCATGGCCTCTGCTCTTTCCTCAGAGCTCTGGAGCCTCACATGCAGCTCAGACCCCTCAGTTTCCAGCTCCTGCTTCTCCTGAGTAGGCTGGGGAGCCGCCTTCTCGATCACTGCTTCCAGCTCGGCCGGCATCTGGAAGATGGATGCACAGAGCCTCAGGGACAGGGCTGCTCCTGAGGCAGCAGAGCAGGCAGTAGAGCAAGCAACAAAGGAGAAATGATTTCAGGCAAAAAAACATGCCCAAAACAGAAGGCACAGAGCCAAGGATTCCAGTGGAAACAAGTGTCCTGAAAATAGGGAAAGGGAGCCAATGGGCATCCTTGAGGCTGCAGCTCTGAACACCGGCTGAACTGGCTGCGCTGGAAGTGCCCTCCCCAGCCTGCCATAGCCACGTCTGTGTGCCCACATTGCTCGGTGCCCAGCACAGGCACCAACTCCATCTGGGACAACACTGCTAACAGAGGGATGGAGAAGCTCCAAAGGAGTCTGCTGCTGCTTCTCCTCCCACATTTCCTGCTGGGACCCGAGAGAGAACGGAGGAAAACATCGGCAGCAGACACCAGATCCAGCCTTGGCCTGTGGGTGCAGCAGCACCCCGGGGCAGAACACGGCAGCAGTGGATGCTGCTGGGAGGAGAAAGCAGTTGGGGCCTCCAAGCCAAAGGTGATGATGTGTGTCCCTGGAGAAGAGGACGCCAGGGCACAGATTACCTGGGCGTTGAGCTTCAGCACTTGTCCTGTGCGGTTTGCACAGAGCTGCTCGGCCTCGCGAAGAGCAGAACGAAATTGAGACACCTGATTGTTCAGTGCCTGGTTCTTTTCTTCCAGTGTTCTGAGGCACAGGTTCTTTTCCTCCAGAGACAGAAGCAGCCTAAAAGGGAAGCATGCAACTCATTACTACACGGTATCACATTTTAGGAACTCTTAGGACTCGCACCACCTCGGGGAAAACTGCTCTGTCTGATGAGGTTTGTCTAAACAACGTGGCTGTTTGTTTGTTCCCCCTGCAGTCACAGCCCAGCATGTGCCCACTCTGCTTTTATTCATGAAAGAATGGGGAGTTCCTGCCTACATGTCCTACCTTCTTCTTGAGATGGGAATGTGAATATAGACCTAACAAAGTCTTGCCATGAAGAGATTAGGGGAGAGGAAGAGTTTTCTTCTGACTACCCAGGCTCCAAGGGGGAAAGGTTTGGTCAACATGGAAGAGACATTTCCTTGCCCCATCTTGTATGTCCAGGTAGGAGGAGCAGCACCCTACAGCCAGAGGATCTCGGGGAAGTTCCCTAAGATTTACCAGCACCCATCCTACTTCCAGCTGGAGAAACAAAGGCCGATAGCAGAAGTGGCAACAGAGCCTTGGAGCACAACCTGATGGAAGATGCAGAAACCTGCAGGCAAGCAAGAGGGCCCTGCCCTTTCTTTGTCTTCTTCTCAAAAGAAGAATCCAGTGGCACTGAAGACCGGCAGGACTTGGTCAGCTGGAGGGGCCCCGCTAACCTTGGTCTTGTCTCTTGCATTCTTTGCACAGTCAGTATTGCCTGTGACTCTGGAGGCTGGCAGGGACCCTGCTTGAGCCCCCCCAGGCACCTGGGGGCATTTTCTGAGGAACGATGCAACAGAGACATTCTTGGTTCTTGGGTGCCTTTGAGGGGAATCTGGCCTAGGTCAGAAATCAGGGCCTTGAGATGGTTCTGCCAAGCAAAGGCATCAGGATGCCAGGCTGCTCCAGATCCCAAAGGCTTCAAGTTACAGGACCCAAGGCGGAGCTGCTGGATGTGTCCAGCTCCTTACACTGCAGCTTGGGCAGTGTTAGCACACCCACCTCACAACAGAACACACCCCTAGAGGGAAAGAGCTACTCCAAAAGCCTTTGTCTTCAGAAAAACTCTAACTGAAGGCTTGAAAGAAAAGAAAATGAAACACAACATCCAGACAACCAGACGCGTCTGCACGGAGAGTTCAGAACTCTGCCACGTAGGAAATGCTGCCAGAGCCCCTGGCAGGTGCAAAGATGGCAAAGAGGGAATCCATTCCCACAAGGCAGAGTCCCACAGGCTTTCATTTACCTGGCTTTTTCCTTCTCTAGGGTGTTCAAGGAAGCCCAAAGTCCCGAATTTTGGCGTGCCACTTCTTCCCATTGACTCCTTTCCATCTCCAAGTTCTTCAGGTGCACTTGCAGCTCCTTGTTCTGATGTTCTGCCTCCTCCAGCATCTTCTGGAGCTGCTCAACCTGCAACAGCTTCTGCCTTGACTGCTTCTGGGCCTCCCTCACATCTTGCTGGGCTCTCTGAACAATCGTTGCCTGGGACTCTCTGGAGGCTGCCAGCTGAGATGTCAGCTCTCCCACCTCCAGTCAAACAGAACAAAGCAGTCAGAGGCTACAGCCACAGCCTGTCACTGTCAGCCACAGCAGAGGCTGTGAGAAAAGGCAAAGGCCAACTTTCCATTTCTCCCTGTCCTCAGAGCACCAGATTCACAATGCATACGGACAACTTGTTTCAATCTCTACGTGGCCCACCAAGGGCACCTGAAAAAGCACCTCCCACACCAAGGCCAGCAAGAAGAGGCCAGCAGGAATCCGTGCTGATGGTTGCTGGCCAACAGCCCAGAGGACTAGCCCAGCTGTCCAGGGCAGCAGCTGAGATTCAGCAGAGCACCGAGGGTCCTTCAGAGCAGCTGCCAAGGAGCCCAGAGCACGAGGCAGCCCCAGGGACCACCCCAGCAGCTGCTGCTCTGCCATGGAAAAGCAAGAAGGGCACAGACCCCCTGCTGGATGCTGCGGTGCCTCTGCTGTTTCACTCACCTGCTTTTGTAGAGCCTCCCTCTGCTCAAGGAGGAGATTCATTTCCTCTTTGATGCCTCGTAGTTCTTCCTTGTGCCTCTTCTGCGCTGCCTGGATTCCCCTCCGAGCTTCCTGCAGCTCAGCTTGCAGCTTTGCCTGGATGGTCTGGCAACAAAATGCAGAGCAACTTCCTGCGACCTGCCCTCAGGCTCAGCTTTTCCCACTTGCTCTCTCAAAATCCCATTCCTTCAGCGACTTCTTTTGGCTTCTCTACCCAGCTCTGCTTCCATTGCAAGCCTTGCTTCCCGGGCCTGAGCTCTGGAGCTTGCCAGGCTCTGTGCTGCCAGGGCCTGAAGCAGCCCTTGCCTCCTGACTCCCAGCACCTGCCTTTTGTGCCCTTGCCACTGCCCTGCACTCTGTTCCCTGCCTGCTCAGACTTACCTGCCCCTTCTCTTGCTGCTCTTTCACCTCCTGCCTGAGCTGCTGCACCTGCTGGCAGGCTTGGCTTAGCTGTCCCCGAGTTTGGAGCAGTGTCTCTGATAAAGAATTCTTCTCCTTCTGCTTTTCCAGCAGGACCTGCACAGAAGGAAAGAGCAGAGGGCTTGACACTTCCCCTGCAAACTCTGTGTGGCAAGAGGCAAAGACTGATGGGCTCACGCGCTCTCAGAGCACTCGGCTGCTGCTCCCCTGGGCCACTGTCTGCCCTGGGGGGGACACAGCTTCCCAGAGAGTGACTTAGAACACAGCCCAGGAGACATCTCTGGGTTGCTGTTCAGAAATACTCCAGGCGAGTCTTTAAAAAGATTTGTCTCTTGTCAGCGTTCCCGCTGCGCCCTCCCTGTGCCCACAAAAGAAAAGTCCTACAAACTCAGTTTGGCTATGGACACCGACCAGTACACACCAAAAGAGGACCCTTAAGAGAACAGTGAAGATCCTCCAAGGTAAGTCTTAGGAAAACAGAGCACAAGAGCAGCACAAAAATCCCAACGGAAAGCTGATGTTTCTGCCGGGCTTCCTGTGAGAGGGCTCATTCCTGGGCCCAAAGATAGCCCTCTTCACCTTTCACCTCCCCAAATTCAATGTAGAAGACATGGAGGGCATGCTCCACACAGCCCCATAGCCTGCCATCTCCCACAGCTCCAGCCTTGCAAAAAATCACACCAATTCTCCTTGCACAATCATTACCTCTCGCTTGGCATTTTCAAATCTAGTTTGTTCCTCTTGTCTTTGAGCCTGCAGGGTGGCAACTTTCTGCCTCATCTCAAACAGCACCTTCTGGTGCTCCTGCTCTCTCTCTGCCTTCTCTTTTCCCCATTGCTGCAGCATCTCCTGTATGTCTGCATGGTACCTTTCCCGCTCAATTGCCTGAGGAGGGGAGGAAAAATCTTCAAGTTGAAGTCCCCAGGCAAGCTCCTCGCTGAAAAACGTGAAGCTTCATCCCTCCCACAAACCCCAACCTGAAAAGACAACAGCACTGGCTCTCTGCTCTCCAGAAACCGTGTCCTGTCAGGGAATTTAAAAGGAGGCTCAGCAGGTGCAAGGATCCCAGAACCATGGAATCATTTCTGTTGGGAAAGACCTGCACAAGCATTGAGTCCAACCATTCAGAAAAGGAGGTGTCACCTTCTGGCACCCTGATGCCCCAGTCACAAGGACTGAAGGACCGGGGCCTGTTCCATTTGCTTCCAGCCCAAAGCTAATCCCTCTGTCCACCGTGGGAGCACAGCAAGACAGGAACCGAGTTCCCACGCCTGCAGCCAGCAGCACTGTTGGCATCTGCTCCACGCTGGCATCTGCTCCGTGGCAGGTGGGACTCGGGGAAGATCCTGCCCTGGGCCGCCACGCTTTGGGTGGGCACTGCCCAAGCTGCTCTGGAACTCGCCTTACGCCCTCACGGAAGCCGTGGCTGCATTTACTGGCCCAGCACCATCCTGTGGGTCTTCACGCGCCTCCAAGTCCGAGCCGCCGCCTCTCCTGCCCGGCCCAGCAGCGGGAGGCCTCTGGCAGAGGACTGCTGCCCTTTCACACCCTCAGGCTCTGCTGGTGCTAAACCAGCCCCCAGGGCCAGCTTGGACAATTCAGAAGCGTATTGTCACCTACCAGGTCTTGCAGGAGCTTGTTTATTTCCACCTGCTGAGCAGTTCCCTGAAGCCTGAGGCTTTTGTGACACTGCTGCTCTGCCTGCAAGAGCTGTTGTGCTGTGTCTTCCTGCTCCTGCTTCCTGAGAGTTCTCTCTGCTTCCAGCTCACGTTGGAGGCACTTCACTTCTCCTGCAAACACGACCAACAGCAAGATTCAGAGTCTTTACTGCCTTTACTGACTCAGGCCCTTTCAGTGTCAGCGTAGGAGGGCCCTGCCTCCAGCGCCACCGCTCCTCAGAAGCCCTGCAGACAGAGGAGGCTTTACAGCAGCTTCTCTAGGTGGGGCGGCACCACAAACAAAGCACACGAGGTTCTCACCTTGTAGCGCCTCCTTGGCCTGTGTGACTGTGAGCACTTGAGCCTCCAGATGGTTGCTGGTGATCTCCAGCAGGGATATCTGCTGCTGAGCAGCAAACAGGCTGGATTCCAGGCTCTCCTTCGCTGACCTACAGGTTGCAAATACGGAGAGACATGAGCTGCTCGCTCCTGACACTCCCGGGCAGTTATTCCAGGACAACGTGGCTCAAGATGCCCAGGCCTGAGAATGCAAAACGGGTCGCATGGAAACTTGTACAGAGAAGGCCCATTTGTGCCATTTCAGTAGCAAAGCAGGGCCCTCTGAGGGAGTGCCCAGGCCTTCCTTATGGCCTGGCACAGCACAGACAGCCCAGCCCAACGTGACCTCAACAGCCGAACCTTCAGCTGCTCTTCCTGACCTATGACCCTGGCTAGCTGTGCCCACACAGGCTGGGCCAAGGAGCAAAAGCCCAGCCTCTGCTCACAGCCCTTCTCTCATCAGCACTTCCAAGCTGCTCTGCAGGGGGACAGAACAGACTCTCGTCCTGGCTCACTCCTGACTTGTTAACTCTCTTCATCATGGACATAAAGGTACATAATTTTCCAGACACTCTGTATTTAAGAGACTTCAGAACTACTTTGCATGATACAGTAAAATCTCATGGTCATGGCAGCACTTGTAAAAATTCAGAACACCATGTTGTCTGAACAACAACTACCTGAATGCAGAGACTGCAGTTTAAGCTCCTGCACGGTCAAGGAATAGACTTGCCACCTTTCTTTTAGTGTTGCCAGCTAAGCAGGCAGTAGCCCAAGTCTTGTCCTTCTTTGGAGAGTGAGAGGGACCATCCAAAAGGACCTTGGCAGGTTTGACAGGTGGGTGCCCATCAACACAGCAAGAATCCCCAGGGGCTGTCAACAATTCCAAAGAGGTTTCCCTGCTGCTCTCTAAGCAGCTCTAGGTCCTGCCTCACACTTCTCAAGAGTGTGCTTGGAAGCAGAAGGCCCTCAGCATTTTCAGCAGGAGCCTCTGGCTTCCCCCTGAATGGCAGCATGCTACTGCCAACATCCCAAGGTCAGAGCCTGGAGTTCTGAAGATGAAGCTTCAGTTCTGAAGATCAGGATTGTGTCAAGCTACTTAGGAAGGAAAGAGGGATGTTCAATGCCCAGAACAAGGAACTAAACCCAAGAGAAACTTGAGGTTTCACTCAACAGCTGCATGGTTTAAGTACTACTCAATTCAGGGCCGGGTGGCTTGCTTTTGACTTCCCACACGAGTGTGCTTGGCGGCACAAACAGGAGCCCAAGGCTCACAACAGCTTTGCTGGCTTTAGATGTCAGAAAAATAACCTTCACATTGTGGCATATTTCTTTTTCTTGAGACTTCCATTTTCTGTCCATGCAAGGTAAAAGCATCCGGAAAGGGTCTCCTCCCTGCCTTTACCTGGTCTCTGCCAGCTGCTTGGAAAGGTCTTGTTGGTGACGCTCCATGGCTGCCAGTCGGCCCTCAAGGGCAGCCTTCTCCCGGCCCAGCAGCTCCTTCTCTCTGCACACCTGGGCCAGTGCGTGCCCTTGGCCAGAGGGCTCCTGGTGCAGCTGCTCCAGAGCCCTGCTCAATGACTCTTGCTCCTGGGAAACCTGGAAGCAGGACAAGGTACAGCTCGAGCCCTTCCTCAGGAGCCCTGTGCAGAGCCAGCCAGTGCCACCTCGCAGGCAGCCAGAGGACAGGGAGCTCCCATGCTCTGGGCTCAAAGTTTCACAGCATCTGCCCTCTGCAGCTCCGATACCCTGGGCTGCCAAAAGCCTCTGGCACTGTTACCTTGGAAGTGCTGTGTCAGGCCCTGCTGGCTTGCCTGGCACCAGATTGCTCCTTCCCAACAAACATCCCTGCCCCAAATTCTGTGTTGTCACCCAAAAATACTGCATCTTCCACAACTGCCAATACACTTGACTCTAAGCACCAGCAGTGCAGCTGCTGTTCAGCCCTCGCTACAGAACTCTGCTCACTTCAGTCCATCACTGCTCACCCCCACGTGTTGCCTCCCCTTGCCTGGGCAAGGGAGAAGCAGATCCCCATGCCCGGCTTTTGGCCTGGAGCTGATCTGAACAGCAAGCTCCTGCACAGCCAGCCCAGGGACAGGGAGCAAACTCTCCTTCTCCCAAACTTCAGAGCATTCCACATGGGAGCAGAGCACAATGTGGGCAACGAAGCCCACGGGGAGAATGAGCCTTCAAGCACTGCTGAGGCCACGAAACTCCTCCAACTCTTCTTTCCTGACACCACGGGCTTGTGGCTGCTGGGCTGGCTGGCAGCAGAGAGCCAGCTGCTCCCACCTCCTGCTGGCTCTGCAGCGGGTGCAGCCACAGCAGCTCCAGCACGGTGCCCTCTGTCTGCTCTGGAGCAGAGGAGCTGCCAGCCCTGGGAGCAGCGCTCAGGGCTTGCCTGGCTTGGGGAAAACAGCTCAGCTCACAGCTGCTACTCTGCTTTCTGAGGGACATGTGCCTTGCCAAGGGTTGTGTTCCTCCCACCAAGGAAGATGATGTTCTCACCTGTCCAGAAGTCGACCTGCTGTGCTGGGAAGACGGGGGAGCATCCACTCTAATGGTATCCGAGAGGTAAACATTCCCAAAGATTCTCTGGACACTCCTCCCTTCAGGTTCCACCTGCAGGTTGGATGGGAGAAAGGGTCACAGAAACCTGTCAGCAAACATGGGGCAAAAGGACCTCTGGACATCAAGGCAAGGAGATCTCTGCTCACAGACCCTCAATTGCACCAGACAGCACTGGGGGCAAAGAGCTCTCGCTGGGGGCTGTGCAGGAGAGGCCAGTGTGTGTCCGGGGACACGGGGCCAGGGAGGGAGGCAGCGGAGTGAAGGTGCCTTTGTGAAAGCCATGGGCTGCCACAACAGAGAGAACAAACAAAGTGGTGTGCCCACAGCAGGGACAGGGAGAGGCAAGGAAACAAGCAGAGGACTCCAAAGCACTGCCTGGGCACACGAGTCATGATCCAGAGGAGCCTGAGGCTCTGCAGAGGCAGTGAAAGCCCACTTTACCTCAAAAGTTCTCCTGAGCTCACGCTTCTCTGGCTTGTCTGCTGCTGCTGCTGCAACCTGGTCCCGCACACATTCCACACCCCTCCTGGAGTGCTCAGACAGCCGCTTGCCCTCTGCTCCAACAGCCTGCTGGGTGTTCAGAGAGGAGATGATTCCCTTATTTCAAACACCACAAGAGCTGTCCCTCAGAAATCTCCATCTCGGGAAGCATCCTCGAAGCTCCAGCAGTGCAGCTGCTCTTCAGCCCTCACTACAGAACTCTGCTCACTTCAGTCCATCACTCTGCTCACCTGCTCCATTCCTTTCCACACCAAATCCAACCCACACATGTTGCCTCCCCTTGCCTGGGCACGGGAGAAGCAATTCCCCATGCCCAGCTTTTGGCCTGGAGCTGATTTGAACAGCAGCTCCAGAGCTGCCTCAGTCATTCCAGGCATGCCAGCAAACAATCTGGCAGCCAATGGTCTCTGGCTGGAGCCAGGCAGACACACAAGGCTGCCTGCTGCAGCCCGGGCTGCTTTGCCCAAGCAGGCCTAGACTGACAGGGATTTAGAATCCCACCTCTTCATGGGAAACTTCATTGGAATCTTTGAGAGACGTTGCAGTGGACTGAAGATCAGTGCCAGTGCCTACCTGGAGACAAAGCCTTTCCTTCAAGATGTCCAGGTCTTTCTTCAGAGCCCCTTTGGAAATTTCACTCTTGGTCAGTGCAACACTCAGGACTTGAGCGGTCTCTTGCCATTCCTTCAAAGCAGCAGCCCCATGCTCCAACTGTTCCTGCTTGGCTTCCCTCTCCACTTCCAGTTGTTGGGTGTTTTCCTTGACACTTCGCATCTCCGGTGTTTTCATTTCATTCTTCTTTTTCAGATCTCTCATCTGCTCCTCGTACAATTCCCGTTCACGCTGCCAAAACAGGGAGGTCACTCATTCCCTCTCTCAGTTTGCTTTTCATACCAGATCAGGACTCCTGCCACAGGCAGGCAAAGGCTGCCCCTCTCTCTCTGCCTCTCGGGATGCCTCAGACCTTTGCTGGGACCGCCCTTGACGCTGAGTCTTTCCCAGCTCACTCAGCCCATCCCAGCTCCCTTTCTGCCCTTCCCCGACCTCTTGCAGCTCCACTCGAGTGTTCCTTTGGGGAGCAGCTGCCAGAACTGCAGCCAGGATTCCAAGTTCACGCTAAGCAGGATTTAGGCGGTGCCATGAGGATGTGCTCTCCAGCAGGGAGAAAGGGAAGAGCAGACACCCCCAACATTTCATTCCCTGCAGCTGGGGTGACAGGAGTGGTTTTTGAGCTCTCCTGTGTAGAGTTTCCATGGCACCATCCCCGAGAGCCCCACTGCCCTCTCTTGGAGCAGCAATGGCCACATCAGTCTGTCATTCTCTGCTGCCACTCAGGACGAGTTCTCCCCTTGCAGGCACACGTCCTTATCTGCATCAGCACTTTGCTTTTCTCTCTTTTCTCCCCACTGGCTGCTCTCTGATGGCCAAGGCCAAACACCTTTCTATTAACAGCAAACTTGGCCTTCTCACCTCTCGTTCCAGGTCCAGGTATTTGAAATCTGGACGTGGGTTTGGACACGAGGAATTGCCCAGACCATGCAATGTCCATAGAGACAGTGTGGACATTGAGAACTAGAGGGCACAAAACTCCAGCATGGAGGAAAACCAGCAGCCTCAGCACTAACTGGCTTTGACATGACTACGACATCTTTTCCTCCTTATTCAGAAGAATGCAGTTTGAAAAGCTCAGCTGGAAAGAGGTGCTCCTTAGAACTATTAACACAAGGGCCAAACATAGCTAGGAAATGGCCCTTCATGGCATCTGCCGTTCTCACCAGCACATCCTTCCTTTCCTTCTCCAGGCTCTCCAGTTTCCTCTGCAGAGATGCCACCTCCTGACAAAGAGTCACACCCTCTTCCTTCAGGGCAATGGCCTCTTTCTCCAGGGCAGTTTCTCGAGAGGTCTTCTGGTGTTCTGCCCTCCACATCGCTGCAGCAGGAAGGAGAAGGAGAATGAGAACAGCAAAGCAAAGGCAAACTGATGTGCATCCTGCAGGGACAACAGCACTGTCTTCTTGGCCTGCCTGTGTTTGCCAGCCCCTAAGGCCGCAAGGGCTTCCAAAGCTGACAGAAATGAAGGAGAAAAAAGCAGGACTCCAAGGGGCAAGGTTCAGAGGAATAGGAAAGTGTCTTTACTCTTGGGCTTGTGCAGAGTGAGCAGTCCAAGAGAGACAAAGGAGCGGGGATGCCTGTGCAGCCCTGCTCCAGAGAGGCCAATAGCCTGGGGGCTCTGGCAGGGCCTGGAGTTGGGGGGAATCGAGCTGAGGCATCCAGCTACAGCTCCTCAGCACAGACACAGCACCTGAAAGGCACCACCTGTGCACGGGATCAGCCATAGCACAGCCAGATGGCACTGCCAGCCACGGCATCTTCCTCGAGAAAAAGCTTTCACTGGCACTGGATGGAGAAATCTCCTGCTGGTTGTTCTTCCCCTCTGCCATCTCTGGGCACTGCCCTTTTCCTCTGTGTGGCATCAGAGATCCCTGCTGGGACAGGATGGGGCAGCGGGTGGGAGAGGTGAAGCTGTACCTGCTTGAATTTCTTCCAACTGTTTCAGCAGCTCCTGATTGCTGGCTCTGAGATTGTCCCTCTCAGCCTGCCCCATGCCCAGCTCCAGCTCCAAGGCCTGTATCTTCTTCCTTGCATCATTCTGGAAGAGGCAAGAGGAACAGAATCACCTGTCAGTGCCACTGCTGGCAGGAGACAAAGGGCTACAAACACTAAAGCAGAAATAGCCCAGGTGGGAGAGGGCAGCTGGACCGTACTGGTAGATGTGATCGTGATCCTCCTTCCTCCCCATGCTAGTGAGACAACCCCCCTACAAGAACTTCCACCCATCCTGGCCTTGGCACTCTGCTTGTCCAGCAGCCCAGCAGCAGGACAGGATTTCTGGGTGCATATTACCAGATCTTTCTGGGAATGCTCCAGGTGCTGCTGCAGGTCTTGCAGAGCTGCTGACACTCTGTCCACTGTGAGCTCTGCGGGGACATCCCCATCCTGAGAAGCACTTAGGCCCAAGACATGACCCTTTTCTGAAAAGAGAAGACATTCTCTTTCAAGATTTAATCCAACAGTCTCCAACAAACAAGGCCTCTTTCTACCTAGGAGGAGGTGCCTTTGTCATTGTCCTAGAGCTCGCCTTGCAGCAGGATGTGTGTCACAGGCTGACGTTATTTTGATGACCACTAATGTCAGCACTGCCCCAAAGACAACTGCATGGGCCCTGTGGCTTGACAGGACTTGGGCCCTTCTCCCTTCTGACTCTAATCACTTCTCTACAAACAAACATGGACTTGTGTCTCTGCAGGGAGACAAGACTTCCCAAGGCCTGAGTCAGCCTGAACTGACAGGGTGAGTGTGTCATACCAGGATGACCAGGAACCACCCCCTCGCTCCACCTGCTCTCCCAGCCTCCCACACTTGCCTGAGCTCCAGGTGACCAAGTCTCTGCTATCCCTGATCACGTGGTGGAGAACCAGGAGCAGTTTGTCCAGCTGGGATTGAGTTTCCTGGTGAGCACCACTGGCCTGCTGACACTTTGTGGCCAAGGCCTCTGCTCTGTTCTCAGAGCTCTGGAGCTTCCTACGCAGCTCAGACACCTCAGCCTCCAGCACCTGCACAGAGTCCCTCAAGCTCCGTTCTCCTGCTCGGGACTCCTCCAGCTCCTGCAGCAGCTGCTTCTCTCGAGTTGCCTGGGTAGCCTCCATCTCCAGCACTGCCTTCTGCAGGGCCCGCATCTGGAAGATGGATGCACAGAGCCTCAGGGACAGGGCTGCTCCTGAGGCAGCAGAGCAGGCAGTAGAGCAAGCAACAAAGGAGAAATGACTTCAGGCAAAAAAACATGCCCAAAACAGAAGGCACAGAGCCAAGGATTCCAATGGAAACAAGTGTCCTGAAAATAGGGAAAGGGAGCCAATGGGCATCCTTGAGGCTGCAGCTCTGAACACCGGCTGAACTGGCTGCGCTGGAAGTGCCCTCCCCAGCCTGCCATAGCCACGTCTGTGTGCCCACATTGCTCGGTGCCCAGCACAGGCACCAACTCCATCTGGGACAACACTGCTAACAGAGGGATGGAGAAGCTCCAAAGGAGTCTGCTGCTGCTTCTCCTCCCACATTTCCTGCTGGGACCCGAGAGAGAACGGAGGAAAACATCGGCAGCAGACACCAGATCCAGCCTTGGCCTGTGGGTGCAGCAGCACCCCGGGGCAGAACACGGCAGCAGTGGATGCTGCTGGGAGGAGAAAGCAGTTGGGGCCTCCAAGCCAAAGGTGATGATGTGTGTCCCTGGAGAAGAGGACGCCAGGGCACAGATTACCTGGGCGTTGAGCTTCAGCACTTGTCCTGTGCGGTTTGCACAGAGCTGCTCGGCCTCGCGAAGAGCAGAACGAAATTGAGACACCTGATTGTTCAGTGCCTGGTTCTTTTCTTCCAGTGTTCTGAGGCACAGGTTCTTTTCCTCCAGAGACAGAAGCAGCCTAAAAGGGAAGCATGCAACTCATTACTACACGGTATCACATTTTAGGAACTCTTAGGACTCGCACCACCTCGGGGAAAACTGCTCTGTCTGATGAGGTTTGTCTAAACAACGTGGCTGTTTGTTTGTTCCCCCTGCAGTCACAGCCCAGCATGTGCCCACTCTGCTTTTATTCATGAAAGAATGGGGAGTTCCTGCCTACATGTCCTACCTTCTTCTTGAGATGGGAATGTGAATATAGACCTAACAAAGTCTTGCCATGAAGAGATTAGGGGAGAGGAAGAGTTTTCTTCTGACTACCCAGGCTCCAAGGGGGAAAGGTTTGGTCAACATGGAAGAGACATTTCCTTGCCCCATCTTGTATGTCCAGGTAGGAGGAGCAGCACCCTACAGCCAGAGGATCTCGGGGAAGTTCCCTAAGATTTACCAGCACCCATCCTACTTCCAGCTGGAGAAACAAAGGCCGATAGCAGAAGTGGCAACAGAGCCTTGGAGCACAACCTGATGGAAGATGCAGAAACCTGCAGGCAAGCAAGAGGGCCCTGCCCTTTCTTTGTCTTCTTCTCGAAAGAAGAATCCTGTGGCACTGAAGACCGGCAGGACTTGGTCAGCTGGAGGGGCCCCGCTAACCTTGGTCTTGTCTCTTGCATTCTTTGCACAGTCAGTATTGCCTGTGACTCTGGAGGCTGGCAGGGACCCTGCTTGAGCCCCCCCAGGCACCTGGGGGCATTTTCTGAGGAACGATGCAACAGAGACATTCTTGGTTCTTGGGTGCCTTTGAGGGGAATCTGGCCTAGGTCAGCAATCAGGGCCTTGAGATGGTTCTGCCAAGCAAAGGCATCAGGATGCCAGGCTGCTCCAGATCCCAAAGGCTTCAAGTTACAGGACCCAAGGCGGAGCTGCTGGATGTGTCCAGCTCCTTACACTGCAGCTTGGGCAGTGTTAGCACACCCACCTCACAACAGAACACACCCCTAGAGGGAAAGAGCTACTCCAAAAGCCTTTGTCTTCAGAAAAACTCTAACTGAAGGCTTGAAAGAAAAGAAAATGAAACACAACATCCAGACAACCAGACGCGTCTGCACGGAGAGTTCAGAACTCTGCCACATAGGAAATGCTGCCAGAGCCCCTGGCCAGTGCAAAGATGGCAAAGAGGGAATCCATTCCCACAAGGCAGAGTCCCACAGGCTTTCATTTACCTGGCTTTTTCCTTCTCTAGGGTGTTCAAGGAAGCCCAAAGTCCCGAATTTTGGCGTGCCACTTCTTCCCATTGACTCCTTTCCATCTCCAAGTTCTTCAGGTGCACTTGCAGCTCCTTGTTCTGATGTTCTGCCTCCTCCAGCATCTTCTGGAGCTGCTCAACCTGCAACAGCTTCTGCCTTGACTGCTTCTGGGCCTCCCTCACATCTTGCTGGGCTCTCTGAACAATCGTTGCCTGGGACTCTCTGGAGGCTGCCAGCTGAGATGTCAACTCTCCCACCTCCAGTCAAACAGAACAAAGCAGTCAGAGGCTACAGCCACAGCCTGTCACTGTCAGCCACAGCAGAGGCTGTGAGAAAAGGCAAAGGCCAACTTTCCATTTCTCCCTGTCCTCAGAGCACCAGATTCACAATGCATACGGACAACTTGTTTCAATCTCTACGTGGCCCACCAAGGGCACCTGAAAAAGCACCTCCCACACCAAGGCCAGCAAGAAGAGGCCAGCAGGAATCCGTGCTGATGGTTGCTGGCCAACAGCCCAGAGGACTAGTCCAGCTGTCCAGGGCAGCAGCTGAGATTCAGCAGAGCACCGAGGGTCCTTCAGAGCAGCTGCCAAGGAGCCCAGAGCACGAGGCAGCCCCAGGGACCACCCCAGCAGCTGCTGCTCTGCCATGGAAAAGCAAGAAGGGCACAGACCCCCTGCTGGATGCTGCGGTGCCACTGCTCTTTCACTCACCTGCTTTTGTAGAGCCTCCCTCTGCTCAAGGAGGAGATTCATTTCCTCTTTGATGCCTCGTAATTCTTCCTTGTGCCTCTTCTGCGCTGCCTGGATCTCCCCCCGAGCTTCCTGCAGCTCAGCTTGCAGCTTTGCCTGGATGGTCTGGCAACAAAATGCAGAGCAACTTCCTGCGACCTGCCCTCAGGCTCAGCTTTTCCCACTTGCTCTCTCAAAATCCCATTCCTTCAGCGACTTCTTTTGGCTTCTCTACCCAGCTCTGCTTCCATTGCAAGCCTTGCTTCCCGGGCCTGAGCTCTGGAGCTTGCCAGGCTCTGTGCTGCCAGGGCCTGAAGCAGCCCTTGCCTCCTGACTCCCAGCACCTGCCTTTTGTGCCCTTGCCACTGCCCTGCACTCTGTTCCCTGCCTGCTCAGACTTACCTGCCCCTTCTCTTGCTGCTCTTTCACCTCCTGCCTGAGCTGCTGCACCTGCTGGCAGGCTTGGCTTAGCTGTCCCCGAGTTTGGAGCAGTGTCTCTGATAAAGAATTCTTCTCCTTCTGCTTTTCCAGCAGGACCTGCACAGAAGGAAAGAGCAGAGGGCTTGACACTTCCCCTGCAAACTCTGTGTGGCAAGAGGCAAAGACTGATGGGCTCACGCGCTCTCAGAGCACTCGGCTGCTGCTCCCCTGGGCCACTGTCTGCCCTGGGGGGGACACAGCTTCCCAGGAAGTGACTTAGAACACAGCCCAGGAGACATCTCTGGGTTGCTGTTCAGAAATACTCCAGGCGAGTCTTTAAAAAGATTTGTCTCTTGTCAGCGTTCCTGCTGCGCCCTCCCTGTGCCCACAAAAGAAAAGTCCTACAAACTCAGTTTGGCTATGGACACCGACCAGTACACACCAAAAGAGGACCCTTAAGAGAACAGTGAAGATCCTCCGAGGTAAGTCTTAGGAAAACAGAGCACAAGAGCAGCACAAAAATCCCAACGGAAAGCTGATGTTTCTGCCGGGCTTCCTGTGAGAGGGCTCATTCCTGGGCCCAAAGATAGCCCTGTTCACCTTTCACCTCCCCAAATTCAATGTAGAAGGCATGGAGGGCATGCTCCACACAGCCCCATAGCCTGTCATCTCCCACAGCTCCAGCCTTGCAAAAAATCACACCAGTTCTCCTTTCACACTCCCTTACCAACAAAATGTCTATCAGGATCTATTCCTGTGCTGGACATTTTCAGGATGGTTGAGGAAAGCAATTTTGCTTGCTGAAGCAAGTGAAAATTCACAGGGTTTCTCCTTCTCGGACAAAACCCACATCAAAGTGTCCCCTCCTCCAGTGTGCAAAGCAGCTCTCTGCAACGAGGGCATGCCTGGCAGGGAAACGGCTCTTGTGGTGAGCAGTCCTTTAGTGACTGATGGCAGTCTGGCTGATGTGGCCAAAGCAGACTCTCTTTGTGCAGCAGTTCACACCGACAATACCATTTACTTGTCTTACACAAAGAAGGTGTCTCATGGCCCTTGCTGGTATTCAAGCCTGAAGACTACACTGTGGTTTTGAGCTTTTCTCTTCAAAAGCAAAACCTCTGCTGGGTATTTGCCAAACCTACCACATACTCCAGAACTGAGACTGTCTGACAGAGACCATCAGAAACAAACCCTTCTCTCACAGCTCTCCTGTAACACCCAATCCAAACCTCCCCCGGCACACTTGGGGCCGTTTCCTCTTGTCCTGTCCCTTGTTCCCTGGGAGCAAAGACCAACCCTCACCTGGCTGCACCTTCCTGTCACAGGGAGTTGGAGAGAGCGAGAAGGTGTCCCCTGAGCCTCCTTTTCTCCAGGCTCAGCCCCCCCAGCTCCCTCAGCCACTCCTTGTCACACCTGTGCTCCAGACCCTTCCCCAGCTCCGTTCCCTCTTTTAGAGGCTCTGGGGCTGCCCAAAGGAACAAATTTTGCAGAAGCATGTAACCCTTTGCTGATGAACATGCATATGCCTGGCTAATAAATGCATGTGCCATCTTGAGCCAGGTGTGCACAGCAGTGTCCCTCTCTTCTACTGCCAGAAACAGCATCTGGCCTGATCTGGCTGGCACAACTCCCACTCCCACAGGTGCTGCCTAGGAATAAGGTGTCCAGAGCCACGGTAACATCATGCCCCTCTTGCTCCAGCAGCTCCCTCTGAAGCTGCAATTCCTCCAGTGCCTGCCTGTTGACTTCCAGCTCCCTCTGCAGTGATGGGTCTTCTCCCTCGAGTGCAGCCAAGTCCTCCACTGTACAAGAAGGGGCAAGACAAGTTTTCAACGGAAAACCAGCCTCATTTCCAAAACCAACCTCCATCCTGTGCTGCTGCTCCGCCTTTTCCGCCTGGGCTGACGCTTCCTTCAGCTGCTTGCTGTTCTTCTGGCGCAGACTCAAGGCTCCTGGCTCCGGGATTCCAGTGCATTGCTGCAGCTTTTCCTTGGACTTCTCAAGGTTTTCACAGTCACTGCAGAGACAAGGCTCAGTCAGAAGAAGGAAGAGGCCTGAAGAGCCATCGATCCCATTTTCAGCCCTCCACAATGGAGCTGGGGGCAGTGGGCTAAGGAAGACCTTGCTCTTTCCCTCCCAAGGAAATCCTCCAGAGGCAAAGGGAAAGGAAGGCAGGATTTTGCCTTCCTTCAGTGAGAAGCAGTGGCTGGACAGGGGCTCTCAAAGAACAGAATTCAGGGAAGCAGCACGGTGAGAGGAAGGAGTCTTCTATTCCAACATCGCTGTGCATCTCCCAGGCAGCCTTGGGAGTCACAGTAGAGCATGAAAAGCCCTGACAGGACGATGCTCAAGAGCCACACTGAGGCCTACACATGGTAGGGCAGGTGAGTTCTTTGCCCAGAACACCTCTGAACTCCCAGACCTGGACGCAGATTGCCTCTGGAACGCAGGAGGAGGAGGAAGAAACACTCACCTTCTGATTTCTTCCATCACAGAGTCTATGTGCTCCCGGTGGCTACTGAGCCTCTTGCATCGCTCCTCCATTTTCTCAAAACATCGCTGCAAGCGCCCACAATTCTCTGTGGCTTCCCAAACCAATTCCAAGGGATGCTGTGCATCAGTGGATGTCAGAGTTGAGAGGCTGTTCCTGGAGGCTGCATGCTGGGAACGGTCAGCGCCGGTGATGGAACTGGCCATGCTGTCACTGCCGTCTAACAGCACCTGAAAGCCCACATCCAGCTGTTAGTCAGGTACTCTGTTCCTATTCCAAAGTACCACTGAGATGCCTCTTCTGATTCCACAAGAACCAGTGTCCATTTGTGGAGGACCAGTTTCAAATCCGAGCCAGCTCAGCACAGTTTACTCACCTCAGGGGCTCTGGAGAAACGTCCCTGGTGAGAAAGGCCTCGAGCTCCCTGGAAGAGCACAGGGAAGAGCACACTCAGACTGCATGGCTGCCCCTGAGGCAGTCGCCTCTAAATGCTTCCCAGCCTGGAATTCCAGCTCAGCTCCTTCCTCCCCTCCTTGGGAATATTTTCAGCCCAGTAGGTTGACAGCAGCACAAACAAACATGCTGGAAGGTGTCTCATCACTTCTTAGAACACCACAAGGGGAATTGCCCAGAGCCCCATCCAACCTGGTCTTGAACACTGCCAGGGATCCAGGGGCAGCCACAGCTTCTGTGGGCAACCTGTGCCAGGGCCTCAGCAGCCTCACAGGGAAGAATTCCCTCCCAATATCCCATTAGACCCTGTCCTTTCCCTGCAGGCCCCTGGCTTAAGACTCTCTCCAGCTCTCTTCCAGCCCCTTCATGCATTGGAAGGTCACCCTGGAACCTTCTCCAGGCTGGACAACCCCAACTCTTGCATCCTTTTCCCTTGGCACAGGTGCTCCAGCCCTTGGAGCATCTTCCTATCATCCTCGTGGCCTCCTCTGCACCACTGGGGATCATCTTGGAGATGTCTGGGAGAAACCCATTCTTGTCTCTGGGAAGCGCTCAGGCTGCGCTGTGAATTGGGCTGAGGGGAAGGCAGTGAAAGCTGCTCCCTTGTTTGTGCCCACACCCTCCAGTGGGACAAGGACGGAGGAGGAGATGTGGGTGTGCTCTGGGATGGCCAGGAGCCCCCCCATTCCCTCCCAGGCCTGTCCCCATGGCCAGCACCAAAGCTGCTGCTAGCTCTGGAACAGCCAACTGTTAATCCCTTGCTATTCCCAAAGGGAACTGTTCCCAGTGGCACAGCCCAGGCCCACCCAGGCCCCTGCTGGGCTTGGCACAAAGAGGGCAGCAGCTCTCTCACTCACCCGCCGGGTCTCCATCTGCCCCTTGGCACGAGCAGTGACCAAATGTCAGTGTCCAAAGGCCGTTGGCCTTTGCAGGGTCTAAACCCCAATCTCCAAAGGCTTTTGGCCTTTGCAGGGTCTAAACCCCAATCTCCAAAGGTTGTTTGACTTCGCAGGGTCTAAACCCCAATGTCCAAAGGCCGTTGGCCTTTGCAGGGTCTAAACCCCAATGTCCAAAGGCCGTTGGCCTTTGTAGGGTCAAACCCCAATCTCCAAAGGTTGTTTGACTTCGCAGGGTCTAAACCCCAATGTCCAAAGGCCGTTGGCCTTTGCAGGGTCAAACCCCAATATCCAAGGGTCGTTGGCCTTTGCAGGGTCAAGAGCACAAGATCAAAGTGCTGTTGGCAGTTGCAAGGTCAAAGCCCCAATGTTCAGGAGCTGTTGACAGTTGCCAGGGCGAAAACCCCAACATTCCATGGGCTGTTGATGGTTGCCAGGCTCCAAACCCCAACATTCCATGGGCTGTTGATGGTTGCCAGGCTCCAAACCCCAACATTCCATGGGCTGTTGATGGTTGCCAGGCTGCAAACCCCAACATTCCAGGGGCTGTTGGAGAGGCCCTCCCCTGGCTCTCCACCCATCCCAGCTCACTGCTGCCCGGCACCTGCACCAGCACCCCCACATCCCCACAGCCCAGCTGGGCAGCTGGGCAGGGACCTGGCTCATAACATGAGTTCAAAGTTGCTGGCCCAGACAGCATCAGTTTTAAGGCTCAGCATTCCTGAGACCCGCATGCTCTTTAGGGATGCGCTTAGTTCCTGAGTCACAGGAATTTGTCTGTCTCCCCTGACAAAGGGGAGGTGTAAGAAAAAGCCTCAAAAGGTTCTTGGTGCTTACAAATATTCATGGAAAGTAAAGCTCTGCATCTAGAACAGCCACATGAGGAGGAAAAATGGTGTTTCAGGGTCTTTTCAAATTCCTACAGAGAAATGCCAGGAGTTGCAGTGTTTAAGGCTCATAAAAGAGATTCAGAATCCCGAGACAGACACGAGTGCATTTTTTTCTCTGCTCTCTGTTTGGCAACATATCACTAGGTCTTCTAGGCAGAAGAAAAGTCTTGCTGCTTATTTCAAAGATTCCTCGTGTCTTGGGGTGACCTTATGATGTGTAGCCCATATCGCTGCCTATGCCCAGAAATTAATTTCTATGCCTCTAAACTGAGCACAACTTTTTCAAAGCAGTTTGCAGCTTGTTCAAGGTCACACACAGATAGCGGGGTTTTTTTTCCAGCTGCGGCAGGGGAGGGAGGAGGCACCTGGCTTGCGGCTTCCCGGTCAGCTTTTGGCCAGTTGTTCAGCTTCTTTTTCTCCGGAGAGAGAGGTGAATTTTTTTTTCCTTCCCTGGAATTTCGGACTTTCTCCCTTTTCCACTGGACTGCTACAATATTAGAACACATCAGGAGGACTTTCCACCGAGCGCAGAGGGCCTGGCCTTGGGCCAAGCCCCAGCTCTGAGGAGACCAACAGGAGGACTCTAACACTTTCCCAGGTTTTTTCTCCACAGCGAGAGATTTTATTGTTTAGCATTATTTTCCTTTTCCCGTGTGTTTGTTCAATAAATAGTTTTATCTCCTTCACTTTCCTTCAAGGAAAATTTATTTTTTCCCAAACCTGGTGGGGGAGGGGTGGTTGTGCCTTCTCTCAGAGGATATATTTCTAAATTTGGCCAAACCGGAACACCTCGCTAGGAACAGACCTTCCAGAACCAAATGCTTGGAAAAGCTTTGGTAGATATTTTACTCCTTCATCTTTGAGAACATTCATCTGTGTCCTAGGGAGAATTTTTGTGCCCCAGTTGACAGGAATTGGTTTCTGGCAGGGTACAAATCGTCTGGGGAAGAGAAGAGCGGCACCTGCCTTCTCCAGGGCCTCTCCAGACTCTCTCCAGAGACTGACGGCCCAGGGATGTCACTGCCAAGTTCAGCTTCAGAGACCGATGCAGCTTCGAGTCTCTGCTTCCAGAACAGCAGCTTTGGGCTCCTTGAGCACAGCTGCAAAGGAGCAGGACAGCTCCCGGTGAAGGTCTGAGCTCCTGGCTGGTCCTTGCACAGCTCTCAGTGTAGTTCTGCCAGTGCTGTTGGTCTCAGGCCAGCTGTGACTGCAGCAAGGACACCTGAAAGAGGCAGAAAGCCCAGCTCAGACAAGCCCACGTGGGCAGGAGCATCCGCAGCCCCACGGTACCGGCTGTGGGGGCAGACACAGCCTCCAACTCCAGCCCTCACCAACACTCTGCCCTTGGGGAAGGGGAAAGGAACAGGCTCCCACACTGCCCCTGAACGGAGCTCAGATGATCAACAAGTCCAGTTCATGGCTGGCAAACCCTTCCCTCATACAACCCTCAGCCACCACAGGTCGGGGAGAGAGAGTTCCGACAGGATTTAGGAACCCAGCTCTGATTCCCAAAGCACGCATTCGGGCCACTGACCCCTTTCTCCACGGGCTGTGCCTCAGCACGGGGGCCTCAGCTCCCCTGAGCTCCTGGAGGACTCTCCTACTTGAGCTGCTGGACAGCCAGCCCCGGCAGGAGGGGAATTTGGTGCTTGTGTTATAGCAGGTTGGCTTTCCCGGGCTGGTTACCTATATATCGATAATTAGTTGATGAATTGTTAAATAAAGTGCCTAATTAATGTACTATGAATTTAAATAGTTATAAGCTAATGAGTTAAGTGCGCGTGTGTACAGGAAGCAATGCATGGGTATAACCATTAGAGGCAGGTACAACAGGAACCTGATGGACTTTATAGAAGGATCCTTTTAGAACCATTACCCCATGAGACGATATCAGTACCCAAGACCCTGACTGGAAAAGGAGCTGACCAATGGAATGGATCCAATTAGAAATGATTGGTCAAGGATGCACCATGTTAAAAGGCAATCAGAACACCGGAAAGTGGCCAATCAGTGAGATTGAAAGCGCACCAGTCCTGGAGGTGACAGAGACAATAAAAACTGACCAAGTGCTCTGTACCAGGTTCTCTGGTGGAAACTTGTGGTCCAAGGGAGTACTCGATGTGTCACATTGTTCATTTTTCTGGCTTGTAGTGTAGGGTCTGAGCTTATCTTGGATCCTCGTTCTCAGTTGCTAATTAATAAACAAGTTAGCCTGCCAAAAGGTTTCCCACCTCGTTTATAACACCTGGGGTTTTTTGATGCCTTCTTGAAGCATTTTAGCACCCGAAGCCCCTTTCACACCGCCCCATTTTTTAATTATATGTTAAGTATAGCTTTAACTTCTTTATTCATATTTATTATGCTTCTACTTAATCTCACTTAATCCCGAGGGATTCTTAAAGGGGTTTTGGGGGTTTTCTTGGTTTTGCCACGTTTTTGTGCACAGTCCGCCTTTTCAACCCTCCATTCTTTAAATGTAACAAATATAGCCTTAAATTTTTCTATACTTATACAAATTTATTCCATTTTTGTCAGTTTTGTTAAGTTTTGAAAAGGTTTTGAGGCTTTGTTGGGTCATTTCCGGTACCCACCCAGCCAATGACTGAGGGGAGTTGGGCTGAGGCGGGAACAGCTCTCGCCCCGCCCCCTGTCCCGCCCAGCCAATGACTGAGGGGAGTTGGGCTGAGGCGGGAACAGCTCTCGCCCCGCCCCCTGTCCCGCCCAGCCAATGACTGAGGGGAGTTGGGCTGAGGCGGGAACAGCTCTCGCCCCGCCCCCTGTCCCGCCCAGCCAATGACTGAGGGGAGTTGGTCTGAGGCGGGAACAGCTCTCGCCCCGCCCCCTGTCCCGCCCAGCCAATGACTGAGGGCGCTTTTCCCCGCCCGCCGGTTGGGCGGGAGCCGCTCCCCACTTGTCAGTCAATGAGGGGGGTCCGGCTGAGGCTGGAACTTCCCCCTCTCCCCCTCCCCGGCCGATCACTCCCGCCCCTCCCTGCCTCGCTGCCACTGGCCCCTTGTGACTCTGAATTTTCCCCACCTGCCCCAGTCTGGACTGGTTTATACTGCTTTATACTCCCCCCTCCCCAGGCAGAGGAGCTCCTGTGCCCCCCACCCCGCAGTGGGTAAAATTCACCTCACTAGAAGTTCGTGTCCACAAAGGAGACCGAGGAGTCCTGTAAAATTGCCTTGATTTGGAGAAAGGGAGAAAGTCCGTCAGGTGTGTGTCCAACGGGGTCTCTCCCAATTAGTTGGAGCAAGTAGCCTTCTTTTCTCCTCATTTCCTGGCCGCATTTTCTCCTCCTTCCCTTTCCCTGTTGGCTGCGGTACTTGGAAGGTACTTGGGACTTCCCGATCCACCTATCCGTGTCCCCCCTTAGTATGTGCCCCCTGTAAAACACACGATCCATGAGCATTACAATTAGCTAAATCAAATGATCTATTTTAGTAAGCTTTACTAATTGGCACGGACTGCTGCTCAGCCAAAGTCATGCTGAAGTCCTGAACTTTGGGAAGAAGAACAAAGACTTTATAGGATTATGAATATTAATATCTTTGCCTAGGGTGGATTAAAAGCTAATTAGAGCCCCCCAAACTCCCATCTCACCTCCCACAGACTCCCAGAATGTCTCCGGAGCCACCCCAAACCCCCCTGTTAGCCCCTAGAAACGCCCAAGGGACCCCCCCTGTTGGAAAACCAACCAGTTTAAAACCACTTTTTTTATATAACTTTAGCCAGGTTTCTTCACCTTTGCCCCGGAGAAGGGAACTGAAGCTTCTTTCCAGGGCATTGTTTCTCTAGGTGAGGCCTGAGATGGGCTTAGCATTTCAACAGACTGGGAGTAGCCCCAAAGAGATGAAGGCCATCGACGGAACATCAACAGAACATCAGCGGCCATCTATGAACATCTACCCCAGACTCTGCCTCTGGCAGAGTTGGAGACATCTCCTCCAGAAAAGACTGATAAGAAAATCAAGGAATGAAGATCTAATTAACATCAGAAGAGAAGAAATCTGGATTCCATAGGAGAGCAATTGCTAAGAACTACACTCACTTGGGACCAATGAACACTGACCCAATTTGTTTCTATGACTTTTGACTGTATAAAAGATCTGGAAAATCTAGTAGAAGCCATGTGTCATGGAATGATTCTCTCTGCACACCTGGGCTATGTGTGGATGAGATGATTTCTGGGGTACATCCTGGCCAGAACAATATCCTGGCCAGAATAAAGTAATGCCTTGACTCTCTAACATTAAAAATGTTGTGTGAGGGCTTTGTTTTTCCCACAGTTTTGGTGACACCCCCAGGCCACACATCCAAGGACGTGTTCTCCTTCCACCCGGGGGGGGGGGGGGGGGGGGGGTAGGGGGGGAGGCTCTGTGGGAGTCTTGGTGTTCTGGGGTCCCATCTAGCGTTCGGGGGGGTTCCCCTGATTTTGGGGTTTCCTCTGATTTCATGCTCCCCCAGTTACATTTTCTTCCCATGTGGGGGAGCTCGGGGGTCCCAGCTTCTTTGGCAGGGGCGTCACCCTGATATTGGGGTCTTACAGCATGATTTTGGGGTGTCCCCCAATTTTAAAGCCCCCTGATTTTGGGGTCCCCCACAGGACATGTTCTCCTTGCATCTGAGGGGGTGGGCAGGTCTTGGGGATCTCCCATCTTGGGAGGTCTGGGGGATCTGGGGGTCCCATCTACTCTTGTGGGGTGTTACAAACAACTTATTGAGAGTTGGCTTTTGCCATATGTTTATGGGTTATGAATTACATTATGAGTTATAATATTAAATATTATGATATTTTCCTTGGGAAATATTAAGACAATGGTATATGTTAAAATGTTTAATGTTGTTAAAATAGTCTGGTTGTAAAGTTGTTTTTTTATAAGGGCTGCATGAGTTTGTGTGCTGTAATGTCAGTTCTGTAAGTGGGACACGCTGTTGCGAGCCAAACTTCGAAGACACAGCCATAAATGTGTGATAAATACATACTATAATATTGGCTTTCCGCAAATGTTAAAATGGATGCTATATGTATAATGTTAAAGTATTTAAATAACAATGTTAAAGTATTTAATGTTAAAGTATCGTTGTTATAAAGATACAGTTTTGCAACAATAACTAATGCCTTTATTTCTGCCATTAACTAAACTTAGACATAACAGTGAAATAGCTGATACAGTTATGCTTGCGATAATTGAACTGTCTGCTTGGTTGGATAACATCCAATGAACGGATGATGAAGACCCCTGCTACTGACATGCCAGCTATCGGCAACTGCCGTCTGCAGAAACCATCGACCAAAGCCCACCCTGGAGGTGATAATAAAAACTGACTGAAACCACAGCCAGGAAATGCGCGTGCTCTAAAAAGGCAGATCCAAGGAGGAGCCATGCTAAACAGTTCCTGGAACATGTAAACTAGTTTGGGGGGGAAGTTTGAATTGGCATGATTGATTATGAATATGCATTAGGCTGATGCAATAGGACAGGTGTGTAAAGGGTGTCTCCGCAATAGCAGGTGCGCTCTTGGCTGAGTGCCAAAGCACCCAGCGCCGTGACTTTTGCTTTATTGTCTTTGTCCCCTATTGTCCTTTATTAAACTTTTAAATCCTAACAGCAGAGTGAACCTCGTTTTTCACAAAAGGAGTGGGATTCCATCCAACGAGGACCCCGACGAGCACAGCAACAGAACTGCGCCGGCTCCTAAAAGAGTGACGTGGGGTGAGACTATGCAAAACTGTACATCAGTGTGCATAAGGCTGATGCAGCCACAGGGGTATAAAAGGTAGCACCACCATTTTGTGATTGAGCCTCTGGCCCCTGGCCATGCTCCCAGCACAATCCCTTTTTGCTTTGCTGAATTTTATAGTTCTCAATAAAATTTTTAATAACTCATTTCCATATTGGATCTGGGTTGTTTATAACATGGGGTTTCCCCCTGATTTGGGGGTCCTGTCCCCAGGCTGCACACCCGAGGACGTTTTCTCCTGAGCTGCTCCAGTTCCCGCTGGAGGGGGGAGGGAATCTGTGGGAGTGGTTGGGGTTTAGGGGTGGGGGGGAAGCCCCCCCCTCCCCCCCCACCAGCTACTCCATGGTCTTCCACCCTCCTCCCAAACCCTCCTCGTCTACGGGGGGGCACCAGCCCTCTACTGCCACATATAGGGGGGTGCCTGGGGAGGGTACTGGGAAGGGCTGGGAGGGGATCTAGGGGGAGATATGGGAGGAGTATGTGGGATACAGAGTCCTGGGGAGTCTAGGAGGGAGATATGGTCGGGTAGAGGGTCCGGGGAGGTCTGGGGGGAGTTTTGTGGGGCCCTGGGATGGCTTGGGGGGTATGGGCCCTACACTGACAGGTTGGGGGGGTATCTGCCAAGTTCTGGGGTGTCTTAAGGGGGCTCTGGAGGGGTCTGGGAGGAAGATATGGGGGGTACAGAGTCCTGGGGGTCTTTGGTGGGGAGATAGGGGGGGCAGCAGCCTTCCACTGACAGGTACGGGGCATCCTGGGGGGGTCCTGGGAGGCTCTTGGGAGGTCCTGAGGGCGCTGGGGAGGAAGATATGGGGGGTACAGAGTCCCGGAGGTCTCTGGGTGGTCCTCAGCAGGGGGACATGAGGTGAGTTACGGGATCCTGCGACAGCTCTCGGGGTCTCTGGGGGCACTTATTGGGCTGCCCCTCACCTGCCCCACCCCTGCCCCACCCCTTGCTCATTCCTGCCGCACCCTTCCCCTCATCCTTCCCACCCTGTCTCACCCCTGCCTGGCCCCTGCCCTGCTCTGCCCCTCACCTGCCCCACCCCTGCCACGCTCTCTCGCCTGTGCAGGTTCAGTGTCCGGGTGAACTGCACCGACCTGTTCCATGTGGATCGGCACCACTGGACCCCCCCTGCAGGGTTCGGGTGTGGGGGGGTTCGGGAACCCCGGGAATGCGCCTTCCCCAGAGCCACCGGCATTGGGGACTCATGGTGGCCTGTGGTGAGATCCCCGGGACACCCCCAAATCCATAAGAACCCCCAGAAACCTGTGGCCTTTGGAGAGCAGCTGAGCTCTCCTTCGGGACTCTTAAGGCTTCTGGGTGCTTTTTCAGGGCTTTTTGGAGGCATTTTAGGACCAAAATTGCCTTTTCATCCTCCACATTCCAGAAATAATGCCATGTCCTGAATTTATTCAAATTCAGTCAATTTAGATCTATTTTAGTTACATTTATTAAAATTTTCCAATGTGGTTGAGGCATTTTGTGTCTTTTTGAGGTGTTTTAATGCCCAAATGATCTTTTAACCCTCCACTTTTGAAATACAACATAAATATCATCCTAAATTACTCATATTTATTCACATTTACTCCCATTTTCGTCCGTTTTGTTTAAATTCCTGACAAGAATGAGAAGTTGTCTTTACAAACTGTGGGCCTGCTGTAGATAAAGCCACATACTGAGAGGTAAAAGAAGCAATAATGAATCGTGCCGCAACCGGGCCAGGAGACACTTCAGAGACAGAGTCAGAGAAGCGGGTATTTGCTTTATTCGGCGCGCCGGGTGTGTGGGGATCGCTCCTCCAAACACACACACCTGGTGCTCTCTACAACACAGTATTAAGGGTTAAATTATGAATATTCATCACATTCCTTGGGACAGGTGTGGTTACACAAATTATTTCTCGGAAGTCATTAGCATATGGGCCACGCATGCGCTGTGTGTCCTGGTGGTCGCGCTGAGGAAGGCCTCTCCTCTTCCTCGGGGGTCTTTCTGATGGAGGCCAGTAGTCATCCTCGCAGTGAACTTTTTCACCTTTCTCCCTGGGCATGCGTAGTCCTTTGAGGGATGATTCAGCAATCTCTGAGATGATCCTTGTCCCCTCTATCTTGACAAGATTAGGGTGAATTCGGCTTCTCAGGCTTTGTAATGAACATCTTCCGTCTGAACTAACATTGCTGTCTCCCAATAGTTAACTTGTGCTTACATGAGGTAGTTATTGACTGCCCCTTCTTCAATAAGAGGAACCAAAAATTCCATAGGAATTCCACTAATTGACAGGGAGTGTTACTCACTCAAGACTGCCTTAAATCCCTGGACTTAGAGAAAAAGAACAGAAACACAAGGCAAAAGAAAACAGGGGGGAGGGGGGGAGAGGGAAGGGGAGAGTACACATTGGAAGGGGGTATGTTACTAGGCAATTCGGGAAGTCTGTACCTCTCAAGTACCTCAGCCAACGGGGAAAGACAGAGGGAAATGTGGCCGGGAAATTAGGATAAAAAGAAGGCTGGATCCTCCAACAACTTGAGAGACCCCACAGGAAATGACCATGATCGCTCCCTTTATGTGAATAAAGTAACAGGATTTCTCTGTCTCCTTTTTGGACATAAACCTCCAGTGGTTTTGGGTTAGTTTTCCTGACATTCCGAAGGGGTTTGGGGTCTTTTCTGGGTCCTTCTGAAGCGTCCCGTCCTGTCGTGACTCCGCCCAGCCAACCCCTGAGGGGACGTTTTGCTGAGGCGGGAACGGCTGGTTGCACACCCACGCCCTCCCCTCGCACAGCCAACCCCTGTGGGGAGTTTTCCCCGAGCGCGGTTTCGGCAGGAGCCGCCCCTCCCTTCTCAAGCAAATCGGTGCGGAGGGGGGACCGTGCGACGGCAGCTGAAGCGCTTGGGAGCCTCCGAAACGGCGGGCGGGCCCCACCAGGCCGCCCAATGTTCCTCCCCTCTCCCTCTCTTGCCGCCATTCCCCCCCCCGCCCCAGCCCGTCCCTCACGGCCACCGCATTCTGATTGGTCGTCGCCGTGAGGCGCGCTGCGCTCCCATTGGTTCAGCCCTTCCCGAGCCACGCGCTGATTGGCGTTAGCCGTCCCTGCTGCCGCGCTTCTTCTGTTGCCAAGGGCAGCCGCGCGCTGATTGGCCGGCGGGTGAAGAAAGGGGCGGGGCAGAGCGATCAGGGCAATCCCAAGCACAGACTCGGGCTGGGCGGAGAATGGATCGAGAGTCGCCCTGTGGAGAAGGACTTGGGGGTGTTGGTGCATAAAAAGCTCAACGTGCCCCAGCCCCTTGCACTGTCACCCAGAAACCCCCAATGTCCTGGACTGACCTCACAGCGTGGGCAGCAGGGGACAGGGGGATTCTGCCCCTCTGCCCTGCTTGGGTGAGATCCCACCTGCAGAGCTGCCTCCAGCCCTGGGGTCCAGCATCAGAAGGATGTGGAGCTGCTGGAGTGAGTTCAGAGAGGCTGCAGAGATGCTCCAAGGGCTGGAGCCCCTCTGCTCCGAGCCGGGCTGGGAGAGCTGCGGGTGTTCAGCCTGGAGAAGAGAAGGCTCCGGGGAGACCTTAGAGCCATTTCCAGTGCCTAAAGGGGCTCCAGGAGAGCGGGGAGTGGGCCTGGAATGCCAGGACAAGGGGAATGGCTTTCCATTCCAGAGGGCAGGGTTAGAAGAAGTTCTTCCCTGGGAGGGTGGGGAGGCCCTGGCACAGGGTGCCCAGAGAAGCTGTGGCTGCCCCATGCCTGGAAGTGTCCAAGGCCAGGTTGGAGGAGCCTTGGAGCAACCTGGTCTGGAGGCAGATGTCCCTGCCCACGGCCAGGGGTGGCATAGGATGAGCTTTGAGGTCCCTCCATCCCAGACCAGTCGGGGATTCTATGCTGAGGAGAAACATCACGCTAGGGATGGCGAATCCAGGGAGTGCCAAGCTGCCACGGCATCATGTCCATTGGGTGGTCCCTGACAAGGCCAAAGGGCAGCTCCTGAGGAGACCAGGTCATCCAGTTGGGCCAAGACTGCAAAAGTGGGATGCCATCACTCGGTGCTGAAGGCTCACTGCCAGGTGCCCTGACCCTTGAGCAGCTGTAGAAAGCGGAGGCTTATGTGCCTTCAAGGCAGGGTAGCCTGAGCACACGGCTTCTGTCTCTCCTGCCTGTGGGTCTCCCCTGTCTGGGCAAGGGATGCAAGCTGAGCTGAGGCTGGACATGACATCAGTGCGTGACACATCCGTCAGCCTCAGGGACCATAGAAATGGGGGCTGGCTCCAGATGCATCTTCTCCAGAAGATGCATCGCTGCCACTCACTGTGACAGACAACATGGAGAATAGAAATTTTCGGTTGCAAAATAGAGCTTAAAGACTAACTAGCAAATTAGATAAAAGAATGTAAAAGTAGACACACAGGATGCTAAACAGAGCTGAAAGCAGTGGACAAACAGATAATAAGGAACCTAAGTGGGTTTTGTGACAAAGTTATGTAACAAGAAACACCAGTGCATGCCCTAAGAGAAGTTCAAGGCAAGGTCACTTCCAATTTTGGGGGCTCTCAGCGAATACGACCACCAGAGACCCCTTTAGACAACCCTCTAAGACCATAAAAGGACTTCCAGTAAGGGGCAGAGGTGGGTAAATTAGTTCTAGGAAAGTAATGTTTATGTATTAGCCCGGAAGCACCTTGTAATGAATGTGTATGATCCTGACGGAATAAACACCCGGTGTAAAGTTTCATGACACACATCTGCTTAGAGGAGACTTCCTCTGCATGTAAATATTAGTCGTTAATCAACAGTAATACCGGCTCCAGGGAGGATCAGTGAGTGGTGTCACCACAGCCTGGCCACTTCCTGCACCTGATCCAGCAGTACTGAGCCTGCTGGCTCGGGCAGTTTTCCATTCACTTGGCCGCTCACTCGGTCCGTACCTCACCAGTCCGGCTGTAAGGAGACTGTGTGGCTGTTGAATGGTTTGCAGTGTCAGCAAAACCCTCCCTGGTCCCCCATTATTCACAGAGTCCATCAGGTCGGCCAGCCATGATTTCCCCCGTGGTAAATCTGTGCTGGCTCTTCCCAGTGCCCTTCCCTCGCAGTTGCTTGAAAGGGTGTCCAGGACCATTTGCTCCATCACCTTCCCAGGGATTCCAAAGGAGCTGATTAGCCTGTAGTTCTTCAGATCCTCTTCTGTGCCCATCTTTAAGACTGGTGTAACACTCTTTGCTGTTCTCAGGAACCTCCTTCAATGGCCAGGCTTTTTTGAAGATGACAGACAGCTCCTGTAGCTTCCTCTGGTCCTCAGACCTGGTGGATGCCTGGCTCAAGAGCTCCCTGACTATTCTCCCCCTCCCCTACTGCTTCCACAGCAATGTCTGTTCACTCCTTCTGGATAACTTGATTCTTCTTCCACAATTTTTTCTTCCACATTCCTCCTTTCTGAGATGAGGTTGATCACAAGTTCCCCGCTCAGTTGATCTCCTGTCAGCCAGGGCTGTGATTCTGCTTTTCACCTTGCTAAGTTACCTTATTCTAAACTAGGACCTCAACCCCTGACCTTCTCATCCTCAGCCAGTTCTTGAGTGTTTCCAGGATCAAGAATTCCTCCCACTGGGAGGGTGGCCGAGCACTGGTGCAGGTGCCCAGGGAGGTGGTGGAGTCTCCATCCCTGGAGAGATTCAAAAGCCGCCTGGACACCTCCTGGGCAGCCAGCTCTGGGTGGCCCTGATGGAGCAGGGGGCTGGGCAAGGTGACCTCCAGAGGTGCCTCCAGCCTCCCCCAGCCTGAGATTCTGTGACTCGGAGAAAAAACAGGTTGCAGTTTCCTAAGGACAAATGCAAAAGCTCCACATGTGGCAGGATTCTCCTGCCCTCACCAAAGTGGTTCATGTCACGTGTCTCCCATCTGCAGATTCCTCCCTGGAGTGAGGATGCCCCTCAAGGTCACTCCTTGAGGCTGACAGAAATATTTGCCCACGGTCATTGGTTTGGGTGAGAAGCATCAATCTTTAATTATTAATTGGTTTTGCTGGCTTGAATATAACTGCTTCCATGTTGCTTCAAATATAATGCACTCTACCGGAAGTTATAGTTCTCTGTACTGGGTAGTCAATAACTCTGATAAAGGTCTTTTTGTGTAGTCGTAATAAACACTTTATTTTTCTATAAATATATCCTTCATCCTATGGAACACAGTTGTATAAAGGTTCAATTACACCTATTATCCTACAATCCTACAATTACACCTGCAATCCTTTAAACATAAACTATGGACAAAATCTGAGGCTACGACTGCATGCAGCTGCACCCTGTCTCCTCTCTGACAAGCCTAGGAAGTAAGGAGGTCCTTGTGACTCAACGAGAGCATCTCCTGCCTGCTCCCTGCACAGCTCTCCAGGGGTTCCTGCCGGTCTCGGGCCAGCTGTGACTGCAGCAAGGACACCTGAAAGAGGCAGAAAGCCCAGCTCAGACAAGCCCACGTGGGCAGGAGCATCCGCAGCCCCACGGTACCGGCTGTGGGGGCAGACACAGCCTCCAACTCCAGCCCTCACCAACACTCTGCCCTTGGGGAAGGGGAAAGGAACAGGCTCCCACACTGCCCCTGAACGGAGCTCAGATGATCAACAAGTCCAGTTCATGGCTGGCAAACCCTTCCCTCATACAACCCTCAGCCACCACAGGTCGGGGAGAGAGAGTTCCGACAGGATTTAGGAACCCAGCTCTGATTCCCAAAGCACGCATTCTGGCCACTGACCCCTTTCTCCACAGGCTGTGCCTCAGCACGGGGGCTGCAGCTCCCCTGAGCTACTGGAGGACTCTTGTCTTTCAGAGGTTGATGCATTTTTCTGGTCAGACTGGGAGACAGGCAATGTAAAGTAGTCTGGGGGGAACACTCTCCAAAAAGTTCTGATTCTCCTCCCTTCATGTTCCACCTGCAGGTTGGATGGGAGAAAGGGTCACAGAAACCTGTCAGCAAACATGGGGCAAAAGGACCTCTGGACATCAAGGCAAGGAGATCTCTGCTCACAGACCCTCAATTGCACCAGACAGCACTGGGGGCAAAGAGCTCTCGCTGGGGGCTGTGCAGGAGAGGCCAGTGTGTGTCCGGGGACACGGGGCCAGGGAGGGAGGCAGCGGAGTGAAGGTGCCTTTGTGAAAGCCATGGGCTGCCACAACAGAGACAACAAACAAAGGGGTGTGCCCACAGCAGGGACAGGGAGAGGCAAGGAAACAAGCAGAGGACTCCAAAGCACTGCCTGGGCACACGAGTCATGATCCAGAGGAGCCTGAGGCTCTGCAGAGGCAGTGAAAGCCCACTTTACCTCAAAAGTTCTCCTGAGCTCACGCTTCTCTGGCTTGTCTTTTGCTGCTGCTGCAACCTGGTCCCGCACACATTCCACACCCCTCCTGGAGTGCTCAGACAGCCGCTTGCCTTCTGCTCCAACAGCCTGCTGGGTGTTCAGAGAGGAGATGATTCCCTTATTTCAAACACCACAAGAGCTGTCCCTCAGAAATCTCCATCTGGGGAAGCATCCTCGAAGCTCCAGCAGTGCAGCTGCTCTTCAGCCCTCGCTACAGAACTCTGCTCACTTCAGTCCATCACTCTGCTCACCTGCTCCATTCCTTTCCACACCAAATCCAACCCACACATGTTGCCTCCCCTTGCCTGGGCACGGGAGAAGCAATTCCCCATGCCCAGCTTTTGGCCTGGAGCTGATTTGAACAGCAGCTCCAGAGCTGCCTCAGTCATTCCAGGCGTGCCAGCAAACAATCTGGCAGCCAATGGTCTCTGGCTGGAGCCAGGCAGACACACAAGGCTGCCTGCTGCAGCCCGGGCTGCTTTGCCCAAGCAGGCCTAGACTGACAGGGATTTAGAATCCCACCTCTTCATGGGAAACTTCATTGGAATCTTTGAGAGACGTTGCAGTGGACTGAAGATCAGTGCCAGTGCCTACCTGGGGATGACTCTTTCCCTGCAGAAAGGCTGAGTGTTTCTTCAGAGCCTCTTTGGCAATTTTACACTTGGCCAGTGGAGCACACAGGACTTGAGCATTTCCTCTGCCTTCCTTCAAAGCAGCAGCCCCATGCTCCAACTCCTCCTGTTTTCTTTCATTTTCAGCGTCCAATTGTTGCGTTGTTTCCTTTCTTGAAATTTCAAGTGTTTTCATTTCATTCTTCTTTTTCAGATCCCTCATCTGCTCCTCGTACAATTCCCGTTCACGCTGCCAAAACAGGGAGGTCACTCATTCCCTCTCTCGGTTTGCTTTTCATACCAGATCGGGACTCCTGCCACAGGCAGGCAAAGGCTGCCCCTCTCTCTCTGCCTCTTGGGATGCCTCAGACCTTTGCTGGGACCGCCCTTGACGCTGAGTCTTTCCCAGCTCACTCAGCCCATCCCAGCTCCCTTTCTGCCCTTCCCCGACCTCTTGCAGCTCCACTCGAGTGTTCCTTTGGGGAGCAGCTGCCAGAACTGCAGCCAGGATTCCAAGTCCACGCTAAGCAGGATTTAGGCAGTGCCATGAGGATGTGCTCTCCAGCAGGGAGAAAGGGAAGAGCAAACACCCCCAACATTTCATTCCCTGCAGCTGGGGTGACAGGAGTGGTTTTTGAGCTCTCCTGTGTAGAGTTTCCATGGCACCATCCCCGAGAGCCCCACTGCCCTCTCTTGGAGCAGCAATGGCCACATCAGTCTGTCATTCTCTGCTGCCACTCAGGACGAGTTCTCCCCTTGCAGGCACACGTCCTTATCTGCATCAGCACTTTGCTTTTCTCTCTTTTCTCCCCACTGGCTGCTCTCTGATGGCCAAGGCCAAACACCTTTCTATTAACAGCAAACTTGGCCTTCTCACCCCTCGTTCCAGGTCCAGGTATTTGAAATCTGGACGTGGGTTTGGACACGAGGAATTGCCCAGACCATGCAATGTCCATAGAGACAGTGTGGACATTGAGAACTAGAGGGCACAAAACTCCAGCATGGAGGAAAACCAGCAGCCTCAGCACTAACTGGCTTTGACATGACTACGACATCTTTTCCTCCTTATTCAGAAGAATGCAGTTTGAAAAGCTCAGCTGGAAAGAGGTGCTCCTTAGAACTATTAACACAAGGGCCAAACATAGCTAGGAAATGGCCCTTCATGGCATCTGCCGTTCTCACCAGCACATCCTTCCTTTCCTTCTCCAGGCTCTCCAGTTTCCTCTGCAGAGATGCCACCTCCTGACAAAGAGTCACACCCTCTTCCTTCAGGGCAATGGCCTCTTTCTCCAGGGCAGTTTCTCGAGAGGTCTTCTGGTGTTCTGCCCTCCACATCGCTGCAGCAGGAAGGAGAAGGAGAATGAGAACAGCAAAGCAAAGGCAAACTGATGTGCATCCTGCAGGGACAACAGCACTGTCTTCTTGGCCTGCCTGTGTTTGCCAGCCCCTAAGGCCGCAAGGGCTTCCAAAGCTGACAGAAATGAAGGAAACTTCAAGGCAGAGAAAAAAGCAGGAATCCAAGGGGCAAGGTTCAGAGGAATAGGAAAGTGTCTTTCCTCTTGGGCTTGTGCAGAGTGAGCAGTCCAAGAGAGACAAAGGAGCGGGGATGCCTGTGCAGCCCTGCTCCAGAGAGGCCAATAGCCTGGGGGCTCTGGCAGGGCCTGGAGTTGGGGGGAATCGAGCTGAGGCATCCAGCTACAGCTCCTCAGCACAGACACAGCACCTGAAAGGCACCACCTGTGCACGGGATCAGCCATAGCACAGCCAGATGGCACTGCCAGCCACGGCATCTTCCTCGAGAAAAAGCTTTCACTGGCACTGGATGGAGAAATCTCCTGCTGGTTGTTCTTCCCCTCTGCCATCTCTGGGCACTTTTCCTCTGCATGGGATCAGAGAGCCCTGCTGGCAAGACGGGATGGGGCAGTGGGTGCGAGAGGAGAAGCTCTACCTTGCTCACTTTCCTCCAACTCCTGCTGCAGCTCCTGGTTGCGAGCCTTCAGATGGTCTATCTGAGCCTGCACCTCCCTCAGCTCCAGCTCCAAAGTCTTACACTGCGTGGCCATGGCCTCTGCTCTTTCCTCAGAGCTCTGGAGCCTCACATGCAGCTCAGACCCCTCAGTTTCCAGCTCCTGCTTCTCCTGAGTAGGCTGGGGAGCCGCCTTCTCGATCACTGCTTCCAGCTCGGCCGGCATCTGGAAGATGGATGCACAGAGCCTCAGGGACAGGGCTGCTCCTGAGGCAGCAGAGCAGGCAGTAGAGCAAGCAACAAAGGAGAAATGATTTCAGGCAAAAAAACATGCCCAAAACAGAAGGCACAGAGCCAAGGATTCCAGTGGAAACAAGTGTCCTGAAAATAGGGAAAGGGAGCCAATGGGCATCCTTGAGGCTGCAGCTCTGAACACCGGCTGAACTGGCTGCGCTGGAAGTGCCCTCCCCAGCCTGCCATAGCCACGTCTGTGTGCCCACATTGCTCGGTGCCCAGCACAGGCACCAACTCCATCTGGGACAACACTGCTAACAGAGGGATGGAGAAGCTCCAAAGGAGTCTGCTGCTGCTTCTCCTCCCACATTTCCTGCTGGGAGCCGGGAGAGAACGGAGGAAAACATCGGCAGCAGACACCAGATCCAGCCTTGGCCTGTGGGTGCAGCAGCACCCCGGGGCAGAACACGGCAGCAGTGGATGCTGCTGGGAGGGGAAAGCAGTTGGGGCCTCCAAGCCAAAGGTGATGATGTGTGTCCCTGGAGAAGAGGACGCCAGGGCACAGATTACCTGGGCGTTGAGCTTCAGCACTTGTCCTGTGCGGTTTGCACAGAGCTGCTCGGCCTCGCGAAGAGCAGAACGAAATTGAGACACCTGATTGTTCAGTGCCTGGTTCTTTTCTTCCAGTGTTCTGAGGCACAGGTTCTTTTCCTCCAGAGACAGAAGCAGCCTAAAAGGGAAGCATGCAACTCATTACTACACGGTATCACATTTTAGGAACTCTTAGGACTCGCACCACCTCGGGGAAAACTGCTCTGTCTGATGAGGTTTGTCTAAACAACGTGGCTGTTTGTTTGTTCCCCCTGCAGTCACAGCCCAGCATGTGCCCACTCTGCTTTTATTCATGAAAGAATGGGGAGTTCCTGCCTACATGTCCTACCTTCTTCTTGAGATGGGAATGTGAATATAGACCTAACAAAGTCTTGCCATGAAGAGATTAGGGGAGAGGAAGAGTTTTCTTCTGACTACCCAGGCTCCAAGGGGGAAAGGTTTGGTCAACATGGAAGAGACATTTCCTTGCCCCATCTTGTATGTCCAGGTAGGAGGAGCAGCACCCTACAGCCAGAGGATCTCGGGGAAGTTCCCTAAGATTTACCAGCACCCATCCTACTTCCAGCTGGAGAAACAAAGGCCGATAGCAGAAGGGGCAACAGAGCCTTGGAGCACAACCTGATGGAAGATGCAGAAACCTGCAGGCAAGCAAGAGGGCCCTGCCCTTTCTTTGTCTTCTTCTCAAAAGAAGAATCCAGTGGCACTGAAGACCGGCAGGACTTGGTCAGCTGGAGGGGCCCCGCTAACCTTGGTCTTGTCTCTTGCATTCTTTGCACAGTCAGTATTGCCTGTGACTCTGGAGGCTGGCAGGGACCCTGCTTGAGCCCCCCCAGGCACCTGGGGGCATTTTCTGAGGAACGATGCAACAGAGACATTCTTGGTTCTTGGGTGCCTTTGAGGGGAATCTGGCCTAGGTCAGCAATCAGGGCCTTGAGATGGTTCTGCCAAGCAAAGGCATCAGGATGCCAGGCTGCTCCAGATCCCAAAGGCTTCAAGTTACAGGACCCAAGGCGGAGCTGCTGGATGTGTCCAGCTCCTTACACTGCAGCTTGGGCAGTGTTAGCACACCCACCTCACAACAGAACACACCCCTAGAGGGAAAGAGCTACTCCAAAAGCCTTTGTCTTCAGAAAAACTCTAACTGAAGGCTTGAAAGAAAAGAAAATGAAACACAACATCCAGACAACCAGACGCGTCTGCACGGAGAGTTCAGAACTCTGCCACATAGGAAATGCTGCCAGAGCCCCTGGCCAGTGCAAAGATGGCAAAGAGGGAATCCATTCCCACAAGGCAGAGTCCCACAGGCTTTCATTTACCTGGCTTTTTCCTTCTCTAGGGTGTTCAAGGAAGCCCAAAGTCCCGAATTTTGGCGTGCCACTTCTTCCCATTGACTCCTTTCCATCTCCAAGTTCTTCAGGTGCACTTGCAGCTCCTTGTTCTGATGTTCTGCCTCCTCCAGCATCTTCTGGAGCTGCTCAACCTGCAACAGCTTCTGCCTTGACTGCTTCTGGGCCTCCCTCACATCTTGCCGGGCTCTCTGAACAATCGTTGCCTGGGACTCTCTGGAGGCTGCCAGCTGAGATGTCAACTCTCCCACCTCCAGTCAAACAGAACAAAGCAGTCAGAGGCTACAGCCACAGCCTGTCACTGTCAGCCACAGCAGAGGCTGTGAGAAAAGGCAAAGGCCAACTTTCCATTTCTCCCTGTCCTCAGAGCACCAGATTCACAATGCATACGGACAACTTGTTTCAATCTCTACGTGGCCCACCAAGGGCACCTGAAAAAGCACCTCCCACACCAAGGCCAGCAAGAAGAGGCCAGCAGGAATCCGTGCTGATGGTTGCTGGCCAACAGCCCAGAGGACTAGCCCAGCTGTCCAGGGCAGCAGCTGAGATTCAGCAGAGCACCGAGGGTCCTTCAGAGCAGCTGCCAAGGAGCCCAGAGCACGAGGCAGCCCCAGGGACCACCCCAGCAGCTGCTGCTCTGCCATGGAAAAGCAAGAAGGGCACAGACCCCCTGCTGGATGCTGCGGTGCCTCTGCTGTTTCACTCACCTGCTTTTGTAGAGCCTCCCTCTGCTCAAGGAGGAGATTCATTTCCTCTTTGATGCCTCGTAGTTCTTCCTTGTGCCTCTTCTGCGCTGCCTGGATTCCCCTCCGAGCTTCCTGCAGCTCAGCTTGCAGCTTTGCCTGGATGGTCTGGCAACAAAATGCAGAGCAACTTCCTGCGACCTGCCCTCAGGCTCAGCTTTTCCCACTTGCTCTCTCAAAATCCCATTCCTTCAGCGACTTCTTTTGGCTTCTCTACCCAGCTCTGCTTCCATTGCAAGCCTTGCTTCCCGGGCCTGAGCTCTGGAGCTTGCCAGGCTCTGTGCTGCCAGGGCCTGAAGCAGCCCTTGCCTCCTGACTCCCAGCACCTGCCTTTTGTGCCCTTGCCACTGCCCTGCACTCTGTTCCCTGCCTGCTCAGACTTACCTGCCCCTTCTCTTGCTGCTCTTTCACCTCCTGCCTGAGCTGCTGCACCTGCTGGCAGGCTTGGCTTAGCTGTCCCCGAGTTTGGAGCAGTGTCTCTGATAAAGAATTCTTCTCCTTCTGCTTTTCCAGCAGGACCTGCACAGAAGGAAAGAGCAGAGGGCTTGACACTTCCCCTGCAAACTCTGTGTGGCAAGAGGCAAAGACTGATGGGCTCACGCGCTCTCAGAGCACTCGGCTGCTGCTCCCCTGGGCCACTGTCTGCCCTGGGGGGGACACAGCTTCCCAGAGAGTGACTTAGAACACAGCCCAGGAGACATCTCTGGGTTGCTGTTCAGAAATACTCCAGGCGAGTCTTTAAAAAGATTTGTCTCTTGTCAGCGTTCCCGCTGCGCCCTCCCTGTGCCCACAAAAGAAAAGTCCTACAAACTCAGTTTGGCTATGGACACCGACCAGTACACACCAAAAGAGGACCCTTAAGAGAACAGTGAAGATCCTCCGAGGTAAGTCTTAGGAAAACAGAGCACAAGAGCAGCACAAAAATCCCAACGGAAAGCTGATGTTTCTGCCGGGCTTCCTGTGAGAGGGCTCATTCCTGGGCCCAAAGATAGCCCTCTTCACCTTTCACCTCCCCAAATTCAATGTAGAAGACATGGAGGGCATGCTCCACACAGCCCCATAGCCTGCCATCTCCCACAGCTCCAGCCTTGCAAAAAATCACACCAATTCTCCTTGCACAATCATTACCTCTCGCTTGGCATTTTCAAATCTAGTTTGTTCCTCTTGTCTTTGAGCCTGCAGGGTGGCAACTTTCTGCCTCATCTCAAACAGCACCTTCTGGTGCTCCTGCTCTCTCTCTGCCTTCTCTTTTCCCCATTGCTGCAGCATCTCCTGTATGTCTGCATGGTACCTTTCCCGCTCAATTGCCTGAGGAGGGGAGGAAAAATCTTCAAGTTGAAGTCCCCAGGCAAGCTCCTCGCTGAAAAACGTGAAGCTTCATCCCTCCCACAAACCCCAACCTGAAAAGACAACAGCACTGGCTCTCTGCTCTCCAGAAACCGTGTCCTGTCAGGGAATTTAAAAGGAGGCTCAGCAGGTGCAAGGATCCCAGAACCATGGAATCATTTCTGTTGGGAAAGACCTGCACAAGCATTGAGTCCAACCATTCAGAAAAGGAGGTGTCACCTTCTGGCACCCTGATGCCCCAGTCACAAGGACTGAAGGACCGGGGCCTGTTCCATTTGCTTCCAGCCCAAAGCTAATCCCTCTGTCCACCGTGGGAGCACAGCAAGACAGGAACCGAGTTCCCACGCCTGCAGCCAGCAGCACTGTTGGCATCTGCTCCACGCTGGCATCTGCTCCGTGGCAGGTGGGACTCGGGGAAGATCCTGCCCTGGGCCGCCACGCTTTGGGTGGGCACTGCCCAAGCTGCTCTGGAACTCGCCTTACGCCCTCACGGAAGCCGTGGCTGCATTTACTGGCCCAGCACCATCCTGTGGGTCTTCACGCGCCTCCAAGTCCGAGCCGCCGCCTCTCCTGCCCGGCCCAGCAGCGGGAGGCCTCTGGCAGAGGACTGCTGCCCTTTCACACCCTCAGGCTCTGCTGGTGCTAAACCAGCCCCCAGGGCCAGCTTGGACAATTCAGAAGCGTATTGTCACCTACCAGGTCTTGCAGGAGCTTGTTTATTTCCACCTGCTGAGCAGTTCCCTGAAGCCTGAGGCTTTTGTGACACTGCTGCTCTGCCTGCAAGAGCTGTTGTGCTGTGTCTTCCTGCTCCTGCTTCCTGAGAGTTCTCTCTGCTTCCAGCTCACGTTGGAGGCACTTCACTTCTCCTGCAAACACGACCAACAGCAAGATTCAGAGTCTTTACTGCCTTTACTGACTCAGGCCCTTTCAGTGTCAGCGTAGGAGGGCCCTGCCTCCAGCGCCACCGCTCCTCAGAAGCCCTGCAGACAGAGGAGGCTTTACAGCAGCTTCTCTAGGTGGGGCGGCACCACAAACAAAGCACACGAGGTTCTCACCTTGTAGCGCCTCCTTGGCCTGTGTGACTGTGAGCACTTGAGCCTCCAGATGGTTGCTGGTGATCTCCAGCAGGGATATCTGCTGCTGAGCAGCAAACAGGCTGGATTCCAGGCTCTCCTTCGCTGACCTACAGGTTGCAAATACGGAGAGACATGAGCTGCTCGCTCCTGACACTCCCGGGCAGTTATTCCAGGACAACGTGGCTCAAGATGCCCAGGCCTGAGAATGCAAAACGGGTCGCATGGAAACTTGTACAGAGAAGGCCCATTTGTGCCATTTCAGTAGCAAAGCAGGGCCCTCTGAGGGAGTGCCCAGGCCTTCCTTATGGCCTGGCACAGCACAGACAGCCCAGCCCAACGTGACCTCAACAGCCGAACCTTCAGCTGCTCTTCCTGACCTATGACCCTGGCTAGCTGTGCCCACACAGGCTGGGCCGAGGAGCAAAAGCCCAGCCTCTGCTCACAGCCCTTCTCTCATCAGCACTTCCAAGCTGCTCTGCAGGGGGACAGAACAGACTCTCGTCCTGGCTCACTCCTGACTTGTTAACTCTCTTCATCATGGACATAAAGGTACATAATTTTCCAGACACTCTGTATTTAAGAGACTTCAGAACTACTTTGCATGATACAGTAAAATCTCATGGTCATGGCAGCACTTGTAAAAATTCAGAACACCATGTTGTCTGAACAACAACTACCTGAATGCAGAGACTGCAGTTTAAGCTCCTGCACGGTCAAGGAATAGACTTGCCACCTTTCTTTTAGTGTTGCCAGCTAAGCAGGCAGTAGCCCAAGTCTTGTCCTTCTTTGGAGAGTGAGAGGGACCATCCAAAAGGACCTTGGCAGGTTTGACAGGTGGGTGCCCATCAACACAGCAAGAATCCCCAGGGGCTGTCAACAATTCCAAAGAGGTTTCCCTGCTGCTCTCTAAGCAGCTCTAGGTCCTGCCTCACACTTCTCAAGAGTGTGCTTGGAAGCAGAAGGCCCTCAGCATTTTCAGCAGGAGCCTCTGGCTTCCCCCTGAATGGCAGCATGCTACTGCCAACATCCCAAGGTCAGAGCCTGGAGTTCTGAAGATGAAGCTTCAGTTCTGAAGATCAGGATTGTGTCAAGCTACTTAGGAAGGAAAGAGGGATGTTCAATGCCCAGAACAAGGAACTAAACCCAAGAGAAACTTGAGGTTTCACTCAACAGCTGCATGGTTTAAGTACTACTCAATTCAGGGCCGGGTGGCTTGCTTTTGACTTCCCACACGAGTGTGCTTGGCGGCACAAACAGGAGCCCAAGGCTCACAACAGCTTTGCTGGCTTTAGATGTCAGAAAAATAACCTTCACATTGTGGCATATTTCTTTTTCTTGAGACTTCCATTTTCTGTCCATGCAAGGTAAAAGCATCCGGAAAGGGTCTCCTCCCTGCCTTTACCTGGTCTCTGCCAGCTGCTTGGAAAGGTCTTGTTGGTGACGCTCCATGGCTGCCAGTCGGCCCTCAAGGGCAGCCTTCTCCCGGCCCAGCAGCTCCTTCTCTCTGCACACCTGGGCCAGTGCGTGCCCTTGGCCAGAGGGCTCCTGGTGCAGCTGCTCCAGAGCCCTGCTCAATGACTCTTGCTCCTGGGAAACCTGGAAGCAGGACAAGGTACAGCTCGAGCCCTTCCTCAGGAGCCCTGTGCAGAGCCAGCCAGTGCCACCTCGCAGGCAGCCAGAGGACAGGGAGCTCCCATGCTCTGGGCTCAAAGTTTCACAGCATCTGCCCTCTGCAGCTCCGATACCCTGGGCTGCCAAAAGCCTCTGGCACTGTTACCTTGGAAGTGCTGTGTCAGGCCCTGCTGGCTTGCCTGGCACCAGATTGCTCCTTCCCAACAAACATCCCTGCCCCAAATTCTGTGTTGTCACCCAAAAATACTGCATCTTCCACAACTGCCAATACACTTGACTCTAAGCACCAGCAGTGCAGCTGCTGTTCAGCCCTCGCTACAGAACTCTGCTCACTTCAGTCCATCACTGCTCACCCCCACGTGTTGCCTCCCCTTGCCTGGGCAAGGGAGAAGCAGATCCCCATGCCCGGCTTTTGGCCTGGAGCTGATCTGAACAGCAAGCTCCTGCACAGCCAGCCCAGGGACAGGGAGCAAACTCTCCTTCTCCCAAACTTCAGAGCATTCCACATGGGAGCAGAGCACAATGTGGGCAACGAAGCCCACGGGGAGAATGAGCCTTCAAGCACTGCTGAGGCCACGAAACTCCTCCAACTCTTCTTTCCTGACACCACGGGCTTGTGGCTGCTGGGCTGGCTGGCAGCAGAGAGCCAGCTGCTCCCACCTCCTGCTGGCTCTGCAGCGGGTGCAGCCACAGCAGCTCCAGCACGGTGCCCTCTGTCTGCTCTGGAGCAGAGGAGCTGCCAGCCCTGGGAGCAGCGCTCAGGGCTTGCCTGGCTTGGGGAAAACAGCTCAGCTCACAGCTGCTACTCTGCTTTCTGAGGGACATGTGCCTTGCCAAGGGTTGTGTTCCTCCCACCAAGGAAGATGATGTTCTCACCTGTCCAGAAGTCGACCTGCTGTGCTGGGAAGACGGGGGAGCATCCACTCTAATGGTATCCGAGAGGTAAACATTCCCAAAGATTCTCTGGACACTCCTCCCTTCAGGTTCCACCTGCAGGTTGGATGGGAGAAAGGGTCACAGAAACCTGTCAGCAAACATGGGGCAAAAGGACCTCTGGACATCAAGGCAAGGAGATCTCTGCTCACAGACCCTCAATTGCACCAGACAGCACTGGGGGCAAAGAGCTCTCGCTGGGGGCTGTGCAGGAGAGGCCAGTGTGTGTCCGGGGACACGGGGCCAGGGAGGGAGGCAGCGGAGTGAAGGTGCCTTTGTGAAAGCCATGGGCTGCCACAACAGAGAGAACAAACAAAGTGGTGTGCCCACAGCAGGGACAGGGAGAGGCAAGGAAACAAGCAGAGGACTCCAAAGCACTGCCTGGGCACACGAGTCATGATCCAGAGGAGCCTGAGGCTCTGCAGAGGCAGTGAAAGCCCACTTTACCTCAAAAGTTCTCCTGAGCTCACGCTTCTCTGGCTTGTCTGCTGCTGCTGCTGCAACCTGGTCCCGCACACATTCCACACCCCTCCTGGAGTGCTCAGACAGCCGCTTGCCCTCTGCTCCAACAGCCTGCTGGGTGTTCAGAGAGGAGATGATTCCCTTATTTCAAACACCACAAGAGCTGTCCCTCAGAAATCTCCATCTCGGGAAGCATCCTCGAAGCTCCAGCAGTGCAGCTGCTCTTCAGCCCTCACTACAGAACTCTGCTCACTTCAGTCCATCACTCTGCTCACCTGCTCCATTCCTTTCCACACCAAATCCAACCCACACATGTTGCCTCCCCTTGCCTGGGCACGGGAGAAGCAATTCCCCATGCCCAGCTTTTGGCCTGGAGCTGATTTGAACAGCAGCTCCAGAGCTGCCTCAGTCATTCCAGGCATGCCAGCAAACAATCTGGCAGCCAATGGTCTCTGGCTGGAGCCAGGCAGACACACAAGGCTGCCTGCTGCAGCCCGGGCTGCTTTGCCCAAGCAGGCCTAGACTGACAGGGATTTAGAATCCCACCTCTTCATGGGAAACTTCATTGGAATCTTTGAGAGACGTTGCAGTGGACTGAAGATCAGTGCCAGTGCCTACCTGGAGACAAAGCCTTTCCTTCAAGATGTCCAGGTCTTTCTTCAGAGCCCCTTTGGAAATTTCACTCTTGGTCAGTGCAACACTCAGGACTTGAGCGGTCTCTTGCCATTCCTTCAAAGCAGCAGCCCCATGCTCCAACTGTTCCTGCTTGGCTTCCCTCTCCACTTCCAGTTGTTGGGTGTTTTCCTTGACACTTCGCATCTCCGGTGTTTTCATTTCATTCTTCTTTTTCAGATCTCTCATCTGCTCCTCGTACAATTCCCGTTCACGCTGCCAAAACAGGGAGGTCACTCATTCCCTCTCTCAGTTTGCTTTTCATACCAGATCAGGACTCCTGCCACAGGCAGGCAAAGGCTGCCCCTCTCTCTCTGCCTCTCGGGATGCCTCAGACCTTTGCTGGGACCGCCCTTGACGCTGAGTCTTTCCCAGCTCACTCAGCCCATCCCAGCTCCCTTTCTGCCCTTCCCCGACCTCTTGCAGCTCCACTCGAGTGTTCCTTTGGGGAGCAGCTGCCAGAACTGCAGCCAGGATTCCAAGTCCACGCTAAGCAGGATTTAGGCGGTGCCATGAGGATGTGCTCTCCAGCAGGGAGAAAGGGAAGAGCAGACACCCCCAACATTTCATTCCCTGCAGCTGGGGTGACAGGAGTGGTTTTTGAGCTCTCCTGTGTAGAGTTTCCATGGCACCATCCCCGAGAGCCCCACTGCCCTCTCTTGGAGCAGCAATGGCCACATCAGTCTGTCATTCTCTGCTGCCACTCAGGACGAGTTCTCCCCTTGCAGGCACACGTCCTTATCTGCATCAGCACTTTGCTTTTCTCTCTTTTCTCCCCACTGGCTGCTCTCTGATGGCCAAGGCCAAACACCTTTCTATTAACAGCAAACTTGGCCTTCTCACCTCTCGTTCCAGGTCCAGGTATTTGAAATCTGGACGTGGGTTTGGACACGAGGAATTGCCCAGACCATGCAATGTCCATAGAGACAGTGTGGACATTGAGAACTAGAGGGCACAAAACTCCAGCATGGAGGAAAACCAGCAGCCTCAGCACTAACTGGCTTTGACATGACTACGACATCTTTTCCTCCTTATTCAGAAGAATGCAGTTTGAAAAGCTCAGCTGGAAAGAGGTGCTCCTTAGAACTATTAACACAAGGGCCAAACATAGCTAGGAAATGGCCCTTCATGGCATCTGCCGTTCTCACCAGCACATCCTTCCTTTCCTTCTCCAGGCTCTCCAGTTTCCTCTGCAGAGATGCCACCTCCTGACAAAGAGTCACACCCTCTTCCTTCAGGGCAATGGCCTCTTTCTCCAGGGCAGTTTCTCGAGAGGTCTTCTGGTGTTCTGCCCTCCACATCGCTGCAGCAGGAAGGAGAAGGAGAATGAGAACAGCAAAGCAAAGGCAAACTGATGTGCATCCTGCAGGGACAACAGCACTGTCTTCTTGGCCTGCCTGTGTTTGCCAGCCCCTAAGGCCGCAAGGGCTTCCAAAGCTGACAGAAATGAAGGAGAAAAAAGCAGGACTCCAAGGGGCAAGGTTCAGAGGAATAGGAAAGTGTCTTTCCTCTTGGGCTTGTGCAGAGTGAGCAGTCCAAGAGAGACAAAGGAGCGGGGATGCCTGTGCAGCCCTGCTCCAGAGAGGCCAATAGCCTGGGGGCTCTGGCAGGGCCTGGAGTTGGGGGGAATCGAGCTGAGGCATCCAGCTACAGCTCCTCAGCACAGACACAGCACCTGAAAGGCACCACCTGTGCACGGGATCAGCCATAGCACAGCCAGATGGCACTGCCAGCCACGGCATCTTCCTCGAGAAAAAGCTTTCACTGGCACTGGATGGAGAAATCTCCTGCTGGTTGTTCTTCCCCTCTGCCATCTCTGGGCACTGCCCTTTTCCTCTGTGTGGCATCAGAGATCCCTGCTGGGACAGGATGGGGCAGCGGGTGGGAGAGGTGAAGCTGTACCTGCTTGAATTTCTTCCAACTGTTTCAGCAGCTCCTGATTGCTGGCTCTGAGATTGTCCCTCTCAGCCTGCCCCATGCCCAGCTCCAGCTCCAAGGCCTGTATCTTCTTCCTTGCATCATTCTGGAAGAGGCAAGAGGAACAGAATCACCTGTCAGTGCCACTGCTGGCAGGAGACAAAGGGCTACAAACACTAAAGCAGAAATAGCCCAGGTGGGAGAGGGCAGCTGGACCGTACTGGTAGATGTGATCGTGATCCTCCTTCCTCCCCATGCTAGTGAGACAACCCCCCTACAAGAACTTCTACCCATCCTGGCCTTGGCACTCTGCTTGTCCAGCAGCCCAGCAGCAGGACAGGATTTCTGGGTGCATATTACCAGATCTTTCTGGGAATGCTCCAGGTGCTGCTGCAGGTCTTGCAGAGCTGCTGACACTCTGTCCACTGTGAGCTCTGCGGGGACATCCCCATCCTGAGAAGCACTTAGGCCCAAGACATGACCCTTTTCTGAAAAGAGAAGACATTCTCTTTCAAGATTTAATCCAACAGTCTCCAACAAACAAGGCCTCTTTCTACCTAGGAGGAGGTGCCTTTGTCATTGTCCTAGAGCTCGCCTTGCAGCAGGATGTGTGTCACAGGCTGACGTTATTTTGATGACCACTAATGTCAGCACTGCCCCAAAGACAACTGCATGGGCCCTGTGGCTTGACAGGACTTGGGCCCTTCTCCCTTCTGACTCTAATCACTTCTCTACAAACAAACATGGACTTGTGTCTCTGCAGGGAGACAAGACTTCCCAAGGCCTGAGTCAGCCTGAACTGACAGGGTGAGTGTGTCATACCAGGATGACCAGGAACCACCCCCTCGCTCCACCTGCTCTCCCAGCCTCCCACACTTGCCTGAGCTCCAGGTGACCAAGTCTCTGCTATCCCTGATCACGTGGTGGAGAACCAGGAGCAGTTTGTCCAGCTGGGATTGAGTTTCCTGGTGAGCACCACTGGCCTGCTGACACTTTGTGGCCAAGGCCTCTGCTCTGTTCTCAGAGCTCTGGAGCTTCCTACGCAGCTCAGACACCTCAGCCTCCAGCACCTGCACAGAGTCCCTCAAGCTCCGTTCTCCTGCTCGGGACTCCTCCAGCTCCTGCAGCAGCTGCTTCTCTCGAGTTGCCTGGGTAGCCTCCATCTCCAGCACTGCCTTCTGCAGGGCCCGCATCTGGAAGATGGATGCACAGAGCCTCAGGGACAGGGCTGCTCCTGAGGCAGCAGAGCAGGCAGTAGAGCAAGCAACAAAGGAGAAATGACTTCAGGCAAAAAAACATGCCCAAAACAGAAGGCACAGAGCCAAGGATTCCAATGGAAACAAGTGTCCTGAAAATAGGGAAAGGGAGCCAATGGGCATCCTTGAGGCTGCAGCTCTGAACACCGGCTGAACTGGCTGCGCTGGAAGTGCCCTCCCCAGCCTGCCATAGCCACGTCTGTGTGCCCACATTGCTCGGTGCCCAGCACAGGCACCAACTCCATCTGGGACAACACTGCTAACAGAGGGATGGAGGAGCTCCAAAGGAGTCTGCTGCTGCTTCTCCTCCCACATTTCCTGCTGGGACCCGAGAGAGAACGGAGGAAAACATCGGCAGCAGACACCAGATCCAGCCTTGGCCTGTGGGTGCAGCAGCACCCCGGGGCAGAACACGGCAGCAGTGGATGCTGCTGGGAGGAGAAAGCAGTTGGGGCCTCCAAGCCAAAGGTGATGATGTGTGTCCCTGGAGAAGAGGACGCCAGGGCACAGATTACCTGGGCGTTGAGCTTCAGCACTTGTCCTGTGCGGTTTGCACAGAGCTGCTCGGCCTCGCGAAGAGCAGAACGAAATTGAGACACCTGATTGTTCAGTGCCTGGTTCTTTTCTTCCAGTGTTCTGAGGCACAGGTTCTTTTCCTCCAGAGACAGAAGCAGCCTAAAAGGGAAGCATGCAACTCATTACTACACGGTATCACATTTTAGGAACTCTTAGGACTCGCACCACCTCGGGGAAAACTGCTCTGTCTGATGAGGTTTGTCTAAACAACGTGGCTGTTTGTTTGTTCCCCCTGCAGTCACAGCCCAGCATGTGCCCACTCTGCTTTTATTCATGAAAGAATGGGGAGTTCCTGCCTACATGTCCTACCTTCTTCTTGAGATGGGAATGTGAATATAGACCTAACAAAGTCTTGCCATGAAGAGATTAGGGGAGAGGAAGAGTTTTCTTCTGACTACCCAGGCTCCAAGGGGGAAAGGTTTGGTCAACATGGAAGAGACATTTCCTTGCCCCATCTTGTATGTCCAGGTAGGAGGAGCAGCACCCTACAGCCAGAGGATCTCGGGGAAGTTCCCTAAGATTTACCAGCACCCATCCTACTTCCAGCTGGAGAAACAAAGGCCGATAGCAGAAGTGGCAACAGAGCCTTGGAGCACAACCTGATGGAAGATGCAGAAACCTGCAGGCAAGCAAGAGGGCCCTGCCCTTTCTTTGTCTTCTTCTCAAAAGAAGAATCCAGTGGCACTGAAGACCGGCAGGACTTGGTCAGCTGGAGGGGCCCCGCTAACCTTGGTCTTGTCTCTTGCATTCTTTGCACAGTCAGTATTGCCTGTGACTCTGGAGGCTGGCAGGGACCCTGCTTGAGCCCCCCCAGGCACCTGGGGGCATTTTCTGAGGAACGATGCAACAGAGACATTCTTGGTTCTTGGGTGCCTTTGAGGGGAATCTGGCCTAGGTCAGCAATCAGGGCCTTGAGATGGTTCTGCCAAGCAAAGGCATCAGGATGCCAGGCTGCTCCAGATCCCAAAGGCTTCAAGTTACAGGACCCAAGGCGGAGCTGCTGGATGTGTCCAGCTCCTTACACTGCAGCTTGGGCAGTGTTAGCACACCCACCTCACAACAGAACACACCCCTAGAGGGAAAGAGCTACTCCAAAAGCCTTTGTCTTCAGAAAAACTCTAACTGAAGGCTTGAAAGAAAAGAAAATGAAACACAACATCCAGACAACGAGACGCGTCTGCACGGAGAGTTCAGAACTCTGCCACATAGGAAATGCTGCCAGAGCCCCTGGCCAGTGCAAAGATGGCAAAGAGGGAATCCATTCCCACAAGGCAGAGTCCCACAGGCTTTCATTTACCTGGCTTTTTCCTTCTCTAGGGTGTTCAAGGAAGCCCAAAGTCCCGAATTTTGGCGTGCCACTTCTTCCCATTGACTCCTTTCCATCTCCAAGTTCTTCAGGTGCACTTGCAGCTCCTTGTTCTGATGTTCTGCCTCCTCCAGCATCTTCTGGAGCTGCTCAACCTGCAACAGCTTCTGCCTTGACTGCTTCTGGGCCTCCCTCACATCTTGCCGGGCTCTCTGAACAATCGTTGCCTGGGACTCTCTGGAGGCTGCCAGCTGAGATGTCAACTCTCCCACCTCCAGTCAAACAGAACAAAGCAGTCAGAGGCTACAGCCACAGCCTGTCACTGTCAGCCACAGCAGAGGCTGTGAGAAAAGGCAAAGGCCAACTTTCCATTTCTCCCTGTCCTCAGAGCACCAGATTCACAATGCATACGGACAACTTGTTTCAATCTCTACGTGGCCCACCAAGGGCACCTGAAAAAGCACCTCCCACACCAAGGCCAGCAAGAAGAGGCCAGCAGGAATCCGTGCTGATGGTTGCTGGCCAACAGCCCAGAGGACTAGTCCAGCTGTCCAGGGCAGCAGCTGAGATTCAGCAGAGCACCGAGGGTCCTTCAGAGCAGCTGCCAAGGAGCCCAGAGCACGAGGCAGCCCCAGGGACCACCCCAGCAGCTGCTGCTCTGCCATGGAAAAGCAAGAAGGGCACAGACCCCCTGCTGGATGCTGCGGTGCCACTGCTCTTTCACTCACCTGCTTTTGTAGAGCCTCCCTCTGCTCAAGGAGGAGATTCATTTCCTCTTTGATGCCTCGTAATTCTTCCTTGTGCCTCTTCTGCGCTGCCTGGATCTCCCCCCGAGCTTCCTGCAGCTCAGCTTGCAGCTTTGCCTGGATGGTCTGGCAACAAAATGCAGAGCAACTTCCTGCGACCTGCCCTCAGGCTCAGCTTTTCCCACTTGCTCTCTCAAAATCCCATTCCTTCAGCGACTTCTTTTGGCTTCTCTACCCAGCTCTGCTTCCATTGCAAGCCTTGCTTCCCGGGCCTGAGCTCTGGAGCTTGCCAGGCTCTGTGCTGCCAGGGCCTGAAGCAGCCCTTGCCTCCTGACTCCCAGCACCTGCCTTTTGTGCCCTTGCCACTGCCCTGCACTCTGTTCCCTGCCTGCTCAGACTTACCTGCCCCTTCTCTTGCTGCTCTTTCACCTCCTGCCTGAGCTGCTGCACCTGCTGGCAGGCTTGGCTTAGCTGTCCCCGAGTTTGGAGCAGTGTCTCTGATAAAGAATTCTTCTCCTTCTGCTTTTCCAGCAGGACCTGCACAGAAGGAAAGAGCAGAGGGCTTGACACTTCCCCTGCAAACTCTGTGTGGCAAGAGGCAAAGACTGATGGGCTCACGCGCTCTCAGAGCACTCGGCTGCTGCTCCCCTGGGCCACTGTCTGCCCTGGGGGGGACACAGCTTCCCAGAGAGTGACTTAGAACACAGCCCAGGAGACATCTCTGGGTTGCTGTTCAGAAATACTCCAGGCGAGTCTTTAAAAAGATTTGTCTCTTGTCAGCGTTCCCGCTGCGCCCTCCCTGTGCCCACAAAAGAAAAGTCCTACAAACTCAGTTTGGCTATGGACACCGACCAGTACACACCAAAAGACGACCCTTAAGAGAACAGTGAAGATCCTCCGAGGTAAGTCTTAGGAAAACAGAGCACAAGAGCAGCACAAAAATCCCAACGGAAAGCTGATGTTTCTGCCGGGCTTCCTGTGAGAGGGCTCATTCCTGGGCCCAAAGATAGCCCTGTTCACCTTTCACCTCCCCAAATTCAATGTAGAAGGCATGGAGGGCATGCTCCACACAGCCCCATAGCCTGTCATCTCCCACAGCTCCAGCCTTGCAAAAAATCACACCAGTTCTCCTTTCACACTCCCTTACCAACAAAATGTCTATCAGGATCTATTCCTGTGCTGGACATTTTCAGGATGGTTGAGGAAAGCAATTTTGCTTGCTGAAGCAAGTGAAAATTCACAGGGTTTCTCCTTCTCGGACAAAACCCACATCAAAGTGTCCCCTCCTCCAGTGTGCAAAGCAGCTCTCTGCAACGAGGGCATGCCTGGCAGGGAAACGGCTCTTGTGGTGAGCAGTCCTTTAGTGACTGATGGCAGTCTGGCTGATGTGGCCAAAGCAGACTCTCTTTGTGCAGCAGTTCACACCGACAATACCATTTACTTGTCTTACACAAAGAAGGTGTCTCATGGCCCTTGCTGGTATTCAAGCCTGAAGACTACACTGTGGTTTTGAGCTTTTCTCTTCAAAAGCAAAACCTCTGCTGGGTATTTGCCAAACCTACCACATACTCCAGAACTGAGACTGTCTGACAGAGACCATCAGAAACAAACCCTTCTCTCACAGCTCTCCTGTAACACCCAATCCAAACCTCCCCCGGCACACTTGGGGCCGTTTCCTCTTGTCCTGTCCCTTGTTCCCTGGGAGCAAAGACCAACCCTCACCTGGCTGCACCTTCCTGTCACAGGGAGTTGGAGAGAGCGAGAAGGTGTCCCCTGAGCCTCCTTTTCTCCAGGCTCAGCCCCCCCAGCTCCCTCAGCCACTCCTTGTCACACCTGTGCTCCAGACCCTTCCCCAGCTCCGTTCCCTCTTTTAGAGGCTCTGGGGCTGCCCAAAGGAACAAATTTTGCAGAAGCATGTAACCCTTTGCTGATGAACATGCATATGCCTGGCTAATAAATGCATGTGCCATCTTGAGCCAGGTGTGCACAGCAGTGTCCCTCTCTTCTACTGCCAGAAACAGCATCTGGCCTGATCTGGCTGGCACAACTCCCACTCCCACAGGTGCTGCCTAGGAATAAGGTGTCCAGAGCCACGGTAACATCATGCCCCTCTTGCTCCAGCAGCTCCCTCTGAAGCTGCAATTCCTCCAGTGCCTGCCTGTTGACTTCCAGCTCCCTCTGCAGTGATGGGTCTTCTCCCTCAAGTGCAGCCAAGTCCTCCACTGTACAAGAAGGGGCAAGACAAGTTTTCAACGGAAAACCAGCCTCATTTCCAAAACCAACCTCCATCCTGTGCTGCTGCTCCGCCTTTTCCGCCTGGGCTGACGCTTCCTTCAGCTGCTTGCTGTTCTTCTGGCGCAGACTCAAGGCTCCTGGCTCCGGGATTCCAGTGCATTGCTGCAGCTTTTCCTTGGACTTCTCAAGGTTTTCACAGTCACTGCAGAGACAAGGCTCAGTCAGAAGAAGGAAGAGGCCTGAAGAGCCATCGATCCCATTTTCAGCCCTCCACAATGGAGCTGGGGGCAGTGGGCTAAGGAAGACCTTGCTCTTTCCCTCCCAAGGAAATCCTCCAGAGGCAAAGGGAAAGGAAGGCAGGATTTTGCCTTCCTTCAGTGAGAAGCAGTGGCTGGACAGGGGCTCTCAAAGAACAGAATTCAGGGAAGCAGCACGGTGAGAGGAAGGAGTCTTCTATTCCAACATCGCTGTGCATCTCCCAGGCAGCCTTGGGAGTCACAGTAGAGCATGAAAAGCCCTGACAGGACGATGCTCAAGAGCCACACTGAGGCCTACACATGGTAGGGCAGGTGAGTTCTTTGCCCAGAACACCTCTGAACTCCCAGACCTGGACGCAGATTGCCTCTGGAACGCAGGAGGAGGAGGAAGAAACACTCACCTTCTGATTTCTTCCATCACAGAGTCTATGTGCTCCCGGTGGCTACTGAGCCTCTTGCATCGCTCCTCCATTTTCTCAAAACATCGCTGTAAGCGCCCACAATTCTCTGTGGCTTCCCAAACCAATTCCAAGGGATGCTGTGCATCAGTGGATGTCAGAGTTGAGAGGCTGTTCCTGGAGGCTGCATGCTGGGAACGGTCAGCGCCGGTGATGGAACTGGCCATGCTGTCACTGCCGTCTAACAGCACCTGAAAGCCCACATCCAGCTGTTAGTCAGGTACTCTGTTCCTATTCCAAAGTACCACTGAGATGCCTCTTCTGATTCCACAAGAACCAGTGTCCATTTGTGGAGGACCAGTTTCAAATCCGAGCCAGCTCAGCACAGTTTACTCACCTCAGGGGCTCTGGAGAAACGTCCCTGGTGAGAAAGGCCTCGAGCTCCCTGGAAGAGCACAGGGAAGAGCACACTCAGACTGCATGGCTGCCCCTGAGGCAGTCGCCTCTAAATGCTTCCCAGCCTGGAATTCCAGCTCAGCTCCTTCCTCCCCTCCTTGGGAATATTTTCAGCCCAGTAGGTTGACAGCAGCACAAACAAACATGCTGGAAGGTGTCTCATCACTTCTTAGAACACCACAAGGGGAATTGCCCAGAGCCCCATCCAACCTGGTCTTGAACACTGCCAGGGATCCAGGGGCAGCCACAGCTTCTGTGGGCAACCTGTGCCAGGGCCTCAGCAGCCTCACAGGGAAGAATTCCCTCCCAATATCCCATTAGACCCTGTCCTTTCCCTGCAGGCCCCTGGCTTAAGACTCTCTCCAGCTCTCTTCCAGCCCCTTCATGCATTGGAAGGTCACCCTGGAACCTTCTCCAGGCTGGACAACCCCAACTCTTGCATCCTTTTCCCTTGGCACAGGTGCTCCAGCCCTTGGAGCATCTTCCTATCATCCTCGTGGCCTCCTCTGCACCACTGGGGATCATCTTGGAGATGTCTGGGAGAAACCCATTCTTGTCTCTGGGAAGCGCTCAGGCTGCGCTGTGAATTGGGCTGAGGGGAAGGCAGTGAAAGCTGCTCCCTTGTTTGTGCCCACACCCTCCAGTGGGACAAGGACGGAGGAGGAGATGTGGGTGTGCTCTGGGATGGCCAGGAGCCCCCCCATTCCCTCCCAGGCCTGTCCCCATGGCCAGCACCAAAGCTGCTGCTAGCTCTGGAACAGCCAACTGTTAATCCCTTGCTATTCCCAAAGGGAACTGTTCCCAGTGGCACAGCCCAGGCCCACCCAGGCCCCTGCTGGGCTTGGCACAAAGAGGGCAGCAGCTCTCTCACTCACCCGCCGGGTCTCCATCTGCCCCTTGGCACGAGCAGTGACCAAATGTCAGTGTCCAAAGGCCGTTGGCCTTTGCAGGGTCTAAACCCCAATCTCCAAAGGCCGTTGGCCTTTGCAGGGTCTAAACCCCAATCTCCAAAGGCTTTTGGCCTTTGCAGGGTCTAAACCCCAATCTCCAAAGGTTGTTTGACTTCGCAGGGTCTAAACCCCAATGTCCAAAGGCCGTTGGCCTTTGCAGGGTCTAAACCCCAATGTCCAAAGGCCGTTGGCCTTTGTAGGGTCAAACCCCAATCTCCAAAGGTTGTTTGACTTCGCAGGGTCTAAACCCCAATGTCCAAAGGCCGTTGGCCTTTGCAGGGTCAAACCCCAATATCCAAGGGTCGTTGGCCTTTGCAGGGTCAAGAGCACAAGATCAAAGTGCTGTTGGCAGTTGCAAGGTCAAAGCCCCAATGTTCAGGAGCTGTTGACAGTTGCCAGGGCGAAAACCCCAACATTCCATGGGCTGTTGATGGTTGCCAGGCTCCAAACCCCAACATTCCATGAGCTGTTGATGGTTGCCAGGCTGCAAACCCCAACATTCCAGGGGCTGTTGGAGAGGCCCTCCCCTGGCTCTCCACCCATCCCAGCTCACTGCTGCCCGGCACCTGCACCAGCACCCCCACATCCCCACAGCCCAGCTGGGCAGCTGGGCAGGGACCTGGCTCATAACATGAGTTCAAAGTTGCTGGCCCAGACAGCATCAGTTTTAAGGCTCAGCATTCCTGAGACCCGCATGCTCTTTAGGGATGCGCTTAGTTCCTGAGTCACAGGAATTTGTCTGTCTCCCCTGACAAAGGGGAGGTGTAAGAAAAAGCCTCAAAAGGTTCTTGGTGCTTACAAATATTCATGGAAAGTAAAGCTCTGCATCTAGAACAGCCACATGAGGAGGAAAAATGGTGTTTCAGGGTCTTTTCAAATTCCTACAGAGAAATGCCAGGAGTTGCAGTGTTTAAGGCTCATAAAAGAGATTCAGAATCCCGAGACAGACACGAGTGCATTTTTTTCTCTGCTCTCTGTTTGGCAACATATCACTAGGTCTTCTAGGCAGAAGAAAAGTCTTGCTGCTTATTTCAAAGATTCCTCGTGTCTTGGGGTGACCTTATGATGTGTAGCCCATATCGCTGCCTATGCCCAGAAATTAATTTCTATGCCTCTAAACTGAGCACAACTTTTTCAAAGCAGTTTGCAGCTTGTTCAAGGTCACACACAGATAGCGGGGTTTTTTTCCAGCTGCGGCAGGGGAGGGAGGAGGCACCTGGCTTGCGGCTTCCCGGTCAGCTTTTGGCCAGTTGTTCAGCTTCTTTTTCTCCGGAGAGAGAGGTGAATTTTTTTTTCCTTCCCTGGAATTTCGGACTTTCTCCCTTTTCCACTGGACTGCTACAATATTAGAACACATCAGGAGGACTTTCCACCGAGCGCAGAGGGCCTGGCCTTGGGCCAAGCCCCAGCTCTGAGGAGACCAACAGGAGGACTCTAACACTTTCCCAGGTTTTTTCTCCACAGCGAGAGATTTTATTATTTAGCATTATTTTCCTTTTCCCGTGTGTTTGTTCAATAAATAGTTTTATCTCCTTCACTTTCCTTCAAGGAAAATTTATTTTTTCCCAAACCTGGTGGGGGAGGGGTGGTTGTGCCTTCTCTCAGAGGATATATTTCTAAATTTGGCCGGAACACCTCGCTAGGAACAGACCTTCCAGAACCAAATGCTTGGAAAAGCTTTGGTAGATATTTTACTCCTTCATCTTTGAGAACATTCATCTGTGTCCTAGGGAGAATTTTTGTGCCCCAGTTGACAGGAATTGGTTTCTGGCAGGGTACAAATCGTCTGGGGAAGAGAAGAGCGGCACCTGCCTTCTCCAGGGCCTCTCCAGACTCTCTCCAGAGACTGACGGCCCAGGGATGTCACTGCCAAGTTCAGCTTCAGAGACCGATGCAGCTTCGAGTCTCTGCTTCCAGAACAGCAGCTTTGGGCTCCTTGAGCACAGCTGCAAAGGAGCAGGACAGCTCCCGGTGAAGGTCTGAGCTCCTGGCTGGTCCTTGCACAGCTCTCAGTGTAGTTCTGCCAGTGCTGTTGGTCTCAGGCCACCTGTGACTGCAGCAAGGACACCTGAAAGAGGCAGAAAGCCCAGCTCAGACAAGCCCACGTGGGCAGGAGCATCCGCAGCCCCACGGTACCGGCTGTGGGGGCAGACACAGCCTCCAACTCCAGCCCTCACCAACACTCTGCCCTTGGGGAAGGGGAAAGGAACAGGCTCCCACACTGCCCCTGAACGGAGCTCAGATGATCAACAAGTCCAGTTCATGGCTGGCAAACCCTTCCCTCATACAACCCTCAGCCACCACAGGTCGGGGAGAGAGAGTTCCGACAGGATTTAGGAACCCAGCTCTGATTCCCAAAGCACGCATTCGGGCCACTGACCCCTTTCTCCACGGGCTGTGCCTCAGCACGAGGGCCTCAGCTCCCCTGAGCTCCTGGAGGACTCTCCTACTTGAGCTGCTGGACAGCCAGCCCCGGCAGGAGGGGAATTTGGTGCTTGTGTTATAGCAGGTTGGCTTTCCCGGGCTGGTTACCTATATATCGATAATTAGTTGATGAATTGTTAAATAAAGTGCCTAATTAATGTACTATGAATTTAGATAGTTATAAGCTAATGAGTTAAGTGCGCGTGTGTACAGGAAGCAATGCATGGGTATAACCATTAGAGGCAGGTACAACAGGAACCTGATGGACTTTATAGAAGGATCCTTTTAGAACCATTACCCCATGAGACGATATCAGTACCCAAGACCCTGACTGGAAAAGGAGCTGACCAATGGAATGGATCCAATTAGAAATGATTGGTCAAGGATGCACCATGTTAAAAGGCAATCAGAACACCGGAAAGTGGCCAATCAGTGAGATTGAAAGCGCACCAGTCCTGGAGGTGACAGAGACAATAAAAACTGACCAAGTGCTCTGTACCAGGTTCTCTGGTGGAAACTTGTGGTCCAAGGGAGTACTCGATGTGTCACATTGTTCATTTTTCTGGCTTGTAGTGTAGGGTCTGAGCTTATCTTGGATCCTCGTTCTCAGTTGCTAATTAATAAACAAGTTAGCCTGCCAAAAGGTTTCCCACCTCGTTTATAACACCTGGGGTTTTTTGATGCCTTCTTGAAGCATTTTAGCACCCGAAGCCCCTTTCACACCGCCCCATTTTTTAATTATATGTTAAGTATAGCTTTAACTTCTTTATTCATATTTATTATGCTTCCACTTAATCTCACTTAATCCCGAGGGATTCTTAAAGGGGTTTTGGGGGTTTTCTTGGTTTTGCCACGTTTTTGTGCACAGTCCGCCTTTTCAACCCTCCATTCTTTAAATGTAACAAATATAGCCTTAAATTTTTCTATACTTATACAAATTTATTCCATTTTTGTCAGTTTTGTTAAGTTTTGAAAAGGTTTTGAGGCTTTGTTGGGTCATTTCCGGTACCCACCCAGCCAATGACTGAGGGGAGTTGGGCTGAGGCGGGAACAGCTCTCGCCCCGCCCCCTGTCCCGCCCAGCCAATGACTGAGGGGAGTTGGGCTGAGGCGGGAACAGCTCTCGCCCCGCCCCCTGTCCCGCCCAGCCAATGACTGAGGGGAGTTGGGCTGAGGCGGGAACAGCTCTCGCCCCGCCCCCTGTCCCGCCCAGCCAATGACTGAGGGGAGTTGGTCTGAGGCGGGAACAGCTCTCGCCCCGCCCCCTGTCCCGCCCAGCCAATGACTGAGGGGAGTTGGGCTGAGGCGGGAACAGCTCTCGCCCCGCCCCCTGTCCCGCCCAGCCAATGACTGAGGGGAGTTGGGCTGAGGCGGGAACAGCTCTCGCCCCGCCCCCTGTCCCGCCCAGCCAATGACTGAGGGCGCTTTTCCCCGCCCGCCGGTTGGGCGGGAGCCGCTCCCCACTTGTCAGTCAATGAGGGGGGTCCGGCTGAGGCTGGAACTTCCCCCTCTCCCCCTCCCCGGCCGATCACTCCCGCCCCTCCCTGCCTCGCTGCCACTGGCCCCTTGTGACTCTGAATTTTCCCCACCTGCCCCAGTCTGGACTGGTTTATACTGCTTTATACTCCCCCCTCCCCAGGCAGAGGAGCTCCTGTGCCCCCCACCCCGCAGTGGGTAAAATTCACCTCACTAGAAGTTCGTGTCCACAAAGGAGACCGAGGAGTCCTGTAAAATTGCCTTGATTTGGAGAAAGGGAGAAAGTCCGTCAGGTGTGTGTCCAACGGGGTCTCTCCCAATTAGTTGGAGCAAGTAGCCTTCTTTTCTCCTCATTTCCTGGCCGCATTTTCTCCTCCTTCCCTTTCCCTGTTGGCTGCGGTACTTGGAAGGTACTTGGGACTTCCCGATCCACCTATCCGTGTCCCCCCTTAGTATGTGCCCCCTGTAAAACACACGATCCATGAGCATTACAATTAGCTAAATCAAATGATCTATTTTAGTAAGCTTTACTAATTGGCACGGACTGCTGCTCAGCCAAAGTCATGCTGAAGTCCTGAACTTTGGGAAGAAGAACAAAGACTTTATAGGATTATGAATATTAATATCTTTGCCTAGGGTGGATTAAAAGCTAATTAGAGCCCCCCAAACTCCCATCTCACCTCCCACAGACTCCCAGAATGTCTCCAGAGCCACCCCAAACCCCCCTGTTAGCCCCTAGAAACGCCCAAGGGACCCCCCCTGTTGGAAAACCAACCAGTTTAAAACCACTTTTTTTATATAACTTTAGCCAGGTTTCTTCACCTTTGCCCCGGAGAAGGGAACTGAAGCTTCTTTCCAGGGCATTGTTTCTCTAGGTGAGGCCTGAGATGGGCTTAGCATTTCAACAGACTGGGAGTAGCCCCAAAGAGATGAAGGCCATCGACGGAACATCAACAGAACATCAGCGGCCATCTATGAACATCTACCCCAGACTCTGCCTCTGGCAGAGTTGGAGACATCTCCTCCAGAAAAGACTGATAAGAAAATCAAGGAATGAAGATCTAATTAACATCAGAAGAGAAGAAATCTGGATTCCATAGGAGAGCAATTGCTAAGAACTACACTCACTTGGGACCAATGAACACTGACCCAATTTGTTTCTATGACTTTTGACTGTATAAAAGATCTGGAAAATCTAGTAGAAGCCATGTGTCATGGAATGATTCTCTCTGCACACCTGGGCTATGTGTGGATGAGATGATTTCTGGGGTACATCCTGGCCAGAACAATATCCTGGCCAGAATAAAGTAATGCCTTGACTCTCTAACATTAAAAATGTTGTGTGAGGGCTTTGTTTTTCCCACAGTTTTGGTGACACCCCCAGGCCACACATCCAAGGACGTGTTCTCCTTCCACCCGGGGGGGGGGGGGGGGGGGGGGGGGTAGGGGGGGAGGCTCTGTGGGAGTCTTGGTGTTCTGGGGTCCCATCTAGCGTTCGGGGGGGTTCCCCTGATTTTGGGGTTTCCTCTGATTTCATGCTCCCCCAGTTACATTCTCCTCCCATGTGGGGGAGCTCGGGGGTCCCAGCTTCTTTGGCAGGGGCGTCACCCTGATATTGGGGTCTTACAGCATGATTTTGGGGTGTCCCCCAATTTTAAAGCCCCCTGATTTTGGGGTCCCCCACAGGACATGTTCTCCTTGCATCTGAGGGGGTGGGCAGGTCTTGGGGATCTCCCATCTTGGGAGGTCTGGGGGATCTGGGGGTCCCATCTACTCTTGTGGGGTGTTACAAACAACTTATTGAGAGTTGGCTTTTGCCATATGTTTATGGGTTATGAATTACATTATGAGTTATAATATTAAATATTATGATATTTTCCTTGGGAAATATTAAGACAATGGTATATGTTAAAATGTTTAATGTTGTTAAAATAGTCTGGTTGTAAAGTTGTTTTTTTATAAGGGCTGCATGAGTTTGTGTGCTGTAATGTCAGTTCTGTAAGTGGGACACGCTGTTGCGAGCCAAACTTCGAAGACACAGCCATAAATGTGTGATAAATACATACTATAATATTGGCTTTCCGCAAATGTTAAAATGGATGCTATATGTATAATGTTAAAGTATTTAAATAACAATGTTAAAGTATTTAATGTTAAAGTATCGTTGTTATAAAGATACAGTTTTGCAACAATAACTAATGCCTTTATTTCTGCCATTAACTAAACTTAGACATAACAGTGAAATAGCTGATACAGTTATGCTTGCGATAATTGAACTGTCTGCTTGGTTGGATAACATCCAATGAACGGATGATGAAGACCCCTGCTACTGACATGCCAGCTATCGGCAACTGCCGTCTGCAGAAACCATCGACCAAAGCCCACCCTGGAGGTGATAATAAAAACTGACTGAAACCACAGCCAGGAAATGTGCGTGCTCTAAAAAGGCAGATCCAAGGAGGAGCCATGCTAAACAGTTCCTGGAACATGTAAACTAGTTTGGGGGGGAAGTTTGAATTGGCATGATTGATTATGAATATGCATTAGGCTGATGCAATAGGACAGGTGTGTAAAGGGTGTCTCCGCAATAGCAGGTGCGCTCTTGGCTGAGTGCCAAAGCACCCAGCGCCGTGACTTTTGCTTTATTGTCTTTGTCCCCTATTGTCCTTTATTAAACTTTTAAATCCTAACAGCAGAGTGAACCTCGTTTTTCACAAAAGGAGTGGGATTCCATCCAACGAGGACCCCGACGAGCACAGCAACAGAACTGCGCCGGCTCCTAAAAGAGTGACGTGGGGTGAGACTATGCAAAACTGTACATCAGTGTGCATAAGGCTGATGCAGCCACAGGGGTATAAAAGGTAGCACCACCATTTTGTGATTGAGCCTCTGGCCCCTGGCCATGCTCCCAGCACAATCCCTTTTGCTTTGCTGAATTTTATAGTTCTCAATAAAATTTTTAATAACTCATTTCCATATTGGATCTGGGTTGTTTATAACATGGGGTTTCCCCCTGATTTGGGGGTCCTGTCCCCAGGCTGCACACCCGAGGACGTTTTCTCCTGAGCTGCTCCAGTTCCCGCTGGAGGGGGGAGGGAATCTGTGGGAGTGGTTGGGGTTTAGGGGTGGGGGGGAAGCCCCCCCCTCCCCCCCACCAGCTACTCCATGGTCTTCCACCCTCCTCCCAAACCCTCCTCGTCTACGGGGGGGCACCAGCCCTCTACCGCCACATATAGGGGGGTGCCTGGGGAGGGTACTGGGAAGGGCTGGGAGGGGATCTAGGGGGAGATATGGGAGGAGTATGTGGGATACAGAGTCCTGGGGAGTCTAGGAGGGAGATATGGTCGGGTGGAGGGTCCGGGGAGGTCTGGGGGGAGTTTTGTGGGGCCCTGGGATGGCTTGGGGGGTATGGGCCCTACACTGACAGGTTGGGGGGGGTATCTGCCAAGTTCTGGGGTGTCTTAAGGGGGCTCTGGAGGGGTCTGGGAGGAAGATATGGGGGGTACAGAGTCCTGGGGGTCTTTGGTGGGGAGATAGGGGGGGCAGCAGCCTTCCACTGACAGGTACGGGGCATCCTGGGGGGGTCCTGGGAGGCTCTTGGGAGGTCCTGAGGGCGCTGGGGAGGAAGATATGGGGGGTACAGAGTCCCGGAGGTCTCTGGGTGGTCCTCAGCAGGGGGACATGAGGTGAGTTACGGGATCCTGCGACAGCTCTCGGGGTCTCTGGGGGCACTTATTGGGCTGCCCCTCACCTGCCCCACCCCTGCCCCACCCCTTGCTCATTCCTGCCGCACCCTTCCCCTCATCCTTCCCACCCTGTCTCACCCCTGCCTGGCCCCTGCCCTGCTCTGCCCCTCACCTGCCCCACCCCTGCCACGCTCTCTCGCCTGTGCAGGTTCAGTGTCCGGGTGAACTGCACCGACCTGTTCCATGTGGATCGGCACCACTGGACCCCCCCTGCAGGGTTCGGGTGTGGGGGGGTTCGGGAACCCCGGGAATGCGCCTTCCCCAGAGCCACCGGCATTGGGGACTCATGGTGGCCTGTGGTGAGATCCCCGGGACACCCCCAAATCCATAAGAACCCCCAGAAACCTGTGGCCTTTGGAGAGCAGCTGAGCTCTCCTTCGGGACTCTTAAGGCTTCTGGGTGCTTTTTCAGGGCTTTTTGGAGGCATTTTAGGACCAAAATTGCCTTTTCATCCTCCACATTCCAGAAATAATGCCATGTCCTGAATTTATTCAAATTCAGTCAATTTAGATCTATTTTAGTTACATTTATTAAAATTTTCCAATGTGGTTGAGGCATTTTGTGTCTTTTTGAGGTGTTTTAATGCCCAAATGATCTTTTAACCCTCCACTTTTGAAATACAACATAAATATCATCCTAAATTACTCATATTTATTCACATTTACTCCCATTTTCGTCCGTTTTGTTTAAATTCCTGACAAGAATGAGAAGTTGTCTTTACAAACTGTGGGCCTGCTGTAGATAAAGCCACATACTGAGAGGTAAAAGAAGCAATAATGAATCGTGCCGCAACCGGGCCAGGAGACACTTCAGAGACAGAGTCAGAGAAGCGGGTATTTGCTTTATTCGGCGCGCCGGGTGTGTGGGGATCGCTCCTCCAAACACACACACCTGGTGCTCTCTACAACACAGTATTAAGGGTTAAATTATGAATATTCATCACATTCCTTGGGACAGGTGTGGTTACACAAATTATTTCTCGGAAGTCATTAGCATATGGGCCACGCATGCGCTGTGTGTCCTGGTGGTCGCGCTGAGGAAGGCCTCTCCTCTTCCTCGGGGGTCTTTCTGATGGAGGCCAGTAGTCATCCTCGCAGTGAACTTTTTCACCTTTCTCCCTGGGCATGCGTAGTCCTTTGAGGGATGATTCAGCAATCTCTGAGATGATCCTTGTCCCCTCTATCTTGACAAGATTAGGGTGAATTCGGCTTCTCAGGCTTTGTAATGAACATCTTCCGTCTGAACTAACATTGCTGTCTCCCAATAGTTAACTTGTGCTTACATGAGGTAGTTATTGACTGCCCCTTCTTCAATAAGAGGAACCAAAAATTCCATAGGAATTCCACTAATTGACAGGGAGTGTTACTCACTCAAGACTGCCTTAAATCCCTGGACTTAGAGAAAAAGAACAGAAACACAAGGCAAAAGAAAACAGGGGGGAGGGGGGGAGAGGGAAGGGGAGAGTACACATTGGAAGGGGGTATGTTACTAGGCAATTCGGGAAGTCTGTACCTCTCAAGTACCTCAGCCAACGGGGAAAGACAGAGGGAAATGTGGCCGGGAAATTAGGATAAAAAGAAGGCTGGATCCTCCAACAATTTGAGAGACCCCACAGGAAATGACCATGATCACTCCCTTTATGTGAATAAAGTAACAGGATTTCTCTGTCTCCTTTTTGGACATAAACCTCCAGTGGTTTTGGGTCAGTTTTCCTGACATTCCGAAGGGGTTTGGGGTCTTTTCTGGGTCCTTCTGAAGCGTCCCGTCCTGTCGTGACTCCGCCCAGCCAACCCCTGAGGGGACGTTTTGCTGAGGCGGGGACGGCTGGTGCACACCCACGCCCTCCCCTCGCACAGCCAACCCCTGTGGGGAGTTTTCCCCGAGCGCGGTTTCGGCAGGAGCCGCCCCTCCCTTCTCAAGCAAATCGGTGCGGAGGGGGGACCGTGCGACGGCAGCTGAAGCGCTTGGGAGCCTCCGAAACGGCGGGCGGGCCCCACCAGGCCGCCCAATGTTCCTCCCCTCTCCCTCTCTTGCCGCCATTCCCCCCCCGCCCCAGCCCGTCCCTCACGGCCACCGCACTCTGATTGGTCGTCGCCGTGAGGCGCGCTGCGCTCCCATTGGTTCAGCCCTTCCCGAGCCACGCGCTGATTGGCGTTAGCCGCCCCTGCTGCCGCGCTTCTTCTGTTGCCAAGGGCAGCCGCGCGCTGATTGGCCGGCGGGTGAAGAAAGGGGCGGGGCAGAGCGATCAGGGCAATCCCAAGCACAGACTCGGGCTGGGCGGAGAATGGATCGAGAGTCGCCCTGTGGAGAAGGACTTGGGGGTGTTGGTGCATAAAAAGCTCAACGTGCCCCAGCCCCTTGCACTGTCACCCAGAAACCCCCAATGTCCTGGACTGACCTCACAGCGTGGGCAGCAGGGGACAGGGGGATTCTGCCCCTCTGCCCTGCTTGGGTGAGATCCCACCTGCAGAGCTGCCTCCAGCCCTGGGGTCCAGCATCAGAAGGATGTGGAGCTGCTGGAGTGAGTTCAGAGAGGCTGCAGAGATGCTCCAAGGGCTGGAGCCCCTCTGCTCCGAGCCGGGCTGGGAGAGCTGCGGGTGTTCAGCCTGGAGAAGAGAAGGCTCCGGGGAGACCTTAGAGCCATTTCCAGTGCCTAAAGGGGCTCCAGGAGAGCGGGGAGTGGGCCTGGAATGCCAGGACAAGGGGAATGGCTTTCCATTCCAGAGGGCAGGGTTAGAAGAAGTTCTTCCCTGGGAGGGTGGGGAGGCCCTGGCACAGGGTGCCCAGAGAAGCTGTGGCTGCCCCATGCCTGGAAGTGTCCAAGGCCAGGTTGGAGGGGCCTTGGAGCAACCTGGTCTGGAGGCAGATGTCCCTGCCCACGGCCAGGGGTGGCATAGGATGAGCTTTGAGGTCCCTCCATCCCAGACCAGTCGGGGATTCTATGCTGAGGAGAAACATCACGCTAGGGATGGCGAATCCAGGGAGTGCCAAGCTGCCACGGCATCATGTCCATTGGGTGGTCCCTGACAAGGCCAAAGGGCAGCTCCTGAGGAGACCAGGTCATCCAGTTGGGCCAAGACTGCAAAAGTGGGATGCCATCACTCGGTGCTGAAGGCTCACTGCCAGGTGCCCTGACCCTTGAGCAGCTGTAGAAAGCGGAGGCTTATGTGCCTTCAAGGCAGGGTAGCCTGAGCACACGGCTTCTGTCTCTCCTGCCTGTGGGTCTCCCCTGTCTGGGCAAGGGATGCAAGCTGAGCTGAGGCTGGACGTGACATCAGTGCGTGACACATCCGTCAGCCTCAGGGACCATAGAAATGGGGGCTGGCTCCAGATGCATCTTCTCCAGAAGATGCATCGCTGCCACTCACTGTGACAGACAACATGGAGAATAGAAATTTTCGGTTGCAAAATAGAGCTTAAAGACTAACTAGCAAATTAGATAAAAGAATGTAAAAGTAGACACACAGGATGCTAAACAGAGCTGAAAGCAGTGGACAAACAGATAATAAGGAACCTAAGTGGGTTTTGTGACAAAGTTATGTAACAAGAAACACCAGTGCATGCCCTAAGAGAAGTTCAAGGCAAGGTCACTTCCAATTTTGGGGGCTCTCAGCGAATACGACCACCAGAGACCCCTTTAGACAACCCTCTAAGACCATAAAAGGACTTCCAGTAAGGGGCAGAGGTGGGTAAATTAGTTCTAGGAAAGTAATGTTTATGTATTAGCCCGGAAGCACCTTGTAATGAATGTGTATGATCCTGACGGAATAAACACCCGGTGTAAAGTTTCATGACACACATCTGCTTAGAGGAGACATCCTCTGCATGTAAATATTAGTCGTTAATCAACAGTAATACCGGCTCCAGGGAGGATCAGTGAGTGGTGTCACCACAGCCTGGCCACTTCCTGCACCTGATCCAGCAGTACTGAGCCTGCTGGCTCGGGCAGTTTTCCATTCACTTGGCCGCTCACTCGGTCCGTACCTCACCAGTCCGGCTGTAAGGAGACTGTGTGGCTGTTGAATGGTTTGCAGTGTCAGCAAAACCCTCCCTGGTCCCCCATTATTCACAGAGTCCATCAGGTCGGCCAGCCATGATTTCCCCCGTGGTAAATCTGTGCTGGCTCTTCCCAGTGCCCTTCCCTCGCAGTTGCTTGAAAGGGTGTCCAGGACCATTTGCTCCATCACCTTCCCAGGGATTCCAAAGGAGCTGATTAGCCTGTAGTTCTTCAGATCCTCTTCTGTGCCCATCTTTAAGACTGGTGTAACACTCTTTGCTGTTCTCAGGAACCTCCTTCAATGGCCAGGCTTTTTTGAAGATGACAGACAGCTCCTGTAGCTTCCTCTGGTCCTCAGACCTGGTGGATGCCTGGCTCAAGAGCTCCCTGACTATTCTCCCCCTCCCCTACTGCTTCCACAGCAATGTCTGTTCACTCCTTCTGGATAACTTGATTCTTCTTCCACAATTTTTTCTTCCACATTCCTCCTTTCTGAGATGAGGTTGATCACAAGTTCCCCGCTCAGTTGATCTCCTGTCAGCCAGGGCTGTGATTCTGCTTTTCACCTTGCTAAGTTACCTTATTCTAAACTAGGACCTCAACCCCTGACCTTCTCATCCTCAGCCAGTTCTTGAGTGTTTCCAGGATCAAGAATTCCTCCCACTGGGAGGGTGGCCGAGCACTGGTGCAGGTGCCCAGGGAGGTGGTGGAGTCTCCATCCCTGGAGAGATTCAAAAGCCGCCTGGACACCTCCTGGGCAGCCAGCTCTGGGTGGCCCTGATGGAGCAGGGGGCTGGGCAAGGTGACCTCCAGAGGTGCCTCCAGCCTCCCCCAGCCTGAGATTCTGTGACTCGGAGAAAAAACAGGTTGCAGTTTCCTAAGGACAAATGCAAAAGCTCCACATGTGGCAGGATTCTCCTGCCCTCACCAAAGTGGTTCATGTCACGTGTCTCCCATCTGCAGATTCCTCCCTGGAGTGAGGATGCCCCTCAAGGTCACTCCTTGAGGCTGACAGAAATATTTGCCCACGGTCATTGGTTTGGGTGAGAAGCATCAATCTTTAATTATTAATTGGTTTTGCTGGCTTGAATATAACTGCTTCCATGTTGCTTCAAATATAATGCACTCTACCGGAAGTTATAGTTCTCTGTACTGGGTAGTCAATAACTCTGATAAAGGTCTTTTTGTGTAGTCGTAATAAACACTTTATTTTTCTATAAATATATCCTTCATCCTATGGAACACAGTTGTATAAAGGTTCAATTACACCTATTATCCTACAATCCTACAATTACACCTGCAATCCTTTAAACATAAACTATGGACAAAATCTGAGGCTACGACTGCATGCAGCTGCACCCTGTCTCCTCTCTGACAAGCCTAGGAAGTAAGGAGGTCCTTGTGACTCAACGAGAGCATCTCCTGCCTGCTCCCTGCACAGCTCTCCAGGGGTTCCTGCCGGTCTCGGGCCAGCTGTGACTGCAGCAAGGACACCTGAAAGAGGCAGAAAGCCCAGCTCAGACAAGCCCACGTGGGCAGGAGCATCCGCAGCCCCACGGTACCGGCTGTGGGGGCAGACACAGCCTCCAACTCCAGCCCTCACCAACACTCTGCCCTTGGGGAAGGGGAAAGGAACAGGCTCCCACACTGCCCCTGAACGGAGCTCAGATGATCAACAAGTCCAGTTCATGGCTGGCAAACCCTTCCCTCATACAACCCTCAGCCACCACAGGTCTGGGAGAGAGAGTTCCGACAGGATTTAGGAACCCAGCTCTGATTCCCAAAGCACGCATTCTGGCCACTGACCCCTTTCTCCACAGGCTGTGCCTCAGCACGGGGGCTGCAGCTCCCCTGAGCTACTGGAGGACTCTTGTCTTTCAGAGGTTGATGCATTTTTCTGGTCAGACTGGGAGACAGGCAATGTAAAGTAGTCTGGGGGGAACACTCTCCTAAAAGTTCTGATTCTCCTCCCTTCATGTTCATCCTGCACCTTGGATGGGAGAAAGGGTCACAGAAACCTGTCAGCAAACATGGGGCAAAAGGACCTCTGGACATCAAGGCAAGGAGATCTCTGCTCACAGACCCTCAATTGCACCAGACAGCACTGGGGGCAAAGAGCTCTCGCTGGGGGCTGTGCAGGAGAGGCCAGTGTGTGTCCGGGGACACGGGGCCAGGGAGGGAGGCAGCGGAGTGAAGGTGCCTTTGTGAAAGCCATGGGCTGCCACAACAGAGAGAACAAACAAAGGGGTGTGCCCACAGCAGGGACAGGGAGAGGCAAGGAAACAAGCAGAGGACTCCAAAGCACTGCCTGGGCACACGAATCATGATCCAGAGGAGCCTGAGGCTCTGCAGAGGCAGTGAAAGCCCACTTTACCTCAAAAGTTCTCCTGAGCTCACGCTTCTCTGGCTTGTCTTTTGCTGCTGCTGCAACCTGGTCCCGCACACATTCCACACCCCTCCTGGAGTGCTCAGACAGCCGCTTGCCTTCTGCTCCAACAGCCTGCTGGGTGTTCAGAGAGGAGATGATTCCCTTATTTCAAACACCACAAGAGCTGTCCCTCAGAAATCTCCATCTGGGGAAGCATCCTCGAAGCTCCAGCAGTGCAGCTGCTCTTCAGCCCTCGCTACAGAACTCTGCTCACTTCAGTCCATCACTCTGCTCACCTGCTCCATTCCTTTCCACACCAAATCCAACCCACACTTGTTGCCTCCCCTTGCCTGGGCACGGGAGAAGCAATTCCCCATGCCCAGCTTTTGGCCTGGAGCTGATTTGAACAGCAGCTCCAGAGCTGCCTCAGTCATTCCAGGCGTGCCAGCAAACAATCTGGCAGCCAATGGTCTCTGGCTGGAGCCAGGCAGACACACAAGGCTGCCTGCTGCAGCCCGGGCTGCTTTGCCCAAGCAGGCCTAGACTGACAGGGATTTAGAATCCCACCTCTTCATGGGAAACTTCATTGGAATCTTTGAGAGACGTTGCAGTGGACTGAAGATCAGTGCCAGTGCCTACCTGGGGATGACTCTTTCCCTGCAGAAAGGCTGAGTGTTTCTTCAGAGCCTCTTTGGCAATTTTACACTTGGCCAGTGGAGCACACAGGACTTGAGCATTTCCTCTGCCTTCCTTCAAAGCAGCAGCCCCATGCTCCAACTCCTCCTGTTTTCTTTCATTTTCAGCGTCCAATTGTTGCGTTGTTTCCTTTCTTGAAATTTCAAGTGTTTTCATTTCATTCTTCTTTTTCAGATCCCTCATCTGCTCCTCGTACAATTCCCGTTCACGCTGCCAAAACAGGGAGGTCACTCATTCCCTCTCTCGGTTTGCTTTTCATACCAGATCGGGACTCCTGCCACAGGCAGGCAAAGGCTGCCCCTCTCTCTCTGCCTCTTGGGATGCCTCAGACCTTTGCTGGGACCGCCCTTGACGCTGAGTCTTTCCCAGCTCACTCAGCCCATCCCAGCTCCCTTTCTGCCCTTCCCCGACCTCTTGCAGCTCCACTCGAGTGTTCCTTTGGGGAGCAGCTGCCAGAACTGCAGCCAGGATTCCAAGTCCACGCTAAGCAGGATTTAGGCGGTGCCATGAGGATGTGCTCTCCAGCAGGGAGAAAGGGAAGAGCAAACACCCCCAACATTTCATTCCCTGCAGCTGGGGTGACAGGAGTGGTTTTTGAGCTCTCCTGTGTAGAGTTTCCATGGCACCATCCCCGAGAGCCCCACTGCCCTCTCTTGGAGCAGCAATGGCCACATCAGTCTGTCATTCTCTGCTGCCACTCAGGACGAGTTCTCCCCTTGCAGGCACACGTCCTTATCTGCATCAGCACTTTGCTTTTCTCTCTTTTCTCCCCACTGGCTGCTCTCTGATGGCCAAGGCCAAACACCTTTCTATTAACAGCAAACTTGGCCTTCTCACCCCTCGTTCCAGGTCCAGGTATTTGAAATCTGGACGTGGGTTTGGACACGAGGAATTGCCCAGACCATGCAATGTCCATAGAGACAGTGTGGACATTGAGAACTAGAGGGCACAAAACTCCAGCATGGAGGAAAACCAGCAGCCTCAGCACTAACTGGCTTTGACATGACTACGACATCTTTTCCTCCTTATTCAGAAGAATGCAGTTTGAAAAGCTCAGCTGGAAAGAGGTGCTCCTTAGAACTATTAACACAAGGGCCAAACATAGCTAGGAAATGGCCCTTCATGGCATCTGCCGTTCTCACCAGCACATCCTTCCTTTCCTTCTCCAGGCTCTCCAGTTTCCTCTGCAGAGATGCCACCTCCTGACAAAGAGTCACACCCTCTTCCTTCAGGGCAATGGCCTCTTTCTCCAGGGCAGTTTCTCGAGAGGTCTTCTGGTGTTCTGCCCTCCACATCGCTGCAGCAGGAAGGAGAAGGAGAATGAGAACAGCAAAGCAAAGGCAAACTGATGTGCATCCTGCAGGGACAACAGCACTGTCTTCTTGGCCTGCCTGTGTTTGCCAGCCCCTAAGGCCGCAAGGGCTTCCAAAGCTGACAGAAATGAAGGAAACTTCAAGGCAGAGAAAAAAGCAGGAATCCAAGGGGCAAGGTTCAGAGGAATAGGAAAGTGTCTTTCCTCTTGGGCTTGTGCAGAGTGAGCAGTCCAAGAGAGACAAAGGAGCGGGGATGCCTGTGCAGCCCTGCTCCAGAGAGGCCAATAGCCTGGGGGCTCTGGCAGGGCCTGGAGTTGGGGGGAATCGAGCTGAGGCATCCAGCTACAGCTCCTCAGCACAGACACAGCACCTGAAAGGCACCACCTGTGCACGGGATCAGCCATAGCACAGCCAGATGGCACTGCCAGCCACGGCATCTTCCTCGAGAAAAAGCTTTCACTGGCACTGGATGGAGAAATCTCCTGCTGGTTGTTCTTCCCCTCTGCCATCTCTGGGCACTTTTCCTCTGCATGGGATCAGAGAGCCCTGCTGGCAAGACGGGATGGGGCAGTGGGTGCGAGAGGAGAAGCTCTACCTTGCTCACTTTCCTCCAACTCCTGCTGCAGCTCCTGGTTGCGAGCCTTCAGATGGTCTATCTGAGCCTGCACCTCCCTCAGCTCCAGCTCCAAAGTCTTACACTGCGTGGCCATGGCCTCTGCTCTTTCCTCAGAGCTCTGGAGCCTCACATGCAGCTCAGACCCCTCAGTTTCCAGCTCCTGCTTCTCCTGAGTAGGCTGGGGAGCCGCCTTCTCGATCACTGCTTCCAGCTCGGCCGGCATCTGGAAGATGGATGCACAGAGCCTCAGGGACAGGGCTGCTCCTGAGGCAGCAGAGCAGGCAGTAGAGCAAGCAACAAAGGAGAAATGATTTCAGGCAAAAAAACATGCCCAAAACAGAAGGCACAGAGCCAAGGATTCCAGTGGAAACAAGTGTCCTGAAAATAGGGAAAGGGAGCCAATGGGCATCCTTGAGGCTGCAGCTCTGAACACCGGCTGAACTGGCTGCGCTGGAAGTGCCCTCCCCAGCCTGCCATAGCCACGTCTGTGTGCCCACATTGCTCGGTGCCCAGCACAGGCACCAACTCCATCTGGGACAACACTGCTAACAGAGGGATGGAGAAGCTCCAAAGGAGTCTGCTGCTGCTTCTCCTCCCACATTTCCTGCTGGGAGCCGGGAGAGAACGGAGGAAAACATCGGCAGCAGACACCAGATCCAGCCTTGGCCTGTGGGTGCAGCAGCACCCCGGGGCAGAACATGGCAGCAGTGGATGCTGCTGGGAGGAGAAAGCAGTTGGGGCCTCCAAGCCAAAGGTGATGATGTGTGTCCCTGGAGAAGAGGACGCCAGGGCACAGATTACCTGGGTGTTGAGCTTCAGCACTTGTCCTGTGCGGTTTGCACAGAGCTGCTCGGCCTCGCGAAGAGCAGAACGAAATTGAGACACCTGATTGTTCAGTGCCTGGTTCTTTTCTTCCAGTGTTCTGAGGCACAGGTTCTTTTCCTCCAGAGACAGAAGCAGCCTAAAAGGGAAGCATGCAACTCATTACTACACGGTATCACATTTTAGGAACTCTTAGGACTCGCACCACCTCGGGGAAAACTGCTCTGTCTGATGAGGTTTGTCTAAACAACGTGGCTGTTTGTTTGTTCCCCCTGCAGTCACAGCCCAGCATGTGCCCACTCTGCTTTTATTCATGAAAGAATGGGGAGTTCCTGCCTACATGTCCTACCTTCTTCTTGAGATGGGAATGTGAATATAGACCTAACAAAGTCTTGCCATGAAGAGATTAGGGGAGAGGAAGAGTTTTCTTCTGACTACCCAGGCTCCAAGGGGGAAAGGTTTGGTCAACATGGAAGAGACATTTCCTTGCCCCATCTTGTATGTCCAGGTAGGAGGAGCAGCACCCTACAGCCAGAGGATCTCGGGGAAGTTCCCTAAGATTTACCAGCACCCATCCTACTTCCAGCTGGAGAAACAAAGGCCGATAGCAGAAGTGGCAACAGAGCCTTGGAGCACAACCTGATGGAAGATGCAGAAACCTGCAGGCAAGCAAGAGGGCCCTGCCCTTTCTTTGTCTTCTTCTCAAAAGAAGAATCCAGTGGCACTGAAGACCGGCAGGACTTGGTCAGCTGGAGGGGCCCCGCTAACCTTGGTCTTGTCTCTTGCATTCTTTGCACAGTCAGTATTGCCTGTGACTCTGGAGGCTGGCAGGGACCCTGCTTGAGCCCCCCCAGGCACCTGGGGGCATTTTCTGAGGAACGATGCAACAGAGACATTCTTGGTTCTTGGGTGCCTTTGAGGGGAATCTGGCCTAGGTCAGCAATCAGGGCCTTGAGATGGTTCTGCCAAGCAAAGGCATCAGGATGCCAGGCTGGTCCAGATCCCAAAGGCTTCAAGTTACAGGACCCAAGGCGGAGCTGCTGGATGTGTCCAGCTCCTTACACTGCAGCTTGGGCAGTGTTAGCACACCCACCTCACAACAGAACACACCCCTAGAGGGAAAGAGCTACTCCAAAAGCCTTTGTCTTCAGAAAAACTCTAACTGAAGGCTTGAAAGAAAAGAAAATGAAACACAACATCCAGACAACGAGACGCGTCTGCACGGAGAGTTCAGAACTCTGCCACATAGGAAATGCTGCCAGAGCCCCTGGCAGGTGCAAAGATGGCAAAGAGGGAATCCATTCCCACAAGGCAGAGTCCCACAGGCTTTCATTTACCTGGCTTTTTCCTTCTCTAGGGTGTTCAAGGAAGCCCAAAGTCCCGAATTTTGGCGTGCCACTTCTTCCCATTGACTCCTTTCCATCTCCAAGTTCTTCAGGTGCACTTGCAGCTCCTTGTTCTGATGTTCTGCCTCCTCCAGCATCTTCTGGAGCTGCTCAACCTGCAACAGCTTCTGCCTTGACTGCTTCTGGGCCTCCCTCACATCTTGCCGGGCTCTCTGAACAATCGTTGCCTGGGACTCTCTGGAGGCTGCCAGCTGAGATGTCAACTCTCCCACCTCCAGTCAAACAGAACAAAGCAGTCAGAGGCTACAGCCACAGCCTGTCACTGTCAGCCACAGCAGAGGCTGTGAGAAAAGGCAAAGGCCAACTTTCCATTTCTCCCTGTCCTCAGAGCACCAGATTCACAATGCATACGGACAACTTGTTTCAATCTCTACGTGGCCCACCAAGGGCACCTGAAAAAGCACCTCCCACACCAAGGCCAGCAAGAAGAGGCCAGCAGGAATCCGTGCTGATGGTTGCTGGCCAACAGCCCAGAGGACTAGCCCAGCTGTCCAGGGCAGCAGCTGAGATTCAGCAGAGCACCGAGGGTCCTTCAGAGCAGCTGCCAAGGATCCCAGAGCACGAGGCAGCCCCAGGGACCACCCCAGCAGCTGCTGCTCTGCCATGGAAAAGCAAGAAGGGCACAGACCCCCTGCTGGATGCTGCGGTGCCACTGCTCTTTCACTCACCTGCTTTTGTAGAGCCTCCCTCTGCTCAAGGAGGAGATTCATTTCCTCTTTGATGCCTCGTAGTTCTTCCTCGTGCCTCTTCTGCGCTGCCTGGATTCCCCTCCGAGCTTTCTGCAGCTCAGCTTGCAGCTTTGCCTGGATGGTCTGGCAACAAAATGCAGAGCAACTTCCTGCGACCTGCCCTCAGGCTCAGCTTTTCCCACTTGCTCTCTCAAAATCCCATTCCTTCAGCGACTTCTTTTGGCTTCTCTACCCAGCTCTGCTTCCATTGTAAGCCTTGCTTCCCGGGCCTGAGCTCTGGAGCTTGCCAGGCTCTGTGCTGCCAGGGCCTGAAGCAGCCCTTGCCTCCTGACTCCCAGCACCTGCCTTTTGTGCCCTTGCCACTGCCCTGCACTCTGTTCCCTGCCTGCTCAGACTTACCTGCCCCTTCTCTTGCTGCTCTTTCACCTCCTGCCTGAGCTGCTGCACCTGCTGGCAGGCTTGGCTTAGCTGTCCCCGAGTTTGGAGCAGTGTCTCTGATAAAGAATTCTTCTCCTTCTGCTTTTCCAGCAGGACCTGCACAGAAGGAAAGAGCAGAGGGCTTGACACTTCCCCTGCAAACTCTGTGTGGCAAGAGGCAAAGACTGATGGGCTCACGCGCTCTCAGAGCACTCGGCTGCTGTTCCCCTGGGCCACTGTCTGCCCTGGGGGGGACACAGCTTCCCAGAGAGTGACTTAGAACACAGCCCAGGAGACATCTCTGGGTTGCTGTTCAGAAATACTCCAGGCGAGTCTTTAAAAAGATTTGTCTCTTGTCAGTGTTCCCGCTGCGCCCTCCCTGTGCCCACAAAAGAAAAGTCCTACAAACTCAGTTTGGCTATGGACACCGACCAGTACACACCAAAAGAGGACCCTTAAGAGAACAGTGAAGATCCTCCAAGGTAAGTCTTAGGAAAACAGAGCACAAGAGCAGCACAAAAATCCCAACGGAAAGCTGATGTTTCTGCCGGGCTTCCTGTGAGAGGGCTCATTCCTGGGCCCAAAGATAGCCCTCTTCACCTTTCACCTCCCCAAATTCAATGTAGAAGACATGGAGGGCATGCTCCACACAGCCCCATAGCCTGCCATCTCCCACAGCTCCAGCCTTGCAAAAAATCACACCAATTCTCCTTGCACAATCATTACCTCTCGCTTGGCATTTTCAAATCTAGTTTGTTCCTCTTGTCTTTGAGCCTGCAGGGTGGCAACTTTCTGCCTCATCTCAAACAGCACCTTCTGGTGCTCCTGCTCTCTCTCTGCCTTCTCTTTTCCCCATTGCTGCAGCATCTCCTGTATGTCTGCATGGTACCTTTCCCGCTCAATTGCCTGAGGAGGGGAGGAAAAATCTTCAAGTTGAAGTCCCCAGGCAAGCTCCTCGCTGAAAAACGTGAAGCTTCATCCCTCCCACAAACCCCAACCTGAAAAGACAACAGCACTGGCTCTCTGCTCTCCAGAAACCGTGTCCTGTCAGGGAATTTAAAAGGAGGCTCAGCAGGTGCAAGGATCCCAGAACCATGGAATCATTTCTGTTGGGAAAGACCTGCACAAGCATTGAGTCCAACCATTCAGAAAAGGAGGTGTCACCTTCTGGCACCCTGATGCCCCAGTCACAAGGACTGAAGGACCGGGGCCTGTTCCATTTGCTTCCAGCCCAAAGCTAATCCCTCTGTCCACCGTGGGAGCACAGCAAGACAGGAACCGAGTTCCCACGCCTGCAGCCAGCAGCACTGTTGGCATCTGCTCCACGCTGGCATCTGCTCCGTGGCAGGTGGGACTCGGGGAAGATCCTGCCCTGGGCCGCCACGCTTTGGGTGGGCACTGCCCAAGCTGCTCTGGAACTCGCCTTACGCCCTCACGGAAGCCGTGGCTGCATTTACTGGCCCAGCACCATCCTGTGGGTCTTCACGCGCCTCCAAGTCCGAGCCGCCGCCTCTCCTGCCCGGCCCAGCAGCGGGAGGCCTCTGGCAGAGGACTGCTGCCCTTTCACACCCTCAGGCTCTGCTGGTGCTAAACCAGCCCCCAGGGCCAGCTTGGACAATTCAGAAGCGTATTGTCACCTACCAGGTCTTGCAGGAGCTTGTTTATTTCCACCTGCTGAGCAGTTCCCTGAAGCCTGAGGCTTTTGTGACACTGCTGCTCTACCTGCAAGAGCTGTTGTGCTGTGTCTTCCTGCTCCTGCTTCCTGAGAGCTCTCTCTGCTTCCAGCTCACGTTGGAGGCACTTCACTTCTCCTGCAAACACGACCAACAGCAAGATTCAGAGTCTTTACTGCCTTTACTGACTCAGGCCCTTTCAGTGTCAGCGTAGGAGGGCCCTGCCTCCAGCGCCACCGCTCCTCAGAAGCCCTGCAGACAGAGGAGGCTTTACAGCAGCTTCTCTAGGTGGGGCGGCACCACAAACAAAGCACACGAGGTTCTCACCTTGTAGCGCCTCCTTGGCCTGTGTGACTGTGAGCACTTGAGCCTCCAGATGGTTGCTGGTGATCTCCAGCTGGGATATCTGCTGCTGAGCAGCAAACAGGCTGGATTCCAGGCTCTCCTTCGCTGACCTACAGGTTGCAAATACGGAGAGACATGAGCTGCTCGCTCCTGACACTCCCGGGCAGTTATTCCAGGACAACGTGGCTCAAGATGCCCAGGCCTGAGAATGCAAAACGGGTCGCATGGAAACTTGTACAGAGAAGGCCCATTTGTGCCATTTCAGTAGCAAAGCAGGGCCCTCTGAGGGAGTGCCCAGGCCTTCCTTATGGCCTGGCACAGCACAGACAGCCCAGCCCAACGTGACCTCAACAGCCGAACCTTCAGCTGCTCTTCCTGACCTATGACCCTGGCTAGCTGTGCCCACACAGGCTGGGCCAAGGAGCAAAAGCCCAGCCTCTGCTCACAGCCCTTCTCTCATCAGCACTTCCAAGCTGCTCTGCAGGGGGACAGAACAGACTCTCGTCCTGGCTCACTCCTGACTTGTTAACTCTCTTCATCATGGACATAAAGGTACATAATTTTCCAGACACTCTGTATTTAAGAGACTTCAGAACTACTTTGCATGATACAGTAAAATCTCATGGTCATGGCAGCACTTGTAAAAATTCAGAACACCATGTTGTCTGAACAACAACTACCTGAATGCAGAGACTGCAGTTTAAGCTCCTGCACGGTCAAGGAATAGACTTGCCACCTTTCTTTTAGTGTTGCCAGCTAAGCAGGCAGTAGCCCAAGTCTTGTCCTTCTTTGGAGAGTGAGAGGGACCATCCAAAAGGACCTTGGCAGGTTTGACAGGTGGGTGCCCATCAACACAGCAAGAATCCCCAGGGGCTGTCAACAATTCCAAAGAGGTTTCCCTGCTGCTCTCTAAGCAGCTCTAGGTCCTGCCTCACACTTCTCAAGAGTGTGCTTGGAAGCAGAAGGCCCTCAGCATTTTCAGCAGGAGCCTCTGGCTTCCCCCTGAATGGCAGCATGCTACTGCCAACATCCCAAGGTCAGAGCCTGGAGTTCTGAAGATGAAGCTTCAGTTCTGAAGATCAGGATTGTGTCAAGCTACTTAGGAAGGAAAGAGGGATGTTCAATGCCCAGCACAAGGAACTAAACCCAAGAGAAACTTGAGGTTTCACTCAACAGCTGCATGGTTTAAGTACTACTCAATTCAGGGCCGGGTGGCTTGCTTTTGACTTCCCACACGAGTGTGCTTGGCGGCACAAACAGGAGCCCAAGGCTCACAACAGCTTTGCTGGCTTTAGATGTCAGAAAAATAACCTTCACATTGTGGCATATTTCTTTTTCTTGAGACTTCCATTTTCTGTCCATGCAAGGTAAAAGCATCCGGAAAGGGTCTCCTCCCTGCCTTTACCTGGTCTCTGCCAGCTGCTTGGAAAGGTCTTGTTGGTGACGCTCCATGGCTGCCAGTCGGCCCTCAAGGGCAGCCTTCTCCCGGCCCAGCAGCTCCTTCTCTCTGCACACCTGGGCCAGTGCGTGCCCTTGGCCAGAGGGCTCCTGGTGCAGCTGCTCCAGAGCCCTGCTCAATGACTCTTGCTCCTGGGAAACCTGGAAGCAGGACAAGGTACAGCTCGAGCCCTTCCTCAGGAGCCCTGTGCAGAGCCAGCCAGTGCCACCTCGCAGGCAGCCAGAGGACAGGGAGCTCCCATGCTCTGGGCTCAAAGTTTCACAGCATCTGCCCTCTGCAGCTCCGATACCCTGGGCTGCCAAAAGCCTCTGGCACTGTTACCTTGGAAGTGCTGTGTCAGGCCCTGCTGGCTTGCCTGGCACCAGATTGCTCCTTCCCAACAAACATCCCTGCCCCAAATTCTGTGTTGTCACCCAAAAATACTGCATCTTCCACAACTGCCAATACACTTGACTCTAAGCACCAGCAGTGCAGCTGCTGTTCAGCCCTCGCTACAGAACTCTGCTCACTTCAGTCCATCACTGCTCACCCCCACGTGTTGCCTCCCCTTGCCTGGGCAAGGGAGAAGCAGATCCCCATGCCCGGCTTTTGGCCTGGAGCTGATCTGAACAGCAAGCTCCTGCACAGCCAGCCCAGGGACAGGGAGCAAACTCTCCTTCTCCCAAACTTCAGAGCATTCCACATGGGAGCAGAGCGCAATGTGGGCAACGAAGCCCACGGGGAGAATGAGCCTTCAAGCACTGCTGAGGCCACGAAACTCCTCCAACTCTTCTTTCCTGACACCACGGGCTTGTGGCTGCTGGGCTGGCTGGCAGCAGAGAGCCAGCTGCTCCCACCTCCTGCTGGCTCTGCAGCGGGTGCAGCCACAGCAGCTCCAGCACGGTGCCCTCTGTCTGCTCTGGAGCAGAGGAGCTGCCAGCCCTGGGAGCAGCGCTCAGGGCTTGCCTGGCTTGGGGAAAACAGCTCAGCTCACAGCTGCTACTCTGCTTTCTGAGGGACATGTGCCTTGCCAAGGGTTGTGTTCCTCCCACCAAGGAAGATGATGTTCTCACCTGTCCAGAAGTCGACCTGCTGTGCTGGGAAGACGGGGGAGCATCCACTCTAATGGTATCCGAGAGGTAAACATTCCCAAAGATTCTCTGGACACTCCTCCCTTCAGGTTCCACCTGCAGGTTGGATGGGAGAAAGGGTCACAGAAACCTGTCAGCAAACATGGGGCAAAAGGACCTCTGGACATCAAGGCAAGGAGATCTCTGCTCACAGACCCTCAATTGCACCAGACAGCACTGGGGGCAAAGAGCTCTCGCTGGGGGCTGTGCAGGAGAGGCCAGTGTGTGTCCGGGGACACGGGGCCAGGGAGGGAGGCAGCGGAGTGAAGGTGCCTTTGTGAAAGCCATGGGCTGCCACAACAGAGAGAACAAACAAAGTGGTGTGCCCACAGCAGGGACAGGGAGAGGCAAGGAAACAAGCAGAGGACTCCAAAGCACTGCCTGGGCACACGAGTCATGATCCAGAGGAGCCTGAGGCTCTGCAGAGGCAGTGAAAGCCCACTTTACCTCAAAAGTTCTCCTGAGCTCACGCTTCTCTGGCTTGTCTGCTGCTGCTGCTGCAACCTGGTCCCGCACACATTCCACACCCCTCCTGGAGTGCTCAGACAGCCGCTTGCCCTCTGCTCCAACAGCCTGCTGGGTATTCAGAGAGGAGATGATTCCCTTATTTCAAACACCACAAGAGCTGTCCCTCAGAAATCTCCATCTCGGGAAGCATCCTCGAAGCTCCAGCAGTGCAGCTGCTCTTCAGCCCTCGCTACAGAACTCTGCTCACTTCAGTCCATCACTCTGCTCACCTGCTCCATTCCTTTCCACACCAAATCCAACCCACACTTGTTGCCTCCCCTTGCCTGGGCACGGGAGAAGCAATTCCCCATGCCCAGCTTTTGGCCTGGAGCTGATTTGAACAGCAGCTCCAGAGCTGCCTCAGTCATTCCAGGCATGCCAGCAAACAATCTGGCAGCCAATGGTCTCTGGCTGGAGCCAGGCAGACAAACAAGGCTGCCTGCTGCAGCCCGGGCTGCTTTGCCCAAGCAGGCCTAGACTGACAGGGATTTAGAATCCCACCTCTTCATGGGAAACTTCATTGGAATCTTTGAGAGACGTTGCAGTGGACTGAAGATCAGTGCCAGTGCCTACCTGGAGACAAAGCCTTTCCTTCAAGATGTCCAGGTCTTTCTTCAGAGCCCCTTTGGAAATTTCACTCTTGGTCAGTGCAACACTCAGGACTTGAGCGGTCTCTTGCCATTCCTTCAAAGCAGCAGCCCCATGCTCCAACTGTTCCTGCTTGGCTTCCCTCTCCACTTCCAGTTGTTGGGTGTTTTCCTTGACACTTCGCATCTCCGGTGTTTTCATTTCATTCTTCTTTTTCAGATCTCTCATCTGCTCCTCGTACAATTCCCGTTCACGCTGCCAAAACAGGGAGGTCACTCATTCCCTCTCTCAGTTTGCTTTTCATACCAGATCGGGACTCCTGCCACAGGCAGGCAAAGGCTGCCCCTCTCTCTCTGCCTCTCGGGATGCCTCAGACCTTTGCTGGGACCGCCCTTGACGCTGAGTCTTTCCCAGCTCACTCAGCCCATCCCAGCTCCCTTTCTGCCCTTCCCCGACCTCTTGCAGCTCCACTCGAGTGTTCCTTTGGGGAGCAGCTGCCAGAACTGCAGCCAGGATTCCAAGTCCACGCTAAGCAGGATTTAGGCGGTGCCATGAGGATGTGCTCTCCAGCAGGGAGAAAGGGAAGAGCAGACACCCCCAACATTTCATTCCCTGCAGCTGGGGTGACAGGAGTGGTTTTTGAGCTCTCCTGTGTAGAGTTTCCATGGCACCATCCCCGAGAGCCCCACTGCCCTCTCTTGGAGCAGCAATGGCCACATCAGTCTGTCATTCTCTGCTGCCACTCAGGACGAGTTCTCCCCTTGCAGGCACACGTCCTTATCTGCATCAGCACTTTGCTTTTCTCTCTTTTCTCCCCACTGGCTGCTCTCTGATGGCCAAGGCCAAACACCTTTCTATTAACAGCAAACTTGGCCTTCTCACCTCTCGTTCCAGGTCCAGGTATTTGAAATCTGGACGTGGGTTTGGACACGAGGAATTGCCCAGACCATGCAATGTCCATAGAGACAGTGTGGACATTGAGAACTAGAGGGCACAAAACTCCAGCATGGAGGAAAACCAGCAGCCTCAGCACTAACTGGCTTTGACATGACTACGACATCTTTTCCTCCTTATTCAGAAGAATGCAGTTTGAAAAGCTCAGCTGGAAAGAGGTGCTCCTTAGAACTATTAACACAAGGGCCAAACATAGCTAGGAAATGGCCCTTCATGGCATCTGCCGTTCTCACCAGCACATCCTTCCTTTCCTTCTCCAGGCTCTCCAGTTTCCTCTGCAGAGATGCCACCTCCTGACAAAGAGTCACACCCTCTTCCTTCAGGGCAATGGCCTCTTTCTCCAGGGCAGTTTCTCGAGAGGTCTTCTGGTGTTCTGCCCTCCACATCGCTGCAGCAGGAAGGAGAAGGAGAATGAGAACAGCAAAGCAAAGGCAAACTGATGTGCATCCTGCAGGAACAACAGCACTGTCTTCTTGGCCTGCCTGTGTTTGCCAGCCCCTAAGGCCGCAAGGGCTTCCAAAGCTGACAGAAATGAAGGAGAAAAAAGCAGGACTCCAAGGGGCAAGGTTCAGAGGAATAGGAAAGTGTCTTTACTCTTGGGCTTGTGCAGAGTGAGCAGTCCAAGAGAGACAAAGGAGCGGGGATGCCTGTGCAGCCCTGCTCCAGAGAGGCCAATAGCCTGGGGGCTCTGGCAGGGCCTGGAGTTGGGGGGAATCGAGCTGAGGCATCCAGCTACAGCTCCTCAGCACAGACACAGCACCTGAAAGGCACCACCTGTGCACGGGATCAGCCATAGCACAGCCAGATGGCACTGCCAGCCACGGCATCTTCCTCGAGAAAAAGCTTTCACTGGCACTGGATGGAGAAATCTCCTGCTGGTTGTTCTTCCCCTCTGCCATCTCTGGGCACTGCCCTTTTCCTCTGTGTGGCATCAGAGATCCCTGCTGGGACAGGATGGGGCAGCGGGTGGGAGAGGTGAAGCTGTACCTGCTTGAATTTCTTCCAACTGTTTCAGCAGCTCCTGATTGCTGGCTCTGAGATTGTCCCTCTCAGCCTGCCCCATGCCCAGCTCCAGCTCCAAGGCCTGTATCTTCTTCCTTGCATCATTCTGGAAGAGGCAAGAGGAACAGAATCACCTGTCAGTGCCACTGCTGGCAGGAGACAAAGGGCTACAAACACTAAAGCAGAAATAGCCCAGGTGGGAGAGGGCAGCTGGACCGTACTGGTAGATGTGATCGTGATCCTCCTTCCTCCCCATGCTAGTGAGACAACCCCCCTACAAGAACTTCCACCCATCCTGGCCTTGGCACTCTGCTTGTCCAGCAGCCCAGCAGCAGGACAGGATTTCTGGGTGCATATTACCAGATCTTTCTGGGAATGCTCCAGGTGCTGCTGCAGGTCTTGCAGAGCTGCTGACACTCTGTCCACTGTGAGCTCTGCGGGGACATCCCCATCCTGAGAAGCACTTAGGCCCAAGACATGACCCTTTTCTGAAAAGAGAAGACATTCTCTTTCAAGATTTAATCCAACAGTCTCCAACAAACAAGGCCTCTTTCTACCTAGGAGGAGGTGCCTTTGTCATTGTCCTAGAGCTCGCCTTGCAGCAGGATGTGTGTCACAGGCTGACGTTATTTTGATGACCACTAATGTCAGCACTGCCCCAAAGACAACTGCATGGGCCCTGTGGCTTGACAGGACTTGGGCCCTTCTCCCTTCTGACTCTAATCACTTCTCTACAAACAAACATGGACTTGTGTCTCTGCAGGGAGACAAGACTTCCCAAGGCCTGAGTCAGCCTGAACTGACAGGGTGAGTGTGTCATACCAGGATGACCAGGAACCACCCCCTCGCTCCACCTGCTCTCCCAGCCTCCCACACTTGCCTGAGCTCCAGGTGACCAAGTCTCTGCTATCCCTGATCACGTGGTGGAGAACCAGGAGCAGTTTGTCCAGCTGGGATTGAGTTTCCTGGTGAGCACCACTGGCCTGCTGACACTTTGTGGCCAAGGCCTCTGCTCTGTTCTCAGAGCTCTGGAGCTTCCTACGCAGCTCAGACACCTCAGCCTCCAGCACCTGCACAGAGTCCCTCAAGCTCCGTTCTCCTGCTCGGGACTCCTCCAGCTCCTGCAGCAGCTGCTTCTCTCGAGTTGCCTGGGTAGCCTCCATCTCCAGCACTGCCTTCTGCAGGGCCCGCATCTGGAAGATGGATGCACAGAGCCTCAGGGACAGGGCTGCTCCTGAGGCAGCAGAGCAGGCAGTAGAGCAAGCAACAAAGGAGAAATGACTTCAGGCAAAAAAACATGCCCAAAACAGAAGGCACAGAGCCAAGGATTCCAATGGAAACAAGTGTCCTGAAAATAGGGAAAGGGAGCCAATGGGCATCCTTGAGGCTGCAGCTCTGAACACCGGCTGAACTGGCTGCGCTGGAAGTGCCCTCCCCAGCCTGCCATAGCCACGTCTGTGTGCCCACATTGCTCGGTGCCCAGCACAGGCACCAACTCCATCTGGGACAACACTGCTAACAGAGGGATGGAGGAGCTCCAAAGGAGTCTGCTGCTGCTTCTCCTCCCACATTTCCTGCTGGGACCCGAGAGAGAACGGAGGAAAACATCGGCAGCAGACACCAGATCCAGCCTTGGCCTGTGGGTGCAGCAGCACCCCGGGGCAGAACACGGCAGCAGTGGATGCTGCTGGGAGGAGAAAGCAGTTGGGGCCTCCAAGCCAAAGGTGATGATGTGTGTCCCTGGAGAAGAGGACGCCAGGGCACAGATTACCTGGGCGTTGAGCTTCAGCACTTGTCCTGTGCGGTTTGCACAGAGCTGCTCGGCCTCGCGAAGAGCAGAACGAAATTGAGACACCTGATTGTTCAGTGCCTGGTTCTTTTCTTCCAGTGTTCTGAGGCACAGGTTCTTTTCCTCCAGAGACAGAAGCAGCCTAAAAGGGAAGCATGCAACTCATTACTACACGGTATCACATTTTAGGAACTCTTAGGACTCGCACCACCTCGGGGAAAACTGCTCTGTCTGATGAGGTTTGTCTAAACAACGTGGCTGTTTGTTTGTTCCCCCTGCAGTCACAGCCCAGCATGTGCCCACTCTGCTTTTATTCATGAAAGAATGGGGAGTTCCTGCCTACATGTCCTACCTTCTTCTTGAGATGGGAATGTGAATATAGACCTAACAAAGTCTTGCCATGAAGAGATTAGGGGAGAGGAAGAGTTTTCTTCTGACTACCCAGGCTCCAAGGGGGAAAGGTTTGGTCAACATGGAAGAGACATTTCCTTGCCCCATCTTGTATGTCCAGGTAGGAGGAGCAGCACCCTACAGCCAGAGGATCTCGGGGAAGTTCCCTAAGATTTACCAGCACCCATCCTACTTCCAGCTGGAGAAACAAAGGCCGATAGCAGAAGTGGCAACAGAGCCTTGGAGCACAACCTGATGGAAGATGCAGAAACCTGCAGGCAAGCAAGAGGGCCCTGCCCTTTCTTTGTCTTCTTCTCGAAAGAAGAATCCTGTGGCACTGAAGACCGGCAGGACTTGGTCAGCTGGAGGGGCCCCGTTAACCTTGGTCTTGTCTCTTGCATTCTTTGCACAGTCAGTATTGCCTGTGACTCTGGAGGCTGGCAGGGACCCTGCTTGAGCCCCCCCAGGCACCTGGGGGCATTTTCTGAGGAACGATGCAACAGAGACATTCTTGGTTCTTGGGTGCCTTTGAGGGGAATCTGGCCTAGGTCAGCAATCAGGGCCTTGAGATGGTTCTGCCAAGCAAAGGCATCAGGATGCCAGGCTGCTCCAGATCCCAAAGGCTTCAAGTTACAGGACCCAAGGCGGAGCTGCTGGATGTGTCCAGCTCCTTACACTGCAGCTTGGGCAGTGTTAGCACACCCACCTCACAACAGAACACACCCCTAGAGGGAAAGAGCTACTCCAAAAGCCTTTGTCTTCAGAAAAACTCTAACTGAAGGCTTGAAAGAAAAGAAAATGAAACACAACATCCAGACAACGAGACGCGTCTGCACGGAGAGTTCAGAACTCTGCCACATAGGAAATGCTGCCAGAGCCCCTGGCCAGTGCAAAGATGGCAAAGAGGGAATCCATTCCCACAAGGCAGAGTCCCACAGGCTTTCATTTACCTGGCTTTTTCCTTCTCTAGGGTGTTCAAGGAAGCCCAAAGTCCCGAATTTTGGCGTGCCACTTCTTCCCATTGACTCCTTTCCATCTCCAAGTTCTTCAGGTGCACTTGCAGCTCCTTGTTCTGATGTTCTGCCTCCTCCAGCATCTTCTGGAGCTGCTCAACCTGCAACAGCTTCTGCCTTGACTGCTTCTGGGCCTCCCTCACATCTTGCCGGGCTCTCTGAACAATCGTTGCCTGGGACTCTCTGGAGGCTGCCAGCTGAGATGTCAACTCTCCCACCTCCAGTCAAACAGAACAAAGCAGTCAGAGGCTACAGCCACAGCCTGTCACTGTCAGCCACAGCAGAGGCTGTGAGAAAAGGCAAAGGCCAACTTTCCATTTCTCCCTGTCCTCAGAGCACCAGATTCACAATGCATACGGACAACTTGTTTCAATCTCTACGTGGCCCACCAAGGGCACCTGAAAAAGCACCTCCCACACCAAGGCCAGCAAGAAGAGGCCAGCAGGAATCCGTGCTGATGGTTGCTGGCCAACAGCCCAGAGGACTAGCCCAGCTGTCCAGGGCAGCAGCTGAGATTCAGCAGAGCACCGAGGGTCCTTCAGAGCAGCTGCCAAGGAGCCCAGAGCACGAGGCAGCCCCAGGGACCACCCCAGCAGCTGCTGCTCTGCCATGGAAAAGCAAGAAGGGCACAGACCCCCTGCTGGATGCTGCGGTGCCACTGCTCTTTCACTCACCTGCTTTTGTAGAGCCTCCCTCTGCTCAAGGAGGAGATTCATTTCCTCTTTGATGCCTCGTAATTCTTCCTTGTGCCTCTTCTGCGCTGCCTGGATCTCCCCCCGAGCTTCCTGCAGCTCAGCTTGCAGCTTTGCCTGGATGGTCTGGCAACAAAATGCAGAGCAACTTCCTGCGACCTGCCCTCAGGCTCAGCTTTTCCCACTTGCTCTCTCAAAATCCCATTCCTTCAGCGACTTCTTTTGGCTTCTCTACCCAGCTCTGCTTCCATTGCAAGCCTTGCTTCCCGGGCCTGAGCTCTGGAGCTTGCCAGGCTCTGTGCTGCCAGGGCCTGAAGCAGCCCTTGCCTCCTGACTCCCAGCACCTGCCTTTTGTGCCCTTGCCACTGCCCTGCACTCTGTTCCCTGCCTGCTCAGACTTACCTGCCCCTTCTCTTGCTGCTCTTTCACCTCCTGCCTGAGCTGCTGCACCTGCTGGCAGGCTTGGCTTAGCTGTCCCCGAGTTTGGAGCAGTGTCTCTGATAAAGAATTCTTCTCCTTCTGCTTTTCCAGCAGGACCTGCACAGAAGGAAAGAGCAGAGGGCTTGACACTTCCCCTGCAAACTCTGTGTGGCAAGAGGCAAAGACTGATGGGCTCACGCGCTCTCAGAGCACTCGGCTGCTGCTCCCCTGGGCCACTGTCTGCCCTGGGGGGGACACAGCTTCCCAGAGAGTGACTTAGAACACAGCCCAGGAGACATCTCTGGGTTGCTGTTCAGAAATACTCCAGGCGAGTCTTTAAAAAGATTTGTCTCTTGTCAGCGTTCCTGCTGCGCCCTCCCTGTGCCCACAAAAGAAAAGTCCTACAAACTCAGTTTGGCTATGGACACCGACCAGTACACACCAAAAGAGGACCCTTAAGAGAACAGTGAAGATCCTCCGAGGTAAGTCTTAGGAAAACAGAGCACAAGAGCAGCACAAAAATCCCAACGGAAAGCTGATGTTTCTGCCGGGCTTCCTGTGAGAGGGCTCATTCCTGGGCCCAAAGATAGCCCTGTTCACCTTTCACCTCCCCAAATTCAATGTAGAAGGCATGGAGGGCATGCTCCACACAGCCCCATAGCCTGTCATCTCCCACAGCTCCAGCCTTGCAAAAAATCACACCAGTTCTCCTTGCACACTCCCTTACCAACAAAATGTCTATCAGGATCTATTCCTGTGCTGGACATTTTCAGGATGGTTGAGGAAAGCAATTTTGCTTGCTGAAGCAAGTGAAAATTCACAGGGTTTCTCCTTCTCGGACAAAACCCACATCAAAGTGTCCCCTCCTCCAGTGTGCAAAGCAGCTCTCTGCAACGAGGGCATGCCTGGCAGGGAAACGGCTCTTGTGGTGAGCAGTCCTTTAGTGACTGATGGCAGTCTGGCTGATGTGGCCAAAGCAGACTCTCTTTGTGCAGCAGTTCACACCGACAATACCATTTACTTGTCTTACACAAAGAAGGTGTCTCATGGCCCTTGCTGGTATTCAAGCCTGAAGACTACACTGTGGTTTTGAGCTTTTCTCTTCAAAAGCAAAACCTCTGCTGGGTATTTGCCAAACCTACCACATACTCCAGAACTGAGACTGTCTGACAGAGACCATCAGAAACAAACCCTTCTCTCACAGCTCTCCTGTAACACCCAATCCAAACCTCCCCCGGCACACTTGGGGCCGTTTCCTCTTGTCCTGTCCCTTGTTCCCTGGGAGCAAAGACCAACCCTCACCTGGCTGCACCTTCCTGTCACAGGGAGTTGGAGAGAGCGAGAAGGTGTCCCCTGAGCCTCCTTTTCTCCAGGCTCAGCCCCCCCAGCTCCCTCAGCCACTCCTTGTCACACCTGTGCTCCAGACCCTTCCCCAGCTCCGTTCCCTCTTTTAGAGGCTCTGGGGCTGCCCAAAGGAACAAATTTTGCAGAAGCATGTAACCCTTTGCTGATGAACATGCATATGCCTGGCTAATAAATGCATGTGCCATCTTGAGCCAGGTGTGCACAGCAGTGTCCCTCTCTTCTACTGCCAGAAACAGCATCTGGCCTGATCTGGCTGGCACAACTCCCACTCCCACAGGTGCTGCCTAGGAATAAGGTGTCCAGAGCCACGGTAACATCATGCCCCTCTTGCTCCAGCAGCTCCCTCTGAAGCTGCAATTCCTCCAGTGCCTGCCTGTTGACTTCCAGCTCCCTCTGCAGTGATGGGTCTTCTCCCTCGAGTGCAGCCAAGTCCTCCACTGTACAAGAAGGGGCAAGACAAGTTTTCAACGGAAAACCAGCCTCATTTCCAAAACCAACCTCCATCCTGTGCTGCTGCTCCGCCTTTTCCGCCTGGGCTGACGCTTCCTTCAGCTGCTTGCTGTTCTTCTGGCGCAGACTCAAGGCTCCTGGCTCCGGGATTCCAGTGCATTGCTGCAGCTTTTCCTTGGACTTCTCAAGGTTTTCACAGTCACTGCAGAGACAAGGCTCAGTCAGAAGAAGGAAGAGGCCTGAAGAGCCATCGATCCCATTTTCAGCCCTCCACAATGGAGCTGGGGGCAGTGGGCTAAGGAAGACCTTGCTCTTTCCCTCCCAAGGAAATCCTCCAGAGGCAAAGGGAAAGGAAGGCAGGATTTTGCCTTCCTTCAGTGAGAAGCAGTGGCTGGACAGGGGCTCTCAAAGAACAGAATTCAGGGAAGCAGCACGGTGAGAGGAAGGAGTCTTCTATTCCAACATCGCTGTGCATCTCCCAGGCAGCCTTGGGAGTCACAGTAGAGCATGAAAAGCCCTGACAGGACGATGCTCAAGAGCCACACTGAGGCCTACACATGGTAGGGCAGGTGAGTTCTTTGCCCAGAACACCTCTGAACTCCCAGACCTGGACGCAGATTGCCTCTGGAACGCAGGAGGAGGAGGAAGAAACACTCACCTTCTGATTTCTTCCATCACAGAGTCTATGTGCTCCCGGTGGCTACTGAGCCTCTTGCATTGCTCCTCCATTTTCTCAAAACATCGCTGTAAGCGCCCACAATTCTCTGTGGCTTCCCAAACCAATTCCAAGGGATGCTGTGCATCAGTGGATGTCAGAGTTGAGAGGCTGTTCCTGGAGGCTGCATGCTGGGAACGGTCAGCGCCGGTGATGGAACTGGCCATGCTGTCACTGCCGTCTAACAGCACCTGAAAGCCCACATCCAGCTGTTAGTCAGGTACTCTGTTCCTATTCCAAAGTACCACTGAGATGCCTCTTCTGATTCCACAAGAACCAGTGTCCATTTGTGGAGGACCAGTTTCAAATCCGAGCCAGCTCAGCACAGTTTACTCACCTCAGGGGCTCTGGAGAAACGTCCCTGGTGAGAAAGGCCTCGAGCTCCCTGGAAGAGCACAGGGAAGAGCACACTCAGACTGCATGGCTGCCCCTGAGGCAGTCGCCTCTAAATGCTTCCCAGCCTGGAATTCCAGCTCAGCTCCTTCCTCCCCTCCTTGGGAATATTTTCAGCCCAGTAGGTTGACAGCAGCACAAACAAACATGCTGGAAGGTGTCTCATCACTTCTTAGAACACCACAAGGGGAATTGCCCAGAGCCCCATCCAACCTGGTCTTGAACACTGCCAGGGATCCAGGGGCAGCCACAGCTTCTGTGGGCAACCTGTGCCAGGGCCTCAGCAGCCTCACAGGGAAGAATTCCCTCCCAATATCCCATTAGACCCTGTCCTTTCCCTGCAGGCCCCTGGCTTAAGACTCTCTCCAGCTCTCTTCCAGCCCCTTCATGCATTGGAAGGTCACCCTGGAACCTTCTCCAGGCTGGACAACCCCAACTCTTGCATCCTTTTCCCTTGGCACAGGTGCTTCAGCCCTTGGAGCATCTTCCTATCATCCTCGTGGCCTCCTCTGCACCACTGGGGATCATCTTGGAGATGTCTGGGAGAAACCCATTCTTGTCTCTGGGAAGCGCTCAGGCTGCGCTGTGAATTGGGCTGAGGGGAAGGCAGTGAAAGCTGCTCCCTTGTTTGTGCCCACACCCTCCAGTGGGACAAGGACGGAGGAGGAGATGTGGGTGTGCTCTGGGATGGCCAGGAGCCCCCCCATTCCCTCCCAGGCCTGTCCCCATGGCCAGCACCAAAGCTGCTGCTAGCTCTGGAACAGCCAACTGTTAATCCCTTGCTATTCCCAAAGGGAACTGTTCCCAGTGGCACAGCCCAGGCCCACCCAGGCCCCTGCTGGGCTTGGCACAAAGAGGGCAGCAGCTCTCTCACTCACCCGCCGGGTCTCCATCTGCCCCTTGGCACGAGCAGTGACCAAATGTCAGTGTCCAAAGGCCGTTGGCCTTTGCAGGGTCTAAACCCCAATCTCCAAAGGCCGTTGGCCTTTGCAGGGTCTAAACCCCAATCTCCAAAGGCTTTTGGCCTTTGCAGGGTCTAAACCCCAATCTCCAAAGGTTGTTTGACTTCGCAGGGTCTAAACCCCAATGTCCAAAGGCCGTTGGCCTTTGCAGGGTCTAAACCCCAATGTCCAAAGGCCGTTGGCCTTTGTAGGGTCAAACCCCAATCTCCAAAGGTTGTTTGACTTCGCAGGGTCTAAACCCCAATGTCCAAAGGCCGTTGGCCTTTGCAGGGTCAAACCCCAATATCCAAGGGTCGTTGGCCTTTGCAGGGTCAAGAGCACAAGATCAAAGTGCTGTTGGCAGTTGCAAGGTCAAAGCCCCAATGTTCAGGAGCTGTTGACAGTTGCCAGGGCGAAAACCCCAACATTCCATGGGCTGTTGATGGTTGCCAGGCTCCAAACCCCAACATTCCATGGGCTGTTGATGGTTGCCAGGCTGCAAACCCCAACATTCCAGGGGCTGTTGGAGAGGCCCTCCCCTGGCTCTCCACCCATCCCAGCTCACTGCTGCCCGGCACCTGCACCAGCACCCCCACATCCCCACAGCCCAGCTGGGCAGCTGGGCAGGGACCTGGCTCATAACATGAGTTCAAAGTTGCTGGCCCAGACAGCATCAGTTTTAAGGCTCAGCATTCCTGAGACCCGCATGCTCTTTAGGGATGCGCTTAGTTCCTGAGTCACAGGAATTTGTCTGTCTCCCCTGACAAAGGGGAGGTGTAAGAAAAAGCCTCAAAAGGTTCTTGGTGCTTACAAATATTCATGGAAAGTAAAGCTCTGCATCTAGAACAGCCACATGAGGAGGAAAAATGGTGTTTCAGGGTCTTTTCAAATTCCTACAGAGAAATGCCAGGAGTTGCAGTGTTTAAGGCTCATAAAAGAGATTCAGAATCCCGAGACAGACACGAGTGCATTTTTTTCTCTGCTCTCTGTTTGGCAACATATCACTAGGTCTTCTAGGCAGAAGAAAAGTCTTGCTGCTTATTTCAAAGATTCCTCGTGTCTTGGGGTGACCTTATGATGTGTAGCCCATATCGCTGCCTATGCCCAGAAATTAATTTCTATGCCTCTAAACTGAGCACAACTTTTTCAAAGCAGTTTGCAGCTTGTTCAAGGTCACACACAGATAGCGGGGTTTTTTTCCAGCTGCGGCAGGGGAGGGAGGAGGCACCTGGCTTGCGGCTTCCCGGTCAGCTTTTGGCCAGTTGTTCAGCTTCTTTTTCTCCGGAGAGAGAGGTGAATTTTTTTTTCCTTCCCTGGAATTTCGGACTTTCTCCCTTTTCCACTGGACTGCTACAATATTAGAACACATCAGGAGGACTTTCCACCGAGCGCAGAGGGCCTGGCCTTGGGCCAAGCCCCAGCTCCGAGGAGACCAACAGGAGGACTCTAACACTTTCCCAGGTTTTTTCTCCACAGCGAGAGATTTTATTATTTAGCATTATTTTCCTTTTCCCGTGTGTTTGTTCAATAAATAGTTTTATCTCCTTCACTTTCCTTCAAGGAAAATTTATTTTTTCCCAAACCTGGTGGGGGAGGGGTGGTTGTGCCTTCTCTCAGAGGATATATTTCTAAATTTGGCCGGAACACCTCGCTAGGAACAGACCTTCCAGAACCAAATGCTTGGAAAAGCTTTGGTAGATATTTTACTCCTTCATCTTTGAGAACATTCATCTGTGTCCTAGGGAGAATTTTTGTGCCCCAGTTGACAGGAATTGGTTTCTGGCAGGGTACAAATCGTCTGGGGAAGAGAAGAGCGGCACCTGCCTTCTCCAGGGCCTCTCCAGACTCTCTCCAGAGACTGACGGCCCAGGGATGTCACTGCCAAGTTCAGCTTCAGAGACCGATGCAGCTTCGAGTCTCTGCTTCCAGAACAGCAGCTTTGGGCTCCTTGAGCACAGCTGCAAAGGAGCAGGACAGCTCCCGGTGAAGGTCTGAGCTCCTGGCTGGTCCTTGCACAGCTCTCAGTGTAGTTCTGCCAGTGCTGTTGGTCTCAGGCCAGCTGTGACTGCAGCAAGGACACCTGAAAGAGGCAGAAAGCCCAGCTCAGACAAGCCCACGTGGGCAGGAGCATCCGCAGCCCCACGGTACCGGCTGTGGGGGCAGACACAGCCTCCAACTCCAGCCCTCACCAACACTCTGCCCTTGGGGAAGGGGAAAGGAACAGGCTCCCACACTGCCCCTGAACGGAGCTCAGATGATCAACAAGTCCAGTTCATGGCTGGCAAACCCTTCCCTCATACAACCCTCAGCCACCACAGGTCGGGGAGAGAGAGTTCCGACAGGATTTAGGAACCCAGCTCTGATTCCCAAAGCACGCATTCGGGCCACTGACCCCTTTCTCCACGGGCTGTGCCTCAGCACGGGGGCCTCAGCTCCCCTGAGCTCCTGGAGGACTCTCCTACTTGAGCTGCTGGACAGCCAGCCCCGGCAGGAGGGGAATTTGGTGCTTGTGTTATAGCAGGTTGGCTTTCCCGGGCTGGTTACCTATATATCGATAATTAGTTGATGAATTGTTAAATAAAGTGCCTAATTAATGTACTATGAATTTAAATAGTTATAAGCTAATGAGTTAAGTGCGCGTGTGTACAGGAAGCAATGCATGGGTATAACCATTAGAGGCAGGTACAACAGGAACCTGATGGACTTTATAGAAGGATCCTTTTAGAACCATTACCCCATGAGACGATATCAGTACCCAAGACCCTGACTGGAAAAGGAGCTGACCAATAGAATGGATCCAATTAGAAATGATTGGTCAAGGATGCACCATGTTAAAAGGCAATCAGAACACCGGAAAGTGGCCAATCAGTGAGATTGAAAGCGCACCAGTCCTGGAGGTGACAAGAGACAATAAAAACTGACCAAGTGCTCTGTACCAGGTTCTCTGGTGGAAACTTGTGGTCCAAGGGAGTACTCGATGTGTCACATTGTTCATTTTTCTGGCTTGTAGTGTAGGGTCTGAGCTTATCTTGGATCCTCGTTCTCAGTTGCTAATTAATAAACAAGTTAGCCTGCCAAAAGGTTTCCCACCTCGTTTATAACACCTGGGGTTTTTTGATGCCTTCTTGAAGCATTTTAGCACCCGAAGCCCCTTTCACACCGCCCCATTTTTTAATTATATGTTAAGTATAGCTTTAACTTCTTTATTCATATTTATTATGCTTCTACTTAATCTCACTTAATCCCGAGGGATTCTTAAAGGGGTTTTGGGGGTTTTCTTGGTTTTGCCACGTTTTTGTGCACAGTCCGCCTTTTCAACCCTCCATTCTTTAAATGTAACAAATATAGCCTTAAATTTTTCTATACTTATACAAATTTATTCCATTTTTGTCAGTTTTGTTAAGTTTTGAAAAGGTTTTGAGGCTTTGTTGGGTCATTTCCGGTACCCACCCAGCCAATGACTGAGGGGAGTTGGGCTGAGGCGGGAACAGCTCTCGCCCCGCCCCCTGTCCCGCCCAGCCAATGACTGAGGGGAGTTGGGCTGAGGCGGGAACAGCTCTCGCCCCGCCCCCTGTCCCGCCCAGCCAATGACTGAGGGGAGTTGGGCTGAGGCGGGAACAGCTCTCGCCCCGCCCCCTGTCCCGCCCAGCCAATGACTGAGGGGAGTTGGTCTGAGGCGGGAACAGCTCTCGCCCCGCCCCCTGTCCCGCCCAGCCAATGACTGAGGGCGCTTTTCCCCGCCCGCCGGTTGGGCGGGAGCCGCTCCCCACTTGTCAGTCAATGAGGGGGGTCCGGCTGAGGCTGGAACTTCCCCCTCTCCCCCTCCCCGGCCGATCACTCCCGCCCCTCCCTGCCTCGCTGCCACTGGCCCCTTGTGACTCTGAATTTTCCCCACCTGCCCCAGTCTGGACTGGTTTATACTGCTTTATACTCCCCCCTCCCCAGGCAGAGGAGCTCCTGTGCCCCCCACCCCGCAGTGGGTAAAATTCACCTCACTAGAAGTTCGTGTCCACAAAGGAGACCGAGGAGTCCTGTAAAATTGCCTTGATTTGGAGAAAGGGAGAAAGTCCGTCAGGTGTGTGTCCAACGGGGTCTCTCCCAATTAGTTGGAGCAAGTAGCCTTCTTTTCTCCTCATTTCCTGGCCGCATTTTCTCCTCCTTCCCTTTCCCTGTTGGCTGCGGTACTTGGAAGGTACTTGGGACTTCCCGATCCACCTATCCGTGTCCCCCCTTAGTATGTGCCCCCTGTAAAACACACGATCCATGAGCATTACAATTAGCTAAATCAAATGATCTATTTTAGTAAGCTTTACTAATTGGCACGGACTGCTGCTCAGCCAAAGTCATGCTGAAGTCCTGAACTTTGGGAAGAAGAACAAAGACTTTATAGGATTATGAATATTAATATCTTTGCCTAGGGTGGATTAAAAGCTAATTAGAGCCCCCCAAACTCCCATCTCACCTCCCACAGACTCCCAGAATGTCTCCGGAGCCACCCCAAACCCCCCTGTTAGCCCCTAGAAACGCCCAAGGGACCCCCCCTGTTGGAAAACCAACCAGTTTAAAACCACTTTTTTTATATAACTTTAGCCAGGTTTCTTCACCTTTGCCCCGGGGAAGGGAACTGAAGCTTCTTTCCAGGGCATTGTTTCTCTAGGTGAGGCCTGAGATGGGCTTAGCATTTCAACAGACTGGGAGTAGCCCCAAAGAGATGAAGGCCATCGACGGAACATCAACAGAACATCAGCGGCCATCTATGAACATCTACCCCAGACTCTGCCTCTGGCAGAGTTGGAGACATCTCCTCCAGAAAAGACTGATAAGAAAATCAAGGAATGAAGATCTAATTAACATCAGAAGAGAAGAAATCTGGATTCCATAGGAGAGCAATTGCTAAGAACTACACTCACTTGGGACCAATGAACACTGACCCAATTTGTTTCTATGACTTTTGACTGTATAAAAGATCTGGAAAATCTAGTAGAAGCCATGTGTCATGGAATGATTCTCTCTGCACACCTGGGCTATGTGTGGATGAGATGATTTCTGGGGTACATCCTGGCCAGAACAATATCCTGGCCAGAATAAAGTAATGCCTTGACTCTCTAACATTAAAAATGTTGTGTGAGGGCTTTGTTTTTCCCACAGTTTTGGTGACACCCCCAGGCCACACATCCAAGGACGTGTTCTCCTTCCACCCGGGGGGGGGGGGGGGGGGTAGGGGGGGAGGCTCTGTGGGAGTCTTGGTGTTCTGGGGTCCCATCTAGCGTTCGGGGGGGTTCCCCTGATTTTGGGGTTTCCTCTGATTTCATGCTCCCCCAGTTACATTTTCCTCCCATGTGGGGGAGCTCGGGGGTCCCAGCTTCTTTGGCAGGGGCGTCACCCTGATATTGGGGTCTTACAGCATGATTTTGGGGTGTCCCCCAATTTTAAAGCCCCCTGATTTTGGGGTCCCCCACAGGACATGTTCTCCTTGCATCTGAGGGGGTGGGCAGGTCTTGGGGATCTCCCATCTTGGGAGGTCTGGGGGATCTGGGGGTCCCATCTACTCTTGTGGGGTGTTACAAACAACTTATTGAGAGTTGGCTTTTGCCATATGTTTATGGGTTATGAATTACATTATGAGTTATAATATTAAATATTATGATATTTTCCTTGGGAAATATTAAGACAATGGTATATGTTAAAATGTTTAATGTTGTTAAAATAGTCTGGTTGTAAAGTTGTTTTTTTATAAGGGCTGCATGAGTTTGTGTGCTGTAATGTCAGTTCTGTAAGTGGGACACGCTGTTGCGAGCCAAACTTCGAAGACACAGCCATAAATGTGTGATAAATACATACTATAATATTGGCTTTCCGCAAATGTTAAAATGGATGCTATATGTATAATGTTAAAGTATTTAAATAACAATGTTAAAGTATTTAATGTTAAAGTATCGTTGTTATAAAGATACAGTTTTGCAACAATAACTAATGCCTTTATTTCTGCCATTAACTAAACTTAGACATAACAGTGAAATAGCTGATACAGTTATGCTTGCGATAATTGAACTGTCTGCTTGGTTGGATAACATCCAATGAACGGATGATGAAGACCCCTGCTACTGACATGCCAGCTATCGGCAACTGCCGTCTGCAGAAACCATCGACCAAAGCCCACCCTGGAGGTGATAATAAAAACTGACTGAAACCACAGCCAGGAAATGTGCGTGCTCTAAAAAGGCAGATCCAAGGAGGAGCCATGCTAAACAGTTCCTGGAACATGTAAACTAGTTTGGGGGGGAAGTTTGAATTGGCATGATTGATTATGAATATGCATTAGGCTGATGCAATAGGACAGGTGTGTAAAGGGTGTCTCCGCAATAGCAGGTGCGCTCTTGGCTGAGTGCCAAAGCACCCAGCGCCGTGACTTTTGCTTTATTGTCTTTGTCCCCTATTGTCCTTTATTAAACTTTTAAATCCTAACAGCAGAGTGAACCTCGTTTTTCACAAAAGGAGTGGGATTCCATCCAACGAGGACCCCGACGAGCACAGCAACAGAACTGCGCCGGCTCCTAAAAGAGTGACGTGGGGTGAGACTATGCAAAACTGTACATCAGTGTGCATAAGGCTGATGCAGCCACAGGGGTATAAAAGGTAGCACCACCATTTTGTGATTGAGCCTCTGGTCCCTGGCCATGCTCCCAGCACAATCCCTTTTGCTTTGCTGAATTTTATAGTTCTCAATAAAATTTTTAATAACTCATTTCCATATTGGATCTGGGTTGTTTATAACATGGGGTTTCCCCCTGATTTGGGGGTCCTGTCCCCAGGCTGCACACCCGAGGACGTTTTCTCCTGAGCTGCTCCAGTTCCCGCTGGAGGGGGGAGGGAATCTGTGGGAGTGGTTGGGGTTTAGGGGTGGGGGGGAAGCCCCCCCCTCCCCCCCCACCAGCTACTCCATGGTCTTCCACCCTCCTCCCAAACCCTCCTCGTCTACGGGGGGGCACCAGCCCTCTACTGCCACATATAGGGGGGTGCCTGGGGAGGGTACTGGGAAGGGCTGGGAGGGGATCTAGGGGGAGATATGGGAGGAGTATGTGGGATACAGAGTCCTGGGGAGTCTAGGACCTCAGGCTGACAGGTCTCACTGAGCGTCTGCGGGGGATAGAGGCTGTCAGAGATAGCGGAGGCTCGTGGCAGGATGGAGGATCTCTGACAGCCTGAGCTTCTTGCCTGGATGGTGGGTCCCTCATGGTGTGCCGTCCTTGCAAGGGTTGAGGCTCTCCCAGGGATGGAGAATCTTGCTGGGAGCAGCCTCTTGAAGGGATGGAGGCTCCTGGAGGAGCTGGACGAGCCACAGCAGGGCAGGTGGCCTCGCTTCACCAGCTCCTCCAGTTCTTTCCACAACGCCTGCCACATCCCAGAGTAGAGCGGCACCCATGTCCCATTGCGAGCCCAGAGCAGCAGCATCAGTTCCTGAAGCTCCTGGGCCACTGCCACGCAGAGGCCGCAGCTGCAGGGGCTGTTCAGAGGGCTCGCAGGAGCACGTGGCCGCTTGCGAGGGGTCACCCGAGGCCTGGAGGACCTGGGAGCCACAGGGGCTCCTCGCTTCCTCCGTGAGCCTCTGGGCTCCACCCCGGGGCGCTTGCGCCTCTTCGATGTCCGTGCCTGCCGCCTCCGTGGTTGCCAGTGGCCAACGGCCCACCAGACAGCCACAGTGGCCAGCAGCAGGACAAGCACAATCACCAGGACACCACCGTCACACATGGCTCCGGCGCGTCCCATCGCGACTGCACTGGCAGCTGCAGGTGCTGGCAGTGTTACGTAGCGACTGCGCGGTGATGTCACAGTGCTGTTGGCCAGGACAGCCGGGTGACATCCCAGCCCTGCCTCTCGCCAGCGCTCAGCCCCTTTGTGCCATCACAGCCCTGTGCCCACCTCAGGGATCAGCAGAACCAGCTCATCTCTAAAGATGCACATGGCCAGAAAAAGCCTGGCAGTAAGAACAGCTCAGCCTGCTGCAGTGAGTCATTCCCTGCAGCAAGTGGCACATCAGGAAAAGTGCTGCTGCCACCAGTGTCAAGCCCATGGCTCCCAGGACACTGCAGCGGTACCAACTGGAAACACTCTCTGCCTGAGAAGATCTTCCAGAGACAAAGGGATTTGAAGTTCCTGTGTCTCTGGGGAGCTCTCCTGAACTGGCTGTCGAGGGCAGGAAGAGTTTTCTGTAACAGCTCACCGACTTCTGCGTTGCCTCTGTTCTAAATAAGTCAGGATTTCCCAAGGAGTGCTCATGGTGCTCCCACTGCTCTGGTTTTGATGGGCATAGGGCTCCTTTTTTCCCAATTGCTGGCACACGCTGGGTTCAGATTCATGATGGGAATGCTGTGGATCAAACAGGGGTGGTTTGGTTTCTGCTGAGCAGGGCTTGCCCTCTTCAAGGACTTTGCAGTGTCCCTTGGTACAGTGCATGTTTTCCACTGGGAAGGGAGGGAGGAGTGTTGAAGACAGAGGCAAAGAATGCATTAAACACCTGTGATGTGTCCCTGTCCCTGTTTGTGAGGTGACCATCCACATCCTGGAAGGGGACAATGTTATTTCTACAATGTTTTTTTCCATTAATATATTTAAAACCACTCTTTATTGTGCCCCACATTTCTGGCCACCTTCCTCTCCAGCTGAGCTTTCACTGCACCAAAGTTCTCCCTACAGTGGCAAGAGACATCTCTGTGGAAGGAATGAGAAGGAGGTGTCTTTACAAACTATCTGTGGGCATGATGGTAGATAAAGCCAGATACTGATAGGTGAAAGAAGCAAAGGGAGGAACCATAAATTCCATAGGAATTCCACTAATTGACACAGACTGTTACTCACTCAAGGCTCTGCTAATCCCTGGATTTAGAGAAAAAGAACAGAGACACAAGGAAAAGAATGAGGGTGGGGGGTGCACATTAGAAAGGGGGTTTGTATTAAGCCATTTGGGAAGTCTGTACCTCTCAAGTACCTCAGCCAGTGGGGAAGGAGAGAGGAAAATGCAGCCGGGAAATTAGAAGAAAAAGGAAGCTGCGTCCTCTAACAATTTGAGAGATCCCATGGGAAATGCCCATGGCCTCTCCCTTTATTCGAATAAAGTAACAGGACTGCTCTGTCTCTTGTTTGGACATAAACCTGTGGTGTTTGTGGATTAATTTTCCTGACATCTGTATTCTTCTGCTGACCTTGCTTCCACTGGGCACACAGCTTTCTTTTCCATCCTCTTTCCCAGAGAAGATGCCTTCTGCCTCGTCTGCTTGGATTCCAACATTTGGGACTCTCCTGCTCCTGTGCCCTTAGGAGGTGATGTTTCAAAATTGACCAGCACGGATGGACCCCAGCACCTGCAAAAACATTGTCCCTGGAGACCCTGCTTACCAGTTCCCTGAGCAGTCTGAAGTCTGCTCTCCTCATGCCCCGAACTGAGGTTTTGCTGGCCCTTTTCCTCTTGTCAGAGGTTGGAAAGTCGATTTATCTCTGTGGCCAAGTGGCCAAGACGGCCACTAGTCCCCATTTGGCTCAGGGCACGTGGGACTCAGACGGCGGCCTGGCTCCAGGGGGGCTGAGCTGGAGAGTCCTGGGCTGTGGGGGGCTCCCCCCTTACCTGGGAGGAGGCTCCCTGGGGAGGAAGAAGGGTGTGGCATGAGCCACAAGGCCCCTGGCCAAAGGACAGTAGCAGGGGACATGTCCGTAGCAGATGCTGTCTGGGATGAGCTGTGGCAAGGAGTGGGTGTGGGGCTGGGGCTGTCACAGAGCTCAGAGAGGGTGTTCCCCCAGCCCAGCAGGCAGAAAGCCGCTGGCTCACAGCAGGAGCCAAGTTCCAGGTCACCAGAAACAGCCCCCTCCCTCACCAGTGCTCCCAGCCTCCCAGAAAGGTTGGTTATGCTCATGGGTGCTGCCAAGGTTCCCCATGAGAACAGGGCTGGACACCCTAAAAAGGGGGGTGAGCACCCCAGGGGCAAAGTCAGCGCAGGGGGATAGTGGGATGTGTGTGAGAGGACCACCTCTACCCCTCCCATCCTGCACCAGGGAGCAAGGACCTTCCTGGGACAGCTCCAAGAGGATATTCAGGACCATCCTTGCCTGGGACAGGGGTGCCAAGGAGATCCAGGAGGGATCAGTGTCCAGCTCTGTGTCCTGGGACACCCTGCACCCTGTTCCCCACAGCCCTGGTTTTCAGGAAGGAGCCACAGGAGTCTCCTGGCCATTGATGGATTTTTCTTTCAGGAATTCACTGTGGAGTTTCTCTTTTTCTCGTTTCTCTTTTTTTTCCTCTTTCTGAGCTCCTGTAAACACGGCATACAGCTGGAAGGGGCGGGGCGGAGAAGACCCAGCTGGGGAAGTCTTGAGGGGTTCTGTGTCTCTGGCACCCTGCTTTCCTCCTCTCCCTTTCGTGGAGGTGTGGGCTGGCAACGGAGCATCTTCCCCGGGTGGCCGCGGTGCCCCGGATCCCTGCCCTGAGTGGAGGGACAACACTGGGCGTCTCTGGCCTGCCCCACGCAGCCAGGGTGTCCCACAGAGCTCCTCCAAACCCCTGCTCTTGGCCGCCAGGGGCCTAATTAGGGACGTATTAACGAGGGACGAACTAAGGGCGCTAATTAGGGAAGGGAGGGCGGGGAGCCGGTCCCACCAGGACGGTGGGCGTGGCCAAGGCCTCAGCGGCGCCGAGGGGGCGTGGTCTGAGCGGGGGCGGGGCCAGCGCTGAGGGGAAAAAGGGCGGGGAAAAGGCTCGGTGCTGCTGAGGGGCAGCGTCGGGAAGGAGGGGATGGAGGGATATTGTTGGGAAAAAGGGAGACACAAGAGCTCTTGGGGGCCTGAAACCACTAACAGTGGTGGGGGGGAGCCCAACACACTCCTCCTATGTATCCCTATCCTTTACACAGGGGAAGCCGTGGCTAAAATCCAGGAAAAACAGTGCTGTGGATCCAAGGAATCAGAAGCAGGATCTGTGTGGAGGGTGTCCCTCACGGGAGGCACATGAATCGAACTGAGCGAGGCTGAGGCAGGAGGGTCACGCCGAGCAGAGGAGGACCCTCTGTCCATGCCAAGGCCCAGGGCAGCCCTGTCCCGGGAAGTGCGCAGGGAGCGGATCCTTGAGCTGCTGCACGTTCGCGCTGCCCTCGCTCAGCCGGGAGCCCCCTCGTTGCCCAGGGGGAGCTGGTGGCAGTGGGGAGTGGGAGAGGGAAAGATCTGTCCTACACCTCCATGGACTCCGATGCCGCGTTCCTGGGCTGCGCCAAATGGCTGCCCTGTTGGGAACAGAACCAGAGACCTCCATCAACATCCTGATTTACTGCTCCAGAAAAAGAAAAATCCCAAACATTAATTCCAAGGGGGATAATTTAATATCTCCTCGGCATCTGGAGATCTATTACCTGAATCCAGTCAGGAGTTTCCTTCAGGTCTCCTCCCTCGGGACCAGTTAAACAGGAGGTGGGGTTAAACCCTTCCCCCCTACTTAATTCTAAATCCTCCTGTTCCATGAGAGGCTCTTTTGGTCAACAAAGCCTTAACTTGATGTGAAGCTTAAGGGTTAGAGAGCCTCCTGCCGTCCTCAGTTACCATGAAAACCGTGGCTGCACAATTTTGCAAACAATGGGGCCACCCCTCGCCGAGGGGTCTAACATTTCAGAAGAACGGGCCATCGGTCTTCAAGTACCGCCCCGTGGTGTTCTTGCACTAGAACTCCTCTGGCGTGGTCCTGTTCAACATCCACATAAAATGCAAATACTTCTTCCCTGTCTGGAAGGGCTAGGGCAGGAGCCTCAGTTCATCTGCTTTTTAACACTTTAAAATTCTGCCAGGTTCTCACCTTGAAGGATAGCAGTGTTATAGGGAACCATCCATGGCTCCAAAAGACCTGCCTTTAACAGGGACTCAGTAACCCCTTCCTTCCCTCCTGAAAGAGGGTATTGCTTTTTAAACACCACTTGTCCTGGTGGCTTCAAAGTGATTTGGAGAGGTTCCATATCTAATTTTCCACATTTCCCTGCGACTACCCACACTTCTGGGTCTACTTCAACATAGGTCTTCTCAGGCATTTGACAGACAGTTACAGCAGTGGTAGCTTCCTTATCACCTTTCACAATATTAATTTACATTCCCAGTTTAGCCATCAAATCCCTTCCCAGTAAATTACAATCACAATCAGGTAGAAACAGAAATTCATGCCTTTCAAACCTATCCCCTGCATTTACCAATAGTGGTTGAATAAAATGCACCTGCTCCTCTATCCCACTTGGTCCCTGAATAATCAAAGAACTTCTTGACACTTTCCCCCCTTAGGCCTAAAGTTGCAAGTGGATCGAGAGGTCCCGTGTGTCCCAGGGAACTGACTTGCTCTCTGTCCGCACCAACCCTGCCTGTTAGCAAGGGCCCCAGTGTGGTGAGTCCCTGGTACGATGGGAGCCCCTGACACCCCTACCAATCCATTTCCATCAAACGGTGGCTCTGCGGTCACTCCCGCGTCCAGTGTCCTTCTGCCCTGCAGATGGCACTGATCCCTTCCCCATCGCGGTTTCGATCGGCTCTGCTCTGTGCTGCCCACCCCGTCCCCTGGATCCTGGGGGTCCTCTTGATCCCTGAGGTTTATAACCCAAATCCTCCACCCTGGCCCCACAAGCCAACCTGGTGCAGGGTCATCTGCTGGATCCCTGCCACCTGTGTCCTAGGGGCTCTTGATGTCTTGTACTGGCTTCCCCCTCCAGTTATGCCAGGGTGGGACTGTAGGAACAATACCTCCTTGTTTTCCCTGCCCTGGAAGCTGGGGATACAACGGACCTCCTACTTTGTGGCACTGTCTGCCACTCCCAGGGTCACACAGAGATACCCAGGGACATGCTGGAATGACACTTCCTTGCTCCATGGCAGCTCCCAGTGTCTTTCAGTGGCATCAGTAGGAGCTGAAGATGGCCTGGATGTGCTCCCCAGCTGGTGGTTTGTAGGTGCTCCCCCACCCTCGGCCACCCATCTTCATCGAGGGTGTCCCCAGCACTGTGGCACTGCCAGTATGTCCTGTCATCCATGCTGGAAGCCAGCTCGTGGATGGAGACCACCACCATGGGGCCCCAGGATGTTAGGAAGTTGCCAGGAAGATGGAGTGGGCTCCGGGCTGGGTGGTGGGATGCCCAACCCCACTGCCACAGCCCCTCTGGCTCTCACCTAAAGGTTTCAGGGTTCTCCTCTGCCACCACCTCCAGCACCCTGAGCAGCATGGAGCCACCTGGGACCCTTACTGAGGTGGAGTAGTGGAAGTATTTTCCCTGAACTGTGTTGGCAGAAGAGGAGGACAAGGATGTGCAGAGCCATCTGTCCCAAGGTCATGGCTGTGAGGACAAGAGGACAGCCGGGGAACATGGTGGGATGGCACCTGGCACCACCTTGCCCATCCAGGGCACTCTGAGAGCCAGCAGTGCTGAGCCTGCAGTGCCTGGTCCTCTGAGACCAAGTGCGTGGTCCTCCCTTTCCCTTCCCAGCCCCTCATCTCCCCTCCCTGTCTTGCTGGGCTCTCCTCACTGCCTCCTCTTTGACCTCCTGGAGCAGCCACTTATGGATGGACTCTCAGTGGAGACCCCCAGACAGGTCCATGGCAGGATGCTGGGGTTTGGCACCTTGTCGGGATTGAGGGGTCCCTCCAGGCACTGAAGCAACTGGAAGACCAGTTGTTGTGGGGCCACTGGAAGGACAGGTGTGGCCACCATGTTTGCACTGGGGGCCGGAGGTCACTGGGATCCCACGTCCTGTCCGCAGTCTTTCTCCCAGCTTTTCGTGGGTGGCTGACACTCAGCTCAGCCCTCCACGGTTGTGCAGCCCACCAGGGCCAGCAGGACTGCGATGCCCAAAGCCATGGCAAGCATCCTCTCAGGACAGGCTGACCCACTCAGGATGGCAGAATCCTGTGGGAATTGGGCTCTCTGGGCATCCTCTCTGCTTTTAGCTGTTGCCAGTGTCCTTGTCCCACAGACCCTGGCTCTGCTAGGTACCACCGGCTTCTCTGGGTGCTGAAGGGTGTCCAACGGGGGAGGCAGAGTGGTGCGAGGGACAGTGATCTTCCATTTGGGATTGCTGGGGACAGCTTGGACCAGAACAATATCCATGAGGCTGTGGCATTGGATGGGATTCATCCCAGTATGTCCCAGAAGGAACCCCCTAAATCATCTACCCAAGCTCCTGAAAGCCTAAGGAGGTCCATGCTGGCTCAATGCTCTCCAGCTGTATGCGACTTGACAGCAAGTGCTTGGACTTTCCAGGAAACTCCAGCCCTCTTAATCTAGATAGCAGGAAAAATGGTGGAGAAGGTCATACTTGGCACTACTGGGAAGTGATGGGAGGACAGTGCCAGTGTCAGCCATGGGCAGCGTGAGATAACAGAGGGAAATTCTGGTCTAACTGATTGATTATCCTGCCGCCATAAGGTCACCTGTCTCATGGGTGATGGGAAGGCATTGCAGGTTGTATTTCAGGATTTTAAGAGGAGTTTTGATCCTGTCCCTCACAGAATCCTTCTGGAGCAGGTGTCCAGATGAGATGAGCAGGGACAGGGTGTGCTGGGTGAAGAACTGGTTGATGTACTGGTTTTCAATAGGATAGGATCCATTTTCTTCCCAGGAAGTGGGACAGAGTTGGATTTGGATTCAGGATGGGAATGCGGTGGATAGCATGTTGGTGGTTTGGATGTTGCTGAGCAGGGCTTGCTCTCCCCAAGGACTTTACAGTGTCCCATTGGGAAATCCATGTCCCATGCTCTGCCAGCAAGGAGGTGACACCACCATTGTTCCCCTCCTCATCCCCGTGTCCTACTTAGACAAGAATCCTCCACCCACTCTGCTCCAGAGGGCCCTCAAGTGCCCACTGTGGCACTGGAGAGCGCTGGGGTGAGTCAGGGCTGTGATGGCACAAAGGGGCTGAGCGCTGGCGAGAGGCAGGGCTGGGATGTCACCCGGCTGTCCTGGCCAACAGCACTGTGACATCACCGCGCAGTCGCTACGTAACACTGCCAGCACCTGCAGCTGCCAGTGCAGTCGCGATGGGACGCGCCGGAGCCATGTGTGACGGTGGTGTCCTGGTGATTGTGCTTGTCCTGCTGCTGGCCACTGTGGCTGTCTGGTGGGCCGTTGGCCACTGGCAACCACGGAGGCGGCAGGCACGGACATCGAAGAGGCGCAAGCGCCCCGGGGTGGAGCCCAGAGGCTCACGGAGGAAGCGAGGAGCCCCTGGGGCTCCCAGGTCCTCCAGGCCTCGGGTGACCCCTCGCAAGCGGCCACGTGCTCCTGCGAGCCCTCTGAACAGCCCCTGCAGCTGCGGCCCCTGCGTGGCAGTGGCCCAGGAGCTGCAGGAACTGATGCTGCTGCTCTGGGCTCGCAATGGGACATGGGTGCCGCTCTACTCTGGGATGTGGCAGGCGTTGTGGAAAGAACTGGAGGAGCTGGTGAAGCGAGGCCACCTGCCCTGCTGTGGCTCGTCCAGCTCCTCCAGGAGCCTCCATCCCTTCAAGAGGCTGCTCCCAGCAAGATTCTCCATCCCTGGGAGAGCCTCAACCCTTGCAAGGACGGCACACCATGAGGGACCCACCATCCCGGCAAGAAGCTCAGGCTGTCAGAGATCCTCCATCCTGCCACGAGCCTCCGCTATCTCTGACAGCCTCTATCCCCCGCAGACGCTCAGTGAGACCTGTCAGCCTGCAGAAGGTGCAGAGCCTGTGGACAGGTCTCCCAGCTCCCTTGGACTCACGGACTTCAACAATACGGGCGCAACCCTGACAACTGATGTGGCCAGGGAAAGCCCAGAAGTCCAAGTGGGAGCCCAGCCCGATCCAGGGGAGCCTTCTCAGGAGCAGGTGGCAGGTGGCGGAGCAGCAAGTCAGCTGGAGCCAGCAGTTGCCGGCCCACAGCTCCCAGGACGCTGTGCTGGCTGTGCCAGCTGGCAACAGCCCGTGCCTGGTGGCAGAGACGACCCTCAAGAGACCCAGGAGGTTCCTCCATCTCCAGGAAGCTGCTCCAAGACGGCCACCGACTACCAGGAAGGCCTTTCTGGTAGCAGGTGAGATCTTCTGAGGAGCTGTCTGAGGCTCCCTCGGGGCTCTTGAGGGGCATCCACAGGCCAGGCCAGGGCCCTTGAGAGCAGCAGAGTCTCTGGCTGTTTCCAGTGCTTCTGATGCCACGGCTTCAAAAAACCCCTCCCTGGTTTGCAGCTGCTCCTGACACCCCCCTGTGCGAGTCCTCGGGCTGTAGCCCCGGCAGTCCTCAACAGCAGAGTCCAGCCCACGACGCCGGGGACAGCGACGGTGCCGCCCTGCCCCGCTGCCCTCCGGCTCCTGCAGCCGCCTCTGCGCGCTCCCCTGCCCCAGCTCTGCCGCTCCCCTGCCCGACGGCTGCAAGGCGGTGGCCGCTGCCCGGCGCGCAGCAGGAAGCAGGTCAGAGCAACGTGGCCCGCGGTGGCTCGGCTCGCTTCACTCGCGGGCACTTGGCCGGGGGGGCCCTGGGCGCAAGGCTGATGGCTCGGTCTCGGTCGCAGGGCAAAAGAAGAAGCTGCAGGAGCTGTACCAGCTGGGCCCTCAGCTGGGCAGCGGTAGCTTCGGCACTGTTTTCTCGGGCATCCGCCTCTCAGACGGGAGTCCGGTAAGTGGCCGGGACGGCGGGGCGGGGGAGGAGGGCCAGGGGCGGGGCGGGGCAGGGCTTGAGCTCAGCCCCGTCTCTCGTGGGCTTGCAGGTGGCCATCAAACGCGTGGCCCGGGAGAGCGTCCTGCAGTGGTACGAGCTGGTGAGTGAGCGGGGCCACCGCGACAGAGCGGGGCGTGGCGGGCAGGGATAAGGCCGGGGCCCCAGGGCGGGAGGCGGCGCAGGGCGGGGGGAGCGGGCGTGGGCTCAGCGTGCGAGCCGGAGCATCGCGGGCCCGGGGATGCCAAACACTGGTGATGGGGCCGGGCAGGGGGGCACCCCCCCAAGCATCCCCTGGGCGGGAGGAAGCCCAAGCACCAGGGAGGCTGCCCAAGGGGGCACTGGGGCATCCCAGGCACGAGGCAGCGGAGCCACAGGGCAGTATCAGGCCTGCTGGAGGCACTGTCTCCTCCTCACAGCCCGACGGCACCCGTGTTCCCATGGAGATCGTGCTCATGGAGAAGGTGGGCTCTGGCTGCCACAACATCATCCAGCTCCTCGACTGGTTTGAGCTGCCTGACAGCTTCCTGCTGGTGATGGAGCGTCCGGAGCCATCGCAGGATCTCCTGGCCTTCCTGCTAGAGCAGGGGTTCCTGTGCGAGGAGATGGCGCGCTGGCTTTTCTGCCAGGTGCTGGAGGCCGTGCGGCACTGCACCGCCTGCGGCGTCCTGCACCGGGACATCAAGCCAGAGAATCTCCTCGTGGACCCGGAGAGCGGCGACCTGAAGCTCATCGACTTCGGTTGTGGCACCTTCCTCCAGGAGCAGGCCTTTACGCGATTTGCCGGTGAGCCCACAGGCCGGGCCCTGCTCCCAGTGCCAGGCACTGCACGGCCCCATTACCTCCTGGGCTGTGGGGTGCGGCATTCAGCCGGCTGCCGGCTGCCCTTTGGCACGGGGCAGATGCTGTGCCCCAGGAGCCAGCTGCCAGCCCTGCCCACAGAGGGGGGCTGCCAAAGCCAGGCCCCAGCCGTTCGGCTTGGCAGGCCCCCAAGGGCTTGGGCTGCTCCGCTGGCCTTGTTTGCCTTGCAAAATGGTTTCTTGGCTTTGGCCAATTGGCTGGGGAACGCCTGGTGGCCTCGGGGGGAAGTTGTGGCCACCGGTGCAGCCCCTGCTTCCGCCAGGAGGCTGGCACCAGGCTCTGGAAGCCCTGGACAGCGCCACCTGTCTCCCCTAGGAACACACATGTACAGCCCACCCGAGTGGATCTGCCTTGGCTGCTACCACGGCCATTCGGCAACCATCTGGTCCCTGGGCGTGCTGCTGTATGTCATGGTCTGCGGGAACATGCCCTTCCAGGAGGACCGTGACATCGTGTCGGGGCAGCTCTTCTTCTGGCAGCAGGTCTCTCCAGGTTGGTGTCTGGCCTCAAGAAGGCAGGCTTTGGCAGATGGCACCGCGCAGCCCAGCGTGGCCCTCACGCAGCTGCGCGGGAGGCCCATCTGCCCTCAAGAGCTGGCCGCAGGAGGCAGCCCGTGACGACGTGGTCGGTGTGGCCTGCTTGGCTGAAGGAGGTGGCGCGTGTCCTGCCGTGCCACTGTCCCGCAAAGGGCAGAGTCAGCCGGGAGGCTGGCACAGCTCTGAGCACACGCAGCACGGCCCGGGCCCTGTGGGTGCCGGGAGCAGCTGGGCAGGAGCCTTCTGCAAGTGACCGGCGCTTTCTGGCTTCTCTCCCCAGAGTGCCAACATCTGATCCGCTGGTGTTTGTCCAAGCACCCTGCGGACAGGCCAGCGCTGGAGGAGATCTTGCGCCACCCTTGGGTGCGGGGCAGGCGTCTTTGATGCCTTGCCGGAGCCTCTGCAGCACCTGGTTACTGAGTCCCATGCAGGACTGAGGGCTCGAGAAATAAAACAATCACAAACCCATGCCGGGGTGTCAAGTCTGGTCCTGTTTAGCAACTTCAGCTAAAGAACCCTCTTGGGAAAAGGGGTAATCAGAGTGTTCCCTTCAGCCTTTGTCAAGCTTTTGATGCCTTTCCTCCAGGCATCATGGCTGGTCTGTGTCTTCAAGCACAGGCTGTAGTACAGGCAGGAGGAGCTGTAACCAGCCTAGAAAGCTAACAGTGAAACAACAGCTGCCCTTTCAAACTGACGCGGCCACTTGGGTTCACCAGAAGTGATACCTGGGCTCATGTGTGCATTCCAAGGGCCAGCAGGCGGCAGGGACAGAGATGCTGCTCACCTGCCAAAGCTGTGAGAAGAAGCAGAAATGCCAAAACATCATTTCAGGTCAAGCCCTAATGAACTCTTGCTCTTTCTTCCCCTCACACTGGCAGCAGGCAAATGCAGCCCGGTCTGCCCGGATTCAGGGGATAGCAGCACCTAAAGGAGCTGTGCAGGGATGCACAGATGCTGAAAGAGACTCTAGGGCAGATAGACACGCTCCAGCAGGCTCAGCCTCCCACGCTGGGGCAGGGAAAGAGCATGAGGAGACCCCCGCTGCCGAGGAAGGAGCGGCAGAGAAAGTGATCCCTAGGGACTCCAAGGGAACCCCCCTGGTGTTACCAGCCTCTAACCCCATCTCACATTCGGGAGTTGTGTTATGTAACAGAGCAACTCTTGATAACTTTGTTGTACCATGTAGCCCAGAGCTTTAGAACACTGGGTGGAAGGAGTGGTATTTCTCCCCAGCTGCCTTCTGGAGACTTTGCTATGCCAACAAAGAATCCCTGAATGCTCATAGCACCTCCTGTCCAGCAAGGGAGGGAGACAAGGAAAAACAACCTCAAGTGGCCACAGACCTCCTCCTGCTTCTGCTGCATTTCACATTTTTCAGCCCCAGAAGTGCATCCATCTCTATTACCCTTTCTATTTGCTTCTACCCTTCCAGGAGATTTTTCTTTATAGCAGATGCTTTTCATGTTTAGAAACCACAGCATCCTCTGGGGGACAGGGAAACACTCCCACATACAGATGAGGGAATAGGGCCCTGAGAGGAGGCAGCTGCTTGAACAAGATCTAAAGCAGAAAGGGAATCCAGAGCATTTGTCTCTAGTTTTGTCTCTCTATTGAGCAGAACAGCACTAGATGATCTTCACTCACGTACAGTCATTTCTTACAACCTTATTGGCTCTAGCAGCCTCATAAAAGCAGTTCATCTGCAACATGTGTCCTGCTGCCCTTGCTACAGGGACAAGGTGTCTGTGGCTTCAAAGCTCTGATCAGCCTAGGCTCTTCTTTCCTGTCTATGCATTGTGCTGGGCTTCCTGCATGGTTTAAAGAAACCAGAGAGTTTGGGAAACTAGTTCTGGATGTACTGATACCAAACTGGTGCTGTGCTATAGTATGTGATAAATCAATGTGTGTGGCATGGAGCAGAAGCCAGGCAGAATCAGGGAGAGCTGAAAAGCTTCTAATTACATCTGTGGAAGCCTGGGTACCAGAGGAGAGGCCTGAAACTGCAGAAACCAAATAATGAAACATCTCTTTTTCAGACAACTTGCAGGAGAGGGAAAGATGATGCAGGAGTTGGGATCCAGAGACTAAAGGGCACCTGCTCTGCCCCAGTGTTATCATCACTGCAGCTGCAGGATGTCTGGGGGTCCTTTGAGGCAGGTGAGGCTTGGGGGCACAGAGCTATACCATGTAGCTATACCATAAAGCATTCATGCCAACAGCAGAGAAGGCAAAGAGACACAGGAGATGATGGGTTTTTCCTTGTAAGCCTGAGGAATTCACAGGAATCCCCATTTTCCCCAGCTTCCCTACAGTATCAGTGTTTAGACATCACCCTGCCTTAGAGGATCTTCAAAAATCTCCCTTTATAGTGAGCAGAGAAACTGGTATTTCTCTGTAAGTGGCCACGATCCCCCTTGGCAGTGCAGCTGTTACTGCAATTTTACTTTGGGGAAGTTAAACACCAGTCTCATCTCTAAAAGCATCCTCACTCACTTTACAAAGTGCCTCAGGAAGGGTAAAAAGAGGGGCTTTAACACAAGCACACACCCTCCTCAGCTGTGCTGTTAAATGCCAGGTTGCAATCCAGAGACTTACCTTCTCCACTCAGAAAGGGAATTCTTTGGCTGATACTTCTATAGAGGGACCAATAAACTCACAAGTAAGGACTGTTTCTGTTACTGGCTCTGCGGTTGTGCTTTCCCCAATGGTGGCTTCACACAGCACGTAATCCTGCACCGCCTGCCTGCAAGAGACACTTGTCACCAGCGGCTGCTGGCATCCAGCAAATTGGCTCACCACCCACCACGGGCCCTATTCCTGCCCCAGAGTTATGGTCACTGCCCCCTTTTCTTCCAGCTTATTTATTCTGCACTCAATTGTCTCTAACACTGCACCCCAACAGCCACAAAAGGCACTTGGGAGACCCTCCCTCCCTTCTCACACAACTTTTGTCTTACTCTGTGCATACCCCAGATAAACCACTTGGCACTTGTTTAATTCACTTTCTTCTTGGGCTCCTAGTCTAAGTGTAACTTATTTCTCTGTCTTTCCTTGCTGACTCAGCATGCAACACTGTTTGCCCAAAAGAGCAGTATTTCCTTCCACCCCTATTTTGGGATCAGCACTGGGTTTTGGTAGATGTGAAATCACGATAAAGCCTTAGCTGGCCTGATGGTGGCCAGCAAGGAAAGCAACTGGTGCTGCCATGGAAACGTGTGGCCTTAAGCCAGTTTCTTGAAGGCCCCTGCTCATTCCCCCAGGCAAATGTCAAGGGACTGTGGAACAAGCCCAGGGGAGGGGATCTGATGGTTCCCCAGGCTCAGCCCTTGGTGGGGACCTCACCTGCCGAACGCTGGAGAAGCCTTGCACCACCATGTGAGCTGACTCGTCTGGCTGCAGCTCCATTGACCGTGGCTGCAGCTGAAACAGGGGCTCTGGGAATCCTCTTCGTCCTTGGAGCTACTGACAGATGTGAGGCTCTGGCCCTCCTCCTCAGGTGGTCTGTAACATTCCATGGTCCAGTAGAGCCAATGGAAATGGTAGCCCCCGTTTGTGAATTTGAACCAACAAAAGCAGGGAATGAGGCTAGAAGAGAAGACAAGATGGAAAACAGTATGGGAGTAGCTATATTTCCCTGGTCATCAGATTGCTCTCAATGAACAATTTGAGGTGTTAGTAGCTTGGAGACTGTCTTCATTTCCAGGTCTTAATGTGGACCAGAAACAGTGTCTGATAATCTGCCCTTCTGATGTCATCATTGCAAAGAAAAATATGTTTATAACGGCAATGTAGCATTTTCCAGGAGATGCTGACAGGACCTGGTGTTTTCCTCCAAAATGTTTGTTCTGGGGTGATTCATCCTGTTACTGTATTTTGCATTAATCTGCGCCCAAAACTATTACTCAATCTTTGAGATCCTGCACTTGGGGACCCTGTAGGGGGGGTACGACCGCCATCCTGAAGTCTGCAGCAACAAAACCCTCATTGACGAGGTGAAAGGTTTGTGTACTACAACGTAGCGCTGGGATCATGACAAATTCTATCAGTCTTGGACTTGGGTAGATATCCGCCTGCGTTCCAGTGCTCCGTAACACCTGTCTCTGTTCCAGAAAGCAGGCAAGAAAGATTTGAAAAAAAACCAAACCAAACCACAACAGGGAAAGCTAAAAAGCTTAAACAGCTCAATCCTGCTCAAGTTATTTCTTTAGGGACAACTACCACTCTCCAGCTGAAATACTGGGCTTTTGGGGGAAAAAAAAAAGACACATTCACCTTTAGCGGGGGGGGGGGGGGTGGTTCCGAGTGCAGGGGAGCCGGCCAAAGTCACGATACGAACACCAATACTATTTGAGCATCGTGCTTCCTTTATTGTTTACTTACACTCACTTATATCTACAAAGCTTCACGCACTATTTCCACAGGACAGCCTCTAAGCAGCAGGGGAGCCGACCAGCATGTAACTTTTCCCAAGGCTGTTCAAGGCTGCCTGCTGCCAGGTGTCTTTCTGGCCTATCTGCAGCCTGAGGCCCCTTCAGGGGTGCTTCTGCAGCAGTCCTGGGTTGCCCAAACTCTCCTGGGCTATCATATGCCCCTGTTCCACAAGGAATCCCTATACATTCACCTCCAAATTAAAAAGGATTAAGGTAAGAGAAAGCTTCAAACTACAAATTATTGGCCCAAAGGTAAAAGCTTTTCAAGAAATCTGTAATTAAGACCAGGCTGACAGTTAAACAACTGGTTATTCTAGTGGGGAGAAACCCTCCTCTTTAAGGTAAGGAGCGTGATAGTTAAAAGCAACTGTTTTGTCAAACTTCAGGCTCCCTGCCACAGCCTGCACTGCCTGGCCCTCCTGTTGACTGACTTACATGCAGTGCCACACTGGCCCAGTGTGATGGTGCCATCCAGGGGATTTGGCATCATCATTTCCATATGTCTTAATATGTTTGGATCCTTGCAACTACTTTCCAAATTCCAGCTTTCCTTTCTTTTACAGAAAGCTCAAGGTTTCCAGAAATCTTCTGACATTCTCTTTTGTGCTCAGAGAGATGACATGACATTTTTAAACAGATGTTTCCAAAGTTAATGGCATTTTAAAGATTAATTAACTAAAATTATCCTTGATTCCAGCTTAGATGAACTATATGCTGTGTCAGACACTGAGATTACCACCTATAAGGCATGAGCTGTGTATGCCACCAATCCCTTCTGTCCTTCTCCACACCAGCCTGTGCCTGTTTTCTCTGGAAGAATCCCTGTACGCTTTGCACCCTGCCAGGATGAGTTGCACAAAGGCACACGTCTCCCCTTGCACTCACCAGCAAGTTTCCTTCATCCCCGAACACGCCAATAAGGACACTGGTGTCATACTCGCCCAATTTTTGGGCTTCGATTGTAACTGGAATCTCTGCTATGCTGAAAGGCTGGACAATCCCACAGGGCTCGGAGCTGGAGTAGAACACAGGAGTATCTTCCTTGCGTTTCTAGAAGGGACAGAATCAAATGCAACTTCAGAGGGACCTCTGAAGAAACTTTAAAGTCCTTAACATCCACCACAATGGCAACTCACACACACTTCTAAAAATCCCCAGGAAAAAGGTGAAAGGCACAAACAAGATGCAAGAATTGTAGGTTTAGCATTCTCAGGGGGTCCTGCAAGGAGGCTGCCAGCACAGGCGTTGGTGTCTGTGGATGCAGCAGCTTTTCACAACCCTCTAAGATCTCCCACATCCCGAAGACTAGAACATGAACTGCTTCCTCAGGAGGTTAAACTGCACCCTAAAGTTTACATTCAGGTAGGATCTTGTTCTCAGCAGATCTTTAAGACTGAATAGAAACCAGCAAACCAAACCCTTTTTTTCCCCCAATAATCTCCTCAATAATATTGGAGAGGAGGAGGTGGATGCGATGCCAAACCTGGGCAATAAGCCCGTAGCAGCCAGGAATGTGGCTGTTATTCACAATGAGGAACTTCCTCTCGTACGGCTCCTTCAGATGGCACTCATCATAGCACAGGATGTAGGGGCACGCTGTCAGCTTAGGAACGATGCATCTGGGGAAAGAGATGACCCCAAGGGAATCAGAGATACTGAGAATGGAGAACGTTTACCCCTGAAGGTTGTGAAATGGAGCGTAACACATCTGTCACTGTCAAATCGACATTTAACAGCCCTACAGTGATAAATTGCCTTCAAAGTCTTCCCACTCAAACATGTCTTGTCAAGGAGGGGCAAACCCTGAAAGGCAGCACCCAGAGGTTGCCAAGTGCCCCAGGCAGAGCACTTGTCCCACAGCTGCCTCAGCCCCTCCTTTACCCAAGAAGGCTTGAAAGGACTCCTGTAACAGTCCCAGTGATCCATGAGCTCTGGGGGAGCCTTGCCAACAAGGACCAGTGCTCACCAAGGCTCAAAGAACACAAGACTACAGTGTCTCAGTAAAAAGAACTCCCTTCTCTCTCATGGCGCTGTTGCCCTGGCTTGCCCCAGCCTTGGAGGTCACAAGCCACCACCTGCCCTACAGAGTGGGTGATCACCCTCTCCCACCTCCTACAGCTCCCTTGGTCCTTCACCCCACGGCTCTCTACACTGACTGTCCCCATTTGCACTTGCTTGACAAAACTGCTGCCCAGGCACTGACCAGACGGCTCTGCCTGGGAGAGGGAGCTGCATCCCTCTTGTCATTAAACTGATGTCCACAGCAGCATAGCAGGATGGAATTTGGCTGCAGCAAGAACAACTTCTGGGTTAAGCCTGAGAACGTTAAAGCTCAAAATGGGAAGCAGAGGGAAGGAGAAAAACTAGAGCTGACCTGCCCCATTAAGGGCTGTTTTCCCTTCATAAGATCGTGCCCTCACCACCCTCGCTGTGAGCCACTTCCCCACTGGCAAGTGCCCTCATTAACAGAACCAGACCCTGACTCTCGGCAAGCTGCTCCCTGTGTCCCAAACCAATGCTGCAGGGTGCTCACAACCCAGCACAACTCCACCTCTTGCGGGAAAAAGGAGAAGAGGCCCTCGGGAAATTTGTTCCACCTCAAGCACCAAAAACCAGGCCAATAAATTATACCATTCCTGTTCCTTTTAGAAAAAGGCCCAGGGTCATGCTGGGGTGGAAGCAGGGGTGCTTTTCACCACAAGCTGCTTTCCAAGTACTGCTGTTCTCATGTCCAGCTGGGCAGAACACAAGGTCATTAAGCAACACTTCTCCTTGGGAGCTGCAGCCAGCAAAGCCTGTGCATGGCAGTGTGCTGGGTGTTCCAGTTTGGCCAAATTTAGAAATATATCCTCTGAGAGAAGGCACAATCACCCCTCCCCCACCAGGGTCGGGAAAAAATAAATTTTCCTCGAAGGAAAGTGAAGGAGATAAAACTATTTATTTAACAAACACACGGGAAAGGAAAATAATGCTAAATAATAAAATCTTTCGCTGTGGAGAAAAAACCTGGGGAAGTGTTAGAGTCCTCCTGTTGGTCTCCTCAGAGCTGGGGCTTGGCCCAGGGCCAGGCCCTCTGTGCCCGGTGTAAAGTCCTCCCAATGTGCTCTGATGTTAAAGCAATCAAGCAGTCCAGTAGAAAAGGGAGAAAATCCGAAATTCCAGGGAAGGAAAAATTCAACTCTCAGTCTCTCTCCGGAGAACAAAGCAGCTGAACAACTGGCCAAAACAAAAGCTGTCCTGGGCGCAGCAAGCCGGGTGCTTCCTCCCTTCCCTGCTGCAGCTGGGAAACAAATTGCTATCTGTGTGTGACCTTGAACAAGCTGCAAACTGCTTTGAAAAAGTTTTGCTCAGTTTTTTTCCTTCCCCCTCTCAGGCTCAGTTTAGAGGCATAGAAAGGCACAGGAATTCATTTCTGGGCATAGGCAGCGATATGGGATACACATCATAAGGTCACCCCAAGGCACTGGGGGAGGCCAGGGAAATGCTGATACCTGCCCATGACGTTCAGTGCCGACACTCCCTCACCAACACCCTCCATGACCACCAGGATACACCGGTAGTATTCCATCACGGTGTTGGAACACAGGGTCACCTGGTGGAAGAGAAGAGCAGTAAATTCTTCCTTACAAAAGCTCATTGCCCGTGTGTGGTGTCCTCCAGTTCTTGTTTCATGGCATGGAAGGGGAGGATTTTGCCTTAATTCTTCTGCTGGTCCATGTGTAGAGCACAGTCTCTGGGAGTAACACAAGCCTTCTGGCAATACCGGATTTGTTAAACACACCCTTCTATCAGGGCATAGGTCAGCTAAATTGAAACATTAGAGTAAACCTCTGTGCACCACTGTATTCAAATTAAGGGGCCAATTTTTTATCTGACTGCAATGACATAAACGCAGAGGAAGTCTGCTGACTTGAACAGAACTAGTCCAGCTTTACAGCAAGAAATTGAGGGCAAAGTGTGGCCCAGCAGGTGCTGCCAAAAGGGACTCTAGGACCGATGGACACGCTCCAGCAGGCTCAGCATCCCACGCTGGGGCAGGGAAAGTGCGGGGGGGGGACCCCCGCTGCAGAGGAAGGAGCGGCAGAGAAAGTGATCCCTAGGGACTCCAAGGGAACCCCCCTGGTGTTATCAGCCTCTAACCCCATCTCACATTCGGGAGTTGTGTTATGTAATGGAGCGATTTTGATAACTTTGTTGTACCATGTAGCCCAGAGCTTCAGAACACTGGGTGGAAGGAGTGGTATTTCTCCCCAGCTGCCTTCTGGAGACTTTGCTATGCCAACAAAGAATCCCTGAATGCTCATAGCACCTCCTGTCCAGCAAGGGAGGGTTCTCCCTGCACTTGTGCACCCCAATACGGTATATTTTTGTCAGCTCTGAATTTTCCCTTCTTCCCCTTCAGGATGAGAAAAAAGCCTGACTTTGTCTCTTAGCTTTCCTGCTCATTCACAACTGAAAGCTGTTGACATCCTGGACTTGCTCCCATGGTGTTGGGCCCATTGTGCCCCTCCCAAATATCTTCCTCTACCGTAAAAACAACTGATGGAGATGGAAAGTGCAGTAACCAGTCTAGTTACAGGAACAGGCCCGGGTGCCAGCTACAAATCTGTGCTACCTTCTGTCTACTGCCCTGACCTACTGAAACAGGGGTCGGTAAAAAAAAGGGTTTTTTCATAAATGCGCCTGCTCTTTCATTTTTCTTTTCTTTTCTGAGGGCTGCCTACCCTCTTGTGCCCTGAATGGCTCTCCAAGTCTCTACCCAAAGTCCTGACCTGAGCTGTGATGCTTCCAGCCAGGATCCCACCGTGAGGGGATGGCGAGAGTCCTGTGTGTCAGCCCTGGTCTGGAGGCTGAGCTGGGGGTGACAATTATCCCTTTTCTGATGGCCTGTGAGCGGTGACTGCCAATTCTCCAAGGGCCGTGGCACGTTTCCTCCGGGAGCGGGAGGTCCATTGTTACAAAGCTTCCATTTTTACAGAGGAAACATCTTCAGTTTCATTTTCTCCCTGTAGTGGAAGAAGAAACATCACTTACAGCTACTATTGTAAATAAACCAAAAGCATTTCAGACAGATTTGTTAAGTAGAAGTTTCTACTCCTCAAGGCACAGCCCCACTCTTTTTACAAGGTTTCCATTGAATGCAGTGTGGAATCTGCTCAAGTAGGAACTGCTGGGTGATGCTTATTGAGATGTATTTTTTCTTTAGGATGCAACTGTCTCCAAACTGGAGGATATTTAACAAACGGTAAGTAAATCGGTGTTGTCTCATTTAAGGTATGGAATGGCAGAGCGATGCAAAGAACTGGTAGAAGCAGGATATGATGTTTGCCAACCAGACAAAGAAAATGTGACTCTTCTTCACTGGGCAGCAACAAACAACAGACAGGAGCTGGTGAAGTAAGCCGGGAGTCCCTGTGACAGTAACACAGCGTATTCTGCCACTGTTACCTATAATCGCTTTGTTGCTTTTGTACTTGAAGACAGAGGAACACACTGCCTGAGGAGAAAAGGGCAGACAGCCCCGTTTCTTTAGATGTGAAATCACATACTACATGAAATCATGAAATGTTCTCGGGTTTGGTTTTTTTTAACAAAGTGTCTTGTTTTAAAAGTTAAATGTCTGCTAAGGAAGGTGGGAACCTTCCTGGAATGGCAAGAAGACTGCTCTCTCCAAATCATTATAACTTCGAAAATTATGGGGCTTAAAAAATATAGGAAAGGAGTAGCAGTTCTTTAGTACAGAACATGCCCGGAACAAAGCCCAGCACAAACCCAGGAGGTTCCCCCGCCGAGGGTCGTGGTTGCCCTTTGCTGTAGTTCCGGCCACGCCCGGCAGGGGCCGCTGGCGGCTGCGGCGGGCGCGGGGCGGGGCCGGGATCCCGCGCGGCCGGCGGGGGGCGGGGCTAAGGCCGCTGCGGCCGGCGGGGGGCGGGGCCAGGGGCACGCGCGGCCGGCAGGGGGCGCTCCGCTGCACGCTCGGACCCTCAGCGGGGCGGGGGCAGCGGCGGCTCGGACACAACGGAGCCGAGGGAGCGATTCCCCGGGCACTCAGGGCACGGCGGGCACAGCCCGGCTCCAGGCGGAACACCGTGCACCGTCTGTGCGTTCCCGAGCGGCAGGGAGGCAGGGAAAGCAGGCACATTCGATCACATTGCCGAATTGCAGCCTAGCAAAGTCCCGAAGCCGAATGCACAAAAGCTCCTGCAGCAACCACGCAAGCGACTGCCCCGATCGGCCGGCGGAAGGGAAGCAGGCAGTTTTACACCGCAGTCACTGAATTCCAGGATTGCCGTAAGTCTCACGCAGAGCGTACACCTTTTGCACGATGTGCGGCTGCCTGGGCAGCCTTTAAAAACACGTGCCCTAAAGCAAAGCCCGCCATCCTCCCCAAGGTTTCCCGGCTGCCAAACCTAAAGATACAGCGACAATCTTTTTGGTGCAAAAGATCATGGGATAGATACCTTATGGTTAGGAACCCCCCCAAGCCGGTGTCCTTCCAGGGAGTTGGAGAGAGAGGGAAGGTCCTCCCCGAGCCTCCTTTTCTCCAGGCTGAGCCCCCCCATCTCCCTCAGCCGCTTCTCCTCAGACTTGTGCTCCAGAGCCTGCCCCAGCTCAGTTCCCTTGTCTGGACACGCTCCAGCACCTCAAAGTCTTTCTTGCAGTGAGGGACCCAAAACTGACCCCACGATTCAAGTGGGGCCTCAGCGGTGCCCAAAACAGCGAGACAGTCACTGCCCTGGTCCTGCTGGCCGCACTGTTGCTGACCCAGGCCAGGATGCCAATGTCCTTCTTGGCCACGTGGGCACACCTGGGCTCGTGTTCAGCAGCTCTTGGCCAGCACCCCCAGGTCTTTTTCTGCGGGGCCATTGGAAATTGCACAGAACGGTCAGTGCAATGTGGGGAGTTTAGTAACAACTGCAGGCAGCCCAGTCTGATTTAGGGACTCTGTGGCCGCTTTGCTAACAAGTCAAGGCGGCCCAGTTCCCTTTAAGGGCTCTGTGGCCGCCTAAAGTAACCAGCCCGTAGCGCTGCAGGGGGATGTTGTGAGCCAAGTGCAGGTGTAAACGATGTCCTTGGACAGCAATTCCCGCTCTTGCAGAACGTTTGGGTTTCTGCAGCGATCCCTCCCGCCTGGTGGCCGAAGCGCCTTCTGCGCGCCCGCGTTGCCGGCCGTGCTGGCGGCGCAGCCCCGGAGGAGCGGCCGCTCCGCGCGGGCCCCGCGGCCGCCGCTCCCCAGGGCCCGGCTGAGCGCTCGGCGCGTGCAGCGGGACAGGGGGCGGAGCCTGCGCCGCTCGCGCCGCTCGGGCCGCGGGAGCAGCGCGCCCCACCAATGGGGAGCCGCGAGATGGGAGGGGCCGGTGCCGCTGAGGGGCCGTTGGTGCGACAGAGCGGGAGCGGCGGGTGCGGCGGGGTGGGTGCGGGAGCGGGTTCTGGTTCTGGTGGGGGAGTGACCCCCTGGCGAGGGAGTGACCGGCCCCCGGCGGGGGACTGACAGAGCCCCGGTGAGGGAGTGGCCCCAGGCGTGTAGGTGGGTGCGTTCCTTCCTTACCGTGTGTGGGATCGGGCCTGGAAGGGAGCCAGCCGTGTGGGCAAAGGGGAGCGGCGAGCCGCCTTCCCCTCACATCGCTTCTGAAAGAAGCCTACGGGCTACTAGAGGGAGTGGCCTTCAAATGGGACAGTGGGGATTCGGGTTACATATTAAATTTTTTTTTTTTTGCTGTTGGGGTGGTCAGGCGTTGCCACAGGTTGCCCAGGGAGGTGGTGGTTGCAGAGGGTACGGTCAGGCTCAGTCAATGTCCAGATAATGGGTCAGGTTGGCGTCAATGAGGCACGTCGGGCCAGGAAGTCAGTCCGTAGTCCAGATTATAGGATGATGATCTTTACCATAAGAAGTGTTTGATCAGACCGAAAGAAAGCTATAGTGCATGTTGCACAGAGAGAAGCAGGTGTTGCCGAGTAAGTAATTCTCCATTCCCACTGAATTTTTGCTTGGATAGGATTCTGTCTTGTTTTCTGTGGTGTAAATGACATATATGGAGCAAAGAGTCTGGGCAAAAGCATCCAATTGACAAGGTCCAGTACAGGTAATGTTATAGCAGTAGCAATTTCTCAAATTGAGAAAGGCAGTTAAGTTTATAGGACTTTATTTCCAGAGGTTTACGAGAATGTGGTGAAACTTGTTTTTTCCTTTTGCCTGTATGTGTAAGTAATGAGCTGTATATTATCTATGCATCTCAAAAGAAATTTCCAGTTAGCAGGAAGTTTAAGGGATTACTTTGATATCATTGCAGTGCTCCAAGCAGTGTCCCACTAATGTCACCCTTGAAAACTGGAATGTGAAGGACCAACAGCTTGCTCATCTTCATGCCTGGGTCCCTTTGTTGCATGCATGGCAGTGCTGTTAAATTTGTTTCTTCCAGAATAAAAAAAAAATAATAAAAAAATTGGAGGATTGTTGGGGGTGTGTATTGGATTAACTTTTGTCCTGATATTTCCTATTTATTGCTACTCTGTGGTCAATATTACCTCTCAAGTTTGAAGATCACCTATGAAATCTCTGTAGTATGCTGGGAATTTCAAATATAGAAGTGTCAATATTTGCAAAATATTGAGTTAAATAGAATCTAATGGGAAAACACAGCCAAAGCTTATGGTAATTACTTGGAGCAGTAACCAAGTTGTTTGGTTGGATGATTGTAGGAAGAAAAGTTACAAATGCTCCCTTGAGGAGGGCACAAGAGGCTGAGCAACTCCCAGACTGCCTTAGATCTGCCTAAGGAAAAGAATCCATGCCAGTGTTGTGGTGTCTAACCTTTATGGATTGTCAGCATTCCATTTCTGGATGGAATGGAGTGGGGAGAGGGGAACTTGCAATACCTCTGGGAAGGGAGGATGCCTTCCCACCTGGGAAAGCTCTGTCACAAATGGCATTTCTGAGCTCAGGGCTCCATCTCTGCAGCATAAGGGTGGTTGCAAAGGAATGGGATTGCTCGGTTCCAGTTTCACTCTGACCGTGAGAATGTCAACAGGAGAATGTGCTGTTGCCTCGTGGTGGCAGCCAAACTATTTGCTGCTCTTCCTTAGCAGTCTGAGGTTCTGATCATGTGTTAACCGAGAGCTGCACTGCCTCAATTGGTTCTATTCAATAATGCAGAGCCTTCACTCAAGGTTAGAAGTGATGTGCAGTTGAAGATAAAACTGTAATAGCATCTTTTTTCTGCTTTATTTCCTACAGGGTAAAGTCTCAATGTGTGTATCAAATCAAAAGCTGGCTTTACTTTTAGATGATGGATACAGATCTATGTTATGGCTAGTGGGCAGGTAATGAAACTATTTATTTTAAATTATGCTATCCAAATTTTAAAAATATATTTTCCATTAAAAATGCAAAAAAATTTTGCCATCCGAGGAAATGTAAAACGTGTGTTTTATCATCTTCCTGTAGTATAAATCAAAACAACAAAAACTATCTAATAAGTATATGTTGCACCAGCTACATCTCTATAAAGTAGCCTGGAAAGATTGGAGAATAAGTACAAGAATAAACCAAAGGAGAGGCCTTCTGAGTAGAGGAAGTGAAAACAGGAAACAGATGAGTTCCGAAGGGAAAAATATTAAAGAGAGAAACAATTGCCAATGTTTCTGCAAAAATCAAAAAGCACAAAGATGTGTGGTTACATCTTGTAGCTAGATGATATCGAGAATTGTATTGTATATATTGAAATTCTAATCTGGACAGAGACGATGTGTAATCCAGGTTATGAACTAGTAAGAGTTGTAAGAGTTATGAGGCATAGTCATGATAAGAGTTTTGAGAATAAGCTTAAACAAACTCTGTGTCCACTATAAAAGAGTTACAAAAGATATGATGTATTCATAGCTGGCATAAAGCAGTCAAGTTATAAAGCCTTTCTTGTTTAAGCAGGATACAGAAAAGAGAAGGCCTCCAGTAAGGCAATCCCACAAGCCAGAGGCAGAGCAGAGATTGTCCTGGAGCCACCAGTTCCCCAACCAAGGTTCCAAGAAGGATGTGGCAGTACCATAGGAGAAGACTTTTGGTGTGGTGCTGGAAAAAATGCTACAGCAGCAAAGGCGGATGTTCCCATCTGCCGGGCACTTAGAGCCATCAGCAATGGAGAAGAAGGATGAAGAATTCCACACGTCAGATACTCCTGGCAGGAGACTTTACCATACCTGGTACCTCTGTGAGAGCTGCAGGACTGGAGACAGAGGAAGGCCTTTGGGCAGGACTCGCTGCTCTCTCAGAACCGCGGCTCTCAGCAGAACCGTCTCATTGCTGAGGATGCACCTGTCCAGGAAGAGCCTTGCAGAGGAGTAGGAGTCCAGCTCATTGCAGTAAGGGAATGGCTGAGGGATGTTTCCCAGGAGCAACTTTGCTGGAGGTGCCAGTTCCAGTCCGTGACTCGCAGGATGCTGCAGCGCTGCCATAGGACAAGGGGTTTGGCATGGTGCTAGAGAAGATCCTCGAGCAGCAAAGGCAGGTGTTTGCAGCTCCAGGGAACTCCCTGAATTCAGCCGTGGAGGAGCAGGATGAGGGAGATCTCCACGCTTGGGCTACTTGTGGCAAGAGACTCCATCCGTGCCCGAACCTGGGTGAGAGTTGCCGGAGCGCAGACAGAGGAAGGCCTTTGGACAGGTGCAAGGTAAGAATGATGCATGGTCCCCAGTCATGATATGAGCAGAAACATTTCTTCCAAGCATGTCTAGCTTTTAGAATAGTTTCACTTTCCGGTTTGAATAGCGTGAGCCTGGAAAGGCAATAGTCTAAATGTTCAGATGTCTGCTACCCAATACTAGAGATGAACTCAAGTCTCTCATAGCAACATCAGGCTTTTTCCTTAAGCCAAGTGCTGGGAGGGGAATTTCTTCTGCAAAACTGCTCTGCTTCTGCTGCTTGTTCCATTTTAGAAAGTTTCCTCCTTTGTCCCTGCCTTGATTGAATAGTCCTTTCTCTTCTAACTAGAAGCTGCAGGTTTTCTTCTTTCAAGTTGTCTTTGTTTTCTTTGCCCACAGACAGGAGTCCCTGCTCCCCTAGAGGCACGTTGATCTTCAGAACCTGCTTGTGGCTGAGGATGCAGATGGCCACGAAAAGCCTGGAAGAAGAAATGGCAGCAAGGTGGTGTGCAAGAAGATTTTCCCAGAGAAAAGCATCCTAGGAGAGCAGTAAGTGTCCTGGAGCTGCCAGATGCCAGTCCATGACTCCAAGGATGCTAAA